>NC_056444.1:60436065-61040232 GCF_018296145.1 Oncorhynchus tshawytscha | reverse complement strand
GAGTGGCTGTCTTAACAGTTTGCTAACAAGGGAATTGTTTGTTGGGCTAACTGAGAGAGAACCGAGAGGAAGGGGACAATAAAGACATCTGGAAAGGGGGGACTTGAAAAGGATTGAAAGAAACGCTTGTGATAATCGTTTAGGTTTAGAATACAGATCTTAAAATAATTTATGTGGCTAGAATACACACGTTTCACAACTATTTTAGCTTTCTTTTCAGTCCAGTCACACGTGTTCTTATTTTCATATTCATGTACCAAATAAATGTTCCTGTTATTGTACAGTAACTCTGCCCCTCGGATCCTTTGTACAGAACCTACAAATATGACAGTTAGAATGTAATACTTTTGAACTGTACTACTGAGCACGAGAGCCTCCTCAGTTTGAGGAAATGCTCCTTTCCAGTGTGTATTCATATCAAACCTCACCACAAACATGCAGAAGTAACGTTTAAGTTTAAAGGCACCCATGCGTGTTCATCATCAGATCCTTCAGGCTTGTTGTCCGCAATCAGTGAAGAGCAGTGGCAAATAGAATTTCCCTCATTTACCAAGCAACCAATCATTACTGGTAATTGTCCTTGAGGCCATCTGTATGGGATAGATCGTCCTCTGTCCCTGTTATAACAGAGATGTCCCTTGTCCCAAATGGCACCCTATGGTCTTTATAGTGCACTTCTTTTGACCAGGGCCCATAGGGCTCTGGTCAAACGTAGTGCACTATTTAAGGGATAGGGTGCCATTTGGGACACAGGGATGGTCATGAGCTTACATTGACATGTAGTGGCTAGTACCGCTCTAATATGCCAGTCACAGCACCAGCAAGTCAAAAGGAGACTACGTAACCCTTTCATAAGCAATGCAAAACATCCTGTTTAATGCACATCCACGACAAACTTTAGGTGATGATTTAGGATGTATAAAGCATGTTGGTTTTTTGTTGTAAAAATGTGTGCTTTTGTTTGTATCATCTATGAATAATGTTTTGAAGGTTTTCTGTAGAGCCACTCGCTAGTGTCACCAAGTATTTTTCCCATGTAACTCCCCCACCCACCAGCTCTAACCCCAACCCCCCCTTTCTCATAGTTGTTTTACCATCCTACAACTCATTGTAGACAAAAATGGCCATATCGTACAGTTTTTTACTGTTTGGTGTTTTCATGTCCTGTAAATAAGAGTTGGCCTGGGCGGATTTAGCTGTCTAACGATAGGGCAAAACACGCAGACTTGGACTTAAAACCATGGCTGCGATTCCCAATGTGACCACAAATCATAAATGTTGGCGACTTAGCGGTGGTGTTGTTTATGGAAGGACGCCATGCTACGCCACTCAAGGGTGTTGGCTGTTTACACTGAAGCGCCACCACTTTACTTGCATTCGCTCTAAAACAACACCCCCCCAAACCATCCTTTTGGTCCCATCTCTAAAGTTGACCCCACATTTATAAACAAAGATTAAGGGGACGGTCCACTTTAAGGGGAGGGGTTGTTTATGATATCTTTTGATCCATCAGCAGGACCAATGATGGTGAGCTAGGATGCATTTTTTTTTTGGGGGGGGGTATTTCTACGTCTGAAACTGGAAAGCACTTGTGCATTATTGATGTTTTAATTTGTGCAAATGCCTGAGTCTTTGTTAAGTGATTATAGTGCTAGAGAGATAACAGGGAGCTACTTATCTTCTATGAAACAAGAGCTCGCTCACTGCCCACACCGAGAGAAGCTATTGGAGTAAATCTAACCAGTTCCGTGCAGTAGCTTACCCACACTTTGGCTTGGCAGAGAGGGGGGAGGAGAGAGGGAGAGAGAGAAAGAGTCGAAAATATCAACGTGTCCGAGATAAAAAAGAAAGTCAGTTTATCCTTTGTACTTATTTCAGTCTTGCCTCTCCCATTTATGATGCTGTTGTATAGGCCTTTCACATCCCTTATCAAAAATGATTTGCTGTAAATATAATAAAAGTGACCTGAAAAGGCCAATAAGCAAATATTCTGCGTGACACCCAAGGCAACTGACCTTGAAAAAGAATGCAAAGTTATAATGCCCCATGCATGCAAAACAAACCAATAAAAGAATGCCCATGGAAAGAGAGGGAGTTTAGGCAAATATAAGAAAGAGCGGAGAGGGACTGGTTTTTTATTCCCTGATTAACTAGGAACAAAGGTTCATAAATGTTTCCATGACGTGGTTTTGTGCCATTGGAACCCAATCATTTATAACTGCCCTACAGCAAGACAACTCATCAGATAAACAAAGAAAAATAAAGTATGGCGATAAAGTTGTGCCGACTACATTTAGTTGTTGTGCCATACTAATTCTAGTTTAATCTTGCCTACTAAATGTGCATAGTGTATATATTAGAACAAGTATGAGCAATTTTTTCACATCTGAGAGAAAAATGGAGTTTGTAGATAAAGTTGCATCTACTACATTTAGTTGAGTTGTGTCTACTACATTTAGTTGAGTTGTGTCTACTACATTTAGTTGAGTTGTGTCTACTACATTTAGTTGAGTTGTGTCTACTACATTTAGTTTAGCTGTGCCAAGCAAAAATATACTTTTTCTATTTTACATCTGAGAACGATCAAGTCATCCATAGCACAAAGTCACATCAGTGGTGCTTCACTGTGACAGGCTTGTCTCCTTGTATGCAAACGCTGTTTGGCGTGTAGGCCGAAGGTCGCAGTAGACGGTGGTGATGAGGTTTACAGCTCCTCCTCTGCTGTTTGCTGTCTCTATCATCACCGTCTCCAAAACGAGCCTCTATCGTCCTCCTGGTCTCCCTTTCTCCTACAAAGGGCTCCGGCTCCAACTTGCAGCTGTTCACACACAACCTGTCTGACTATACCACACAGCACACACTATCATACCTGGGAAACACGCTACATTCACCAAACTGGAACCTCATACAGCTTCTATCAATGCCTATGATCGTTTTGAGAGCTATAGACTTGGTTCAGTCCTAATTCATTACTTTTTGTGTTACGGCCGTTTTCTTTGTAAATATCATCAGTTGGAGGCTGGGGGGATAGCTGTTGCCGTCTGTTATGAGCTCCCTGGTGGAGTTACTGTACAAAAAACGCGCACACACACACACAGACACACACACACACACACAGCCACACACACACACAGCCACACACACACACACACAGCCACACACGCACGCACGCACACAGACACACACACACACACACACACACACAGCCACACACACACACACACAGCCACACACACACACAGCCACACACGCACGCACACAGACACACACACACACACACACAGCCACACACACACAAACAGTCACAGGCTTCCCCAGGCATTTACTGCTTTATGAAGCTGTCTCATGAACCCACCAGCAGAACATGAGAATACAGAAAGAAAAGCCCACATAACTTTGATGATTTGGTGTCATTTGTGGACTACAAAATGCTGCATTTATTGTGTTGAGGGAGAGGAGAGAAATTCAGAATTTCAATTAGCGTACGTAATCGGAACCTGCCCGCTTTGATAGGCATTTTCTGAAAAGGAATACAGCGGCACTTGTAAAACATTAATTAAGTGGGGAGTTTTTTAAAGGAACGGGTAAAGTGTGCTTTATGCGGGAATAAAGGACATTTACCTCACACAGAGGCCGTTTCAACGCCTTGAGTGAAGAGAGAGGGAAAAAAAGCTTTAATTTAGAGCTTTCAGTCATGCTATAAAGTAGACGATATCATATATGAATGCCAGCTTTTTCGCTGAAGAACAGAAATCTATCTGTGGCCGAGTGAAACCCGAGCCAGCCCGAGGAAAACAAGCCTCTATTTTAACGACTTTCTACATGACAGATGACATTTAGGCCATCTTTTGGATCACATTGCTCTGACATGATCTCTTACTTTGCCAGACCTTTGATAATTAATGGTTGATATGAATTGTTAATCGTAACTTGATATCAATTCTTTTTTTGCTATTATCCCGCATAAAGATGATTACGGAGAGCACACAATATTGCATTTGAGACTGGAGATTTTTACTATCATGGTTGGAGAATGCATTCTCGAAACATTCCGCATGTAAATGGACACTATAATAGAGTGCTGTGGTTGATTGTACATGTCCATGTTTGATTGGGACTGTGGTATGTTTGTGTAAGTTGTAAGGGACTTAAAGTCCTTACTCCAGTCTCCTTTTCAGCTTACTTATTAGTTGATTTACTTAACAATAGGGCACATCTCAATAGGGGGTCCAGGTATCCTCATGACATGACACAAGTGGGAGGGTGGGCCTTTCCTCTTTTGTTTTCTATTGCTCCTCAAGCAAAGGAGGATGCCGATGACATCACAGAACAACTCCTTGAATGGCCTACTCCAGGAAGTTAGCGCTTGTGTCTAAAAAAAACAACAACACAATTTTGCTCAAAACATATATTTTTACCCTTAAGTATGTGTACATTATTTAAACGTAAGATATTGTTTTAGAACAGGAAACATTTAAAAAATTGTTATTAAGCTTTAGCGTCTATTAAGCTTTCTTGGAAATAACACTCTGTGTTAAACAAGTCTTAGTGGCGTTGCTAGCTGAAATGTATAACCCAACCTGCACTTGTTGTCCCTATAGGGTTGTTACAGTATCTCATGTTGTATACCTTTTTACCTCGTTTTTGTTACAGTATCTGTCATTTTGTGTGCTTTTTGCCGATTGTTTGTGTTTTATTTTACAATGTCTCTTATTTTGTGTGCTTTTTGCCTTGTTGTAGTTACAATATCTCGTTCCCTATGCTTTTTACCTTGTTGTAGTTACACTATCTCATTCCCTATGCTTTTTACCTAGTTGTAGTTACAATATCTCATTCCCTATGCTTTTTGCCTTGTTGTAGTTACATTATCTCGTTCCCTATACTTTTTACCTAGTTGTAGTTACAATATCTCATTCCCTATGCTTTTTACCTAGTTGTAGTTACAATATCTCATTCCCTATGCTTTTTACCTAGTTGTAGTTACATTATCTCTCATTCCCTATGCTTTTTACCTAGTTGTAGTTACATTATCTCTCATTCCCTATGCTTTTTACCTAGTTGTAGTTACATTATCTCTCATTCCCTATGCTTTTTGCCTTGTTGTAGTTACAATATCTCATTCCCTATGCTTTTTGCCTTGTTGTAGTTACAATATCTCATTCCCTATGCTTTTTACCTTGTTGTAGTTACATTATTTCTCATTCCCTATGCGTTTTACCTAGTTGTAGTTACAATATCTCATTCCCTATGCTTTTTACCTAGTTGTAGTTACACTATCTCATTCCCTATGCTTTTTACCTAGTTGTAGTTACATTATCTCTCATTCCCTATGCTTTTTACCTAGTTGTAGTTACAATATCTCATTCCCTATGCTTTTTACCTTGTTGTAGTTACATTATTTCTCATTCCCTATGCTTTTTACCTAGTTGTAGTTACAATATCTCATTCCCTATGCTTTTTACCTAGTTGTAGTTACACTATCTCATTCCCTATGCTTTTTACCTAGTTGTAGTTACATTATCTCTCATTCCCTATGCTTTTTACCAAGTTGTAGTTACAATATCTCATTCCCTATGCTTTTTACCTAGTTGTAGTTACATTATCTCTCATTCCCTATGCTTTTTACCTAGTTGTGGTTACAATATCTCATTCCTTATGCTTTTTACCTAGTTGTAGTTACAATATCTCTCATTCCCTATGCTTTTTACCTAGTTGTGGTTACAATATCTCATTCCTTATGCTTTTTACCTAGTTGTAGTTACAATATCTCTCATTCCCTATGCTTTTTACCTAGTTGTAGTTACAATATCTCATCCCCTATGCTTTTTACCTAGTTGTAGTTACATTATCTCTCATTCCCTATGCTTTTTACCTAGTTGTAGTTACAATATCTCATTCCCTATGCTTTTCACTTAGTTGTAGTTACATTATCTCTCATTCCCTATGCTTTTTACCTAGTTTGTCATATCAGGACAGACTATGTTTTATACCCTAATAGATCATTTACTCTGTACATAAGCACCACAATAGGGCTGAACTGACTGTGAAATGGGAACTTCCTACTATCACTGGTATCAGTTAAGGCCAAGGTTGTCGAAGGTAGAATATTCCCACATATGCAAGAGAGTAAAGTGCAATAGTTGATGATTATTGAAGTTTATGACGAGCATATCTCTCAACAAAGAAAAAATAAAAATAAAGGGCCTCTTCACATGTTTTTTGAGTTGTCGTGAATGTTGTCCATATGCATTTTCCACAGACAATTGTAAATCCTCTTTCGGTTGGCGACGATGAGTACACATACAGATGATGCATTAAAACTCCCATAACTCGCACACCCAGCAAAGCTCAAAATCAATTGGAATGGATAGTTAAGCTGGCCCCTAAAAATCAATGAGCAATTCATGTCCTTGATCAGTGTGTCATTTCTCTCAATGTTAGAGGCTAAAAAGCTATCAGAGCAGGACACACACACCCTTAAAAACGTTTGTGTTGATGAAGAATAAATACACGTACATAGGGTTCTGTGTAATTAACAATGATTTCTGTTTGATTAGTTTAAATATAGGTTTTAAGCATGTCATCATGCCAATAGTTGGTTATACAGGACATTGCTTTACATTAGACTGTGTGTGTTATTGATATTTGGACAAGGCCTCACATACAGTATACTGATACATTATTTCTGGCTATAAAACCTGTATGAACCCACATTTACAGAAATATAGTTAAATGACGTGTGGAAATGTTATCTGGGTTGGACTCCATTGGTTAATATCGCAATCAAGCTATCAAAAAATATCAAAGGGTCAAATTTCAAGGCTTGCATGTTTTTTTTGTCCTGCAAAATGTCGCAATCAATTTGCATGGCATACCAAGCCTGAAAAACAGAAAAAGCTATAACCACACACACACACACACACACACACACACACACACACACACACACACACACACACACACACACACACACACACACACACACACACACACACATACACGCGTCTCCCTTTCCGGTATAGAGGGTAAGGGGATAAGGTTGACCAGATTAAGAGGAGAAAAAAATGCTGTATTTCAAAATAGTAATTTTGTCCTTATTAATGCCATTAGTGTAACAGTCAGCATGGATCAGATCAACGGATGACCGAAGTAACTCCTCTGTCTCGGCGCTGTGACGGGATCATGTCGGGAACAATTTGAGCATTTCGTGTTGACGAGTGAAGTTTCAAGTGCTGCAGTATATCCTGTAACCCCCCCCCCCTAAATTATGCCTATAGTCTCTCTCGCTCTCTCTCACTCTCACAGTCACTCACTTGGTCACTTAGTCTCTCTCTCTCTCTTTCTCTCTCTTTCTTTCTTTCTCTCTCTCTCTCTCTCTCTCTCTCTCCTTAAATACTTTTATTTAAATTCCCTACTAACATTAAGTTGTAGATGTCATTGCTGGCCAAGTCTCTCATTTTAGTGCTGTATTTTCAACCCACATTCAAGTAATGTCAATGTGACTGTCCTTTCTGATTCACAGGACATTCTCTGAGGCTAACCAGCCACACTGTGATTCCTAGGCTGGCGTTTAAGCACAGTATTATTGGTTATATCACTTCTGGGAATGTTATACCAGTGCCAAATTCCAATCCTAGAGTAGAAATGGACAGCAATGTGATGCTGTTTCTAAAAGCAGAACTATCTATGCTCCTTTCCTATTATCAGTCCTCCAGTATCTCTTTCCCTCACTCTACTAAGCCTCTAAGTTCGATAGATATTAGCACAGAATAAACTGCCAGTTCAGTCCAGTTGCTCTTGCTAAACAGGTGGGCCTCCTGCGTGCCCGTGTTCTTGGTAACATTCTAAGGGGTATTCAGTCCATTCTGTCCCTAGCTAGGTTAAATGCCTCAGATTTGGGCGAAGAGGGCCTTCGAACCAGTTGTCACCTGTCATAAAGTTGGAGAGTTATGGGAGCAGTGGAGCAGTTGCTCGTCTCTCCTGAGGTGAGAAATGTTCCAGCAGCTGCCCTCAACTCCCTCCTCTGCCTCCTGTTTTTTTAAGGGGAGGATATTTTTTTTGTCATTTCCAATAAAGCAATAAATGAATGTTTGTGGCAACTGGAGCTGTAAGGGAGTGAATTCCAGCGTCGCACACTGTCACTCACAACCCTGTCCATCACCAGTCATAAAAACACAAGGATTATTCATTTTTTAAAAGTAGGAACCTTTACGATTGGTCCATGCAGCTTCTTTTAGTTCCTGCTCCATTTTACTTGTCTACCTAGCTGAAAATGACTTATTCCGTTCGTGCCACTAGCCTTGTTGTCTTTTCTTTTCTCTAACGTAGTGGCACACCTCTGTGTATGGCATGTAGCCACTCTTCTGCTTCTCTGCTGCCTCTCTCTTTCCATCTCTCTCTCTCCCTCTCTCTCTCTCTCAATCCATCTGCATCATGTCAATCTGTCAGACTGCCAGTGTCTGTTCCAATTAGATTCCACTTAATACATGTAACCTCGATTAACATGCAATCAAGCCCAGATAAATCACGTCCTTTAAGTCCGCCCCCCCCCATCCTCTCCTGTGTTGCTTTGCATCATTCTGTTTTCATCAACTAGCTTTACTGCCCACAATGTTTTGTCACACTGTATAAGATCACATGTTGACAATACGAGTCGGTAAAGCTTAGTCAACGTTGAAAGAAGGTAGGAGAAAAGGAGGTACAGTATATTTCTCCTCTGTGGTGGTTGTTCATTTTGTTTTGCCCCGGCATGCAATCATTTCACACCTCTGTTTGCAGTAATGTAAAAACTTCCTCTTGTGGTTCAAACTCTTTTTTTTGTGCCATTTCGGGCTTCAGTGGGTGTAAGTTTCTTGATTTCATCACTTAGTTCAAGCATACAACACTTACTCGCTGGAGTTCTGCGATGCTTGAGGATGCAGAGGCAGCACTGTACTATAGTCTAATCAGTGATCCCCGTAGCCTGAGAGTGTTAGCATCCCTAGATTGCTGGTCAGGGTACAACACAAACAAGGCCATAGTATCAATCCCCCCCAAAAAATCACACGAATGAATGCAAAATAAATCAGGCAACTAAATATAGAGATGCATGTTCTTTCTCTGCTGACAACTGAAATACTTATCTGCCTCTGTATTAGCAGTAAACAAATACACAAAAACTAACATTCACCAGGGGATTGGGTGGATAGATAATAATTATTTATCTAAGTTAATAATTCACACTGTTTATGCTAATACCGTGGGGGACTGTTGAATTAACAAAGACAGAAACCTAAAAATACAAACTGATGCAAAACAACCTGGGGCAGTAAAAAAGCACACACAGCACTCTGGGGTGTTGTTTTATTAATCGGTGGCTAAAAGTGCTAACATTGACACGTGGAACAGATTAGCTCTTTAATAACCGGGGAGGGTCAAGATGGCGGTAGGATCGGTGAGAATATCCTTGTCTGAGACTAGCGGCCTCTGTGTTTTATATCCCCGACTCCTGCCTCCAGGGGCTAGCCTCATGCTAACTATAAACAATGACCTAGCTTTTAGCTTTAGTCTGAGGAGACTTGAACCAGAGATTATAGCTTCACCTCAGCAATAGTTTTTTTGCAAGCAGTGGGATGGTTCCGAGCTTACAAATGTTGGTTCCCAGAACATTGTGGGGGAAGTCATTTTTCAAATAACCGAAGGAGAACCTTTAGGGAACATTCTATGCTAGCTGGGTTTACTATGTTAACTCCAACAATCATGACCTGAGAGTTTCAATGTACCAACACTATTTAGGATGGTCTGCCTGCCTGTTTCCTAATGATACAGTAAACTACATTTAGAGTGATGTATTATTATTGCGTCTCGGCTTGTCCCGCTCTGTTGTATTTAAAGTAGAAGCTATAGTCTAGTTCGAGAAAAACAGCTTTGTTTCATTCATCCGGCCCTACATGCTCAGGGTGAAGCTGTATGCCATTAATCGTTTTAAATATCTCAATGCTCCTCCATAGTCGACACGGATTGCCAGTTTGCAGAGTGTAAATAGGGCTGGGATTTAAATTAAGCTATGAGAAAGGCTCAGGTTGATCCATTTCTTATCTGCTGAGTTGTCAGCCCCAAGCCTTTTATGGGACTTTGGTAAATCTTGCATGGACAAGGAAAGTCACCAGTCCTGGCAATGTATTAGTAGCCTTTACACTTGTTCCCTTATAAAGGGTGTATCTTGTTACGCCCAGAATTGTGTACAGAATCTACTTTTCAACTTTTGTCAGAAAACATGATGAACTACCATTTAGTCTTTAATTTCATGTACTACATTTATGAACTTTTGGTAAGAACAGAAGTCGTTCTTTGTCTGATTGAGTATTCAGTGTTCACCCAATAACCTCTGTCTCTCTTTCTTTTTCTAGCTCACCACTACATCCATAACAATGTTGCACTGTCCCTTTAAAGGGGATGACAGTTTTGACAAAAAGTTTGGATTTTTTCTTTCTTTCTTCTTCTCGTTCCCAGAGAAAAATAGCGAATAACGCTGATGAGTTTTAGCAGCTTCAGCCAGGCGATGGGCAAATATAATAAGTGTTTTCCTAGACGTCACCCGTGATTATCTCATCTTGGCATTTTGGGTGAATGTGGTGGATTTAGAGGCTCGCTTCCCATTGTGCTGACATCACCCTTTAACAAACGAAATTAAATCATGGCTAAAATCATTTGAAACTCTCCCAGAGTCTGTCTCAAATGGCTAAACAATGAGTGTCTGGGACATTTTTAAGGGAAGTGTGTGTGTGTATTTAGGCATGGGGGGATGGGGTATACTGTGGAAATGGGGGCAAATTTAGCCTCACACTGAATAATTGGATGAGGGGGAGCCAATATTTAACCATTTCTGGGCTGTCGCAAGAGCATTTAGAGGACAGTGTTCTGGCGCAGTACTTTGTGCTTTTTGTGTGTGTGTATCTCTTTCTCTACTTATTATATTTATACTCATATAAATAGTTAACACTTACAGACATTTTATCAAAATAATTAAACTATAAAGACTACAAACTACCTTAGACTTAATGTTGTAACAAATGTTGCTTTGCTATCCATCTGTGAGAAATATACATTATGCTAATATATAGAATTTTACATTGAAGGAAAAACAGTCGAACTTGATCCTACATCAATCAAATTGTCATAGATTTTCATGAGAGTATATTATCACACATAAAAATGTGGTTTCTTGATACCGTACAGCTAGACATTTATAGATTCCTCAAATTAAAAGGCAATTTTCCAGTTGCTCGACCCAGTCTAAGGGCCCGACCCAGACTAATTAGTTAAATATTTGTTGCTGGGACATTTTTAGCTCTGATGAAACAATAATAGTGTCTATGCTATGCTATTAGCCTGTGCTAGCCTGGCTGAGGTACAAGCAGGCCAGTGGACTGTCCAGCCATCCATTCTCTCCCCTCGCATGCCGTGACTTGCCACCCGTGACCCAGGGAAGTGAGCGAGGAAGTGAGGGAGAAAAAAGGAGCCGGTGAAGGAGTGCAGTGGTGGAGTGTGGAGGTGCACAGGGCCGCTGTTCGAGGCCTCAGGCCTGCTGGCGTGGGCCAATGTGACAGGATTAGCCAAGCCCCGGTGAGCATGGCTGGTAGTGTGAACGTGTGTGTGTGTGTGTGTGTGTGTGTGTGTGTGTGTGTGTGTGTGTGTGTGTGTGTGTGTGCGTGGCCCAGGCAGACAGGCAGGCAGGCAGCGTGTACAGCAGAACAGGATCCAGAACTGCTGCTTGCCACCAGCATAGCAAAGACAAGAGAGAGCAACAGTGTATCCTTCCCTCACTGCCAATCCTACCACTCATCCTCACCCGCCCGCCCTCGACCAATGGCAGACTCCCAGCCCATGAGAGATAGGGGGTGGAAAGTGGGTGTGTGTGTGGGGGGGCTAAAGTGAATGTGAGTTGGGAAATTATCCTATTAAATTGAATTAAAGAGGCAGTCTTCATTTACCCCAAGAATGATGGATTTGGATAATTAACAGTGTTAATGGGGAATGGTTAAAAAGGGCAAGGGAAGTGGTTATTGCAGACATGGAAATAGTGTGGGGTAAACCCCTGTATTGTATCTCTACTTGGGCTAGGCAGGACAACGGGTCCTTTTACGAGGAGCCAGCCAGTGGTCACTTGCGGGGATTGTTTTACAACGATTAAGCGTTGAGAGAGTGTCACGTACCATTAAGGGGTGAAACGCTACAAATCTAAGTTCCTCCGTTTTCCAAGGTGTTCCTTTCTCACCCTCCACTTTTCAAAGGACGAGATGGGGAAACTGTAAGGTGATCTTATCCCTTAGTCAGACAATTGGAGACCACATCAAAGCCAATTAGAGTTGTTGTGGTTTTACACAGGCCCTACAGTATATACAGTATTCATGTGTACAGGAAACCATAACACGCTCAGTAGGAGAACGGTCAGCAGCACTGCGTGTGTAGGCCTATGGGAGTGTTTTGCATGGCGGGCCAGCTATTGGTTTAAGTGTTGGTACTCTTTAGTAGTAGTGAAATACATCAGTGAGTGCATACACACACCCCACTCAAATCCACCATCACCGTCTCGGGACCTAGTTAAACAGCTAGGGGGTGGGTCCATGGTCAGTCAGCGCACAACACTGTATCTCTGTATCTGCATGTCCTTAATTCTTGATGATGTGCAGGCCTTGGGCAGTGTGTGTGATGGAGAGGGAGAACGCCCGCCTTCCGAGTTGAAATTATCGTGCGGGCCAGGGCCTCTAAAATGAAAAAAGATAAAAATCACGTTGTGTCCCCAGCAGCAGCTGACGAGCTCTGGCGCTACCACTGAGCCGAGGTGACACCACGGTGACACCCAGCCACAAAGAGGGGCCAGATGTATAGGCCACAATGTGTCACTGGGTAATCGGCAGCTTTTCTACTGCCCGGTAAAGTAATAGCTAATCCCATGCCGAGGAACTAGTTAGCATTCGTTGACATTTACCTATTGGCTTGCTTCAGTCAAGCTTGGCAATTCTGGTCATCTTTCATAAACACATGGAATATACAATGTACTTAGATAGATGCCTTTTAAGGGGAGGGCAGTGAAAACTCTCTGTTACCCTGGATGCATTGCACCTATTTGCACACCTGAACTCCTTTTAGATGCGGAACATCTTAAGTGAGGGATCAAATTATTTTATGCTACTTTTCTCCTTTAAAAAAAAAGAGAGAGAGAGTGGGAGAGAGAGAGAGAGACTAAAAAAACAATCTCATCAAGCAGGAGGCCGTTTGCTTAGCAAGAGCTGACAGTCTTTGTGTATGTAAATGAAGAATTTAGACTAATGGAGTTGAACCATTTCTAATTTTGTGATGGCAAGAGGATTTTGATTGAAAGTAATTAAGCAAGCTAGCTGTAAAATTAATTAAAGCAAAAGGAGGGGGGGGGGACTTTTATTGGATTGGATAGCGATATAGCTGCTGTCAGGCAGGGGGACAAATGGGGGTGACCTGGATTCTCTGCCCTCCCTCCTCCCACACAAGACTTTTATGTCACTTTAATCTCCTGAGAGCGGCTGGTGTGCATTTGTTCGAAATAATCAAGGAAATATGGTCAGAAATTGTCAGCTTTCAGATCTAATTTACCTGACAGCCTCGCAAGTGAGTGGGTGTGTGTGCGTGTGTGCGCGCGCATGGCAGATCTTCCTCTTGTTTTTACCCCTCTCAGCTCTCTGGAAAATGCGTTTGACAGTCTTGAAACGTCTTGGTTTGTTGTCGGGGAAGAAAAGGAGGCAAGGCACTTGGTGGGGTTAACATGGAGGTTTCAATGAAGCAAATTCATCCCAGCTTAACACCTCTGTTGTTTATACACATGCGCACGCACGCACACACACACACACGCATCATTGTTTCAGTGCCATCCTTGCCTCGCAACTCCAAACTTTCCGCTTGGGCTACCTACCATGGTTGCTCTGCTTTCCTTTGAGTTTCCAAGTAGCAAAGGAGCAGTAGATGCATGCTCTGATAAAGCTTGCTACATTCTACTGTAGTTTATATGCTACTTACATATATCATACAATAACCCTACTAATATCCTACGGCATCAATCTGACTGTGCTCTGTGTGAGAGTGATATTAAATAAAAAAGCACTACAGGGCACCTTGGCTTCCAGAGTGGGTGAGAGTCACACTTCTTCCTCTCCTGGGTTGGAGATTTTAAGTGGCGTTTGTGACACAGGGCCTGCGCCCCACATGGCATTCTATTCCCTACGTAGCGCACTACTTTTGACCAGAGCCCTATGGATCCCGGGCCAAAAGTAGTGCACTACATAGGGAATAGGGTGCCATTTGGGACACAGAGGGTCTCGGCATGGTCCTCCACACCCCCTAAAGAGACACTTAATTACAGACTAGCCCAGCCGGTGCTGCTAGGACTCCCCACCCACCGTTACTGCTGCTACCGCTACCACCATGCACCGCTAGAGCCACTCTCCAGGCACAAGGGCCTCTGGGAAGCTGAAATGCCGTAGGGCGACCGGGGGCCCCCCTAACAGGATTAAAACGCCCTCTAAAAATAGGGCCTGAGCGCCTTTCTCCCCCTCTCCACCAGGCTCATCTGCCCTGAGGATCCCCCCTCCACCCCTTCCCCCCTAAAGCTGGCCCCACCCGGATCCCGTTTTATCAATCCATGTAATAAAAGGTGGAACAAAGAGCTTTCTCTCCCCCTTTCTGTAATTAGAAGTGGGGCTCTCCAGAGGACTGACATTCCTTGGGCCCTAAAACATGGTTCCCCCACCTCCCCCTCATCTCGCCACTGCTCATCCATAACACGGCTTGTGCCGATAATGTAAATGCAGTCTGCTAAGGGCTAACCAGCCCGTAGCAGACATTTGCTATAGTGTTATCAGAGTGCTACAAATGAAGGTTACATTTAAAGTGATACATTATTAACCCTAATTGATTACTTATAACACGTATATGTTCACTGTCACCTCCAGTTTCACTCCTTACTGGTGTGTGTGCCAAATCGCTTCTGTCACTGGCCCCCAGTCTAAAACGTTAAGTGTCAACCTATACTGTTAACAAAACCGTCGAAACCACCTGAATTGAGAATATCAGGTATATCCTGGTGTGTATGGCTGTTGAAGTGAGATTGAGAGAGAGAGAGAAAGCCGCGTTCACAGCCAGTCACGCTTTAAAGAAAAATGTGTTTTATACAATATGCAAATTTCCGGGTCTTTAAGTGACAGGTTGATATGTGATTAAAGGACAATTAGAGTGCTGGAAATAAGCGACGGCAGACGGGTCAAGTGCTGAGCTGCCGAGCTAAAAGGTAGCAGACTATTGAGGAAAAACATTCATGGGGGACGCTAGGAACAGGACCCAAAACAAATTAGATGCAAGAAAATGGTTAGCATAGTCTGCCAATAAACCCAGAGAAAGAGGGAGGGGGAGAAAGGGAGAGAGAAATGGAGAGAGGAAGATCGAAGTCCATTCTGGTCCATATACCATATGAAAGTGATGTGTCAATTTTACTTCCGTATTCCTCGTTGGCTAAGAATGCATCATCAAAGTCATAAAAATGTGGTCATTTAATATATACGCTCAGTGGCCAGTTTATTAGGTAAACCCATCTAGTAACGGGTCGGACCCTCTTTGCCTCCAGAACAGACTGAATTCTTTGGGGAATGGATTCTACAAGGTGTGGCATTCAAACGTTGCTCAATTGATATCAAGGGACCTAATGTGTGCCAGGAAGACATTCCCCACACAATTACTCCACCGCCACCAGCCTGTACCGTTGACACCAGGCAGGATGGGGCCATTGGCTGCTCACACCAAATCCTGACTCTACCATCAGCATGACTCAACAGGAACCGGGATTTGTCGGACCAGACAATGTTTTTCCACTCCTCAATTGTCCAGTGTTTGTGATCGCGTGCCCACTGGAGCTGCTTCTTCTTATTTTTAGCTGATAGGAGTGGAACCCGGTGTGGTTGTCTGCTGCAATAGCCCATCCGTGGCAAGCACTGACTAGTTGTAAGTTCCGAGATGCCATTCTGGACACCACTGTTGTACTGCGCCATTATTTGCCTGTTTGTGGCCCGCTGTTAGCTTGCACGATTCTTGACATTCTCCTTCGACCTCTCTCGTCAACAAGCTGTTTTCACTCACATGACTGCCGCTGACTGGATGTTTTTTATTTGTCGCACCATTCTCGGTAAACCCTAGACAATGTCGTGCGTGAAAAGCCCAAGGAGGCCGGCCATTTCGGAGATACTGGAACCGCCACGCTTGGCACCAATGATCATACCACGCTCAAAGTCGTTTACAGTTGAAGTCGGAAGTTTACATACACTTAGGTTGGAGTCATTAAAACTGGTTTTAATGACTCCACAAATGACTCCACAAATCCACAAACCCGAAACATTTGGCCCAAATTAAACAATTTAAAGGCAATGCTAACAAATACTAATTGAGTGTATGTAAACTTCTGACCCACTGGGAATGTGATGAAAGAAATAAAAGCGGAAATAAATAATTCTCTCTACTATTATTTTGACATCCTAACTGACCTAAGACATTTTTACTAGGATTAAATGTCAGGAATTGTGAAAAACTGAGTTTAAATGTATTTGGCTAAGGTGTATGTAAACTTCCTACTAAATTGTTTCGGGTAGCCTTCCACAAGCTTCCCACAATAAGTGACAGAGCTGGTGTAACTGAGTCAGGTTTGTAGGCCTCCTTGCACGCACAGGCTTTTTCAGTTCTGCTCACAATTTTTCTATGGGATTGAGGTCAGGGTTTTGTGATGGCCACTCCAATACCTTGATTTTGTTGTCCTTAAGCCATTTTGACACCACTTTGAAAGTATGTTTGGTGTCATTGTCCATTCGGGAGACCCATTTGCAACCAAGCTTTAACTTTAACTGATGTCTTGAGATGTTGCTTCAATATATCCACATAATTTTCTTGCCTCATGATGCCATCTATTTTGTGAAGTGCACCAGTCCCTCCTGCAACAAAGCACCCCCACAACATGATGCTGCCACCCCCGTGCTTCACGGTTGGGATGGTGTTCTTTGGCTCGCAAGCCTCCCTCTTTTTCCTCCAAACATAACGATGGGCATTATGGCCAAACAGTTCTATTTTTGTTTCATCAGACCAGAGGACATTTCTCCAAAAAGTACGATCTTTGTCCCCATGTGCAGTTGCAAACTATAGTCTGGCTTTTTTATGGCAGTGGCTGGAGCAGTGGCTTCTTCCTTGCTTAGCAACCTTTCAGGTTATGTCAATATAGGACTTGTTTTACTGTTGATATAGATACTTTTGTACCTGTTTCCTTCTGCATCTTCACATTGTCCTTTGCTGTTATTCTGGGATTGATTTGCACTTTTCGCACCAAAGTACGTTAATCTCTAGGAGACAGAACTTGTCTCCTTCCTGAGCGGTATGACGGCTGCGTGGTCCCATGGGGTTTATACTTGCGTACTATTGTTTGTACAGATGAACGTGGTACCTTCAGGCGTTTGGAAATTGCTCCCAAGGATGAACCAGACTTCTGGAGGTCTACAATTGTTTTTCTGAGGCTTTGGCTGATTTCTTTTGATTTTCCCATGATGTCAAGCAAAGAGGCACTGAGTTTGAAGGTAGGCCTTGAAATACATCCACAGGTACACCTCCAATTGACTCAAATGATGTCAATTAGCCTATCAGAAGCTTCTAAAGCCATTACATATTTTTCTGGAATTTTCCAAGCTGTTTAAAGGCACAGTCAACTTAGTGTATGTAAACTTCTGACCCACTAGATTTGTGATACAGTGAATTATAAGTGAAATAATCTGTCTGTAAACAATTGTTGAAAAAATGTCATGCACAAAGTAGACCGACTTGCCTAACCGACTTGCCAAAACTATAGTTTGTTAACAAGAAATTTGTGGAGTGGTTGAAAAACGACTTTTAATGAATCCAACCTAAATGTATGTAAACTCAATTCAACTGTAGTTCAAATGAGATTTTGTTAACTTTTTTGTTTTACTTCTTTTGTGTCAAATATTTAAATTGAATTAATTGGGTATGAGAAAATCAACACACTAATAGAAATATCATTTTCTATATCTTAAATTACGTGTTTTCATGAATTTGATGATAATGATAATAATCTTGAAGCGTATTCAAAATACCTGGGACATGACCCCAGGAAGTACAGTATGACGTAAGATGAGGACACTTGCACGTCGTATTGCAATACCACATGCAATACCATGTGATCTATTTGTTTCCAGTGCTTTCACTCGATTTCATTGGGCACAATTTCAACGCTCACTCAGCCTATTCATGACATCACCTTGTCCTAGTACGAGTAATGTCCTTAACCCCTTCATCTGAGGCCAACACGTGGTCCTGACCCAGCCCTGGTTCACTCCACTCCCACTTCTACAACTTAGGGAGGTATTGCTTTTGTCCCAAATGGCACCCTATTCCCTATGTAGTGCACTACTTTTGACCAGCCTGGTTAAAGGTAGTGCACTACATAGGGATAAGGGTCCCATTTGGGATGGAGCCGTGGTCTTGAGGTATTGTCTCTCTCTCACTCTCTGTGCACACGAGCCGAGACATAAAAGGGCTTGCGCCGGTTCTGGCAACAGATGGCCTTGTCCCCATAATCCCCTTTGATGCTGCGGTGGGCAGTTGCTCCTGAACATCTCGTGGAGCCAAATCTCCCCTGCAAACTTGAGCTACTTTTCCTTTAACTGACCCCAATTGTCAAGGAGCTGGCAGCTGTCAGAGTTGGTTAAGTGCGTCTTTGCTGGGAGACTGAAGGCCACAGGTTCCTCTCTCTCTCTCTCTCTCTCTCTCTCTCTCTCTCTCTCTATTGGTGAGCAGCAAGAGAGAGAGGCTTCCTTTTTGTTGTCAGTTGTGTCGGGTACATTCCACGGTTAAGGCCTGACTGCGAAAGCACGTTGACCTGGGGATTCCTACTTAAAGTCCATTACTCCGTCCCTCTTTGGAGAGTGAGTGATGGACAGTAGGAAGGTTCCCAGGGTGCAATATTGTGGGCACAGATGGCACGTGTTCAGCTAAGAGGCTTAGATTTCATCAAGGGCTAACCTTCATTATTGTCATTTGTAAGAAATCAGAGTTGTTGTTTCTCTAATTCATGTCTTGGTTACTGTAATGTACGGTGTTTCAAGGGACAAACAATGTTTGGCTATGTATTTTCATCATAAATTCTATGGTTTGAGAATTAAGTATCACAAATGTGGAAAGAGAATATGTGTATGAGCAAAAGGCAATATCCGTAAAGAAATATGTAGGTTTTCTATTTTCGTACCTGTTGTCTCTTTTGTCCTTTTCCAGTATTTCCTGTCCTCATAGCCATCTAAATGGGTGCTTAAGTTTAGAGAGCTGTCCATTTGCAGCTTATGCTGATGAAATAAGTTTGGTTGCTCTAAAGAAAGTGGTTCTCCGATAAAATCCCACGTTAGCAAAGAGCTCACTAATGGAATTTTTAAAAGAATTTAACGAGTTCTCTTAACCTTCCTCTCCACATCTTCACTAGAAAGTAGATCGGTGCTGTCAGGATTCTGTATCCCGTTCTAAACACAGATATTGGAATATTGGGGGACCAGTATGAAAATGTACTAGTGTAAGTCGCTCTGAGTAAGAGCATCTGCTAAATTACTGACATATACATGTAATATACTTGGGTATTTAGGCAGTTATAGGGATCGTGAGAAAGAGCAGTCCATTGCTTGATGTGACCTTAGATTTGTATTTTTTTTCAAAGCATTGGAAAAGATACAGGAAACACAGGTCCCTTTTGATTGCAATGCCTGGGTACAGACTTGTCCCTTTGATTCAATAAAAAATCACTCAGCCTTAATGTTTGAGTGTGCTAGCACCATTATCACCTTTAGCTCTTATTAATTCTCCTCTGTAAATAGAATCAGGGATGAACTTTGTCTTAACCCGTGACGTTTGCAATTTCCCTCTCCCCCTTGCTTGAAGCCCGATTCACAGCCTTCTAATCAGTGGACAACTGTTAAACTTCTACTTTGTAAGTAGAGACGATTGATTGTGATCGCATATTCCGCCATGAAATGCCAGTGTTCGAAAACCAACAGGATGCAAAAATGTGCCCTTGCGGGCTGTACGATTTTGGGAGCCTACCTTTCAATCATGTATTGTTTTATCATGTATTGTTGTATTGAACACACAGGGTAATCATCGGTGAAATTTGCTCACGTTTCAGTAGGACTGCCTTCCAAAGTGCACCCTATTCCCTTCATAGTGCACTACTTTTGATCAGAGCCAAAGTAAAAAAGGTCCTTGGTCAAAAGTAGTGCACTATATTGGGAATAGGGTGCAATTTGGGACGTAGATTAGGTCTTCTGAGATGCAAATACGTAATAGCTAATGGGATTCTGGGATTTTTTTCTCCCAAGGCGTTATGGGGCTGGCAGCTGAACTTGAACAGGACTCAGCGCATGATGCTGAGTCGTGTGCAGGACTATTTCAAGACTGAAATGCGATTGTTTTAATACTTTAATCCACCTGTCCTTGGCATTCGGGATGTTGCAGAACTCGCCTAATTATTCCAGTGCCCTCTATCCATACTGTGGAATATCATTTAGTAGGGCACCCCCCCTCCCTCTGAAATGCTTATTATTTCAGGCATTGTAATGAAATAGGGCTTTTTCTTCAGAAAACAGGCACATGATGATTGTCCTCCTTCAGATAAAATGAAGTATTGTCTGTTTTGCTTCTTTGAGAGTTTCTAACTGTTAATAAACTTAGTTTCCCATTTCTCTACATGAACCTAATGGAAATGTTAAAAATGCATGCTAACGTAGAAGCCCTGAATTATTCCCAGAGCAAGTGATTAAACATCAAGAATGTGCTCAATCCTCCCAGGTTTCAGCCACGGTAGTATGCAAACACAAATATTTTATTTTCATAAAAAGCCCTCCTCTCCCTATATCCACCAACTGCCTCACCCTTTCACACAAAACCCCAAATTCACAAAAGTGATTATTTTAATTGTTGCCCAGGAATGGATTTGTCTTGACTGGATGCTAATCTGTCAGGGCCTGGTTGTCAATTGCGAGTCGGGGACACCAGCAGTGATGGCTGCCCAGTGCAGTGATAGCCCCCTAAGGGACAGTTAACCCTCAAATCTCCTCCCTCTCTCCTTTCCTCTCCTCTCTACACCATCCCAACCCCCTGTCTAGCCCAGCTGCCTGAACCCATGGTGGCACTGAGAGGTGTGGGAGGGGGGCTCGGGTCGGTGGTGTGTGTGTATTGGAGGGGAGGGTTATGAGATCAGGGGGCAGGAGCTTGATAGTAATGCTTGTTGATGGTTTCAGAGATACTTCATTTCAGAAACAGGGGCCTCATTAACTGCAGTCTTCATCAGCCGGCGAGCGGGCACATTAGGGGTCCACAGGAAGTCAGAGTACAGCAGGAGAGTGCATTAGGGAAGCATGGAGAGAGAGAGAGACGCTCTTTTCCCCCCTGCGTTCCTTCCACGTTTCTATATCTTAATGTACCTTTCAGAGGAATTCAAACAAGGGTCAATAATGATGCATTATTCAAGCAGTGTCCCTCCCTTAATTGTGCTTTTTAAAGCCTTGGACATTGACAGCATCATGGTTTACTGCCCAGTACATCTGGGGCACAGATCGGCCGGATGATGGTGCACTGTGTGTGTGTGTTTCAGTGGATACTTGACTCTCGTCATTGTAATTAGCTGGTGCATAGATTGACAGACAGGCAAGTGAGGGGTTAAGAAAGAGGCCCAACTGGACATCTACCCCAGTCGTCTGTCCTGATGACCCCATTTCCCAGAAACATTAGTCTCGGAGACCAACCGTAGCACTTTTCACAACAATGGATGTTAGAATGCTCTTCGTTTCAATTGAAATTGTAAATAATATGCTAATATGTATTTGTGTGACATTATATTGTCATATACTGCATATGGCATATTAACATGTATTATTTATATGAAACTCTTACATTTATTGTGAAATCTTTTGTTAAAGCTGCTGCCTTTGGGGATCCATAATAAGTACAATATAAATACAAAGGTCTGGCTGAGTTCAAAAGCCAAGTCCAAATGCCCAAACTAAAGCAAACAGTGCCTTTTCAAGCAGGAAGTGTTGGGCCCTGATCAGTGCAGTGTGAGCGTATTGCTATTAGAGATCTAGCCAAACGCAGGCTATAGTGTGGGAATGTTTAGTTTGGGACAGAAGCCTGTTATTTTTGCCACATTGATGAGGGGGGAGGACAAACTGCAAGGATAGCAAAAAAGTTCCCAACTTTTATTCAAAGCCGCCATGCAATGTTTTGCATCACACGATACATACCATCCAATCGTATTAGTCTTATTTTAGCTTCAAATGATAAACACATAAACCCTGTTTGTCTGTCATCAGGTGGTAATATTTATATTTATCGGCTTAGGGGAAGCATCGACAAACATGTTACACACCTGCAATTTTACAGTACATGGCTCTGCAGTGTGGTGTCAAGGAGGTGAGCCTGTACAGTACCGTTTTGCCGGGAGACAGAGAGAAACACTGTAATTACTGTCTTGCGATTCATCTAGTCTACTGCATAAAATAGTGTTTATCCAGTCTACCATGTTTCTGTCTTTGGCCGAGGGAGGGAGGGAGGGCCGTGTTTTGCACAATAGACAGCCAGGGCAATCAGGAGAAGAATCGTGACTCCGAAACGTTCAATCTATCTGCTCTCAGTTCGGTTATACGACGCCTGGAAAATGAGCTGCCCCCAACCCCCCCTTTTCCGACACACCCACACACAAATAAACATAAAAGGCTAATTTGTTAGCGCCCTCATTTCGGAGGCCCAAGCAGCGGAATATTGTGGTGGAAAAGTAATGCTTTGTCAAATGTTGACATGTGTACCAAACACAGGGCCCTCAGTGCTAGTGGCAGCCCTGCATTGGGAGAGAGGAGAGGGGTCCAGGCGAGGCACGCTGTCTGTCTGTCTGCCGGTACATGAAGTGAAAATGCTTTGAAATGAGATTAGCCTTCCAACCAACTCAGCCTCCCCTTATGCTACTGTGCATAATTGGAGATGAGTGCGTGTGTGTGTCTGTGTGCAGGGATGAACTGGGACCAGAAATCGGCCAGGGCATTTCTGACACACCAGCCCATTTTTCACCTGAAGGCCCCTTTTGCGTAAAACCCTCAATTTAGACAGGCCCACTGGGCTAAAAATGGACCAGCCCATCTGGCATTCACTAGAATTGCTCTATGACCAGTTCTTCCCTGTCTGTGTGTTAACACGTATGTGCGGGTGTACAACAGACCCATTGAAACAGTGGACATATTTAGTATAAACATTTGAAGTGTGGAAGTTACTCTCGTAGGGTGACAGGTCTCGTAGGGCAGTCATATGATGAAGACTGAGAACATTTTTTTTGTTTTTAATTGATGTTGTCTCTTTTGGTGAGGGACCATGTCTCTCTCTTCTCATCCAAATAGCTCCACCTTTTGTCCTCCTCAATGTCCATAAGGGCCCTCACCACAGTGTCTGTGATATATGTATAGAAAGACCTTTGTAGGCCCCTTCAGAAGCCATACTTCCTGCCACTAAACCTCCACTTACCTTGGTACAGGTCAGGGTGACACTGGACAAGGGGAGGGTAAAGTCCCCCTCTCCAAAAGAATACAAATTGAGAAACAACAAGCAAGGTCCTCCTAATACACGAGCACTGTGCAATATGCTGATGTTTTCTTTTGCACACTGTGTTTGCTAAATTGCCTTTGACTGTGTGCATTGTTAATGAAACTTTATGTCCTTGTAGAGAGGGCAGCAAGTCCGTTCCAGTTAGGACCGGGACCATCTTCCCCTGTCTGGCTTTTGTAAGACATTTTTATTATTTTTTTTATACCCGTCCTTATGAATAAATGAAGCACACAAAGCCATTTTTTTTCCATATTTGTGTAAATTGCTTTAAAAGCATTTTATCATGTCATAAAAGAGAGCAATTGATCTGCCGAGCTTAGCCCATTGGACAGCTGTGTGTTTTGTTAATGGCCACTTTGCTCCGAGCAGCTTATTAAAACATTTATATATAAATGCTAAAATTGCATAAATTATTTAAGCACAAAGTAAGCATTTTTTTTGTTTTGGTCAGGTTACGGGTGGCGGGGGGGTATTAGTATGGAGATTTGCTTTACTTTATTATCTCCTGAAATATATTGTAAAACGTCTGCCCAGACACATATAGTGCCTTCAGAAAGTATTCATACCCCTTGACTTTTTCCACATTTTGTTGGATTACAGCCTGAATTTTTTTATTTATTAAATTGAGATTTATTTTGTCACTGCCCTAAACACAATACCCAATAATGTCAAAGTGGAATTATGTTTTTCCAAATGAATTAAAAATGATAAGCTGAAATGTATTGAGTCAATGAGTATTCAACCCCTTTATTAAGGCAAGCCTAAAAAAGTTCAGGAGTAAATATTTGCTTAACAAGTCACATAACAAGTTGCACGGACACAGTCTGTTTACAATAATAGTGTTTAACATGATTTTTTAGTGACTACCTCATCTTTGTACCCCACACATACAATTATCTGTAAGGTCCCTCAGTCGAGCAGTGAATTTCAAACACAGATTCAACCACAGACCAGGAATGTTTTCCAACGGCTCGAAAAGAAGGACACCTATTGGTAGATGGGTAAAAAAAAAAAAAAATGGTAGATGGGTAAAAAAACATTTTTTTTAAAGCAGACATTGAATATCACTTTGAGCATGGTGAAGTTATTAATTACACTTTGGATGGTGTATCAATACACTCAGTCGCTGCAAGATACAGGCGTCTTTCCTAACTCAGTTGCCGGAGAGGAAGGAAACAGCTCAGGGATTTCACCATGAGGTCAATGGTGACTTTAAAACAGAGTTTAATGGCTGTGATAGGAGAAAACTTAGGATGGATCAGCAACATTATAGTTACTCCACAATACCAACCTAATTGATGGAGTGAAAAGAAGGAAGCCAAAAACATGCATCCTGTTTGTAACAAGGCACTTAAGTAAAACTTAAACAAATGTGTTAAAGCAATTAACTTCATTTATACAAAGGGTTATGTTTGGGGCAAATACAACACATTACTGAGTACCATTCTCCATATTTTCAAGCATAGTGGTGGCTGCATCATGCTATGGGTATGCTTGTAATCGTTAAGGACTGGGGAGTTTTTCAGGATAAAAAATGCATGGAATGGAGCTAAGCATAAAATCCTGGAGGAAAACCTGGTTCAGTCTGCTTTCCACCAGACACTGGGAGATTAATTCACCTTTCAGCAGGACAATAACCTAAAACACAATGCCAAAGCTTACTAAGAAGACAGTGAATGTTCCTGAGTGGCCAAGTTATAGTTTTGACTTAAATATACTTCAAAATCTATGGCAAAACCTGAAAATGGTTGTCTAGCAATGATCAACAACCAATTTGACAGAGCTTGAAGGATTTTGAAAGTAATAATGGGCAAATGTTGCACAATCCAGGTGTGGAAAGCTGTTAGAGACTTACCTAGAAAGACTCACAGCTGTAATCGCTGCCAAAGGTGCTTCTACAAAGTATTGAGTCAGGGGTGTGAATACTTATATGAATTGAACATTTTTGTATAAAAATACATTTAAAAAAGCAATAATTTCAGAAAATATGTTTTCACTTTGGAGTGTTGTGTTTAGATGGGTGAGAAAACGACAACAATTGAATCCATTTTGAATTCAGGCTGTAACAGAACAAAATGTAGAATAAGTCAAGAGGTAAGAATACGTTCTGAAGGCATTGTATGTGTCCTCCTCAGCACACTCACACATGCAGAGGGAAAAAAGTATATATTTTTTGATGACTTCGTTTCAGCAACCACGGAATGTCACCCATATCCTGGTTGATTGTACTTTCGAGTTTTATGATGTTTTTTCATTGATTTGTTTCCCCGGCGCAGCTGCCGACCTCTATTGAGGGACGAACGTAATCAGCGCTGACGCAAATTAGATGGTTATTCGTTTCGAAAATTGACAGAAAAACAATAAAAAAGATGAAATGCTCCCAAATCAATAGATATAATGAAATTCAAATAATCCGAGAGATGAGGTCTCCATGGCAACTGATAATGTGGAAAAGAAAACAATTTAATAAAGGACAGACACGCTTTGAAAACAGATTGGGGGGATAGCTGTAAAGCGGGGAGAGGAGAGCAGAGGAGAGAGGGAGGGAGGGGGCGAATGGAGAGACGGAGGGAGAGGGGGGATGTTTGTGGCTGTAGTGGTCGGTCCATAGCTTGTTTCCCCTCCCGCGTGTGAAGGATCTGTGTCTGTCCCAAGGACACGGGAATAATTAGAAAAGCTTTCAGGCCAGAAAGTGCAGATTCAGGTTTTAATACACAAAATTATTTCATGGGCAGTGAATCGGAAAACCATTTGTTGGTGACCTTCCTGAGAGCCCCCCCTCAACCCCCGGTACAGGGCAAGATGGAGGCTGCGTGGCAGTGCAGCCTGAGTTATTGCATATTTGTATTTTTATAGTGGCAGGGGGAATGGAGTTGGTGAGGGGTGTGTGTGTGTGTTTTGGTGGGGTGGGGGCCAGGGGGGTGGGAAGGTGTCAGATAGAGCTTCACTGAGGTGGGGGCATTGTGTGTGTCTGTGTTTGTGTGTGGCTGTTGGGTCCGGGTTGCTGGCAAGAGGGAGGCAAGGGAGAGACAGAGCATAGGAGAAAGAGAGAGAGAGAGAGAGGGAGAAAAGGGGAAGTTGCAGATCTGGCTGTATTTACAGATCAGTTGTCAAAAGAGCCATTTAAGGGGAATGCAACCATCCTTGCATAATGGCAGGAGAGGTGTTTATTAAAAGGGAAAGACAACGGTAAAACACAGAGAGTCAAACAGGGTTTTTTATTATTGAAGACAGAGCAGCCAGGGAGGGGGTGTCAAAGGAAAGGAGTGGGTGTGGAGGGACTTCATTCTAGTCTATGGAAGGTATGTTTTAGGTGCCTTTTCACTCTGTTCACTTGTTACAGGGAGAATCATGAGATGACTATGGTGGCATTTTATTTATTTTAAAACATTGTTGTTTGGTTGTTGTTGCTTTCTCTATTTAAGCAGGAGGGTTGCAACTTATTTGTCTGTTGCAACCGGTAATTCAAACGCAAACAATGATAAGGATCGATAGTCTCCTGAAAGTACGATAAGGATCGATAGTCTCCTGAAAGTACGATAAGGATCGATAGCCTACTGAATATACAATAAGGATCGATAGCCTACTGAATATACAATAAGGATCGATAGCCTACTGAAAGTACAGCGTTTCTTTTCTTTTCAAAGTGCCAAACCAAATTCACTCCTATATTACCTCATTACCTTATCAACAAAAGTGTCTCGACCTTCGATCTCGTAGTTTAACATCCGTATCCCATTATTTAACATCCTATTTCTCTAATTGCTCATTGTCAACGTATTGGAGACTCCCTGAAAGGGCGGTGCGCAAGCTTGTCTGTCAAATGTGCTTACCTTCCATTTTTGTGTCATTAAAAGCGTTTGTTTGAGTCAAATAAAGGGCGATACACCCTCTGTTTAAACAATGCCAACCGCACGTCGTCCAGGATATCGTATCTTAACAACAGATAATCTTATCCTGTTCCACCTTAGCAATAAAAGAAAAGACGCCTGCATCATAAGGCTTTGGCTGATAATCCCCCCCCCCCCCCCCCATTATTTGAATGACGGATGAGCTTAATTGGGACCTTTGTATTGCCTCAATACACGCTCGTAAAAATAGTTGAGCAATATTTCATATAAACTTGTAGGATCAGATTCTGTTGTTGTTAGCAACGTCCCTTCCCTTAATGAGAATTGAGCTGAAATCACACTAAAGATATAAACTGCCTGGCACTCATATAGGACATCGTTCGTCTCATATCATATCATTAAGGGCCTTGTTTATGGTTCAATTGCAAGCACGTCGATTAACAATAGCGTGTCTAACTTATCTTTTTAGTTTTAGACTTATGTTAATGGTCAGTTGTAGTCCAGTGCTTGGTGTTGAAGGGATAGTTCCCAAAAAAGTATCATCATCACAGTTTTTGCTCTTTCTTGACTGCTGACGTACCATGTTTTGGGATTTTATTAACAGTGGACTAATTAACAAAATACTAAAAGATCGTTTTTTCTCTGAACTATCACTTTAATTTGGGCCTAAGATCGTTAATTCCAGACTTTGACTGTCTTGTAGTTTACTTTGTCTCTTGCTTTTCTGTAGCAAAGCAACAGCAGCCCTCATTGTAATGAGTGAGTACTGGGGATTTGGCATTCTCTAGTGGGCCACCTAATATTCTCCCAGTGCTAGAAGTGCCCCACAAGTAAGAGAGAAACTAGAAATTCCCCACTGTAGAATTACAGAGAGCTTTCAGATTTAGCGTGCCTGTGTCAATGAAGGGTGTTTTCTTTTCTGTTTTTTTCCTAAATCAATCTCCCGGGGACAAAAAATGGATTGAGACCTGAAACGTGAGACCTGATAGACGTCCACTTTCACTGTAGGGGAGAGGGTGTGTGTGTGTGTGTGTGTGTGTGTGTGTGTGTGTGTGTGTGTGTGTGTGTGTGTGTGTTTGTGTGTGTGTGTGGCACATGTGATCAGTATCAACAACAGCCGTAGCAGCAGTAGTCGCTGTGAGTGTGTGTTTCTGTGTGTGTATGTATGTGTGTGTGTGTGTGTGCGCGCCTGCCTGCTTCCTCCCTCCTCCGGCTGTTGGCTCTCACTGATACAGTGTAACTCAATCTGTGCCACCACACACACACACACAGACACACAGACACACAGACACAGACACACACACAGACACACACACACACACACCACTATAGGGGCTGTGCCAGGACTGAGCCGGGCCAAATAGGGCTGAACAGGGCCAGGGAGCAGGCCATGAGTTCACCACCCACTACCCACCTGCCACACACACACACACACACACACACACACACACACACACACACACACACACACACACACACACACACACATACTCTGCACGGCACAGGCTCTCATTGTAAGCAGTGACAAGATGACGCTGGTTAAGTGGCTCCTCTCTCTTCCCTGGGCCTGCTTTTCCCACTGTAGCTGTGGGGTGGAGAGGGTGGTGAAGGACCCCTACTGGTTAAGTGGGTAAACTCGCACAGCCTTGACATCTGTGCTGAGGGAGGGAGGGGGAGGGGGATGGGAAGGTGGAGAGGGGAATGAGAGCGAGAGAGAGACAGAGAGAGTGTGAGAGAGGAAGATAGAGAAAGAGAGAGGGGAGTGAGAGAGTACAGCCCATGCAGGCATTGAGCCGGTTGAGGAGAAGGAGGGAAAATGCCTTGCTTTGTGGAGAGAATTCTTCCAGAGCAGGAGGGAGAGGTGAGACATAACACAGAGGGCGGTCTCCTGCCAGGTCTCCTGCCAGGTAAGACACTCTCTCTCTTTCTCTCTCACACACAACACTCTCACAGACACTGGGGGTAAAGATACGTTGAGGTACACAGGTCTGGTACTGGTGGCTGTCAGTGTGAGGCACTCATGTGTAGTGACGGGAGGGGGGAGGGTGCGAGTGCGCGCGCGCGCGTGTGTGTATTTGTTTTCAAGTTGTTATAAAGATTCTTAATGTATAAGTTAGACTATATAAGACCTGTATATTTCACCAACAAAGAGTATTTTCAGAATTGGCCAAAAGTGATTGAAGTTATGGAATGTGACTGGGTTAATTTATTTTTGGGGATAAATGTTTCATGTTTAGTCAGTGTTACCTCTGTATTCCACAGGTGTACTTCTAACTAGATTACACTGTTTCACTTTTTAAAGGATTACATACAGTTTACATAGCCAATGGTTATCATTTACATTCATTAATAATGAAAGAATGTTTGCAGTTTTCAGCAACATTCACAGGCTATTGGGACACAATAACAAAAAAATCTAGAATTTCGCGACAATGTTTGCTAAGCTAAAGTGAGTGACTTGTTCTATTGGGCTAGATGTATCACTGTGTTTACTGATGTACGGAGGAAAGTTTGTCAGCGGAGGGATTTTCTACTGCTTCGGGTGCAAACAGTGTCTGTGGAGAGGGTGAAGGACTCCTTTCTTTCTGTCCATGCAGACAAGTATATCCTCCTCTAGTACAATAAAATGTTCCCCTTTTGGTTAAATAAATACTGGGTCTGTGAACCTAAACAGATTTGCATGTGGCCCTCTCGTTCTCCTCTCTCTCTCTCTTTCTCTCTCTCTCTCTCTCTTTCTTTCCTCCTTCTCCCCCTCTCTCTCCCCCTCTCTCTCTGTCGCTTTCTCTCTCTTTCTCTCTTTCCCCACACACACTACATGGGCCTGACATCCCTCGACGAGGCCCTCACTCGACGAGGCCCTCACTCGACGAGGCCCTCAGAAAAGAAACAAGAGACAGAAGTTTGTTGGCTTTTATTTTCCCAATGGTTGTTTTGATAACAAAGCAAACAGGCTGAAGGTGAAGTCACACAATTTAATTTGTCTTGCGTTACCGTGGCGATGTGGCAACCGTTCTTCCATCCCAGGAGGACTGCTATGGTTGCAGCTTTTGTGTGTGTGTGTGTGTGTGTGTGTGTGTGTGTGTGTGTGTGTGTGTGTGTGTGTGTGTGTGTGTGTGTGTGTGTGTGTGTGTGTGTGTGTGTGTGTGTGTGTGTGTGTGTGTGTGTGTGTGTGTGTGTGTGTGTGTGTGTGTGTGTGTGTGTGTGTGTGTGTGTGATTTTACTAAGCAGATATTTCCCCCTCTGTTTTCACTCTGACCCGGTAGGAGGTTGATGACTGAATTGTGGAGTACATGTTAACAGTAACTGGTGATTTATAGAAATACTTAGGGGAAGTGAGGCCGCACAGACTGGAAGGAAAAGCATAAAGCCTTTTAAGTGAATGCAAAAATACAGCCTTTTAAGTAATAATTGTTGTTACTACTGGTGAGCCAAGGTGGGCTAGAAGTTTGAGGTGAAGTATGTGTGTGAAGACTGATCTCTAAGGCTACTCTATTGAACAGAAGTCTCATTTTGGTCCTTTCTCATTTGACATTTCACTTTTTAATACCTGTTTCTGTGCAATTTGCTTCAAACTAAAACCATTCCATTTTTTGGTGTACCGGTCAACTACAGTGCTACAAAGCTTTTGGATGAACTACTGTACTGCAACAAGTGTGCTCCTATTGATGTGTAGAAAGCTGCGTAGCTACAATCCGTCACAAAACCTGCATGCAATTTCAGAGGAATCAGGCTCTTTCCTCCTTTTGGCTCTTGAATCCCCCAGATATTATCTACTTGGGGAAATATGCTACTATTCAAGTACTGTTTAAAGATTCAGGCCACTTGAATGTGCTCTACAGTTAGATTTTTGTATTATTTTTTTATTCTTCCTTTTGTGGAGTAAGGAAAAGTGCTTACCTAGGAAGAGGGATGTCTTTTATTTTTTCAAGCCACCTTTTAGACTGAGTGAAATGTTTCCCCCAGTTTGCTCACGGACAACTTTATTTCTTACCAGGGATTTAACACTCACTCAGTCCCCCCATAAATACAGCGTCCCTCGGCTCTTAGCTAACCATAACTCATCCCGCTAACTCTCTGGCTAACTAAACTCAAATAGCAGAGCGGAGCTTGTTTGTATTTTTCTGTCTGTCTCCCTCTCTCTGTCTCTCTCTCTCTCTCTCTCTCTCACCTGATTAGTAAGGGATGCTGAGGTGCAGAATCTCTCTGACTACTATCGTCTCAACAGTTGGCCTTCTGTTGCTCCTCTGATATCTTTGGCCCCACTTGTGGACCAGGTTTTTCGGAGAAAATGCACATTTGAACAAGAGCCAATGCAATCTCCTGGAGGCTATTTAGAGTGAACCTAATGCTCAGGGAATGAACGTGACAACACAGGAGAAATATGGACGTCGTCTTTACATGTCTTGACCCAGCTCAGACCAGAAAAAAGCCTGAGGAAAATCTTTGATATCTCTCAATGAAGATCTCTTTGTATGAAGCAAAGTTGAGTTGAGAGCCTAGCTTTCTAGGCACCTGTTGAAGGCCCCAGTCCATGGAGTGGGGGAGACAGTTGAGAAACATATGCTTAGCTGCCAGTTGCTATTTAGGCCTGTCTTCCTGACAGTCTTCCTGAATATCAGTTGAAATCATACGAGCGGAGAAATTCAGAGGACAGTAGAAATGTTTACTGATCTCGTGCTGATCGACAGGTTGGAAGAGTTTTTCGCCGAGCTGCTGAATTGGTTATGATCTTCTCTGCCTGTATCTTCTGTTCTCAGCCGTTAGTCCCACTGGTTGGCAAGAGCTGACACTGACAACTCCTCATGCATCTGAAGGCCTCTTTAAAGTCAACATCGTACATTTTGATGTCTCGTGGCGGCTCCTCGTGTTTTGTTGTATTTGCGTCTGAAAACAGGGGCTTGCTTGGAGAAATCCCCCTCCTCAGCGGCACGGGGAGGCAGATCTCTTTCTGTCTCACTCTCCTCCTCTCCTCCGCACTGTCCTTCTCTTTTTGATCTCACCATCAAATCTTTCTTATGACTGACACTCGCCGGAGAGCGGCTTGGGAAATGCGCTCGGGGAAGAAGACGTTTGAGAAAATGCGCCCAAGCAAGCCATCACCTTTGATAAAGACGCGGGTTCCAACAGGGGAGAAAAAAATGAACATTGTTAGTAATGAAAATGCCATCCAAGAAGGCAGCACTCCTCTCATCTCAACCGATTACATTAACCGCGTACACACAGAGTCAGTTGCATTTGGACAACATTTGGAAAATAATCAATTGAAGTATAGGCCTAGATATCAACACATAATAAATCATTTATAATGTTGAAATAGTTTAAAATCAAAATGTTCATTATATAATATGTAATATGACCCGTAGTTGATATGTCTGTGTTTTGGAGCATTGAGCGAATGGCTCCTAGGCAGTGCGGTGAGGTAACTCCGGGCCATGCTTACCGGCTCCATAGTTTGGCGGAGACCCCGGGGATTGATGTCTGTGGACCTGTGGGATCCTACTGTACCTTTATTACACATCAGCTGGGTACCAAACTAATTTGATAAAATGCCACTTAATCGCTGGCACACCGTCAACTGTGTCACTGGCTGGTAAACTGACTGGCACGGCATTCGAGTGTGTATCGCACAAGAAGGAGGAAAAGAATGGAGGAGGGGGTGCATGAGGAAAAGAGGAGAGCACCAGAGATGTTAGCTTTAGTAATTGCTACCTCCATGGAGGAGCAGGGGAGAGGACAGTGAGGCAAGCTTACAGAGAGGGCCCTGTGCACAGATAATAATGGGGTAGTATTGCAGCTCTGACAGTGTTAATATTAGAGCGTGCAGAGCGTGTTTCTCTCTCTCTGTGCGTGTGCGTGCGTGCGTGCGTGCGTGCGTGTGTGTGTGTGTGTGTGTGTGTGTGTGTGTGTGTGTGTGTGTGTGTGTGTGTGGAGATAGGGTGCCTCTGATATTTACCCTGCTGGTAAGACTGTCAAGCCCACCTGACAACACAGTTTACCCACCCGGCTGTCACCCCCGCCTCTCCCTGCCACTGTAAGACACTCTCCGAGCGCTCCAGTACGTCCTCGCCCTCCTTCCACACAACGCAACTGTGCTGGGATCAGCTATCAGCACCCATACTCATCTTCCTCCCTTCCTGAGAGGGGGGAAGAAAGAAGAAAAGGGAGCACGGGCCAACTTCTTTGGCTTTTTCTTTCTTCTCTCTTTCTTTTCGTCTTCTATTTGAAGTTTGCGAGGCACTTGTTAAAGCCTGGCTGCATCCCGACACACTGAGAAAGGTTATGAATATGCATCAAGGCACCATATGGCTCCCCTAGCGCTGGGACTAGGTGTGTCCAGAAGGTAGAGCGGGCGTTGATGCATTATTCGCCATTCAAATTACAGACGCTGGTGAGAATCCTGCAGGAAGTTAGAAGTACTAGTTCGACACCACTTTAGACAGGGTAGAGCGACTACAGTACCTATGGTACTAAATGGCGTGAAGCAACAGTAACGTAAAGCTGTGGATGAGCACAGTGGAGGGCCTAGGCTGCAATTCGGTTCTTTTTTAACAGAGTTCCGACCTGTACCCTGCCACCTGACACGAGTGTGATTAAAAGTGATATTTCTGACACGTTAGGATACGCACGGGAAGTAACCTTCTCTAAAGCGTTCATTATTAGATGCATGACAGACCTGAATATTTATAAAATAAGCTTTAATAATTAATAACAGCAATCTGCTACCGTAATTCATCAGATTTGCACTTCAACGGAGTATCCGTTTTCACTTTAAAATAATAATAAGAGGAATATTAATGCTGCAGAAATGTAAAACGGGCAGCTGTATAGCATTCAAACATGCAAGCTTCAATGTTCACTTTTGTGGTGTTTTACATTTTTTTTTTACATCTATAATTATTTATTCAACATTACGTTACAACCAACAACACTATCCTTTCTCAAGACCTATGTGTTTGATGCTTGACATTTTGTCAGTTGTTTCTGGCGAAAGAAGCAGATGATGTTGAGAAAATTCAGGAAACCAGGTGGGTTTTGGTGTAGAATGCAAAAGGAGTTGTTGTGGTTTTTATCAAAAGCATATTATTTGTTTGAGTCAGCTAGCAACACTTCCTTTTGTAGCCTATTCTGTGTCTTGGACCAAAATAGAAGGCTCTTTTTCTCTGTAAAGCAGCTTTATACCCGCCTCATGGTTTCACAGTCACTTTTTGTTTCAATGCGACTTTCAAATCCAACCAAGACACGTTGTTCTTTCAACAAAACTCTCAAAGACATGACTTTTCTGTTTTAGGTGAAATAGAAACATTTAGTTCTTCCTTTACTTCCACCTCTAGTTTAGTTTTAACCTGTGTTTAACTATACAGCATGTTGTGTTGTTGAATTGTTTTACTCGACCCATTTGAGCTGAACTGTGTAAACATGTTTCATGTGTGTAGAAGTGTCACTGTATATATTTGAGAGTGTGTGTGTGTGTCAGAGCCTGTGACGTGACCTACAGCCAGTAGTCAGAGGAGCAATGTGATTGGAGGGTACCATGTTGTCTAAGGGCCTGCAGCCACCTCAGACTCTCTCTCTCTCTCTCTCTCTCTCTCTCTCTCTCTCTCTCCCTCTCGACTGAAACGTACACTATCGAACCCTGTTGTCTTTCTAACAACTGACAAACCCTAGCTGTGACTACACTCACCTCAGCCCCGTGCTGTCAGAGGTAAATAAGAGTCAACATACTGCAGTGTTCACTGAGGGGACCCGTCTCTCTTTAATATGCTCTCTGCATCCACACCCCAGGCCCCAGATTGGGATTTTCCACCATGAGACTTTCCACCAGTGTTTGGTCTACTGGCTCAGATTTTTGTGTTTCGTTAGTGAGGCCCAGAAAAGAGACTTAGGCAAGCTTAAATGACAGGAATATCAATTCCCTTCAACCAAATATGATACTCGTGGTCTTACAAAGAAGGCTATTTCTCTTTCCCTAAATATCTTTGACTGCACTGCATGCGAAGGGAAAAATTATTATTATTTTTTTTTTTACTGAAAGCGTAAATGATAAATACCTTTCGCAGGCTTTCTTTTTACACAGCTTTTGCCTTTCAGATAGAGGCTACAGTAAAGCTACAGTAAAGGTCTTATCGTATATTTAGGTAGCTACCTGTGCTAGATGACATTTAGGGGGCACCTGTGATTCATTCCGCCGCACTTAAAATCCAAAAGAGGAAAAATCTGTCAAGCAGAGCAAATGCTTTAATGGTGGCCAGGGATCAATGTTGTCAGCGCAGGCATCCTATCTGGAAATGTACGCTTTTTGGTTAATGTCACCTCCTCCCTCTCTCACAGTCTCTCGTCTCAAGGAGATCGGCAGGAAATCTGATGTGAACAATCCGAAGTAGGCCGAATTTGAGGAAATTGCTTGAAAAACATTGACTTGCTCTCCCTCGAACGCTCACATACACACACACACATAAAGGAGGCCCCTTGTATCTGAAAAACAAATTTGAAAAGTAACCTTGGAAATCAATTAAGCCGTCCCGGGAGCTGTAACATTTCCTTGAGAAAGACCACCTCCCATTTCTCTCCTTCCCCCACACTCACACTGAGTTGGTACTGGCCATTAAAATGCTGCCATATGCAACGAAGAAGCTTAGTCAGGCTCACTCGGTGTGGGCCTTTATTCATATTTTTTTTTTAGCTGCAAAGTGCCTTATAGGCTGTCAAAATGTCTTAACAGTCTTGTTAAAGAAATGCCACAACTCATTTCAATGTAATGTTATTCATATGGCTGGTGTGAGAGGGGGCATGTCTGAACATCTAAACAGGCCTGCTTTTTAGGTTTCACATTAGGGGGTTATCTTGGAGGCCTTGTCATTGATTGACATTATCTGGCCTGACAGGGCCTCATATCAAGGTTAACCTCATGGACAAAAGCAAAGCGCCACCCGGACACACACACACACACACACAGGCCCTCTCCCCTCCGACTTCCTGTCCAATGGGTGTGTGAGAGAAAGAGAGCGAAGGTGTCCAGGCCTCATCTGCGTGTGCGCGTGCGTATGTCCGTGCACCCGCAGTGGAGATTTCCGCACTCTTAATTGATAACTAATGGAGCGTCTTGCGCTGGGTTTCCCCTAGAGGACAGGCCCTCCTGATGGCAGTGGTAGGGGTGGGGAGGGGGAAGAGACTGACTTACTCAGCAGTGTGGTGCCGGAACCCGGTAAATTAAATATATCCCCAAAGATAATGACTTGGAGTGACAGACACCAGTCTGTCTGGGGGGCCTCCCTCTCTCCCGACCTCTCCAGCCGTGTGCCCTCGCCGTGGAGAAGAGCCTGCACTAACCCCCACACGCTTCCACACACACACACACACACACACACACACACATACACACACTCACACTCACCCTCTCCCTTCCCACAAGCCTTTGCAACAAAAGCAAAAAAAGATCCCCGTGACTAAAATACAACTCAAGCAGTTAATCTGTACAGATATTAGCTCAAGGGCCCTCAAGTGGCACACTGAGCTCGAGCCCCCTTCTTCCAGCATATTACCCACACTGCCCCGGTGCGGCTCGCCGTGGTGCCAACCGTCACACACTGCCGCCATGAGGGAGAGCCAGAATCGTCGCCTCGCCCACGCTAATTTTGACTTCTTATTCGGTTGTTGGTTTTTATTTAGAGACTCCCGATTTGTGGTCTAGCTCTCTGGAATACAGAGAAATTGTCTTTATTTGAAACGGCTGCTAGGACAAATGTTATGTGCAATTTTAGAAAGGTACTGTAGATGTCAGTCTGCTACGCCGCTAGCTGAGGGATCACCCTCTGCGGCAAACTGAATATAAAGTTAGCTGTTTTGGTTCTTCTTGCCTGTCAGAATGGCTCACGTCACCCACGTTATTTTCCTTGTCTGATAAACCGTTTGGCTCGTCTGTTTTTTTGTTCTAGAAAATGTCTGTAATTACCGTTTGTGATCGAGCCAGGGGGCATATTTGTCCTCCCAAAAATGCAACGTTACTGCCTGATTGCACCCAAGTTCAACGTCTTTCCCCTTCCGTTTGCACTCAAGATATACATTGTTTTCCGTATCCCTTGTCCTGTTTCCCGAGAGAGTGTGTGGGTGTGTCAAGACTCGTGTGTGTGTGTGTGTGTGTGTGTGTGTGTGTGTGTGTGTGTGTGTGTGTGTGTGTGCGCGCGCTTCTGTGTTCGTGCGTTTCTGTCTGCGTACATACATGTGTGTATGTGTCTTTGTTTATGTTTGCGGCAGGCTGGCGATACAGGGTGAGTATTGGGCGCATGGCTGGGGGGCTGCAGTGTGATAACAGCCCGGGGGTAGTGCTGCTGTGAAGTCCAAACGGGTCCCTCAAGGTCAGTCCCTAAAAGACATCATGCAACATGCAAGGTCACATCCTAGACTAAAAGCAATAAGTGCTTTATTGATAGAAAAAAGACAGCAAGCAAGCAGATGTGCAACCAACTGATTAATAATAAAATAGATTTGTGAGAGAGCGGTACCGACAGAAAGAGAAAGAGAGAGAGGAAGAGCGAGAGACAGGGCGGGAGGGAGAGCTTTGTCCTGTGTGTGTATGTGTGAGTGCATGTGTTTGTGTGTGTGTGAGACTAGTATGTGCTTGTGCTTTGTTCATTTTGCTCTAAAATAGCATTTTGTAAACTCTGGGTGGTTATTGTATTGACCTGGCGTGTATCTTTGAAGTAAAAGATTGATCCTGCAGTGGAATCTAAACCAGAAAGAAATCCATTTGAATCCAGTGGTAAAACAGAACAGAATGTGACAATGTGACACATTAGAGCTCATGGCAGTTTTCCTGGTGCACGACCTTTCCTTTTTAAGGTCATTGCAATGTTTTGCGTAATTTTTTACTAAGTGAGTGCTGCCTGAAAGGCCATTGGGAGGTACAGACCTTGTGTTTTCCGTTTACACATAGTTTTGTTTGACAAGGGAGACAAATCTCATGGAGTTTGTCCATGTATCTGCCTCTTGGAACAAAAGTGCGTTTTGTGCTGGCTAACTATTGTTGGATTATGAAAATGAGCTGAGGACAGTAGTGCATACAAGTCATCTCCTTTACGTCCTTTTATCTTTTATTTTCTCTCACTCCCTCTAACACAGCCTGGCAAACCTGCCTAGTGAGTAACGTTCTTGGCTAGCTGAGTGACTGCCTGAATAAGTGAGTGGTAGATATCAGGTGGTGGGGAAAGCTCAGCCCAACCAACCTGTTTCTTCTACACCAGGACCCCAGAGGAGAAGAATGCTGGGAAAATTCCATCTGCCCTCCCTCTCTTCCTCTTCCCCCAGAGCAATCACCCTGTGATCCCCCATCCCCGCCTCACCCCCTCAACCCCTCTGGTACAGTACATCCCCTTCATCCACCTATATCCCCTCCTACATAAACTTCTCTCTCTCCTGCCCTCCCTCCTCTCTCTCTCTCTTTCTCTCTCTCTCCTATCCCCCCCTCTCTCTCCTATCCCCCCCTCTCTCTCTCTCTCTCTCTCCCGCTCTCTTGAATAGTTGGCAATGGCATTGTTTTTAATCATCAGAACCTCCGAAATTATTATTATCGCTTCTGATGCGGCAATTAAAACTTCAGGTCAGAGGCACAACGAGCGGTGATCAGCAGCCGAGCCGAGAAGTTTTAATTAGACGATCAGAACCATTAATGCACAAAAAAAAGGTGTGCGCTGGGAAATTAACGGGAACGTCTTAATCAGGGTTAGTGACTCCGAAGAGGAGTCAAGTGAACAGAGAGCAAAAAACAAATCATTTCCGCACCACTGGGACAAAACTCAATTAAATATGCATGCAGAAAATGGAAATTTGGAGCTTCGGCAGCACTGCACTGTTGGGGAAACTGTGGCAAAATCTCGCGGCGGAGGTCGCAGACCTGCTTATTGTTATTCTTGTGTAATAAAAATTAAAGAGGGGCCAGATGCAGGGGCCAGGTCTGGGTGCTGTGGCGTGTTTGTCCATCAGTGGCTTCTTTCTGCCTGGCTTCCCTGGGCTGCGGCAGCTCACCTTCGGCCGTGCGAAGGAGAGAGAGAGAGAGCGGGGGGAAACGCTCTCTTCCTGAAAGCTGTAAATTAGCAAAAATAAAAACCAGAGGACTGTTTTTGTGTTAAGGTGCGTGTGTGTGTTTGTGACTGTGTGTGTGTGTATCCCCCCCCCACACCACCCTGGAGAAACAGAGACACAAAAGGCTCACTCAGCCACACACCGGGAGTTCGGGCCTTGTCGATTAATCTGCCTGAGGTTTGCAAAGTTAGAACTGGTCTTTTTTTCCCAGGAGCTAAAAAACTGGGTTACATATTGAAAAATAATCCCGAGCTGTTCAGTCTTTTCCCAGGCCAGTTTTGGATGAATTAAATTCAAATATTACCAAGGTTTTTGTCCCTGTGTCAGTCAAGATGTTGGAACCCAGCAGGAACCTACCAAAACCCCTTTGCCAATGTTTGATTATACATAAGGAGATAAGCTCCCGTTTTACAGGTCATATCTACTCTTCTCAGACTGGTTCTTAAGTATATCCTACATAGAAATGTACAAGGCAGCATGTAATCCTTTACTTTGCAATACAATACATAGTTGGAGTGAGCTATATTCTTACCTAGACTTCCTATTGACCCTTTATAGAACATATTAGCTGTATAGTAGTTAGATATCTTCCAGTACTATAGATAAGAAATAAGCCAACATTTTGGTCAGCTCCCCCTGTGTAATGTGTACCCCCCCCCCCTCTTGTCTGTGTGGCAGAAAGGGGCCCTGCTTGACCCTGCCAATCCAGGCAGCCATTCACGCCCCCATGTCCACATCTCTCTCTCTCTCTCTCTCTGTCTCCTCTCTGTCTACTCTCTCTGTCTCCTCTCTGTCTCTCTGTCTCCTCTCTGTCTCTCTGTCTCCTCTCTCTGTCTCCTCTCCTGTCTCCTCTCTGTCTCCTCTCTCTCTCTCTCCCTCTCTGTCTTCCTCTCTCTGTCTCCTCTCTCTCTGTGTCTCCTCTCTCTCGCTGTCTCCTCTCTCTCTCTTTCTATCTCCTCCCTCTCTCGCTCCCTCTCCCAGGCAGCCATTCACGCCCCCATGTCCACATCTCTCTCTCTCTCTCTCTCTCTCTCTCTGTCTCCTCTCTGTCTACTCTCTGTCTCTCTGTCTCATCTCTGTCTCTCTGTCTCCTCTCTCTGTCTCCTCTCCTGTCTCCTCTCTGTCTCCTCTCTCTCTCTCTCCCTCTCTGTCTTCCTCTCTCTGTCTCCTCTCTCTCTCTGTCTCCTCTCTCTCTCTGTCTCCTCTCTGTCTCCTCTCTGTCTCTCTGTCTCATCTCTGTCTCTCTGTCTCCTCTCTCTGTCTCCTCTCTGTCTCCTCTCTCTCTCTCTCCCTCTCTGTCTTCCTCTCTCTGTCTCCTCTCTCTCTGTGTCTCCTCTCTCTCTCTTTCTATCTCCTCCCTCTCTCGCTCCCTCTCTCTGTCTCCTCTCTCTCTCTCTTGCGCTCTGGCAGCCTTTTTTACAGTCGTTGCACGTACATGCAAATAATGCACTTCCAACAGCGTTATTAGGATTTGAAACACCACTTGATTGGGCATGATATCATTCTGGCACGTAAACAGAGGGTCTCGGCATCAAAAAGACACAACAAGACACGCCGGGGTTCGGAAAGCTCAGTGCCGAGAGTAGATTTGAACGTGAGCCCTGTGTTGCATGTAGTCATCCAGTTCTGAGAAGAAACAGGGCTTACAAATTACTTTGATGCACATCTTCTTGACTTGGAAAAGATCCCCTGTCCCAGTACACATAAGTGGATCCGTTCAAAAATAGTTTCTTGACTTTTTCGTCAGGTTTTGGCCATATACAGTCAGCGTAGCCCCGCTGTCTCAGCCCTGCACAGTTTCCAGTAAAAAATCTTGTCACAGTTACAGTAAACAGTAGGAAACATACGTTTCATTTGGTAGTGCTCCGATTCAACTCTTATTTGTCTTCCCGAGCTCTTAGTGTTTTGTGCGACCGAGGTGTGAGGCTTTGACAATTAGTCGTCTATTCTAAAACAGAGGAGCGATGCATCCAGTCTTGTTTTTCTCCCTGATATTCATTAATGGCTGAGATTGCTTACTGGACTCTTGGGAAGGGGGAGTTGGCCCCAAAGGAAAAAGTTGTTCTTTCATGTAGGTCCCCACTGATTTTATCTCATTGTATGCTGTCATGCACACAAATGACGTGAGGCCAGTGTAACCATAGCAATTCCTGTTGTAAGCAGTGGCAAAAGCTGCTGCGTGTGGACAAGCGTTCTCTACACTGAAAACAGCAAGTTGTACTGTAAAGTCCCCAGGCCACTCCAATCCACAAAGACTCTTAATTTCCAGTTGGATTCCCAATCTCTTCCCGTAGATATTTCGGTCTTTTAATAAAGGTCTCCATATGTATTGTATTAACCACATAGTTTTTTAGAGCATATCTAGTAATTAAAACATTCAGAAGATTTAGTGTGAAGCTTATTGTGCTTCTCAATCAGTAGGAGTTTACTCCAGGAGTCGAGCTCTATGTTGTTGTGGAAAAATGTACATAAATAGTCACTAATGGAAAGAATCAACTCGGCAGGGGTCATTTCCTACAAGGAGCAGGAGATTGCGATGCAAAGGAAATCGGTAGTTAAAGCATGAAATACTGAGCACAGTAAACAGAAAAATGACCTCCACTGCAACGCCCAAATGACCTCAATCTTCCTTCGGAGGGGTGTTTCTGAAAAAATACCCGAACATTTATGTCTTCCACTTCCTAATAGTTTTTCCAGCTGATTTTTTCAAAATTGCTGTCCTCTAAAAATGTGACCTTTTCACCCCGGCCCGCAATTGTCTAACACAAAATTGTACAGTAATGTGCCACTGATATACGGCGAGCTCGAGACTGCACATAATTCCACAAGTCATTGTTTCAAATGAGGAAGTCCACAATGTAAATAAAGTAACTGAGAAAGCATGTGTGGTGGGCAGCACTGGGTGCATTGTATACTGGCGAGGTAATATCTGTAAACTCACTCACACTAGGGTGTGTTCCAAATGGCTCCCTATTCCCTATATAGTGCACTACTTTTGACCAGGAAACTGGTGCCATTTGGGAGGTAGCCACAATGTATCTTCGAATGAAAAAAATGAAAAAAGGATTTTAAGGGCTGTCTGTGATTTACATAATGCCAGCAATGGCTCACGCATAATTGTGCTTGATCTTCGCTTTATGGCCTAGATGTAATGAAGAAGCCTATACTAGCTCTGACTTTGCTGATAAATACTTTATTGAGGGAAAATGTACTTCTTACGTGATATGTGGTTGTCTCACCTAGCTATCGTAAGATGAATGCACTAACTGTACGTCGCTCTGGATAAGAGCGTCTGCTAAATGACTCAAATGTAAATGTAATTATACACATTTTTATACAAAGTCAATTGAAATAGAACTTTATTTCCTCTCCCATGGTAATATCTTATTTTTTCCTCAACAAAAATAGCATACCCAGTAAAGTACAATGTATTGATAATGATCGTGACAGACTTTTGAGTAAAGAGAAATACAGTTTCAGTATTTGGTACAAAGAATACAACTTAAAGTGGACGACACTGCAGAAGATTTGGCCTTCTCCTTGTTTATGTCAATTGAAACATTGACAACTTTGAAGAGTTGGGCACCAAACTAGCCCTGGTGGTCTTTTTAAAATGGCAGGAAATAATTCCAAAAGTGGTTAAGATGATGGACAGTATATTATTCACTAACGTCTAAGCTTTGCCCGTGATATAAGTTATTTACAACATGATAACGATCTGGACATGATTTTTTTGCCTGGAACATCTGCTCAAGGTGAACTTTGGTGGCTCTTTTCATCAAGTGAAAGGTAACAGTGTGCAGTTTCTGCCCTAAAAAGGCAGCTCTTAATATGGAATGCTACAGGCAGCTGCACTTGCTTTAGCCGAGGACATGTTTTAAAGATTGCCTGGGCTAGGTGAAATAATGCCACCCACTCCTACCCCTAACAGTCACTCTGTCACTGTTATTGTTCGGTGGAGCTTCTTTAGAGAAATAGAGATTATACTGTATCTCTCGGTTTACAACGTGTATTTTCATTACGGAAACAATAACAAACAATTTTGGTAAACATACAGTGCATTCGGAAATCATTCAGACACCTTGACTTTCCCCCCCAAAAATGTACATTACAGCCTTATTCTAAAATGTATTAAATTGTTTTTTTCCCCCTCACCAATCTATACACAATATCCAAAAATGACAAAGCAAAAATGGGTTTATAGAATTCTTTGCAAATGTATTAAAAATAAACTGAAATATAACATTTCCATAAGTATTCAGACCCTTTACTTTGTTGAAGCACCTTTGGCAGTGATTACAGCATCACGTCTTCTTGGGTATGACGCTACAAGCTTGGCGCATCTGTATTTGGGGAGTGTCTCCTATTCTCTGCAGATCCTCTCAAGCTCTGTTAGATATGATGGGAAGCGTCCCTGCACAGCTATTTTCAGGTCTCTTCAGAGATGTTGTTTTTCATGGTCTGAGTCCTTTAGGTGCCTTTTGGCAAACTCCAAGCGGGCTGTCATGTGCCCTTTACTGAGGAATGGCTTCCTTCTGGCCACTCTACCATAAAGGCCTGATTGGTAGAGTGCTGCAGGGAATGTTGTCCTTCTGGAAGGTTCTCCCATCTCCACAGAGGAACTCTGGAGCTCTGTCAGAGTGACCATGGGGTTATTGGTCACCTCCCTGACCAAGGCCCTTCTGCCCTGATTGCTCAGTTTGGCCAGGCTGTCAGCTCTAGGAAGAGTCTTGGTGGTTCCAAACTTCTGCCACTGTGTTCTTGGAGACCTTCAAAGCTGCAGACATGTTTTGGTACCCTTCCCCAGATCTGTGCCTCGACACAATCCTGTCTCTGAGCTCAACGGACAATTGCTTCGACCTCATGGCTTGGTTTTTGCTCTGACATGCACTGTCAACTGTGGGACCTTATATAGACAGGAGTGTGTCTTTCCAAATCATGTCCAATCAATTGAATTCAGCACAGGTGGACTCCAATCAAGTTGTAGAAACATGTCAAGTGTGATTATTGGAAACTTGATGCACCTGAGCTGTATTTCGAGTCTCAGAGCAAAGGGTTTGAATACTTACGTAAAAACAATTCTAAAAACTTGTTTTTGCTTTGTCATTATGGGGTATTGTGTGTAGATTGATGAGGAAAAACATAAATTTAATCAATTTTAGAATAAGGCTGTAACGTAACAAAATGTGGAAAAAGTCAAGGGGTCTGAATACTTTCCGAATGCACTGTATATTTGAGTGGACGAGAGTATTTTCAACATACTTGTTGTCATGTTGGCTATGAATTCACCTGCAGAATGAAAAAAAATGTCAACTATACATCTAATCGGCAACAAATGCATGTAAATGTATATTTGTTGTTTTCATGGCCAGTGCACCTACCGCCTTACCAGTAATATTGTTTGATAACGGCCAACAACACAAAGCAACAGGCAGCAGCAGTGCAGCCTACTGAGAGCAGAGGAGAGGACCACTATACCAGGCGGTGTCAGAGAAAGGCCCTAAAATGTGTAAAAGACTCCAGCTACCCAAGTCATAGAATGCTCTCTCTGCTACCATACGGCAAGCGGTACCGGAGCATCAAGTCTGAAGGTTCCTTAACAGCTTTTACCCCCAAGCCATAAGACTGCATAACAGTTAATCAAATGGCTACCCGGACTATTTGCATTGACCCACTATTTTACACTGCTGCTAATAGCTGTTTATTATCTATGCATAGTCACTTTACCCCTACCTACATGTACATACCTCAATTACCTAGACTAACCTGTACCCCCGCACATTGACTTGGTACCGGTACCCCCTGTATATAGCCTCATTATTGTTATTTTATTGTAACTTTTTTTTAAAACTTTAGTTAATTTAATGTTTTAGATTTTTTTGGAAAATATTTTCTTACTTAAAAAAAAAAAATCTGCATTGTTGGTTAAGGGCTTGTATAAGTAAGTATTTCACACCTGTTGTATTCGGCTCATTTAAAATTTGAGAAGAGAAGAGCAAAAGAGGAGTTTAGAGTTTGCTGGCTAGCTAGCTTACTTCTGCTAAAACTACTAGGAGGGCTGGAAGTAAAGCATGGACTCTGTTTCTACCCCTTGCCTGTCAGGGTTCAAACTAAGCAGCCCCCCACTCATTGGCAGAACCACAGCCTCTTTAGGTAAAGGGGAAGATTGGAAGATAACATTTCAGGAGGGTCTCTACAGAGCTGTCATGTGAAGGATTATGTAGCTTGTGTATTGGCTGCTTGTAGTACCTTAGGGGGTCCGATACTGATCTGGATGTGGTTTTCCTATTCAGCTCTCAGAGAGTTTTTTCCTTCTTTTTTCTGCAGCGGCTAATACGTTAAAACTCTGACTAAACTGACTGTCAGTGGTTTGGCTAACATATGCCCCCTGTATGTATGTATCTATCTCTTTGTCCCTGCAGTCTTGTGATTGCTGTTATTATTATTTTTTAAAGGCACTGCTTTGGGGCTATTTATAGAAGCTGTTAGACTGTTTTTTCCATGGTGAAGCTCAAATAATCACGTGAATGACACTTGATCGATGGCCCTTTGTTGATGAAGAGAGCTGGCCTACAGCTCTCATCTGATAAACGTGTTCATTGAGGGAAATGATGATGACATTTGAATAACACAAATATAATTCCATGGTAGAACGTTTGATAATAACATATGGTGGTTCTTAAACATGTGAATTGACATTCAACAATTTTCCTTTCTCTCTTTTCTTTTTCTCCAACAGCTGAAAGGACTTTATGCACTGAAAAGACCTCAGGAAAATCCAACATGGCCGGCAAAAGGAAAGGTGGCCTAAAACTCAACGCAATCTGTGCCAAGCTGAGCCGTCAGGTGGTGTACGACGGCAGCTCCCAGCATGCTGAGGGAGACCACAGCGTGGCGGAGAACAGCGAGCGCGGGAGCTCCCATTATGACGACAGCGGCGAGCGATTCGAGACCAACTTCCCCGAGGGCCTGAGTCTCGGCCAGAGCCTCGATGAGGACCAGAAACGGCGCAAGGCCATTGAGAAGTGGGTCAACGGGGAGTATGGGGATGAACCACCACCCTCTGCCCTGGACTGTGGGGAGGACCAGCAGCAACAGCAGGGAGTCAAACCCAACAATGGCGAGGACGGACCCCCCGAGGGTGTGTACATGGTACAGCCCAAGGGCTGTAGTGACGAGGAGGACAACGCGCCTGATGAGCCCGAACCCATGTTCGACTCTCGGGACGGCAGTTACCACGACGACAAGGACTCGGAAGACGGGCCTCAAAAGGACGCCTACATGCCGTTGATAAGTGAGCCCCCGAGTCGCCAAACATCTTTCTCCTCTCCAGGTACAAGGCTCTCTTTCTTTTCTCGTTGTTCTGTTCTTTTCTCGTCACTCCTCTCGATGAATTCTGTTCTCACTTTAACTGCCCTTCAAACCTTCCATTCCTTTCACTAAAGTGTTAAGTAGCCAAGATATATTAGGTGGGGGACATAGCCACATCCAGGACCTGTCCTGAACCTGTCCCTGGAAAGAGAGACTGTAAGGTTACAATGAGATTTCATGGGTTGCAAAATTGTTGTTTTGAACAAGAACTGATGCCTAACTGAGTGTTCTGCCCAATGCATTGTCAAATAGCGCTGATGAATATTTCATCAAAAGTGCTTTCAAAATGAGGCAAATAATAAGTAGGAAAACCTTTTGTCATCATTGTGATGTTGCCAGATTGACTATAGATGCAGTATAACTTAAGCTAGCTAGATAATATTGAAGGAACAGCACCGATTTTTAACTAGCTATCGTTAACATTGCGAGCTATTTTTGACAAACTTTGCTAGCTAACGACAACATTGCTAACTTGACGACATCATAATGATGGAAAAGTTGCTTCCTACTAATTACTTGTGTACTTTAGCAATGTAATCATATTTTCAAGCCAGTATAGTGTAAATTAGATCCCTTTCAGAAGGACTGGGCATTAGTCATCAGTCGGGCATCAATATGCGGCGTCTGTAGAGCGTTGATAACAATGGCAACGACGCGACCGCGGGACAGAGGTGCATCCCATGAATAGCCAGTGACGGTATTACTCCACAGACAGATGGAACTGACTAACAGGCTATTGGGAAAACAGGAACCTGTGTGTGTGTGTGTGTGTGTGTGTGTGTGTGTGTGTGTGTGTGTGTGTGGTTACAGTAAGTGAAACAACAAATTCATCCGGTATTTGGAGTAGGCTTACACTGCCTGCTCACTCTGTGTAGGCCAAAAGAGTTTGTCAGTCCAAGGATAAGCTTCATATTACACCCAGAATTACATTTTGAGTTTTAGATTTTTCCCTAAGCTCACTAAACCTAGTCACTGCCCAAGCCCACTATTACATACAGTGGTAGCCTAGTCTACATTGGAGGAGTATAGGTCTCCATCGTTGCTGAGGAACGATTAGCTCTTAGCACTTGAATCCAGATAATCGGTTGTCAAATAAAGTCTGAAATAGAATAAGAACCTATTTCTTGCCATCTCCATTGAATCACAGTTGAGGGTACATTATTGTTCATGAACTTAACATTTGATGAAAGCAGATATTCTGTAAGTGTATTTGCGTTAATTAATTTATTCATCAATTGATTTGCTGTGCATTAGTGGCTTACAGCAACAGCCTATTAAATGATCTGTCTCTTTTTACATGATGTTCCTCTGGTAGCACTGAGGGACAATCAAATAGATTAGGTGGCATATACCTTAACGGTGTGGTCTTGATGTGGCAACAGCAACGTGTTAACTGCACAAACAATCTCCAGAGAATGCACCGTTTACAGACTTGAACTTGGAAACCAGGAGGAGGCACATTGCTATCTGAGAGACTGGGCTATATAGCTACAGTAGAATTCAAAACACAGAGCAGTAAAAAAAAGAGAGAAAAAAAAGACAGAGACAGAGAAAAGATTAGTTTCACAGATAACCACAAAATAAGTGACAGAACAAGACACAGTTGGAGTCGTGTTGTTGTCGTGTGGTACAAAACAGGTTTTGTTTAGGTCTGTTTTCTGCTTGCTCACCTCACTTTTCACAGACATTTTTTGGTCTTTCATCTCGTGTTTCAGTGTCATGTACATATGCTGCAGAAGGTTTTTTTTTTTCGTATTATTATTCTTTCCTTTTTTGTTTACACCGGTGGAGCAGCAGTGGCTGTGGCCTGTCAGAGAAGTGGGGCCAAGGGCTTCTCAGAAAAATATCTTTTTTTCCGGCAAATGCAGGGGCTTTGTGGTTTTAATTAGTCATTTTGTGTTTATTTGGTGCCTGTAAAAAAAAAAACTGTCTGTAAATGTGTGTTTGTGTTGTGAAACAGGCTTACACCTTTCCTCCGTTGGGTCCCTGCTACTTTACATCTCACAACAAAGGCAAACTGTTTGAAGACTGTGGAGAGAGCATCCTGCATTAGTAGCAACTCTTGTCTTTGTTTTTTTTGCATTGCTCTTTGTTGATTGTAACTAGGGCATCTATATTGCCATGTTTCTGTGGCGCTCACAATTAAAACATTTTCCCCCCCTCTCGCCGCTGTCTTTCAAAGGCTGATGCAGAGCGCGCATAATTATGCATATAAACATAGTGGCTTAATTATCTCTCACAACATCAGTGACAATGTAATTAACAAACATTGCAAGATCAATGAGAGAAACTGCGACCTTCAAAACATTTAACTCCTCACATCGAGGCACCGTGTGGATTTCCTATCAGTGCAAAACCCCAGAATACTTTTCCTAGATCATTTAGATGTTGCATTATTAGGCCTCTCATAAGCTATTCAGTGAAAACAACTGAATAAAAATGATGAAGGCAATGACAAAGATGCTCATCGAATCAAACACAACTGACCATGACTTCCAATTGCACTGCTATGTTCTGTGTCAAAGGTTATGGGTCATTTTCAAAACATTCTATTCTATTTATTTTCTATTTATTTATTTCAAAATAGCAAGCATGTTAACTTGCAAGAATTTGAGGAATCGTTCTGCAACTCATTAGTTTCTCAGTCATCCCAGACATTTGATTCCACTTAAACAAAATGCTCAATTCAACAAACCTACAATGCACTGTCACTTCACCCAGACGAGAGCTCAGTAAAATCAAATTTTTTTTATTTATTCCAGTCAACATTGTCTAAGTTCTCACATTAAAGCTCATTAAAGCGATTTTTCCTCAGGCCAGAGGTGCCAATACCATCATCCTCATTCCATGTAAGGAGACATCAGCTCAACACATAGAACTCTAGATTTCAGGTGATTTCGAAAGACAATGATTGACTGAACGATTAGCATTGGAAATGTCCTGCTCTAAAACCCTAGGTGCATTTAAAGTGAGATTATAGGCCATATATAGTCTCAACAGCAAGCTGAAGCCTTATCATCTCCAGCACCTCACCGTACTCTATCTGTGACCCTCAGAAGACATGGTGGCACGCTGATATCTGCGTTTGGTCAGCAAAAAGGAGATATAATGCCCATTTGTTGTCACATCAGGGGAGGAGGGAAATGTGGTCCTATATTGCCTCAAACACAGACAAGGCCCTGGGTCTGTGTCATGTGTTGCAATTTGCCAGGCATGAAGTGCAGAGATTACACCCACTTCTTTTAATACTCTCCAATGACACCACAGTGAGAGAGGGGGAGAGGAAAGAAGAGAGGGAGGGGGGAAAAAAGACAGAAAGCACAGTAGCAGCAAGGGCCAATCTCACCTTAACCTGTAAGCCCCGGTCTCCCTCACAGGCATTCGCATGACATCATTAAGAGGGTGCGAGATAAGGCTGGAGAATAAAACTCATTTACATGGTGTTTCACAAAGGTTATCTGCTGTCGGTTCCAGGCGTAATCCTTTCAGTTCAAGTCCAATTATTGGCCTGCCATTGATAGTCCGTCACGTGGTCTGAGAGCGGAATAATGTGACTCGGCTAATTTTAAGAATAACTTCTATTAAAAAACAACAACAATAACTTACATTATAAACCTACTACTGCTAACACTGCAACTATTACTACCACTACTGCTATCTGCTAACTACTTAAGCAATAAGGCATGAGAACTCAGGGATTATCGTGTGTTATACCACAGCATTGTTGAGTATTTGTTTCTGTTTGGCTAGAAGGGCATTCTAGAATGGACATTAAAACCAGATAACGTGATAGTTGGAAAATATATCGGGACACCTTGAAATCATGACGCAATATGTGCCTACACATGCAGACCGTACTTGCTACAAAGTTACAGAAAGCTAAACAACTAACTTTATTTTAATGAGTAATGATTCATTTGATTTAAAAGCTCTGAGGTTCTGAAGTAGCTAACGAAACAGGCTGGCTAATTATTTTTGGGATGTTTTGACCCAGTCGTTAATTCTATTCATTCCACGTTGCTATGCTAAACAAATCACGTATAGCGTATAGCTAGCTAGCGGAAGTTCAATGATGACAAGAGTCAAGAACTTCAATAAATAATGATTGAATACATTATGTATAAATAAGGCAGCAAGAACTACAGCAAATAATGATTTGATAAATAATGTATAAATAGGCAAAAAAACTGCTTATTGTCATGTCAATAATATAGTTATGGAGGATAGCTAAGCAGCTGAAATGACAGCAAACTATGTGAATTTTCATTTGTTTTACCTTTGTTTCCATATTACCATTTCTTTGGATATATCCATTATAATGATCCTGATAAATAAATTCATCTGGCACAGAGAAGCTGACAGTCTAGTCACATTGATATGCAACATGTTGCACAAGTCAGATAGGCTCCCCGCAGTACCAAACCAAATGCTAGGCTAGTAGCATGGAAAAATATTGTCTTTACGCTTTTTTCCAAGGGAAATTAAATTTATAAATTGACTGGCTGGGCTATGGGACAGTGGATACGCTATGGGACAGTGGATAAATCAAATGGAACTGTTAACAGGCATTACCTTTGGATTGTAGTGCTATAACTCCTTGTTATCAACCAATCCGCACCCAGGATCCAAACAACCCGTTTTATACACTGAACAGAAATATAAACGCAACATGTCATGTGTTGGTCCCATGTTTCGTGAGACGAAATTAAACATCCCAGAAATGTTCCATACACACAAAATTTTTATTTCTCCCACAATTTCTTGCACATTTTATTTTTTTACATCCCTGTTAGTGAGAATTTCTCCTTTGCCAAAATAATCCATCCACCTGACATGTGGCGTATCAAGAAGCTGATTAATCAGCATGATCATGCAGTGCTTGAGGCGTCACTATAGACCCGGGTTCGATCCCAGGCTTTGTCACAACCGCCCTGCCCACACATCCCATAGTGTGGAGCACAATTGGCCCAGTGTCGTCTGGGTGAGGGGAGGGTTTGGCCGGGGGTGCTTTACTTGACTCATCACTCTCTAGTGACTCCTTGTGGCGGGACGGGCGCCTGCAGGCTGACTTCGGGTGTATGACTCGACCTCCGCCTCTCCCGAGCCCTTTGGGGAGTTGCAGCGATGAGACAAGATGGCGGTGGGTTACTGGTATGGGCAGGCATAAGCTACGGACAACGAACACAATTGCATTTTATCGATGGCAATTTGAATGCACAGAGTTACCGTGGCGAGATCCTGAGGGCCATTGTTGTGCCATTCATCTGCCGCCATAACCTCATGTTTCAGCATGATAATGCACAGCCCCATGTCGCAAGGATCTATACACAAATCTTGGACGCTGACAATGTCCCAGTTCTTCCATGGCCTGCATACTCACCAGACATGTCACCCACTGAGCCTGTTTGGGATGCTCTGGATCAACATATATGACAGCGTGTTCCAGTTCCTGCCAATATACAGCAACTTCGCACAGCCATTGAAGAGGAGTGTGACAACATTCCACAGGCCACAATCAACAGCCTGATCAACTCCATATGAAGGAGATGTGTCATGCTGCATGAGGCAAATGGTGGTTACACCAGATACTGACTGGTTTATTGCTTCACACCCCTACTTTTTTTTAAAGGTATCTGTGACCAACAGATGCATATCTGTATTCCCAGTCATGTCAAATCCATAGATTAGGGCCTAATGAATGTATTTCAATTGCCTGATTTCCTTATTTGAACTGTAACTCCGTAAAATCTTTGAAATTGTTACATGTTGCGTTTATATTTTTGTTCGGTATAATATACTACAACCACTGCATAACAATGATAAAAAAGTACTACCTTAATAATAATACTAAAATAACAAATTAATAGTATAGATCATTCATGACAATCATCATTTTTTGAATTAGAGGGTTTTTTAAAGTACATGAAGTCTGAAAAAAGGATTGCCCCCCAAAAAAAAAAAAAAAGTTAGGATTGTGCAAGTGTAAGGTTGTGTTTTTGTCATCATAATAATTGATTTTAAAAGATCACTTTTAGAATCAAGGCTGGGAATAGCAATAGTAGGCTATGTGCTAAAAACACTTTTACGTATTAGGACTATGAGAAAGACAATCTGAAGAAATGTGTTTTAAGCCCCATTTTAAAAGCTCTGATTGATGGAACGGCTCTCAGGCGGCCATGGACATGCAATGAAATGCCTACCCAGAATATTGCTTACCTCACAATAATAGTAGTAAATTAAAAAGATGCATTTACAACAAGAAATGAACATCAATAAATACACATACAAGACATCAACTATTTAAGATACAGTGCAGTGCAACCATATTATAATTAGCTGTTTAGCAGACTCACCACTTGGGGGTCAAAGCTGTCCTTTTACTTGGGGTTAAAAGCGGTCCCCAGCTGAACATTTTGTCATTGAAACTTTTTGACTCATATACTACTATTCCTGGAACCAGTGGAATGTCTTCTCCCTTGCTTCGAAGATGTGAAGACGGTCCTATCATTAGAGCTATATGATATGACCTGAGGCGGCCTGGCTAACCATGCTAGACGTAATGACCCTGCTACAGTAGAAGCCCATGGATGTAGAGTACAGTAAACGCTCCCATGACTAAACCACACACTAATGTCAAGGTGTATCTTAGGACAACAAATTTGGTACATGTCTGTGTAAGTAGATAATGATATGATCGTGTATTTAGCAGACACTTTTGTCGAAAGCGACTTACAGTAGTTTTCATATTGGTGATCCCAGCAGGAAACCAACCAGGATCTTGGATCTACCAACTGAGCCAACAGAATTACAGATATGATATTTTTTTGTATGGTGGTCCTCCTGAATTGAGAAGTAGGTGAAAGTCAACGGCCTGCTTGATAAACTCAGATAAATCTAATGCCCATTAATAAAGTACTATCTTATCTATGTTATCTTATCTAGCTCACTCAGTCGTCAAACACAAATGTACAAACATGCTGGATTGATCAGATGATATGTGACAAAACAGGCAGGAATTTCCTCTCAAATAGAAATACCTGATCCATTTCTCTTACATTTTTCATGCCCTTTCGATCCGCCAGATCCCCTTTCATACCAATGTGCCACAGAGAGCAGTAACCCCGGTGACGCTGATGGAAATTTGGGGATTATTTTACACTCCGTGAAGGAGATGTGAAAAGGCATGTGGGGGAGAGGCGACCGATTTAGCAATAACACAGAAATCCGAGACGAGAGCTGAAATCTTTTTGTATTAATTACCAGGACGGCGGCTGGTATTACCGCTGGCCCCGCCTTGTGTGTGTGCGTTAGCGATGAAAAAAGCAATCAAATAAATTAAGAAAAGGTCTGGAGGAGCGGGGTCCTGGGCCCGTGGCCAGAATGGAACCAAGAATGCCAAAAGTTTTACATGACACCTAAGTGAAGTTGTCATCTGGAGCGTAGTGGCTGTGTTCATGATATCTTATCTGACATCCAAACTGACACCAGGCAAGATTTTTGGAATAGATCTGGATCAGTAAACACTACTGTTAAGAAAGGAAAAGCTGAATGCCCAAGGGTTTCCTCCTCTCTGTATCATCTCTCTCTCTCTCTCTCTCTCTCTCTGTATCATCTCTCTCTCTCTCTCTCTCTCTCTCTCTCTCTCTCTCTGTATCATCTCTCTCTCTCTCTCTCTCTCTCTCTGTATCATCTCTCTCTCTCTCTCTCTCTCTGTGTGTCATGCTCTCCCTTTCTCAGACGCACGCATACACATATACATACACTCTCTCAATCTCTTTCTCATACACACACACACACACACACACACACACTCTACTGCTAGTGGCGTGTCTTAATAAGGGATAGCTATGCAGTGCTCTTTCTTCCCCCTCTTTTTTTCAAGCACATTTTTTTCCTCCCTTTCCCCCAACTTGCTGACCTCTTGCGCTAACCTGGATGAAAGTTAATGAGCCAGAATTAATCTCCACATAATGCAATTAAACTATACATTTACTACATGTCCCCATGTCCTTGGGGAGGTTGTTCAATTTAATGGACTCTTAAAATAAAAAAGTGGCGTTTCAGTTCACAAATATGTAAAAGCACATATGTGGCTTCCGTAGATAGAGACGCGATGGACTTGAAATCATGTTTTTTACTAAAGGGAACACGTTTCTGGAATGTTGTCATAATCAGAAGGCCCATTAGTAAGGGCTATCACTGAGAAAAATGAAACCTTGTAACCTATTTCAAATTCTCAAGCATTCAACAATATACAAGAGATTAAATGGTATCTTCTCTTTCCATGACATCGACTGACAAGTAAATCCAGGTGAAAGCTATGATCCCTTATTGATGTCACTTGTTAAATCCACTTCAATCAATGTAGATGAAGGGGAGGAGACAGGTTAAAGAAGGATTTTTAAGCCATGAGACATGGATTGTGTATGCGTGTCATTCAGGGGGTGAATGGACAAGACAAAAGATTCAAGGGCCTTTGAACAGGGTATGGTAGTAGGTGCCAGGCGCACCCGTTTGTGTGTATCAAGAACCGCAACGCTGCTTGTTCCCATGTGTATCAAGAATGGTCCACCACCCAAAGGACATCCAGCCAACTTGACAGAACTGTGGAGTCAACATGGGGATTGCTTTCGACACTTTGTAGTCCATTCCCTTACAAATATAGGCTGTTCTGAGGGGCAAACTCGATTTGAGGAAGTTTTGTACAATTGGTGTATATCTAAAGTGTTAGGTGAGGATAGTAGGACAGGTAATTTCCAAGTCAGAAGACTGACTGGGGAAGTCCCATGGAATGTTTTGGTTCATTTCCCATTACGTTCGGCATAAAATGACTGACAAAGAATCAGCCCTTTTCAGCTTTGTACAGTGCTTTTGCTTCCCCTTTCTTGGTTTTATGATTTTTGGATAGAAGAATCTATTGACGGTCAATAGAACATAGAGGTCATACAAAAACGGTGTATCACATATCTTACCTAAGGGCTCTGTTCTCTCTGCTCCTCCCTGTTCTGTGCAGGAGAGGCGTCCACTCTGCGAGACTACGCAGCCAACACAATGAACGAGTTCCTGGGCATGTTCGGCTACGACGACCAGCAGGTGAGGGACGAGCTGGCCAAGAAGATCAGCTTCGAGAAGCTCAAAGCTGCTACCTCAGGCTCCGACCCATCCTCCCTGAGCAGCGAGGAGGCCACGCGGCGAGCCCGCTTTTCCAAGTATGAGGAGTACATCCGCAAGCTGAAGGCTGGCGAGACCCTGCCCTGGCCCATCCACACCAACCCCAAACAAGACGACCTCAACTCCAAGCTGGCCCAGGAGAAGAATGCCCTGCTCCAGGCCCAGATGGCCGCCTCTGGGGGGTGCCATTCCGGGGCTGAGGGCCAGATTTATCACTCCAGCCTGGACCACAAGCAGGGGCAAGGGCAGGGGCACAACCTTGGGCACAATCCCCCACCAACCAACCCCACCTCCCACCTCCAGAACATGGCCTCCCGAGCCTCTAAGTATGACTTCTTCATCCAGAAGCTGAAGATGGGTGAAAGCCTGCGGAGCCAGCAGAATGGCAATGCTTACAAGAAGCCATCCAAGTACGACCTGGAGAATGTTCGGTACCTGCACCTCTTCAAGCCCGGCGACGGGAACACTGACATGGGGGGCGCCATCGCCTATAAAACGGGGAAGGTGGGCCGCCCGTCCAAGTATGATATCAAGAACATCCAGAAGCTGATGCCGGGGAGGCCCGAGTCCTCGTTGATGCCCAGCGTTCTGCCTGCCACACCTGGGAACCCGGGGACACCCGTGGCTGCCACCTCGGCCTCCTCCGCTGGGGCCACGGGCCCCCCAGGACTCATCATGGATCAGACAGGCCACTTGGGCTTCAACACCTCCGACTACATGAAGTCCAGCTTCTCCAAGACCGACTCCATCACCACGGGCACTGTGTCCTCTGTCAAGTAAGAACCTCTTCAGATGACTTGAATGACACTTTAGCTGAACAACACCACATAGGTACAGAAGATCTGCATGAGAAACATGCTAAGCTTTTCTCACACAGCAATATTAATGTGTGTACCGTATACTATATATTACGCGTTTATTCAAGTCATACATTTTCTTGAATGAGTTGTGAGATCCCAGTAGTGAAAATTGGTCGCTCATGACAAAAATAGTCCAAGGAAATAATGAAAGTCTCTCACAAAATTATGTCATTGCACCAAAAGTTGCCTATGCAAACCTCCCTGAATTATTAAATCAAATAACCCGTCAACTGAATCCCCCCCGATTTATTTAGCTTGTGTTTTGAAATGATTCCAGGTTTTAATATTGTACAATTCTCCTAAATTGTCTCTGTGGGACACCTGGGAGATAATGGGCGTCTCACATACACTTAACTGCCACTGCGAGTCAGTTAGCCTAACGCAAAGGTAATTGCCACCTCCACAACAGCCGATGCGAATGTAGTGTGAAATAGCGCATGGTGCCAATAGATCCACGATGTGATGAGTAGCGAAGGCCCATGAAGTGTTTACCTGCTGGGCGCTCTCTTCGGAGACTGATTTAGCACAGTCATCGCAAAGTGACTGACTTCCTCCTTTGGCTGGGGTGGAACAACTGTCCCTTTAATGACTTTGCAGCTGTGACTAACTTACCAGAGAGTCACAGGGCCTAGGCTGAACACTAAAAGACACTACATGGTCAATCCGACGTCTGAGGTGACCATACAGCGTTGAGTGCGATGCAGCCAACTCAGACTTCAGGGCTTTCATATTTCTTGCGCTTAGCAGAGCAGAGCTATTGGGAAAGAAGTTGTCAGGAAGTGAGTTTGTGTTAATACATGACGTACCGCCCCCACCTACCATCATCCAATCATGTCAATGTGGAGCTATACGGAGCCCTCCGCAATGTTAGTGCTAGCAAACGAGGGGGTTTGGGAAGCTAGCCCTGGTTAGCGCTAGCAAAAAAGTGGGTCCCTCTCAAGGCAGGTCACATTTCAGTAGGAACCATGCAATGTTTAAACTTAATGTGTTTCTGATGATTGGACTCAGTTCATTCACCTCCCCCCAGTCTAGTTCTATTGGTTCTACCCAACTTGTCGCTAGCTGAACCAATGCCTTCTGTTCCATCGAACCCTGTCTTCTCCTTCTGTTTGAACTCAGTCCATACTCCTGATGAGACATGACAACAGCCTTTGGAGGCAGGGTCCTTAGGGACCTTTAGAAAAGATTTTGCCTATCCCCATTATCTAGATTTGCATATGAGCACTCTCCAAAATAGCACTTTTCCACTGCCTTTTGCCTTTCATTGTTGGAAAGCCATGCAAAAGTGTGTTCATACCTTCCTGATTCAAACCCATGTGAAAACCGCTGTCGCGTCACAGAAAATGTATATTAATTGCGGTAGTTTGAAACAGATTGTAGGTAAATATTGTGGCAGTAGTTTTTATTAACAGTGCACCCAATACCCCATTAATCCTGTCTCTTTTTGTGTTTGCTTGTATTAGGAACGGCTTACCACCTGAGAAACCTGTCACAGAGGACGTCAACCTGTACCAGAAATATATCGCCAGGTATGCAAATCCTCCCTCTCCGGTGAAGCAAATGTTGTCCCGGACGTTGAGACAAAGCTTTTTTATTAACTGATGGCGTATTTTACACAGTGATGAATCTAGATGTGTAAAATAGTGGTAGAGGTCAAGTTCTGTGCTGCAAAGTGAGGGAAATAGTAAGAGGCCGAGTTTATGGACTGAAAGGAAGTGGAATTCTGTTAGGAGGAACAAGGCATGAGATGGTTTCTATGGTGGTGAGAGGTGTGCTGACAAGATGGTTGTACTTACTCTGTTTGAGGTCGAGAATTTCTTACAAAGTTACTACAGTATACTGGAACACTTTGCATGTCAGTCTTGAGTAGTTCAAGCGTACTGTGCGGCGGTGTATGTAACGAATATAGAGTGAAACTGTTGGTTACATGGCTGCATGGTCACTGAATTATCCTCTTTATCACTCACAAAACACAGAGGCAAAACATTGCAATGTAATCTCATATTTCAATAGACAACACAGTGTCCCATTCTCCAGTCATTTTGAACTCCACACTAGAAAGGTGATTGTCACTTGTTTATTTCTTCACTTTAAAAAGAAAGGAAAAGCACTGTTTCAAAAGCCCAAAGTGGCATTGGCGTTAATGATTACTTCTCCAAACCGTAACATGAAGGGCACAAATCAAAAGCACTGTCACTGACAGACACACACATTTTCATCATGCACACACATACACACACACACACACACACACACACACACACACACACACACAAAAACCTTCCTTGGACTGATTACATTTTGCAGATTTAATTAAGGAATTTTTAATGAGGCTTCTGCTGGCACTGCCAAGAACTGTTTTGATATTTGCGCTGCATAATGCATAAAATTTGTCTAAACATCTCGGTAGTTGATGCACGGGGAGGCTGCAGATAAGCCCAGATACAGTTTCAATTTCCGTGTTGGGGAGAGAGAGCAAAAAAAAGAAAGGGAAGAGGAGGGAGGAAAAAAGACAGAAGAGGAGGACTCATAAAAAGGGCAAATGTAGACTGGGGGGAGGGGGGTAGGGGTAGGGGGAGGTTCATCTCTCTGGAGCCACAACTAATGAGCGCACATTTATGCTAAAAACCCAGCTTTGTAAATGTTGTTGACTCCCACCTTCCACCCCCCTCCCCCTCACCAACCAAGGGGGGAAAAGTTATTTATCTCCTTGCCGCGCACCAGTTTGATGTTTTAAAGAGCTTCCCTGGTAGTGTTTAGTCGCAGTTTTCCCTCTTTAAATGCTTTCATGCACCCACTATTGCCGCGGCACTTTGATCTGCGTTGACTCTATTGTAACAGGAGATGTGCCGCAATCTCTGTATCGTTGTGATATTAATATTTAATCTGCAGCTGAATAGCAGCGGCCCATTAGGCCCCCTGACGCGGCAAGTGGGAATTGTCCATAGGCAAAGTGATACAGCTGGGCAATGAGCAGAGGGGTGGGCCACAGTCCCAGGGGGGCTGTGTGTGCGTGTGTGTACGTGAGCGTGTGCGTGTGTCCGAATACGTGTGTACATGCACAGTCCATAGAGGAGTAGGGCTGAGAAAAGCACCGATGGTGGGAGAGTTGGTTGGTGTGTGTGACCGTGTGTGTGTGTGTGTGTGTGTAATGTACTCTACTGTTAGCTCCATTTCTTTTTTTTTTTTCTAAAGAAGCCGTCAAACCTTCCCGAAGCCCCTACCACCACCACCACCACCACCATACCCTGAGCCCCCCACCACACCACCAACTTTTAAAAGGTAGTGGATTTGCCGTTCAATTAGCCTAATGAACTCCGCAAAGTGATCTGTAAATGCAGCCCTAGGATAGTCATACAGGCAACAATAACAAAAAACAGAGAGAGAGAGAGAGAGAAAGAGAGGTAGAAAGAGAGAGAACGAGTGAGGGAGAGAGCAGATGGTGCTCTTGGCAGCGGCAGTGCAAATGTTTATTTGTGTGTTTTCAGTCGTAATTGGAGGTTTTTTAACAGTCATCAGTAAACGCACAAGGAAAATGGTGCCCACTCTTTTACCTGGATAAGTCTTTACCGAGTCAGACTCTTACAGTCAAGAGGAGGAGGAAGGGGACGGGAGGGGGCGGCAGTAGCGTGTAGATCCACTCAAGCCTCTCAGCAGAACCTAACCTTCCTTTGATTAAAGCAAGCGCCGTTAACCTGAGAGAGAACTCCACAACATTGATTTGGCAAGGTTTAAAAGGCAAATGAGGGGAATCATGCGTGGGGTTTACAGTTTAATAAGTGTCTGTGTACCGGCTGCTTTTGAAATAAACGGAGCTAATTTGAGTCGAAATTGGTGTGACAGGCGAGTCAATTGTGGCGGTGTGCGGAAAACAGACGTATTTGCGTGACGAGATGAGTTGTTTTGGAGGTATGGTTAGGATTAGGAGGTAGTTCTCTGTAAGGTGATTGGATTTCCTTTTGGTAGTGACAGACACCTTGAATGTTAAAGGGGGGAAATTTGGGTTAGGTTACGTTTCGGGAATAGAAACAGGTGTTTCCCTCCATGAAGGTGATGTTTTTGTCCATTTGCTCACTAATCGCCAGAAGAAAAGGAAGGATGCACCCAAGAGAATTAGGGAGGGAATTTATATTCAGACAATACTATCATTGCAAAATAGCATGCATGATTTTATACCACAATAACATAATTTTCAGCCCCTTTTTTGTGAAGATAACGTCTGCTCTATGACTGTCTTCTATGAAGAAGCATTGGAGTGTCCACAGCTTTTACACCTGTACCTTGATTAGTCATGACAAAATCACTCAGTGTAAAGTCCACATGGCCCGTGATGTAACTCTGTACCCTTTTTTTTGTCACTTGACTTCCAGGTTCTCGGGGAGCCAGCACTGTGGACATGTGCATTGTGCCTACCAATACAGGGAGCATTACCACTGCATGGACACGGAGTGCAACTACCAGGTGAGTAGCTGTGTGCTTGAATGCCCCATACGTTATACATTTTAGGACACCCCTACAGTACTATGACAAAAGTCCCTTGCTATGACACGTTTTGTGAGAATGTCCTACAATGTTCACCATACACCCTGGTGAACAACTCTAAGGTGTACGTTTTAGGACATTCCTATGACTTAAGTCCCTACTCCCTCTGATAAAAGTCCCCACTCCCTATGACAAATGTCCCCACTCCCAATGACAAAAGTCCCTATTACTTATACAAGGTTTTGTAATGTTGACCTAAAATGGACACTGTACACCCCCTATTTAGGTGGCCTAGTCAGACACATGTTTGCCTTGTTTCCCCATCTCCCACAAATTGCAGGCTTCCCCTCTCTCTAGTCTAGGCCTTGCCTCGTGTCACCATGACAAACGAGATAACAGCAGCGGGGGTAATGCTGTACTCTTAACAGCCATGGTTCAGTGCCTCCAAATGTACTGCGCTGTGCTGTACTCTACTCTACATCCCCTACTGTCTCAACTTCAGCTAGCGAGAACCCATAGAGACGGTGTCGCTGGGTGATTCAGAGACGTCTCTATAACTCAGTGTCCCGTTCACAAATATGGGGAAGTGTATGAGCACAGAGTTTGAATCCTCTTCCGTGTCTTCCTGACCTCTTGACGGGGAAAACTAAGGGTTCTAGGATATACAGAGATGAATAATATGTCATCACTTCATCTCTGCTCATGCCCAACAAAGGCATGCACAGATGAAACGTTGTTGACGTGTGTCCACCGAACAGGTTATGACTGCTGGCACTCGTCCAATTGAGAGCAAAGGCTTTTTTTCTCTCCCTAAGCTGATTCCGTGCACAGTTGGTCTTTGACAATTGGCCTTTTATCCTGGGTTAATTGTAAATATGCTTGAAATATGGTTCCTTTTCGATGTGTTTTTTTAATAATTTTCCTGGAGACATCTGCCGTTGCTCTGGGTCTGCTTTTAATCCCCTTTCACGTTATTAATCTTGTCCCGGTCCCAAGAGTTGTCATGTACGGCACAGGGAGGGAGGAAAAAAAGTGTTAAGGAGATCAGACTACCGGCCTGTGTGTTTTCCTTAGCATATGGTCTAAAAGAGTTAGACAAACACACGTGTATTTGTCAAAGACGTCAGATCCTCACGCAACTTGAGCGGTATGTTTTTCCGTCCTTCCGTCCGTTTTTCCGAATGAAGGCATCTGTAGCTCCAATCACAAAGCATAACATCTAGACTTGTCACATGTCATGCTTTCACCGTTCGACAGGATGGATACTTGGCTGAATGTAATGGAGAGAAAAAAGGCTTTGAAATTATTTCAAGTCGTCCTTTAGAATTTTCGTTGGGGTTATCAGGTCAAGTCCCCATCTGTCATTGACTTGAAGTGCAGAGCTCAAAATCTAGACATTTGGGTGTACATATCCGGCAAAAACCGGCCTAGCTAAGATAAGCACCTCCTTTGGTAGTGATAATTCATGAAATGTTACATGACACACTCCTGGAATATTATCCTGCTGCCAGGCTCAGTGGCATTCTCCTTTCATGGGCCTGTGTGTGCATCCTCTACAGTGGTGGGAATCCTAAAATACATGGTGCATGTCAAGTGTCTTCCAGCTCCCAGACTCCAACTGAAAAGAGGCTCTTCTACCCTAGTCAGCTATCACCAGGCTTATTTTGGCTTCCATGGCGGATCAAATGCAGTGGGACATCCTCAGCTCAACTTCTCATCTCGTCCTCATTTACTGCCAAAGAGAATCATTTCCAGAATGAAAAATGTTTCTATGGAAAATCAATAGATCAGTTATTGGTGACAAATCCTCAGCCAGAATGATACAGTACTACTGTAAGTTACAGAGTTGCAGAAGATAAAACTTCAGGGGTGGGAAATGGGTCAAGAACTAAGGAATGGCAGGCAACCAACTGCCATTCATTTGGGCCTTGGTGATACAAATGCTTGATACAACAGGAATTACCATACATTGTAGAAGCAATTGTATGTGTTTTTAGAATGATTGAATTACATTTTCCCCCTGATCTATCTCTCTACTGTACATAAATATGGATATAAGTGGCTCCAGAGTCATTGATTCAGGCTTCTCTAGTTACAGTTCCTGTAACATCAGCTTAAGCCCAATTACTGCAGATTTGGTTGCTCTAGGTCTCTCCAGAGTCCCTTTTCTGTTTTTCTTCTCCGCTCTTCAGTGTAGGAGGCTTTTTCATTTTGAGGAGGGTATCGTAGCATATTCCCTCCTTATTACAGCCAAAGCCAGCGCAAAAACTGCACTGTTAATGCTTTAATTAAAAATGGAATCATATCTCGGTGAGGGAATTGAAAGGGGAAACGTTTTTTTTTGGTTAGCTTGTTTGTTAGTTTGTTTTGTAGTCTATTTTTTTTCCTCCAGTTGCACGTCTGAGAAACCATCTGCACGGAACATAATTTTGCAAAAGCCAGGAACGTCGGAACTGTGATCTTGCATGTCAAGTGATCCATCTTAATTGAACAAAAACGGAGGAAATGGAAAATAATAGAGATACGAGCCAAAGACTTTCCACTTCTTAAATATGTCTTTGTTGCTACCTATCAGTGCCACATACATAGCCCTGGACATATAGAGGCCATGTATGTAAATATGAATAAAGTCCTGAGAGAGTCTGGCCCTCTCCATTACAACACACACAGCCTCATCTCCTACTTTGCAAGTTGGCTCCTGCGCTTTGCAGCTGTTTCCAGAGCAATAGTGACCTTATTTTGTGACTATTTAAATAAACACCAATCTGTTGCCGTGCGTTTTGTCCCTTGGCAGAGGTTCACCAGCAAGCAAGACGTGATCAGGCACTACAATATGCACAAGAAGAGGGACAACTCCCTACAGCATGGCTTCATGCGCTTCAGCCCACTGGACGACTGTAGCGTCTACTACCATGGCTGCCACCTCAACGGGAAGAGCACCCACTACCACTGCATGCAGGTAAACACACATGCACACATACACTCATACACACACACCAAACACACACGCACACTCGAAAGATACGCTGCTTGCTTAGCCAGTACTACTTCCTCCTGATTGGGCTTCCACTGAGGCTGGAACCCAGGACTTCTGCTTTGCTAGAACACGTGACCGCCCTCCTGAAGAGTCTTACCAGTCGGCACGACGCAAAAAGCTAGCTATTCGCTGGCGCTAGTGGGGACATTTCAGGCTGAGGAGTAAGTTCCACACATCCCAATGTGCGACATTCACCCCTCAAACTTACTCAACAGTGACCCCAGCATTGAGCTGAGCACAACTGTACATCTGGGTCACGGCATCAACTATAAAGGACGTCACACTGCTTGCTTAGCCAATGCCACTTCCTCCTGATTCGGCTCACAACGAGGTTCGAAACCAGGACCTCTGCTTTGCTAGCACATGTGACCGCCCTCCTGAAGCGTCTTACCAGTCAGCATTACGCGAAAAGCTAGCTTTTCGCTGGCGCAAGTGGGGACACTTCAGGCTCAGGAGTAAGTTTCACACATCCCAATGTGCTACACATATACACACTCTTGTTTCACACACAAACACACACACACACGCACACACACGGCACTCCACCACACACATTACAGACCCATGACCATTGTCACCTATGGAGATCTGAGGGTTCTTGTGAAATGGGATTTTGCAGAGTCATGCATAATTCATTGATGTTGCATTCCAGAGCCACACACCACAGTACCGGATATACGGTACATACTGGAGTCATTTTCTAGAATTGGCTAGCTATACAGATTCAGTGTGTCTGTCCTTTAAAGGGATAGTTCACCCAAATCTACCAGAAGCCTATAAGGAAAATGATTGTCATTTTATTTCTCGAGTGATACCATTTAGGGGAAAATTTGGGGTGGCATGGAGAGTATAGCATAAACTCCTCCCACCAAAAACATGAAAAAATTTGTGAGCAGAGACATGGCCCCCATGCCAAGCCCAGGGAAAACCAGGCCACTCATGCATGACAAGATGCACACCGATGAGCTCTCCGAGTCTTGAGAGCTCTGCACTTTAACTGTATCTATAAAAGGGAATTACACTTCTTCCACTTTTTCCATTAAGCCCAAATTGCCATTTAAGAGCAGTTTTTGTGCGTTTAACAAAAGGTGTCATAAAGTAAATAAAATAAAAATGAAAGGGATGAACCCATGTCATTGCAGCAGCGGCGGCAGCACTCTTCTCTCCCTCCCCTACTCTCTCCTCGCTCCTTAATTGGCATGGGTAAAAATTCAGTTAGTTGTTTATATTAACTGAAAATTTTTCATCTTTTAGTACCAAGCGACGAGTTGAAGATTATTCCCCCCACCGGATTTGTTTAATTTTTTTCCACATCTGCTTATTTTCAAGGTGTCATCGTGCCGAGTGCTTTCTCACCGGCAGGCCAGCAGCCCAGGGCTTGGATGGCCAGAGATATATTCTTTCTTAAACCCCCTAACGGCGTAATTGTTATTAAGACGTTTCAGCCCTTGTTTTAACAGGCCTGAGAACCTGCAGATGTTGGCATCAGGCACCTCTGATTTAGTGGGGAAAAAACAGAGTGGCATTTTTTTCATTGTTTGACTCAATATGGAGAAGTTGCCCCTTTTGCACCGGTTAAAAAGTGCCAGGGATGATATACAATTGCTGCTTTTAATTCAAACATTAGCTGTATTTTCCTCCGGGCCCCGAGGGCTCCTGAGTACCAGAACATTTTAAACTAAAGAAAGTGACAATCAACCTGCCCACCTCTTACCCCCTCCTCCCCTCAAGTTGCTCTGTGAGTTACAGTTAGGTTGCGGTGATTGCATACTGTAGCGCTCCGAATATGAATAGCATCAGCTTAAAAGAAAGCCTTAAATGGAAGGTATTTTTTAACCACACACGACCCTGGTTGTTATACCACTGTCTCTTACTTAAGTTTGTCACGTCACAATGTTTCAAACAGAGCAGGTTTGCCTTGTTCTACTTAACATGATGTTTGATAAGGTCTCTCGACTTGTCACACAGACAAGTAGCCTAACTTGAAAAAAATACCTCCGTCCGTTTCTAGGTCACCAGAGACTCTTTCTTACCACACTGAGCTCATTTCTCAACAGAGCCTTTCTCAGTTCTCTTAATGGCCCCGTTGTGAAAAAGTCTGACTTAGTCACTGTTCTAAACCACTGCTATTTGAACGAACAAAAACAATGTAAATCAATGCTAGGTTGCCTCTTAAAGATTGGTGTCAGAGATTTATTCATTGATGTCAATAAAGTTGAAGGTTTGTCTCCACACCTCTTTTAGGTCCTTATGGTAACAAATGATGTTCTCAATACCATACCTGGTTAAGTAAAGAATAAGTTGATGAATGAATCATTAATATGTCGATTTATTTGCCTATTAATGAGAAGCTTCAATCCCACACTGCCCTCTCTGTCTGCAGGTGGGCTGCAACAAGGTATACACCAGCACCTCCGATGTCATGACTCACGAGAACTTCCATAAGAAGAACGCCCAGCTGATCAACGATGGCTTTCAGAGGTTCCGCGCCACTGAGGATTGTGGGACGGTGGAGTGCCAATTCTACGGGCAGAAGACCACCCACTTCCACTGCAGGTCAGGAGATCAGAACAGAGTACCCCCCGTAATCGAGATAGAGATTGTATTTACAGGTGTCTCTTTTCACCAGGTCTCAACACTATTTGAGTTTAACTCACACCAGCCACTTTGTTTAATGTGTGCATCCATGATTGCCCAAAGAAATCGGAATCAATGTCTTTTTTTCATAGACTGCAGTTTGAATCTGCTTCATACTATGGGTTCGATGAGCTGGTAGGCTCCACATAAAAAATTGGATTGTAAGAATTGAGATTGAAATCGAAAACATGTTTGGTTTTGCCAAACAGTCATTTGGAATGGGTCCTTAGCTGGCACTGTTTAAAACACCTCTGGTAAGTTGTGAAAGCGATGATATCTCAATGGAGGTTTATTGTGTCACCTTCCTCCATTATGAAGTATTTTGATTATGTGGCTTCAATCCACGACTGCCTCAAAACTTTTCCACTGTACAGAAAAGGCCTTGTAACTTAGCATCTTAGGTGACATCTTTTGAACTTTTCTCCCTGCTTCCCTCCCTCCTTCCACAGGCGCCCGGGGTGCACCTTCACCTTCAAGAACAAGTGCGACATTGAGAAGCACAAGAGCTACCACATCAAGGATGACGCATATGCCAAGGATGGCTTCAAGAAGTTCTACAAGTATGAGGAGTGCAAATACGAGGGCTGTGTCTACAGCAAGGCCACCAACCATTTCCACTGCATCCGCTCAAGCTGCGGCTTCACCTTCACCTCCACCAGCCAGATGACCTCCCACAAGCGCAAGCACGAGCGCCGCCACATCCGCTCCTCAGGTGTGATGGCCCTCTCCTCTGGCGGCTCCTTCCTGATGCCCAAGGAGGAACCCGGAGACGAGTCGAGCAACGACGACCTCATGGACTTCTCGGCCATCAGCAGTAAGAACTCCAGTCTGAGCGCCTCGCCCACCACCCAGCAGTCGTCCAACGGTCCCGGCGCCCACTTGCTTGCCACACCCACCACGGTGATGTCGTCCTCCGGTGGTGGCCACAGCGGCCTCAAGCCCACCTCCTCGCTGCCGCACTCGGCACGCATGTCAAGCCTGCTATCCCAGGCGCTGCCCAGCAACATGCCTGTGGCACTGGCGCTGTCCAACAGTGCCCTCGCCAGCGTCAACAATCCCTTCTTCCCGCTCATGCCCCGGCTGCCCATGCAGCTGCCCCATTCGGCCGCCAGCCTGATCTCGGCCGTGTCGTCTGGCGCCCACTCCATGCCCACCGACTCACTGTCCCAGGGCGGCTGCTCCTCGGCTGGCAGCGATGGCGCCATGGCATCCACGCCGACCTCCTACGCCTCAGCCTCTTCCATCATGGAGAAGATCTCTGCTAGCAAGGGCCTCATATCCCCAATGATGGCCAGGCTGGCAGCGGCTGCCCTCAAGCCTTCTGGCAACCACCAAGACACAGGTGGGTGTTTTTATAATGTTGTAGTGTCCCATGTGGCTCAGTTGGTAGAGCGTGGTGCTTGCAACGCCAGGGTTGTGGGTTCGAGTCCCACGGGTGGCCAGTTTGAAAAAAAGTGTAAAACAATGTATGTACTTACTCTAAGTTGCTCTGGTTAAGAGCATCTGCTACATGTCTAAAATGTGAATAATTTTTGTCTATGGTAAAGGAATGTGAGATGGCTCAACACATTATTACACAGCTTGTTGTAATAGTAGCAATGCTCTAGTGCAGTGTTTCCCAAACTGGGGACCCCAAAGGGTGCATTTTTTGGTTATTTTGGTTATTTGAATCAGCTGTGTAGTGCTAGGGCAAAAACCAAAACATGCATGCCTTGGGGTCCCCAAGACTGACTTTAGGAAATACTGCTCTAGCGTATGTCGGCCATTTTTTTTTTGCTCTTTGCGTTTATACCTCTTTTCTGGGGGGGGGTTGAGCTAGCTACTGCACAGTTCTGTAAAAGAATAAACACTTTACTCCTCAAAAAGGGGTGTAGCTAGAGTCTGTCTATCTTCACGGCGTTTGTGGGGAAGACGCAACCCCCCCAACATTAGTGTGGAGTCACTCTACTGCAGCAAGAGCTAAAAGAGTGAACACTTAGGTCACCTAACCAATATCACTGGCCCACGGTGGATGAGAATGTAGCAGTCACAAACTGCTAGTTCCAGGCTTGAAGGGGCATACTGAAGCCGTGGTTCACTGCTCCACGCTTGTTATTGTGCCGATGGTTAGCTAGATACCTGCAATCCATTTGTAGATAAATGCGCTGACAGAGAGGAGAGTGGGCCCTGTAAAAGTCTCTTACGGCGTTCGGAGGGGGCTCCCGGGGCTTGTGTTGTACATGTTTCCTCATCATTGGTCTCTTATCTGTGCGTGCGCTCGTTCCGAGCAAATGGAGGTGGAATGAAATTAAGTTCAGAAATTGCAAGAACAAAACCCATTTTTTTCTCTTGCTCTCTCTCTCTCTCTCTCTCTCTCTCTCTCTCTCTCTCTCTCTACAAACTGATATAAAAACAGAAATCGCTCAGGCAGAAATGACTCAGCGCACCAGAGCATTCAGAGAGAGGGTGTTTTTTTGCAGAATGCAAGAGCAGACACAGATACACACACAGGCACACACATGCACACAGGCACACACATACAATTTGGGCTCACAAACAACAACCTCATTGTCATGCATGCATACTCCAAAACACACACTCACACAGCCCAAGCACACACACACACACACACACACACACACACACACACACATTCACACACTATTTGGGCTCGGACACAAACAACCACTACTCATTACAATAGTTTCAAAAATAGTAAATAAAGATGTCTAAAAGACAATAAAACAGTCTCACACTGTCACAACTGAGCAAAAAGAAGATGAGGATACATGCCCGAGCTGAGACTTTAGCAGGTGCGGTACAGACTGGAAAATTGGGCTAAGACAGGAGAGAGTCTCCGCATGCTGTTGGGCTGGAGGATTAGTTGCCTGGTGGTGTTGTTGGAGAAGGACGGGGCCCTGGGAGAGAGCAGGGCAGCTGCTCGGGGGAGGTGTGATCAGGTAGCACAGGCTGTCAGTCGGAGCTCCACCTCTGGGCCTCCAGGCAGCAGGTAACAGGGGGAGAGAGAGATTGAGAGAGAGAGGGCCTGACTGGGAAGGAGGGCCTCCTCAGATGGGGCTGGCTCCCCTTCCGTCTCTCCACTGCACCAGAACATGAGGGGAGCTCAGCACACACAGGGCTACGCGTTCACTTTTTTAAACAGCAGTAATAGAGAATATAGACGTTTTCAGAGGCACTTAGGTTGTTAGGTTTTCTCTGAAGTTTAACTTATTGTTCGTAAAATATGTGTGAACAGGGCATTTGGGCTAAATTGAAGAGGAAGTGATTATGGCTCACAGTGTCAAAAATGTTTGAGAAACCTTTTAGCGTGTGGCTATTTTTATATGTTTTTTGTGTGTGTTTTTACGGGGCCTGTCTCTTCCGTGGTAAACTATGTATTATTTTTTCATGGGTTCAGTATAGACTGCTTTTTATCAGTGTTTCTCACCAATTTACCCCTAAATGTTTTTTTTTTTTTTTTTTTTTTTTTTTTTTTTTTTAAGATCCAGGCCTCTGAAGGGTTTACTAATTAAACTCAGAGTGCAAATGATCTTTCACGACCTCTGTAACTTAGCCAGAGTAATTACATTGTGGTCGTTATTCCTGGAGAACATCCAGAAAAAACACCACGTTGAAATCTACACATTTTCTTCCTCCTTTTTTTCATGACAAGAATCTTTGCCGAGATCTCTAAGCATTTGTTTTTGTTGATGAACATTCACTACTAACTTTTCTTTGATGTGATTAACTAAATGTCTATGTGTAGGTCATATATTCCTCGATATGATGAGCTCTCATCAGGTCTTTGACTTGATGTAATGTCCAATGACAATTTGTCTGGCTAGTTAATCACTGGGTTTCTTTTTTAGGGGAGTGACCTCACCCCAGCCACAAAACGGCCTCTCTTCGACCCCCTCCTCCTTGTTTCCCCATCCCCCCCACCACCACACCATTGTCAGCTTAAAAGGCTATGACACTGACACATCCCCATCTCCGTCCCTTAGCTTTGAGCTGACAAGGCCCAAGACTGGCTTTTCCACTCGCATTGCCTTTGATATGTCTCTGGGTCATTTTCTAGTCAGGGACGCTGGTTCCAACTTCCCACTCACATAGCTGCTTTCTTGCAGGGCACATAGTTGGCCCTCCGCGACCTTGCCCGTCACAATACGTCACTACCAGGCCCTGTTTCCTAAACAACATGGCCCCACACAATACCAATCACAGGCGATGCACTCACTCAGCACAAGGGCCTAAAAGCCCTTGCCAGGCACTCCTTCACTCTCATTCGTTCTTCTTTTTTGAAGAAAATACCACTTACTGTCTACCCAAAGCCCGGCTTTCTCTATATCGCCCGAGGAGAAATTAATATTTCAATCACTTGGGGATTGGGGGGGGCTCACCTTCCTGTCAGCAGTCTTTGCCCCCGCCCCTCTCGTCTTTATTTATTTATTTATCATGCCGTTGCTGTCCTCACTCACGACATCATCTGCTGAATACCTATTCAGAGGAGAATCCGATCTGGAGGTCACGCTATTTGAACTGATCTGATTGGCTGTCAGCTCCAATCTGACCGACATAGCCCTGTTCCTCTTGGGCATGCTCAGTTGGCATTGGCTGCTTGCCGTTGTCAGGCCAACAAGGACCAGGGAAGGAAGGAAGGGAAGGGAAGGCGGGCGGGCGGGGGGGGGGCAATCGGAGTCTGCCACTTTCTCTCAGCATTAGCATCCGACTTAATGACCAGTTAAGAGGCAGCCTAGCAAATGAGTTGTGACAAGTGCTGCTGAAAAAGGAGTATTTTCCCCTCATATCTCCTGCCTCTCAATCACCATTTAAAGGCCTTGACGGCCTGACATCATTTCGCAATAATTATCACTCTGAGTATTCTTTTCGGCTGGGACAGGAGTCAGATTGGATCTTGTCACAGGGTAATAATGCTGACCAACAATAACTTTGTTGTCGCTCTCTCTCTCTCTGGCTTCTCCTCAGGGAATGGGCTGGCTGGTTCTTCAGCGAGTCTGTTCAATCTGGTTCAAGTGAAGCAGGAGCCAGTCGACCATACCTCCGGGGCCTCCCAGGACTCCATCCAAGAGCACAGCCTGGACCTGAGCAAAAAAGACCACAGGTAGAGTCACAGGGACACACTCCTAAGGTTTACCCCTTAAAAAGTGGGTTTACTCTTAAAGAAAGTAGGTTTACTCCTAAATAAAACAGGTTTACTCCTAAATAAAACAGGTTTACTCCGAAATAAAACAGGTTTACTCCTAAATGAAGCAATGTTACTGTATGAGAGTTGGTGTGAGAGTACTTCATAGAAATGATGAAAGTGTGACTGCAGCTTTGCGAAGGGGATGCGATTTGTTCACTGACTCGTATTTCTGAAAGCAGTTTTGACCCCATTATGATTATTCATTTACTTTTTATTTTTTATTCCTCAGAAAGGACTATGTTATCTCAATTTGCATCTCAATATATGGCCTCCAACACGTTTCGCCATCTCTCACTGATCTCACACCTCGGATGTTGACATAAACCACAACTCCAATCTTCCCTGCAAATTTGTTTAAAAGCTGCGTTTTTGCTCTTCATTAAACATGCACACCCTCCTGTGATAAATAATAATATTTACTGTTCTTATGCAAATCTTGACTAAACATTGTTTATTTTCCTTGTTCCAGTAATGAATCAAACGGACACCCTGTACCGGGAAATACATCTCTTTTATCCTCGCTTATGAATAAGGTAAGATCCATCCATCAAACGCTTTTCATCCCCAAGACAAATTAGTGGGACGCACAGAGCCTCTGTTTGTTTTTTAATGTTTCACTGCTAATAAGATGAGTTTGTATCATTTACATTTTCCAGCCATTTTTCATGTGGTGTAATTCCACCGTACCTCTCACAAATGAATATAATGAACCAGGAGCTGGGTGCCATGCCAGATATATAGAGATGTTTGTTTTTTGATGAGCTGTTTTGAACTCGACATCCATTTTTTCCCCTCCTCCTTTCTCCTTTTTTCTTCCCCGGCTTCCTATCACTCTATATTTATTCATGGAGTTTGTAAATTATTTGATTAAAAACTCGGGGGGGAAAAAGAGAAACAGTCACCCTCATTTTTTAAAAAGAGTAAATGTTTGCTGAGGGATATTTAAATGTGTGATTTTGTGAAGATTGAAATGGACATTGTTTAAATCATACATATTTTCTGACTAATACAAATGTGCGGGTGGTTCCCATTACCTTGATGATTTAAAGAGTTTTCTGGCTCCATTTTTTTGGCAAACTCACTCACACTACCGGCTAAGGGGGTTTTCTTGCCCTTCTGCTTGTATTCTTGTATCAGGAACACACTCAAACACACTCATGAGTGGTTTCCACAAAGCGGCCGTTGAGGCCTGACGGGAGAGGGGCTTGATGATCAGATGTCCTACAGCTCTCCCCTTCATGTAGGCCTTTTGGGGTCCCGTTCCGAATCACCACATCACATAAAGCACGCACAATCGCTCACAGTGGACACTTGGCCTGCGCACTTGGCCTGTGCTCAAGCAGAAGCCGGCTGTTTGTAAACTCGGCTGAGCTTCCGCTCTGCCAAAGTGTGTGTGTGCGTGTTTGTTCACGTGAGATTGTGTGTGTATGTGTTTGCACGCCTGTGTGTGTGTGCGTGTACCTATGTGTGTGTGTGTGTGTGTGTGTGTAGGCCCGCGCTCAGCTAACACTGCCGCCGGTGGTGCTTTATGTGCTGTGTGTTTTGCAGATGAATGCCGGCTTCTTCAGTGCCCTGAACCTGAAGACGGAGATGGAGATCGGCCAAGGGGCCGACACCTCAGAGGCAGCACAGTACCTGAGCCGCATCATGAAGAGGCCCATGCCAGACAAACCAAGCGAGCTCTGGAGGACATATCTGCGCAGGTACTTGAAGAGCTCAAATATAATGCTTCAGAGGGGTAAAATGTCATTGTATTTCTTGAATTATTTTCCCCTTTTTTTATTATTCTAAAAACATTTTTTACACTAATTGTATCTCTTCTCTGTTTTGTTGCTGGGTGCAGGTTTGACACGGAGGACTTCTGCGAGGCTCAGTGTGACTTCCTGCAGAAGGTCCACTTCCATTGTCTAGTGGAGGACTGCGGGGCGCTCTTCAGCACGATGGACGGAGCCATTAAACACGCCAAGTGAGTGTGGTGGCACTGCACCAGAAGACTAGTCCATGTGATACACTGTGCCATAGGCATGTTTCTTCTGGCTCTGCAGATTCAGAATCAGCATCAGCCATAGGGCTCATCAAATCAAATCAAATGTATTTATATAGTCCTTCGTATATCAGCTGATATCTCAAAGTGCTGTACAGAAACCCAGCCTAAAGCCCCAAACAGCAAGCAATGCAGGTGTAGAAGCACGGAGGCTAGGAAAAACTCCCTAGAAAAGGCCAAAACCTAGGAAGAAACCTTGAGAGGAACAAGGCTATGAGGGGTGGCCAGTCCTCTTCTGGCTGTGCCGGGTGGAGATTATAACAGAACATGGCCAAGATGTTCAAATGTTCATAAATGACCAGCATGGTCAAATTATAATAATCACAGGCAGAACAGTTGAAACTGGAGCAGCAGCACGGCCAGGTGGACTGGCGACAGCAAGGAGTCATCATGCCAGGTAGTCCTGAGGCATGGTCCTAGTGCTCAGTTCCTCCGAGAGAGAGAACGAAAGAGAGAATTAGAGAGAGCATACTAAAATTCACACAAGACACCGGATAAGACTGGAGAAGTACTCCAGATATAACAAACTGACCCTAGCCCCCCGACACATAAACTACTGCAGCATAAATACTGGAGGCTGAGACAGGAGGGGTCAGGAGACACTGTGGCCTCATCCGATGATACCCCCGGACAGGGCCAAACAGGAAGGATATAACCCCACCCACTTTGCCAAAGCACAGCCCCCACACCACTAGAGGGATATCTTCAACCACCAACTTACCATCCTGAGACAAGGCCGAGTATAGCCCACAAAGATCTCTGCCACGGCACAACCCAGGGCGCCAACCCAGACAGGAAGATCACATCAGTGACTCAACCCACTCAAGTGACGCAACCCTCCTAGGGACGGCATGAAAGAGCACCAGTAAGCCAGTGACTCAGCCCCTGTAATAGGGTTAGAGGCAGAGAATCCCAGTGGAAAGAGGGGAACCGGCCAGGCAGAGACAGCAAGGGCGGTTCGTTGCTCCAGAGCCTTTCCGTTCACCTTCCCACTCCTGGGCCAGACTACACTCAATCATATGACCCACTGAAGAGATAAGTCTTCAGTAAAGACTTAAAAGGTTGAGACCAAGTTTGCGTCTCTCACATGGGTAGGCAGACCATTCCATAAAAATGGAGCTCTATAGGAGAAAGCCCTGCCTCCAGCTGTTTGCTTAGAAATTCTAGGGACAATTAGGAGATCTGCGTCTTGTGACCGTAGCGTCTCATGCATCTCAACGGTCAACCCAACCCATGTTGATACAATAAAAGAAGCATACTGTATATTTAATAATGAGGCAAATGTATTTCATCATGATGATCATTATAGTATTGGTTGTTTATTACAGTCCATTGTGTAAAAGCAATTTTGCTTAGAAAGCTTTATACAAATGTTAAGCCGATAATTTGAGTCGATGACTGAATGAAAGATCTGACTTGTGTCCCCACCATGTCCATCTGTTCAGCTTCCACCTACGAGCCACGCTGAAGGTGAAATCAGAGCCTCACTTCAACAAAGTCAAGGACTGCGGCGACGGAGCATCCCACCAGTCCACCGCCCCTGTCTCCATGGCTAACAACCCCGCCATGGACGTGGCCAACATGTCATCATCGTCAGGCGGCGGCTATGGCTCCTCCCCCTCACTGCTGGCATGGAAGCAGCTGACGGGCAGCATCCCACAGCTCAATGCCTCCATGCCTAACCTGCCTGCCAATTCGCCACTGGCCACCACCTCTCTGGAGAACGCTAAGCCACAGGTCAAACCGGGCTTCCTGCAGTTCCAGGACAAGTAAGGGACCGTGAGACTTGCAAATAACACGCATGAAACACTTTGACTTGAGCACCTTTATTGAACACGTTCAGGCAAAATCACTGACCAACATGACAAGTTGTATTTTCATTAGGCTACACAAAAAATACAATTATAAAATGAAAGAATGTTTTAAGAATCGTAGGTTTAAGCAATGTAGGTTGTCATGACCTGTCATGGCAATATACTTTAAATGAAATGTTATAGATGTGTGGATTTTGATATTCTTGGACATTGGAGATCCTGTATTCCAGGGCTATTCAATTACCAGCCCTCGAGTGCCAAAGTACGGCTGGTGTTCCTATCTACCTGGTAGTTCATTCATCTGGTATAACTAATAATGATATATTTGATTGGTCAGAGAGTCCACTCCCCTGGCGTCCCAGGTCCCTGATTAGACGGACAGAATGAAAACCAGAAGCATTTCATCCCTCCATGACCGCAGTACAGAAGCCCTGTCCTATTTCTGTTTAGAAAAAGGTATTGAACATACCCCCCTTTCTTTTATGTTTTTTGTTCATACAGTGACCCTTGCCTGGCCACTGACTGTAAGTACTCCAACAAGGTCCACTTCCACTGTCTCTTCGGGAACTGCAAGTACGTCTGCAAGACCTCGGGAAAGGCCGAATCCCACTGCTTGGACCACATCAACCCTAACAACCACCTGGTCAACGTTCGAGACCAGTTCTCCTACTTCTCCCTCCAGTGTCTATGTCCCAACCAGGTAGGTCCCCACCTTCCCTCTCCAAGCACCAGCAAATGACTGTCATATCATCAAGTTTTCTAACCATGAAGTATACAATCTATTAGACCTGTATTTGAGGTGATTTAACTCCAGTCTTTCAGAACCGCTCCTCGTCTGTCTTCTGTCTGCTGGGAGACGACAGTCGACTCACCCCGTAATGTCTGTTTATATGTCAATGATGTCATTTTGACTGCCGCATTCTCCCCTCAGAAAAGGCCAATTTAGCTGATATTACCTAATAAATCATTGTCAGCCGCACAATAAACAAGGCTGTCGTGAATAGGGCAAAATTTGGCAAATGTTTCTCAAATTAAACCCCTTAATGGAGGCTCCTGCCTGCCTCTCGTGAGCCAATATTTGGAGGATTTTTTGTATTTTATTTCATTAATAATGTGTCTAAAATCATCCTCTCACTTAGCCCCCCCCCCATATCCACCTCCTCCTCCCTCCCCCCCTACCCACCTGAACTGAGATAATCCTATATAGCCTGGCTCCTATGGGGGGGACAGGCCAGAAACAGATAGTGGTGTGGAGACAATTTTAAAAAAGGGAGGGGTGGGTTAGAGAGTACTTGATAGACGGATCCTTCCAAATGTACAAGGGGGTAGTTGGTGTCAAGGTGTGAATTGTTGGTAGAGTAGAGTAAAATAGATGTCCATTTGAGCAGTCAGCAGCACCCCAAAATCTGTTTATTGTAGGACCTGCAGTAACTATAAATAAATACAAATAGGGAAACAGAAGATTCGTTGATCAGACATCAGAACAGAAACTGGTTGGGAATTCAACAAGCTTATCTCGCAACATTTTGTTCTGTAGTTTGTATCCACAAGTCAAGTCGATCAACAGCAACTTAGGTTTAAAGTCATTGTTCTAGCCTGTTTCCCAGTCTTACATTAGGATGACCGCCCCTCTGTCTCTCTGCCTTCCTTCCTCCAGCACTGTGAGTTCAGAATGAGGGGCCATTACCACTGTCTGCGATCCGGCTGCTACTTTGTCACCAACATCACCACCAAGCTTCCCTGGCATGTCAAGAAGCATGAGAAGGCAGAGAGACGCGCCGCCAATGGCTTCAAATATTTCACCAAGAGAGAGGAGTGTGGCAGGCTAGGTAAGCTTTCAATTTAAACTAGTCTCTGTTTCTCTTGTCTCTTTGTCTCTCACTCCCTCTTTCTCTTTCTCATTCTCACTGCTAGGCCAGTGAGAGATGTAAGGGTTAAAGGGTGTGAAATCAAGAGAGATGTAGTGATGTTTCCACATTGATTTTCTGTGGACGCTCCGAGCAGATATTCTCTCTATACGCCTCAACTGTCACAGAGAGAGCTGCTCCCAATCCTGGCAAACACATTGTCACGCTATCACAGAGCAATTCACATGGCATAAAACAAGTCTGGCTCGTACTCAACTTTTTATGGAATGTTTTGCATAGGCACTATGAATGTGAAACCTTATTTTCCTAGTGATTACATTGTCGGCGCTGTAACATATATATTTGTTGCTTTCTTTCTCATATAACTTAAATGTCTGGCTATATGTTATACTAGACTTGAATGCATATGTATATATTTCTAAGGGACAAACCCACTAAGGTTGTTTAAAAAATATATGTATTGTCAGAAATGAGCGATTAAATACTTGTTTGTGTTTGCTGTGTACTTTTCTCAGTCACCCCTCATCATCATTCCCAAATCATTTTAAAAGTCATCTCTTATTTCTGGCTGTTCTAAAAAGTTCTTCTGAACACAAATGAAAAAGACAAAAAAGGAATTCCTGTCTTCTATCCTGATCAGCCTCGTTGTATTGTTTTGTTTTGAAAAGGTAAAAGGGATCACTAAAGCAAGCACTCAAGTTATAAAACATTTATGGGTTTGGTGGTATCCATGGCAGCAACATTCAACTGAACACGGCCGATTAAGTTACCTGGAAGGGTCTCATAAAGGGCCCTGAATGTCAGTGGCTACAGTTATTGACTCTTTGCATGGTTAAAGTATATGTGCAGTGTTACTGTGTACAAAAGCTATTGTTTCGTGCACCTGGTCCCGTGGTTACTGACATGCTAGCACCTGCCCAGCATTTTGCTCTTTCAATTATTTCTGCCTGCTTTTATATAATGATATTTGGAGGTGCCGACGTTTAATTTGAAATCATGAAGCAATTTGAAAGCGGCTCCCTAAAAGTGAGGAAAAGAATAAAAGAGGAAGAATCCAACAACAACACAACAGTGCCATGGCACAAAAAATGAAAAGACAACAATGGCTCGATTTTGAAAAATGAATTTAATATGGGAATAATTGTATATTTACTTTGGTTTGCAGGGGTGTGTGCATTATTGGCCTACACTGCATAGGATAATGTATTTATGTAAATTCCTAATTGAATAAAGGATGTCACTGTAATAAAAGAGCTCCACAGGTTTAGTCCACGGCAGCCTAGACTGGCTCAGTGTGACACTGGAGTCATCTAATCTAATATGCCTCCTACATATACGGTTGTTTTTGTCCCTGCTATGTCATGATGCTGAATCTAAACCAAAGTAGAGCTTCTTAAAGACAGGATTTTACCAGGTTTTCAGAGCTAGTTAGAGGACATCTTTAAATGGACACTTACACTTCACATTGTACAATCATCTCTGAAATGTGCCAGGCAATACCAAATTCATATGTGAAAACATCACATTTCTCACGTAGCATTGAGTTAAACTCTGTGAAAACATCATATGTAACAAATGTTTAAAAAGTCGATTTCTTCACCTTGTGATAGAAACCGTGTCATTGTCTCTTTGCAGGCTGCAAGTACAACCAGGTGAACAGTCACTTCCACTGCATCCGCGAGAGCTGCCAGTTCTCCTTCCTGCTCAAGCACCAGATGACCTCGCACTCCCGCAAACACATGAGGAGAATGCTGGGAAAGAACTTTGACAGGGTTCCATCCCAGGTAACGAAAAGTGTGTGTGTGTCTGTGTGTGTGTCTGTGTGTGTGTCTGTGTGTGTGTCTGTGTGTGTGTCTGTGTGTGTGTCTGTGTGTGTGTCCGTGTGTGTGTCCGTGTGTGTGTGTGCGCGCGCCACATAATGTTCTGAACAGTGCAATTATTAAGACAAATATGTGGGGAGTTTCCATAGAACCATTGCCGGTGATAGTTTGCATATTGAAAGTATGCAAAAACACGCAGTTCCTCACACACCCTTTCACTGAAAAATGTGACTGTGGCAGATCATGTCATAAGGTTTTGGGTTTTATAATTTTCCATTGTGCTTCCTGATTCCTGAGTCAGATGCATGGATAATGAGTAATGAACACCTTTGGTGACACTGTGCATGTTTTATTTGTTTTAACCTTCATGTTACAGTGTATCTATGGGATTTGCCACTAATATGCTGTCGTTCTCAAAAAAAGTATCATGGAGGTACATTTTTTCCACTGAAAGTGTCTCTAAAGAACTGTGTTTTTACATACTTGCAATATGCAAACCACCGCCAGCAATGTCATTGTTATATCAGTACTCTATGGTGATGTAGTGCCAGTATACGTATGCCTGACAGTTGGTGCCCCATGAGAGAATATCTTACATAAATGGGGAATCGCTACATTTAAATATGTCAATAAATATAATGTTTAAAAAAGAAGAATCCTGTGTGAGGAACATTCCCTACAATATGTATTCCCCCCTGTGTGGTCCTCTATAGGTGGTGTCCCATGGCCAGAGGGCCGATGACATGCAGCACTTGTCGGGCATGGGCTCGGGCCTCATGGGCAGCCACCCGGGGATGACCCATGGGTTCTCCAGCATGATGGACGAGACGGATGACTACATGGACTACATGGGCGGAGGCAGCCCCCTGTGCCTTTCCTCTGAGTCCTCCAATCAGGACCGCAGTTGCAGCAGCACCCCCGTGGGCAATGAAAGCTCCCCAGCAGGTGAGTTGAGGAGCGGGGGCAGGATATAGAGGCTAGGGTTAGCCAGACTGGTTGAGGAGTGAGTATTAACATTGTGGCCATAGCAACTTGCATACAAATGCATACTGTAGAGTTGATAACAAGAAAAACAATGGATTTATGGACGGTGTTGCTTAGTGAAATGATGGCGATATTGTTTAATTTCAGTGAAAAGTAAATTGTCTATCAAGTTCTATTAAAGAAGCAAGTAAAACTTGGTTATGAAGTTAGAATGAAGTAGTGTGTTTGTATTGTAAATCCAGCGTCATTTACAGTACCATTAAAACTCACAGGACACAGCCATGTCAATTCATGTCCATATCTCATCAAAATCATAATTTCCTGATTTTGTAGTGGATTCCATTTTTACAAAAAAAAAAATCTAACAATAGGAAGAGTGGGAAACCAATAAAAATCCATAAAGTATCTGTTCTCTTATTCGGGGGCCATTTATTTTCTATTATTCATTTTCTACAGTAATAACTTATGGCAATGTAAATTTGATATAGTAGACTACATTTCCCTTTTACCTGAAAGCTATCCCTGTGGCAACAAACTTCTCAGATTCTCTGCTTTTCAAAATCTGATCTTGCCTTCATCAAATGAGTTTCACATTTCCATTATTTTGTGTCAAATGTTATCCACCATTTTCATCATTGTTGCTTTGGCTGGTGTTTGCTTTCTTGATTCGGCTTCATTTTGTATCATTCTCTTATCTTTTCCCTTTTTCCCTTCCTTCCCTGTGTGTTTGAATGGGTCTGTGTGTGTTTGAATGGGTCTGTGTGTTTGAATGTGTCTGTGTGTGTTTGCGTCTACCCGTCTGTCTGTTTCCCTTCCTGTCTTTCTACACTTCCTGGTCATCCTGTCTTTCCAGGACCAGGCTGCCCGGTCACTACTGCTCCCTCTACCCCCGCTGACACTAGCGCTCCCCAAAACGCACCTCCTCCACCACCTCCTCCTCAGCCTGGACTTCAGTCTCAGGCTCCATCTTTCCCTCCTGCCCTCCTCCGACCTCCTCTTCCCTCGCTCCCATATCTCGTCTCTCCATCCTGTCTGTCATACTCTCTGCTCAGCGCCTCTCTCGGAGCCACTCGGAGTGTTGTCATGCCAACCAACACACCAGCTTTCAGCCCCATCATTGCCACTCCGTCTCCGGTTAAAAATGACGTCCCTATAGTGCAGGATGCTGCAGGTACTTATCCCGACGCAAACCAACATTGTAGCTGTCAGTGTCAATTGGTGTAGATGTAGTCTACTTCAGTGTGTATTTGTTTGATCCAGTATGACTTCTCAAAATTGTTGTTGAAGCTTGAAAGAAAGTCAATGGGGAAAGTCACCATACAAACATTATTTGGGAAAACTGTGAAAAAGTGAACATTTGGGAAAACATCTGTAAGTTAGCCTGAAAAAGTCCGGATATACAGTCTAGATGAGACATAGAAACGTTTTTGTTTGCTTAATCTTTATTTTCCATTTGAGCCATTCCCTTATTCTCATGGAGCTTGGTCTTACGTCTCCATTACACGCAGGTTATGCACAGTGTCCCCCTTTGGTATTTACAAGGCTGTGGAAACAGCACTGTAAATTCAGCACCTGTAGTCCAAAGCCGTGGCCTTGTTTAGCTTCCATTAATGGGCAGCGCATCAGCCGCCTCTTATTTTAATCGTGCCCCCACTTTTATCGAGGCCCCTGCTTCCTGTCGAGCCGAACAGGGATCACATCATTAGCAGTGACTCCAGGGGACTCGGCAAGGTAGGCTACCCCTCGTAAACCAAAGGCAGATAAGAGGGGCCGCCAAGATCCACATCTCTGCCACTGTTTGGAGGCTGTAGACACCCAGTAAAAATGTCAAGTACCGATTAGCAGCAAAGTCAATCTATCATTTAACCCCCTTCCCTTCTTCTTATTCAATAATTTGTAAAGACAAAACAATATACAATTGGGAATGCAGGACAGCCTCTCAGAAATTCCGCAAAGGAAGATCTCCCCTTGGCCCAGCTTGTTTAGTGTGCTGTACCACTAAAAGTTGATCAGTTGTGGAGTCCTAATGTTCTTTCCTCTCTCTGTAGGCAACACCATCTCCATCCCTACGGCCACCGGCGCCAAGAAACGCTTCTGGATCATCGAGGACATGTCCCCCTTCGGCAAGCGGCGTAAGACGGCTTCTGCTCGCAAAATGCTGGACGAGGGCATGATGCTGGAGGGCTTCCGCCGTTATGATCTGTACGAGGACTGCAAGGACTCCGGCTGCCAGTTCTCTCTGAAGGTGACCCACTACCACTGCACCCGCGAGAACTGCGGCTACAAGTTCTGCGGCCGCACGCACATGTACAAGCATGCGCAGCACCACGACCGCGTGGACAACCTGGTCCTGGACGACTTCAAGCGTTTCAAGTCATCGCTCAGCTGCAACTTCTCCGACTGCCAGTTCTCCGGCAACAGCACCCACTTCCACTGCCTGCGCTGCAGCTTCCGTTGCACGGACAGCACCAAGGTGACTGCCCACCGCAAACACCATGGCAAGCAAGATGTGATCAGCGCCGCTGGCTTCTGCCAGTTCAGCTCCAGCGCTGACTGCGAGGTTGCCGACTGCAAATACAAGCTCAAGTGCTCACACTTTCACTGCACCTACCCCGAGTGCAAGCACACTGTAGTCGGTATGTCCCAGATGGACTCCCACAAGCGCAAGCATGAGAAGCAGGAGCGCGGCGAGCTGCCGTCGGTGTCTCCCCGTCAGGAGGGGGCGCACCACATGACGGGAGGAGTGTCCGCGGTGCCCCACGCCTCCATGGGCCTTCTTCCAGCCTCGCCCGGTGGCCTCCCAGGACTCTCCCACCACCACCATCACCACCATAACAACAACAACCATGCTCCCTCCATGCTCTACCCCCCAGCCAGCGTGGCATCTGACTACAACCACCCCTATCCAACCTCCTTGGTCAGTCTGGACAGTTCCCTCAACCTGGGCACTGACACCAGCAGCTCCCTGTTCTTCCTGAAGAACGCCGCTGGCCTGGGCCTCAATGACTCATTGGACCTGAGCAAAAAGATGCAGCATCACCATGACCCGAGCCTGACCATGGCTGCCGGGCCCAACCCCATGCCACCGCTGGGCTTGCCCGCTCCTCAGGATGACACCACGGGAACATCGGGCGACCCCGAAGATGACCAGTCACCCGAGGAAGAGGCCAATGCAGAGGAAGATGAGGAGGATGAGGATGAGGCGGAGGAGGATCTGAACACTGACTCGTACGAAGATTCGATGCCACAGCCCGACGGCGACAACAAGGACAATGACGAGAGTTTTGACGCTTCCTTAAACCACACTGACACTTCCCAACTGGAAAAGCAAGAGGCCGACCCATGAAAGATACTCTGACACTGAAGAAGAAGTATCCTGTATACTATGAACAAACAAATTAAAGTGGCCTCATTTATCAAGGTTAGAGACACTGCAGATGACAACAAGAAGACAACAACAACAACCACAACAACAAGAAATTATGGCCCAAAATGATTTACGATGATGTTTACAAGATGACCAACAATAGAAATTAAATTATGCATAAAAAAATGAACAGAGAAACAAACAAATTAGGCCCTGTTTTACACATGGGGCAGCAATGTAAACATTTTACTACACAGCAGTCTTTTTGTGTGCGTGCATGTTTGACTTTTAATTTATTTTACTTTTATTTTTAACCTTTTTTGTGCGTGGAAAAAAACTATAAGAAAAAAAAATCTCTATATAACTATATACGTAAGTGTGTGTGAACTTTTCTATACAAAGGAAATGACTGGTTCAGTCTTTACATGAGCTGCAGGACCCTTGATAACAATGAAAGGGAAAGACATCACTGTTAAATTACATTGAGGAAAAGTTCTAAAGCAGAATGTGTTTGAACATTTGATCCTATTTCTGTATTAATATTATTATTATTACTATTATTATTATTATTATTATTACTACATTAAGTGCAGGGGTCTGCATTAGTGTTTTGGCTTGTACCCTTCTCTCTTCATCCTTTGCAAGGTTCTTTTTTCGTTCTCAATGTACATTTTCAAATAGAAGTGACCAGTGACTGTGTCCTCAGTCTCAACTGCAGATGGGCATAGATCTCTGAGCGAGCATTGCTCTGTGTATGCAGCTACCTGGGAAATTATGTTAAATTCTCACCAAAATCAAGCTTGTGGACTTGCAATTGTAACCCTTACCCCCTGTCGAGGAACCTATTAAGTTTGCATTTGGATAGTGCACTTTTATATAAACGATGATAGATATTCAAACATATTTTTGTTACCATATGCATCATTGCATTACGATTGCGTTATACTTGCATAGTAAAATCAGACGGCTCGGAATATTGATTTAGAACTAGGCGAGGAACCATCATGACTAACTAGCTGGGGTCTGAATGAACTGACCAGAGGAAAAGATGAGTCACTCAGATGCAATGAGGAATGACAGAGGTAGCGTCAGGGAGTGTTTGTTTGAAATGTACAGACAGAAAGCAAAATGTGTCAATGTTGGACATTTTGTTTTCCATTTACTATGGCTGTGGTTTAGCGCCTATTGTAACGGTTTTATTTAATATTTATGTGACCTTGCAATGAGACATTTTTAGGGTGTTCTAGCACTTTTTTAGATTTATCTTCAGAAAAAATATGGCATGCATCTTTTAACAGGGAATTTGCTTTAAGATGTCGTTTTAGTTCACTTTGCTTTGATGCACAAATAGTTGTTAAGTGTGACAAAGAACTGTTGTTCTGTGTTTTATTTAAAGTAAGGACTGATTTTATTTGCTTCTGTGATTGGAGGATTTAAATATGAAATGGGCATGCCCGAGTTATGGTGGCCTAATAACGACACTAATAAGAAGAACTGTGATTTCAATTAATTATTAAAAACATGACAATGCTCAGATACTGTAGTACTAAATTATCACACAAAACACGTTAGTCTAACCTATCTTCAGGTTTACTGGGGGGTGAAAATTGTTATGATGAATTATTTCTTGAATATGGCTTTGGAAAAAATAATCATAATATAGGGAATTATGTGTGTAGATTGTTATCCACAAAATATTGTTTAGAGAAGAAAAAAAGGTTGTACAGTATTTTCTTCTGTAAAAAGACTATATATGAACAAAATGCTCTTTGATGAACAGCTTCCTTTAAAAATAAAACAATTAAAGGAGAAATGAATAATAAAAAGTCAAACATTGAAATAACCCCACTATAGTTTGCTTGTGTGTGTGTGACCTTTTTTTAAATATAATTTTTCTCCCCCCCTTAGATTTCTAGAGGAAGTCAGTAAACATTGTTAGGACCCTTGCCATACTGTAGCACTGAAGGCAGTAAGGGGATTCCGTTTTTTACCTTGACATTTTCAAAGCTAATACAAAAAAAAACACTGATTTAGACCTACTAATGGATGTTTCTGGTTTATTTAACACTTTGTTTTATTCATTTTTCTGTTTGTCATTTTTGTGTGTGCTTGTAGTTTTTCCTTAATTTGATATTTTCTTTGACATTTTACTTTGCTGTGGGCATACATGCCTCTCTCACGGACTCAAATGCAAGACAGTGCATCACTTTTTATTTATTTTAGTTTTTCTGACAACATTTTGGGAATAGCTATTGGGCTGGAAGATATTGTGCACTTGAATACAGTTTATGTGTGTGCCTGTGTGTGTGTAAAATAGCAGGATTTGTAAAAAGTTGAAAATAAAGAAACCATAATTATTATAACGATACATATGTTCTGCTTAGTAGTGCTGTAGCCCGATGACGTCTGGGGTCATGTGTTGTGGGGGAAGTCCCAGAATACTGACACTATCAAAACCTCATGGGGAGAGAGACTAACCCATATACGGTAGCTAGAGCAAGTCATGAGGGCAGAGAACTGGTCTCTCGTTCTGTGATAATACTTAGTGTCTGGCTAGTCTCTCTCCCCCCGGATAGAGACCGCTAATAGCAGAGAGACCTGTGGAACTGCTCTGGTCGCTTAGAGCTACAAAGCCTCGCTTCATGTGACCTTTCCTCGTTCTATTCTTCCAAATGCTTTTGTCCCAGTAGACATTGAAGTAAAAGTTTGTCCCAGTAGACATTCAAGTGAAACATCTGCATCGTTGCAGATAGCAGAGAATCAACAATATTTGTTGTCAGGCCGCCCAATGAGGGCTCGCCTCTGGTCAGAGATTAACCAATCAGAACCAATACAATTCAGAGTTTGAAATGGGAATAGTCTGGGGATGAAAGGAGAAATTTGCTGGTGCCAACAAGATGGGTCTCTGTGTCTCTTCACGAAAGGAGTACACTTTTAGTTTCTGGTGGGTTTTTTTCTTTGTGAGCTTTGTGCTGTTAGGTCCCTTCCTCTCGTTCAGTGACACACAATGACCAGCGCGCCACTCTGGTGGTGTCTGTCCTCCCTCAGCCTACAGCTGTTGCCGTCTCTCCTCCTCCTCTTCCTTGTGATGTTTCTTTAAATAAAAAACGGGTAAAGGCATCACCATCTGTCAGCCAGCTGGCATCCTGTATATAATCTACGAGAAGGAAAAAAATAAACATGAAAATTATATTACACAAAAACCAGACGGAAACAACCTCCAAATCCTACATAGGCTGCTGCTGAAACGACAGATTGCTTTACCGTTTTAATTAACGGGGAAAAAGATGACATGAAAACAGAAAGAAAAACTAAATGAGATGTCTTTTCTCTGTTGCGTAATAATGTACTCAAAAAGCAGTGTACTCCTACGGCTTGGTGGCAGACAAATAGAGAAAAGTTGTCAAATATTTTGCACTCCAGGACTAAAAGCCATCTCTAGCTCATTTTCTTTTTGGTTTTATTTCACAACCACACAGGGAGACAAATCAGACATTTTGTATGAAAAGTAGACAGTGAAGTTAATGGAAAAGTATTTTAAACTACTTGAATTTGCTGCCCTCTGCACTGGTGTTCATCACTGCATATTTACCACTTTGATTTAGTGCTGTTTAGTCCTTCAATGTGCTATATTAGTTTTTTTTCTTTCTGCATGTCTTATGCAAGGGTTGAGCTTTTCACTCAATAAAATAAAGATGTATTGAACAAAAATAGATGTATGGCCTGTTTCAATGTTGTCTTTTAACAGTCCAGTAAGAACATGAAACGTTATTTAATGATGACTTATAGGCTACCACGCTTGATTGCATGACATGTTTGGGCCAATGTGAGTGGAGCACATGCATGTATACACGTGTGTGCGTGCGTGCATGTGAGTGCATGTACGTGTGTGTGTCTTTGCCTCAGCTTGTCCCAGGTTGATGTGCCAAGAACAGTTTGTGCAAGGGGACAGCAGCAGTGAAGAGACGATCGTCCCTGGGAACACACACGACAGGTGTGCAGTGCATATGTGGTCACATGATGGCTGTGAGGCAGATTAGGCCCCAAACAGATGAAGCGCTCCTTAATGGCAGCTTTTATTAAGTTCACAATGTGAGGGAGGCAGGCAGGCAGGGGGAGGGGGGCAGAGGAAAAGCAGGTGGCCTTGTCTCTACAGTCATGGATGAAGATACATCTTTGTACAGCCAAGTCCGAAGAGGACGGCCACTACCGAAAGATTTATTGATATTTGATTGCCCTGGCCTTACTGTCTGGTTGTCCTGAGTTCAGCAGTAATGGCTGTAAAGGAACTACTGCAAATGCTCTGAGAAAAATGTCCCATCTAAGAAATATTGCACTTGCCACTGATCATATCATGTAGACCCATGTATGATGGAACACTAGCTGCACCATACACATTCTATATAAGTCGGACAAACCATTTACGAACAAGAGAGATTACATTGTGAAAGGAGCGGCTCATTTTCTTTCTCCACCCACCCTATCTTCTTGTTGCTTCTCTTTTAATCCACTGCCCTTTGCGTTCATTTATCTATTTTGGCACGTGTATGGGGTTATTTTCGAGTACCTCTGGTCATGGGGTAAAAAAGGCTTGGTGTGCATTCCAAATGCACCCTATTCCCTATATAGTGCACTACTTTGGGCCCTGGTCAACAGTAGTGCACTTTATAGGGAATAGGGTGCCATTTGGGACGTAGCCTCTGAGGAAGGCTGCTTTGCCATTGGTAGCAGCTGTTGCTATTGAGAGACCCCAGAGGAAATAGAGAATTGGACACACATTCAGCCAATTTAACATTAACTAGACCTTATTGGAGGCTGGAACACATGGCAGAACCATGCAGCGCTACCGTATGGGGTTCTGTTTATATATGCTCTTACTCTCCCTTAAGGAGTATTATGGGGTTGTGTGATGGCATTTCAAGATGAAAAAGAGATGTTGGAAAAGTGCACTTATAAGGTCACTAAGATCGACTAACAGGCAAAAGCAGACGGAATGTGTAAAATAGAATCACAAATGTATATCTAAGACAAAAGTACACAAAAGAAACAGTTCAATTGTCAATCTGCATTTATTAATATACTTTTTCCTCGCTTGTGTATCCTTTTGACCTTCTCTTATTGAATCACATATAAGGGACTTGAAAGTAACCAAAATAACTTTGACTGCATGAACCTTGGAGTCTAATATGGAAGAATAAAAACTTTGAGCAGTTTTAAGATGAGATCATTTAAAATATCAAACACTGTTGTTTTACACTGATCTTAAAAGAGATTTCCCATCCGCTATTTGACATTTTTTCCACTGTTCAATCAAACCACAACATTAAATACTGTTTTTAAGGTTCCGTCTTAGCAACCATTGCTCAGAGGGATCGTGACTTTAAGATTCAGTATGATTTCATCCTGTAGCTTTAAAATAGATACAGTATATAATTATTTATTACAGTATGTATTATTACACATTTCTGGAAGTGTACAGTACATATTACATGTTATGTCCACAAGTTTTTAGGCTTATGCACAGTATATGTACTGCATTTAGAGCTGATGCTTTCTTAATTTTTTTTTGACAGACCTGAGTTTTTACAAGTTTCAGGTTGGGTAACATTTCTTTTCAGTAACATGACACATTCTCTGGGAGTGGTGAATCTATAAATATTTGCCTTTCAATGTATTGTTCTTTTCAGACCTCAAGATAACAAGACATTCTTTTCTCAGCTCAACTAGAATATTCTTTCAGTTCAACACCTGCATGTGTACTTATTTCCTTGAAAAACTGGAAAGAAATCTGTTAAGCGGAATGAGAGAAACATCAGAAAATCTACCAAAGTGTTTACGTTTTTTCTTGAAATGAGAAACAGGACAGAACCCTTCACTAAAAGAAGCATGAATACTTGTGTGTTCCGTCATTTGGGTCGTTCCATGAAATGAGTTCCTTTTGCGTCCCTTTGATATTTTAAGTAGAAATTCCTTACAAATATAGAATTTTAAAAGCCTGTTATATTAAATGAAGTGCACTTTAATATAGACCACATGGATAATTCAATAAATCAGATTAAAAAATATATATAAATAAAGACTTGCTTAAGTAGGAATATTCAGCATTTTGACATGTCCCTCCGTCAACCCTGTGTCACTTCTAGGAACATTTCAATCCACTTATCCCAAAATGTCTCATTGCTGCATTGACAGTCATTTCTGAATATTATTATTTATTTTCATGTGATTAGTGATGCATTTTCATCTGTCCCTCATTTGAAGGTAAACCCTGTTACGCAAACAATTAACCACTTTAAAATAATGTACCATTCTACCAAGTTAAATGATTCACAGCAGGTGACATCGTTTGGGTCTTCTGAACAGCATGGTGGAAAAGAGAGGAAGTCTTCACTCTCTTCGGTCTATTTATAAAAGAATGTATCTTTGACTGAGGTGGTTGAGCTCAACACGTCAACCCTGTTCGCTTAATTAATGTTAGGACTTTAATCATATGTGGAAAATATGTATAATTTCATGAACACCATGTGGTCCCATGATTTTCATCACTTGAGGAGTAGTGGCCAATCTTCACCTAAAACCTCAACCCTGTTATCGTCAACCCTGTTAGAGGCCCAATGGTAACTTTATCAGTTTGATGTGAGTTTATTTGTACAAGGCATACTTAAACAATGAGAAAATGTTGGATTTATATCAAACAGGCTTTTAATTAATAGTCAGAAAGCTACATACGTATCAGTGACAGGGTTGACAGACAGTGTGGTAAAAGTGAAGCTAAAATGCTCTTAGTTCATAGGATTTTAATGCCTCAGATGGGAAAAGGTGTTTTTTTCCGTAAACTAAACATATCCTCCGTGCAATTGAATGTTGAAAGAGAAATATTTGTAAGTTCATTTCTTAAATGTTTGCATGTCCAAAAGGCACCCATTTTGTGGAATGACCCATAGACTGTATGTTTGAAAAACAGCATTACGTCTTATGAGAGACCTGTGTAGGTTGTTCATAACTAAATATTTAATTCCGACATCGATTGAATGTCCTTCTGCATCATGTCACTGCAGCAGATGAGAATGTACATTTGATGATTCAGAAAAAAAGCGAGGCCATTTATCGATATGAGCAAAATATATTGTAAAAAATTGATTATTCTTGCTGTTAACCTACACTATTATGTTAAAGAGCATACATGAATGTTCTTGTAGATACAAAACCCTCTCACAGGCTTGCAATTCAGAATATTTAACTGCCTGCTGATGGGTCATCAACTGGATTCCCATTGTATTCAAACAGGTTGGGTAGGTTCTCAGAATAATCATACTTGGCCCAATGGGCAAATCAGCAAGCAGTTCACAAAGCAGTGGCAAAGAAAAGGAAACCATCACACAGTTGCAGTGTTATTCATAACATCAATATGATATAGATATTGGTTCCAAAAACTACAGTGCCTTCCGAAAGCATTGACACTCCTTTTTCCACATTTTGTTGTGTTACAGCCTGAATTTAAAATGGATTGAGATTTTGTGTCACTGATCTACAGACAATAGCCCATAATGTCAAAGTGGAATGATATTCAAAACATCATTATTTTTTTTATTTTTTTACAAATGTATTAAAAATGAAAAGCTGAAATGTCTTGAGTCAATAAGTATTGTTATGGCAAGTCTAAATAAGTTCAGAAGTAAAAATTTGTTTAACAGGTCACATAAGTTGAGGGGTGTTATGTTGCAGTGGGAGTATTTTATTTGGTCAACAAGCAGTTGTCCGCATCTGTCAAACACAAACACAATCCAATGGAAAGATTAGTGTAGAGGCCCTATAAACAGCATTTGAAAAATGAGACGCCTGTCAACTCCGTTACATAAATGTTTACCAAGGAATACCAAACATTGTGTTCTATTTGTTTTAGTTAGCCCGAAGTTTGCGCCTCACCGTAAATTAGTTTTACCCAGTGTTCAACAGGACTTTACAAAGAGAACAAACAACTAGCATCAAACAGCGACGAGAAACAAGCACATAAAATGGTTAATCCTCCGTGGCGAGGAGCCAAGGAGCCATTAAGTTTCAAGTAGTTTGCTTAAAAAATCTGACGGGAGGTCTCCAGAGCGGAAAGGAGAGTGTTTCATCACTTTATAACTCTGTCCAAAAAGGAGAGAGCTAGGAGCAACAATCAAATGCCCAGAGCTAGCAAGCAAAGAGCCAGAGCCATTCGCATTCAGCTTGAGCCGCCACAGCGCACCACTCACTGACGAGAGAGAGAGGCCCGGTTTCTTGGCAAAGGAAGAAGTTCTTAAGTGCTAAGCTGTAAATTTGCTTAATTTGACGTGAGTCCGAGGGGAATGGGATCGTTTTCTTTCAGGGAAAAACCCTGGCAGATTGGCTGACAATGAGCTGCAATGGTCCAACATGGTGTATTGCTGTGTGATGATGGGAAGAAAGCAGGACTGGCAGCATTTGACAGGGCAGTAAAAGACTTCGACCCTGGCACCAGCCTCTTATGACTCACTGGGACATGGATACTGTAAAAAACTGATCTGGCTAATTCCATAGTAAACAAACCTGACTATTTACTTCGAGTGGCTTCTTTCTGTAAAAACATTTCAAAATACTGCCATATCCATCATAACATGCTATGACAGTTTACACCGATATAGTTTTTACTACATACTGACAGCCTATTCTTAAATGATTTGTGGGCATCGATTGGATTTTGACTTAAAAAATGTGATATTTTTCTTCTAAGCCACTTTTCTCTTTGTCCTTGCCCAATATGAATCCTAAAACAGCGACCCATGACAAGAGCCTTTAAAAATACCGGTTTCAGTGACAGCTGCGTCCTTCATAAAAAAGTAGGTGGACAACAGGTGAGCATGATGTGTGTGCTAATCTTCTACATTATGGCTGTTGATAACACTCTGCATCCAGCAGCTCAGTTATTAAAACGCTGTAATTTAATACGGAATACATCAGCAATGTGACATTTGTATCATGGAAGAAGGAAAGGTTTCAAAGATTGGACTGACGCTAATAATAGAAAATGTCTATCATTGACTTTGGTTTCTGTTACCAAAGGAATTTTGCGAGTACCACACTCCTTCCAAAGTCAGACGTTGGGCATCCAGTGAGGGATTGTGGGATTCTTTTTTTCACTTGCTCTGCCTCTCTCTGAGGGCTCAAAAATGAGGATTGTATTTCGCAGTGACAATCCATGCCAATTCTGTAGGACAAGGTCGTCAAATCTATATCCCTCCCCCTTTTCCTAGAGACCACCCTTCTCTACCCATCAGCGCTTTGAGGGGAGTTCAGGAAAATATGGCATCCAAAACAACAAATGATTCAACAGTTATGATTAGGAAGACACTACTGTACAGTATATCAAGAAGTTAGCATCAGCAAGCTACATTTATTTACTACATGCCTACTACATTTAGAATACATTATTAGGGATCAGGTGCAATATAACCAGAACAAGTTGTTGAATCCTGATGACATTTGGAATGATGAGTGGTGTTACTCATATCCTGAATAACCATATATGACTCTGGGTGTATTTATTGGAAGCAGTAGTTTGAGTGTGTTGCTCAGGTTGTTGTAGTGCTTTATTGCCTCTATGCAGAACATAGTCTCAAGGGGAACGTCACCACTACTGTGCATTGTGTGAAGAGGAGAGTCGTAAAGAGGGAGTATCTACTCCATTTTAATTTCCTCTTGTTCCCTCCTTTTTATTTTTTTCCATCCCTGCCTCCCTCCCTCCCCTCGCTCCTGCCTGGCTGCAGTCAGGCCCTGTGATTAGTGTAATTTGCAAAAACGTTGGCGAGCGCCGCACCTGTTGCCCCTGCGCTGCCTGCAGCCCTGGGTCCTCGACAGACTGACAAGCACACCCCTGGATAATCCATTCTTCTCTCCACCAGTGCAGGACAACGGCAATTTTTCTCCCCCCTCTCCTTCGTCTCAACCTCGTGTTCTCATATCTGCCACACTCCTGATGCCTCATTACTGGGCCATTCATAAATATCGCCGGCAGTATCCCCTACTTCCAGGGGCTTTTGGTGCTTGAAAGATTTATCGGCCTCTTTTACAGCACTGCTATTGTTTTTCCTAACACTTTCCTCTCTCTGTCGCTCTCAACTGCAGACACCTTCACTTACCTGCCAATAAAGCGACAAAAGCTTTCCACCTGGTTCACATACAGGGGCCCCGTAGCTCCCCCACATGACAACCCTAGCGGTATATGGTGTGTTCCATTTGGATTTGACACGGTGCCAGGAGGAAAATCAAGTGACACGGGCCACACAGGAGGGGAGAAATGTGATCCCACTCCATTGTGGAGAGTTTATATAACGAGTGATGACAAAGTACTTTATGACTTTGCAGTGTTTGTCGGGCTCCGACTGTGATAGAGGCCTTATACAAGCAGGCCCCCGGTGACCTTGACTTATCAAGCGTTCTCATTTTGATCAGAAAGAAGCCTGTGTTCAGCTGCTGTTGAGGATTGTTGTGCTGCTTTTAGAGAGACAGTGATGGCTACAGTACAAAGGACTTTTGGAGGTTGCCGGGTTCTCCCCACCCTTTCACTTTGAAATACTATTGACTAGGAGCATGTCTGTCTGAGCAGGTAGAAGCTTTTGGATTGCTTCAATGATTTCAGGGGCTATGCCAAATTTACTTAGATATAGGACGCTCCCATGTGTCTCCACAGCCAATGCTGGGAAAGTGGCATGCAAATGGTACAGTACCTGCTTATATAAATAAAATAGTTAAAACACACGAAATTCAAGTGCACTCCATACTGTTATTTCAATCTTCAGATGCATTCATCCCCGTGATATTCAATAAATTATAGGATTTTGTCATATTTTTGACTGTGTGCGGGTATCTATTCTTTCCATTATACTGCTTTTTTAAACATACGCACCTGTGACTAACATTTTGCATTAGGTAGTCAAAAATAACTATTTATTTAACAAAATTGTAACATTCTGTCATAAATAGTGGATGTTCAACTTCATAACAAACATGTTTTCCCATACATTTTTTGGGGTTGATGATTTAATCTTAAATCAGCCATTACTCCCCTTGTGACATGTGGAATGGAAAGGTGTGCAACAGGGAGGTGAAATAGAATGCAAGCCAAATAAAAGTATTTGAACTTGATTAAACATTTCTAGCCCATCTATGGGTCATAGGGTTGACGTGTTACGCCCGACGTACTTTGTTTTCCACCACAGAACACCAGTTAAATGGCCAAAAAGAGAAGGGCCAGGATTCAATTCGGTTGCTGAAGATCTGTGTTGTAGTGTGGTTGACATTTAAAGGTAATATCTGATTTATTCAACATCTGCAGCGTTTACTTTGAATGTGATCTCTGCGACTGCGGTTACATTGCCTTTAATGGTGCATAGTCAAAAAGGGGGGATCGTATTGAATCGCGGCCAACAACCAGCTCACCTGCTTTTACACTACAGATGTAGAATCTTAATTTGATCACCCTGTTGCAAGAGACCTTTCCTGCAATGCAGGACATTTAAAACATGTAGTGTATTTGAGGTTTTTAAAAGGAATCTTAAATTTGAAATGTCAGACTTGATTCCCCCTTGTATCAACCCACATAATGTATAATCCACATTTTCTGTTGCTGCAGGATTATTTTCCTGCTGTAGAAAACTGGCTCAAATGAAGATCCTACATTTGTATGATTTGACTATTAGATGTTTGTTTATTTAGATTTTCTTTTTTAAGGAATAGCTTTACCATATTAAAACGATAGTTCAGTTCACATTACAGGGTTGACCTTAAGCGTGAGGGACAAATGTAAATTAATCACTAATCACATTCAAAAAGTAACAATCTTCTGAAATTACTTTCCCAAAGCAACAAAATAACTAGGGCTTTATAATGATGGTGAAAACTTGGTAAAATATAGGTTAAGTGGGGCTAAAATCATCCCAAAAGTCAAACAAACATGATGTGGGATATTCCAAAATGTAGATTTTGCTGAGAAAACATATATTTATTTTATTGAAGATACACTGCTATTGGAATTCTTAACATGATTTTGTTCAGTTAAGAGTGTAGATGTACAGGAACTGCCAAAATAATGGAAATACTTGAGCAAATGAGGGATACCTAGTATATTGAAAGCAGGTGTTTCCACACAGGCGTTTTTCATTAGTTAATTTAGCAATTAACATCCAATCATGCTTAGGGTCATGTATAAAAATGCCTGGCAAGCCATTACTATGTCTACCGTGGCTATGACCCCATAGGATGACATTGCCCCGATCCACAGGGCATGAGTGGTCACTGAATGGTTTGATGAGCATTAAAGCGATGTAAACAATATGCCATGGCCGTCTCAGTCACCAGATCTCAACCCAATTGAACACATATGGGAGATTCTGGAGTGGCGCCTGAGACAGCATTTAATAACACTTTATTTGGATAGTACATCTGTAGATGTTCTACAGAACATCAGCAACATTTCTTAACCTAAACTTAACCTTTGTAAGCAGTTGCTTATCAACAGAATGTTTCTTGATAGTATGAACCTCTGTAGAGCATATGGACTATCCAAATAAAGTGTGAGGCAACAGGGTAGAGTTCCAGAAACGTGTAGAATCTACACTGAGTGTACAAAACATTAGGAACACCTTCCTAATATTGAGAATGACCCTATTAATAAGGACTATAAAAGAGTGCAGACCTTGTTTCTAAAGTCATTCTTCCCCAGAGAAAGCAGCATAGTGAATGATCTCATATTTTAAATAATAGCCTCAGCGTGCCCTTCAGATTACGATACAATCTACCCAAACACGGATTTCCCGGGTGTAAGAGGATTTTTCGAGAGGAGAGAGAAGCCCCCCGGTGATGAGGCGGGGCTAGATCCACATAACTGTGAACATCAAAGAGTTCCAATTCCACCCTCTTGATGCTGCGATCCACATACATCTTATCTCAGAGGGAAGAGGAAGAGTATTCCACCATCACACCATTGGTCTGCATTGTCTGTGACCTTTCCAATGCAAAGTGTTTTAGGCCACTTCACTTGCACTGGTTTGTATTCATTAGACCATACCTTAGCAAAAAGTATTGCAACGGAAAATGAAAAAGAGCTTCACCGTCTGACGGACCAATCTGGTTTTGGCAGATGCCAGGAGAACGCTACCTGTTCATAGTGCCAACTGTAAAGTTTGGTGGAGGAGGAATATTTAATAGTTCAGGCGGCTTAGTTCCAATGAAGGGAAATTTTAATGCCACAGCATACAATGACATTCTAGACAATTCTGTGCTTCCAACTTTGGGATGAATTGGAATGCTGACTGCGAGCCAGGCCTAATTGTCCAACCTCACTAATGCTCGTGGCTGAATGGAAGCAAATCCCAGCAGTAATGTTCCAAAATCTAGTGGAAAGCCTTCCCAGAAGAGTGGAGGCTGTTATAGCAGCGAAGATGGGACCAACTCCATAGTAATACCCATGATTTTGGTATGAGATGCTCGACATTCAGGTGTCCACATACTTTTGGTCATGTAGTGTATGTATGGTAGCCAGAAGTGGATGGTGACAGGCCTTCTTCCAGGCTAATGTTGCCCATGGCCTCAGATCAGTTCAGCCGATCGAATCCTATCCTCAAGTCAGTAGGATTAGAAAACAGACCTAATCCTGAATCAGTCATTAGAGACAGTCATCCACCAGCACTTCAGCAAAGAGCCTCTACAAGGAGCAGTCGTGTGTGTGTGTGTGTCTGACAGTGCGTGTGTGTGTGGCAGGCAGCACCACTGTAGCCCCCTCACAGACCAGGCTGGTAAGGGCTAACAACCCTCGCATTGATCCAAGGAGACACTCAGCCCTCTAACCTGCTGAACAATGGAGTTCAGAGGCGCGTCGATACACTATCCTATTGAGTGCTCTCCGTTTAGCAGCAAGATTGATGAGGTTAAGTCTTCTAACCGGGTGCCAACCAGTGTCAAAACCAAGGTGCTGCTTGGACAACAAATTCGGAATTCCTAAATCTGGAATGCTAATGTGGCTGTTTGTTTGGGGATTCTAGACCCTTCACAGTTGTTCGCGTTATTTGGTGCTGGCAATTAACTCGTTTTGAAATGAGATGCAAACTGGGGTTGAGTGTGGCGACTGACGGACGGGCCAATGTCCCCTTCAGATGGAGATGAGAAATGAAGATTAGGATAGATGAGGGTTATGTCCCAAATGGTAGCCTATTCCCTACAGAGCCTATGGGTCTTGGCCAAAAGTAGTGCACTATGTAGGGAATTGGGTGTCATTTGGGACGCACACCAGGATAGACGAGGGCTTTCTGGGCCAGGAATGCAATGCAGGTCCCATAAGACACTAAATGACGTACAAGCGCATTTATTACAGTAGGCCTCTATAAATCTAAGGTTGGCCTGAACTCCAGGGAGAGGTTAATGGATTACAAAGGGATGCCGTATCGAGCCACCAAGAAGTTTCACCTCATCAATATGTGAAAAGCTATTGATCATTCAGACCTTGACAAATGAAATTCATAAACTTGATAATGCACTGGAATATTCGTATCACCTGAGGAATGGGTATTTTTTTAATAACGTTTTGTTGTTGTTGGGGGAGTCAGTATATTAATAATTCTGGAGATCAAATAGAAAATACTGATTAGGAATGATATATTTTATGTGCTGCATTGTAAACAGAGTAAAACACCACTCAGCATGGCCATGATTCAATCCAAGGCGCAGCGCACCAGACAGCTGACAATACGCATTTTAAAGGCATTTTCACTGACTTTCGCAGAGACTGCATTCACGGTAGTCTGCGCATTTTGTCTCGAGCGTAAATTTATAGTGTGCTGCTCTATGAAACCTGAAACTCACAGCAACGTCTTTTCAATACTGGGACCACTGTATATACTCTTACCACTGCTACACAATAAAAATAGACCTTTACATTTAGAAAATCCCACCGAGCCTCGAGGAACTTAACGCATCGATATGACTCAGAAACATTTATTCCAGTGCTAAAATTGACTGAAACATGTAAGTAGGATATTTTGGTCAAAGGCAGTATCTTCTAAAACTGAGGTCGTCACCATTTATAATTGGGTTGGGTTTGGATTACAACCTTGCCCACTAACATGAGATGAAACAGCTGCACTGATTGTGCCCTTTCCAATTGTAGCTTCCAGACAGTAAGACAGACCTGCCCACTGCGCAGCGGACTAGTTTACATAAGACAACACCTCGCCAATATTATGTTGAAAGAGCTCTTGGCCCCTAAGCCCTTTATGGAGGGCCCACTTGCTGATGTGTTGGATAGGGATCACTCCAGTCTGCCATTGTTTTGGGTAAAATGAGAATTGAGACTATGCACACCTGCATCCCAACTGCCACTTTTCAATATTCCAGAATTCTAAACCCATTCGCAAGTGACTTGTGTCCGTCCGCGACCTGTTTTGTAACATTATTCGCTATGAAACACTGCCAGACAGAAGTACACTCTTGTAATAGATAGAGAAAGTTGTAAAAAAAAAAAAATGGAACCGAAACAGACGTTGCCACTCGCCAGTGACTTGATAAACTGATTTAGCTAATGTGGTCTGCCTGCTCAATGTGCCTGCTAGCTACTACTAGCTAACTTCATTGACAAACACAGAGATGGAATTTAGCTAGCCATCTAGTGATAAACAGCATGTAGCAGCTTGTACTTTATTTACAATAGTTTGACAGCTTGCTGATGATGAAGTTGTACACAGGTTCTCAAAATCAGTCCTGAGCACAGCCAGAACCACCTGACTCGATACTGTCTGCAGTGCACTAATCTCGGTTAACCCAGAACTAAAGTCTTGCGTAATTTGTCAGACGCTCAATTGAGTTCTGGGTCCATACAAGTTAAAATAATAGATAGAACGCAGATTGGAAATGGAACGAAGAGTTCTACCCTCTCTCTTTGCAAGTTAAGTCTATGGGTCAAATGTTCACTCACCTTTCGAAATTCGAAAGATTCTAACAACTGCGAAATCGTGATTTGTCCAAAGCACTGGAACTAATCCTGCTCGTTATCTCATGCATCATTTAATTACAGATTTCTTGATTATCTTAATTCTGACTATTTTGAGGAAGTGGTAGTGGCTATGTTGTTGCTACAGTAACTGCCAGGGTACGAAATGCGAACATAACACACCCACATCAAACCACACACCCCCAAGACCAAAATAGTATTTTTTTTAATGAGCAGCAGAAAAACAAAAACATGCTAACATGTTTGTTTGAATTAATGTAGCAATGTCTTTGTTAAAAAGACACGACTGGGGCCGGGATTCAATTTGATCGCCCTTGTAGACAATGCGGCTTTTAAAGGCAACGTTAACTCATTCACAGATGTCGGCTCAATTGGAAATTACATTTTATACGACAAGGGTGTAGGGGTGTAACGGTTCGGTATGTATTGCGGTTTTGTGGTCACTGTTCGGTTTCGGTACAGTGTGAAAATGAAATGCCATTCAATGTTCAGTATTCACAATGTTCCTAGCATTGTCTGTTGTGAGAGGATTGTTGGGCCTCTCTGCATCTGCCAACACCTCAAATGTGTTGATACATTTACGCCAACATCACCGCACTATACTGGAGCAAGATGGAAACTCAAAGAAACTACACAACATCGTCTCCCCTCTGCATTACAAGATCGATAGGTAGGCTATGTTTATATATTTTACAGGCTTTGTTTAATTGCCGCGGATATGTGCCCATTCTCGATGGTTGAGAATAGGGGTTTTCGGCACATTGTGAAAGTGCTCAAGCCATGATATAAACTTCCCTTTTGCGCCAATTTCAGCAAACCGGTTGTATCCGCTCTATATAAGCAAACCAAAGCTGAGTTTTGCAATGAATTGTTCTGTGTTATGTTTACTTAACAGTGACCGCCCATCACGTTACCCCGGAGTGGGAAATGTACCGTGCTCCAGACATGCCGCCTTTATGAGTCAAACGTGCGCATCTGGACTAAAGGAGGCAGTGTCATGGTGCGTTTGTTACCACGTGTGAATTTACCATTTGACTTGAAAAAACCACTTGAATGGTCCTCAAACTGGTTATTTAAAGTGGGAAACTCTCCTTTAATCCTAAGAACCCACTTCTCCCACATGTTGACCTCTGACGTCATCTACTAAGGATATGGCCTCTATAACAGCATTTTCAGTAGTTAAATGCAACAAAGCAATCTTTTTTTTTTTTACTCAAATTTGTTTACAAGTATTATAGCTGATCTTTTTAGTTTATGGTTAATGCAGCTTGTTGGCCATGAGCCAATCGGCGTTTCTCAACGAGTTCAAATCACATGAATGTATCCAACTGGTATTTACGACTTCACAACTGATAAATTCCCACCTCCCACATGGTTACAAAAGCAGCATCAGAGTGGAAAAGATGCATAGGCAATTTTCATTGAGAGTGGCGACATACTGTTAACATTTTATCCAATTTATCTCTGTCCATCGCCGTTGTAATCTACTGGGAAGCCAAAATGTTCCAAAACTGGAGATTAAACGATGATTGAGGATCCTCCAATTCTGGTTTATTGACCCCACCACTCGCTATGATCGTACAGAACTAGTTCTCGGCTGCGTCTCACAAATAGACAGTTTGAAATGCGGCAATTACGATTAGAATGATTTGCTTACAACCTGCGCATAAACTCTAGTTGTTTTAATGGAATAGCCTGAAATGTTTTTTTTTTCTCAGCTCAGATTTACTCAAGAATCAGACATACAACGCAGTGTAGACATAGCCTATAGGCCTAGAGTTATTATTTTGTAATTTAAAAAATAATGTATTCATTCAGGTTCACAGTGCGAACTGAAGTCGCCTTACCAAACAGTTTGGTACAAACATGTGTACTGTTACACACCCCTACAATGGCGCTGTACCCCAGTGTCAGATTGAATCACGGCCTAATTGATTCGATAAAAAAGTGGCAATTAAAGTAACTTGAGATAAACCAAATTTATTACAATAATATACATTTCTGTTTGATATCAGAAGCTCATACAGTCACAATTATAAGCTGGGTACATTTTATACATAGAGGACCAGTCAGTGAAACTGCAGTAGTTTAAAAGGCATGAGTGACACTTGGGGACCTCTCATTTGAGCAATTCTGCCACATTATCAGCCAGTGGTCTTCATTCGCAGACAAATTCATAGATCAGAATGTCAGATCATGTCCAATACAATTGCAAACAAAAGAATCTCTCATGACAGTATCATACTTCAGATTCTTTACTACCCTGTTACTTCTATTCTAATAGAACAGCGTTTGCGGACTATGACTGCTGCCACTTAGAAAGGTTCACCTCCCTCTACCGTTATTGTGTTACTTTGAAGGCCCTTTGATGCAAGTTAAAATACCACAAGAGAGCTGATACCCTCATTTTCACTCGTGGACCTTTTTTCTCTATCTCATCAGCTGGCGAGTGAGTAATTTAATAAGGTAAGTATTCATACATTACTTTCAGTTCCCCCTCCCGCCCCCACCTCTGCCTTCAGAGCTAGATTCCCACCTGCCACAACATCCATGGCGACATCCATTGTTTTATACGGTTTAATTACAAAATATTGGCGCTGTTTTAGCGTAAAAGATTACTCACTGTAGGAGGCCTATATAATTTGGACCGGAGGGTTTGTCATGAAATAAAATATAATACAACAGGGCTTTCACGATTAGATTTGCGCTTTTAGCCTCCTTGACATTTCAAGCTGCATGAACTAATACATCTGTTATTTGTTGATCATTTGATTATTAACATACTTCATAAACCAATTCAGCTAGCCCTGCTGGAGACTGAGATGCAGCTGAAGAGGCAGGCTGGGATCTCTCTCACCACATACAGAGTGACAGAATGCACGAGGCAGCCCCTTTAGAAAGAGGTAAAAAAACACATTTATCTTCCCTTCCTTTCAGCGCTCTTGAACGCTCGTGGAACAAAACCCATCATCGTGTTCTAATCTCAAATTTCAAGGCTTTTATTTCAGCCCAAATGCCACCTCCTGGCCTTTCTGAATTATTGACAGACTGACACCAATGTGAGGGGACACATGAAAGATCCTAAACGTTGCCCTAGCCTAACGCTGCCCTAGCCTAACGCTGCTTGTCCTCTCCCTCGGCTCTGTTGACAGGCTGCGTCTGAAATGGCACCCTATTCCCTATGGAGTGCCCTACTATTGGTCAAAAGTAGTGAATCGGATAGGGAATAGGGTTCTGTTTCAGACGCAGTCCCAGTAATATTTTCAGTGATCTCTGGGATGACTTTGAGACGAGTACAGGGGGACAAGCCGTCTGACTCCTTACATAGAACTGAAGAATATAGGGGAGCATACAATTTCTTTGGTGTCCAGAACAGGTTACTCAGGCTGAGTACCAAATGGCAACCTATTCCCTATATAGTGCAATACTTTTGACCAAAGTTCTACAGACCCTTGTCAAAACATAGAGAATAGGGTGTCATTTGAGACACAACCTACATAGGGAATAGGGTGCCATTTGGAACACATTCTACATAGGGAATAGGGTGCCATTTGGGACACACCCTCAAATGATTCTTCAAATGAGCTCAGATACATTGGAAACCAAGCTCACTACACCAGGTGATTATTGTCGGTCATGAAAATTGACAGTACCAAGTGCCACACAAGGAATAAGAGAAAGCAGGATTGCAAATAATTTTTGATAGTAATTTGTATTGAATATTGCTCTTATCTCCCCCATCCTGCTGAAACGTCACATTACTTTCCCAGGCATGCAATCGTTTTGTTTGAATGATGAAAAGTAAATTGATGTAAGCCAGGTGCTTACAAGGGGCAGACACACCAACATTAACCTTTTTTTTTTGCTATGTTTCTCAAACCTTCGCTCATAATTGAGATTGTTCACTATATAACAGAGGCAAAACAGTACAGTTACAGAAAGGATGGTCAAATGGGACCAGACTGAAACAGGACCTTCAAATGAAATGAGAACCATAAGGAAAAAGGGGTTTTGTTGTGCTTTGTGCTCACGGTCTGGTCTAATCCACCTCGCTCTCATTGCTGGCCCCCTCGGGCCTCCTCAGCTTGTCCACCTGTTCGTTGATCTGTCCGTCCCCCCCCCGACGATCCTCCGCTGGCACGCTCAGATGCTCCTCCTCCTCCACATGGCTCACGTCATCTTCCTCCTCCTCTTCTTCCTTCACATCCTCCTCTTTCTTCTCCTCCTCACCCTGCACCTCCATGCGGACCTGATCCTTAAGGTCCAGGGGGGGCAGTGTGGCTCCTCCTCCCAGCCCCACGCCATTCTCTCCGTTGAGGCCGTGGGCTCCGTCAGGACCTCCCAGGGCGTCTTGGGGGCTGTGGCGGCCATCTTTGATGGGGGAGGAGGAAGCCGACTCGTTGCTGACGGGGGAGATGTCGCTGCTGCTGTTGGTGTGGTTGATGGAAGGAGAGCTGGTGGAGATGGTGGCCGGCTTCAGGGGCATCTGCCAGGATGGAATCTTTGGGACGGATGGTGATGCGGGGAACTGCCTCCTGGAGAGAGATAGAAGGCAGGGATATTCGTTCAACACACATGTTATCCAAATCAAAAACTTGTACACTGAAAATCGAAATAAGCACAGTGGAAAGATCACTGTTTCCCATAGTGGGAACACATATACACTACCATTCAAAAGTTTAGGTTAACTTAGAAATGTTATTGTTTTTGAAAGAAAATAACATTTTTAGTCCATTAAAATAACATCAAATTGATCAGAAATACAGTGTAGATATTGTTAATGTTGTAAATGACTATTATTGCTGGAAATGGCAGATTTTAAATGGAATATCTACATAGGTGTACAGTGGACCATTATCAGCAACCATCACTCCTGTGTTACAATGGCACGTTGTGTTAGCTAATCCAAGTTTATCATTTTAAAAGGCTAATTGATCATTAGAAAACCCTTTTGCAATTATGTTAGCACAGCTGAAAACTGTCGTTCTGATTAAAGAAGCAATAAAACTGTACTTCTTTAGACTAGTTGAGTATCTGGAGCATCAGCATTTGTGGGTTCGATTACAGGCTATTCCATGCGAGAAATTGCCAAGAAACTGAAGATCTCGTACAACGCTGTGCACTACTCCCTTCACAGAACAGCGCAAACAGGCTCTAACCAGAAAAGAAAGTGTGGGAGGCCCTGGTGCACAACTGAGCAAGGGGCCAAGTACATTGAGTGTCTAATTTGGGAAACAGACGCTTCATTAAATAGTACCCAAAAAACACCAGTCGTCAACAGTGAAGAGGCGACTCCGGGATGCTGGCCTTATCAGTGTGTGTATATATAAATAAATAAAAGAAAAATAGGTAGAGCTTTTTTCAACAGCCAGATGTTCTCCACACCTGCTAAAGATTGGCCAAGATATTAAATTATATTCATTAATTCTTTCAAGATCAAAAAGAAATGGTTACGCCTTAAAAGGGATCTGCACTAAAGGAATACAAAATGTTTACTGCCTAATCAGGTCATTTGAAAATAGGGAAAGAGAGAGAACAAGTTTGGCGACAGATGGTGCTTCTGTGTTTTTCTTCGCTGATTAACCCCTTACGCAAAACTTATTGTGAAAGTCAGGCAAAGGAGAGTGAAACAAAATACTTAAAAGCTTATTAGGATGTACACAGGAAAACAAAACATGTACAACCTGACAGTTCTGAGGCAATTTTCATCTGGCTGATTTTTCCGACGTAAACTGTTGCTTTGAGCCTCATTAGCGGCACTGAGTACATAATCATGCATGCTAATGACTATTACAAAACAGAATCCATTTTCATGCTGTGACAGACAGACAGTGCCAAACAGGGTAGAGCTGAAGGCACTGCGGAGGAAGGTAGTAGGCTGAGCTTCGATAACGATTCCCTATATATTTTTTATTTGATTTAACAAGGCAAGTCCTACTACCTTTCGCCAGTAGTGCACTAGATAGGGGATAGGGTGCCATTTTAAACGACGACACGCAGTGTTTGAGTTATTACCTGCCGAGAAGCAAGCCCTTCAATGACCCTATTTCAGCTTTCAGATCGCCGATGGTCTGGGTATCCAGGATGCGGTTGGTTGAAGAGGATGCCTATTGGAAGAAGAGGGAAGATAAACTATAACATACCATGGGTCAGGGAGCATACAGTACAGTCTAGGTCCATAAGCAACATTAAAAGAGGACAGAAAGCTACTTTCGTCAAGCATGTTGCTACATCTCTGTGATCTTCATTTGTTCATGCGACCTAACAGGATAACACTTTCAAACGAGAGAATGGTTGAGAGGGCAGCGATGTAAACAAACAGAGCAAATGCCTAATGCCACACAAGCTGGTGTGTAATCATATCACAACAGCATGTGAGTCTACATACAAGTCCCCATGTGACGGGAGAGGGGTGGGAGCAAACAACAAGCCTCTGGACTAAAGTTCATCTTTGTAGACAGGATCGTCACAAAAAGGTAGTGGTATTTTCCCAAATGGCACCCTACTCCCTATATAGTGCACTATTCTTAATCAGAGCCCTATGGGCCCTAGTCAAAAGTCGTGCAGAAAAAAATTGGGTTTCACTTGACTGTGGATCATTCCAATTTTTACATAGTTTTCCATATTTCCCAAAATGGATTAGGGCAGGATGGCAGTTTTGGATAATGAACCTTATCCTGAACAATAGGGGCATTCATAAGGCAACCATAAGTTGACAGCTATTTTTCTTCTTTTATCAAAGGTGAGTGTTATCACACACAGCCTGGCATGGCATGAATTGCGACAGGGAATGACGGCTAATTGTAGTGGCCTCTGGCAATATTTGAATAGCAAATAATTTTTAAAAAATCCATCCATTGTATTTCTGTTCCAAGCAGACGTATGAAGTCATTCGTCAAAAGAAAGACACAATATGTGAACATGTAGCCAATAGCGTCGATTTTGTTTGTTTCTATGACATTTCAGTCCTTCTATGCAACTGCAATAGCCAGCGTGAACCAAATTGCTTTTAGCTATCACTGTCTTAGTGAAAATCCACATTTGGTTAAAGACAAATACACTTTAGCATTTGTAATGGACACTCCTCAACCGGGAAAATACTCTTAAAACCAGCCCATATTCACCTGGACAAGCAGGTGCTTTTGGACCCTTGGTAATCTAACCGAACAGACCTGCACCTCTATCCTTTTTGTTTCTGAAGGGGAGAAGGGCGGTATATGGATGAGACCAGAGAAAAGGAGAAAAACAAAGTGGGGAAAGGAGGATAAAATTTATACTAAAAAACTGTAATTAAGAACTCCAGACTCACTAGAGGCAGCTAGTTAGGAAGCTGAGACACCCTATCACGGTGAGACGGATAACTTGGTCTCTTTCAATTGTAATTACATCTAAGAGAAATTAATTGAATCACATCTGAGAGGGATCAGACTCATTTACATCGGAGGGAGGGAGAGTGCGGTGTTTTCCAGGGAACATCAGGGGCCGTATGTATCAAGCTTCTCAGAGTAGGAGTGCTGATCTAGGATCAGGTGCCCCCTGTCCATGAAATCTTATGAATTGTGATCTAAAAGGCAATACTGATCATAAAATCGGCACTCTTACTCGAAGACGCTTGATACATAAAGCCCCAAAACCGTCCTGGGTGTGCATAGGTAGGAGCCTTGGTGAAGACATTCATGGTTCACCTCATTAGAAGCATCTTAATACCAGGTCTCCCCACGGCCCCCCACATAATAAGGTTGGAATGTGCTTCTCTCTCATTTTACCTTTGGAAAGAAAAAATGTTATTGCTCCACAGGCTGAGGCTTCTTCTAGACTTCCAAGACGTAAAACTCTAAGAAACAGGGAAACGCTTCACAGTCATGACGCCTACTTAAAACTGTGGATACTACCCAAATGGCACCCTATTCGCTACGTTGTGCACTACAGCGAAGGTTGACGCAACCGTATGGTAGTTTTGGCCGCAGACATAATATTCCTGCATTATAACCACGCTTATTCATGGCAACATGACATATGTCAGCTGGCATTATACACCATGCTAACTGAACATAAGGTGTTATGTCATGTTGACATTGTGATTTCAGAAATAGTCATGTGGTCATTTCCTTTGTCAAGTGTGGCATGACACCATGTTCATAATAAAGTAATGTACAGAAAGCATTATAGCAGCATAGTAAGAATTACATGCACATAATTGAATCTTCTAATTCTATTCATATGATTATAACTGCCCCTATAATCACTTTGCGTACTCTGGCTTAAGAACGGAGACTTTGATCTATGACCAGTGCTGTTAAGCGCTATACAGTTTCCTCTTAACTGGTGTAATAGCTGTGTTCCTAATCTGTCTTGAGTGGTTGCTTGGGTGTGATAGGGGTCAGCCCCTTTCTGCTGCTTAACTAAGTGGTTCCAGAAAAATATATTACGAGCAAAAGAGAGAGAAAAAAATCTAACAACTCCTCCATGGATGGCAATGCGTGAAATAAATGAAGATAAAATGCCTACGGACCATTAGCAACAGATAGGATCTTAACAAGCCTTGTTTCAAAATGTCTAAAGGCAAATTAATTCACAGTTACTCCACCAGCCGACTGTGTTGTCTTTTTCCTTGTAATGCATGTATATTTATGGTAGAATTAGCTTCAAAAGAAATCCCCGAGGAGCGTTTTCCAGGGAAAACACGGGCGCAATTGATTTCAGTCTATTTATTCTACTTTCCCAGTGCCGGAGTGCTTCTTCTGGTACAGAACAGCAGTTTCTTAATCTTCTATGTGCAGCCACTAATAAAGAGAACTATCACTGAATTGAGACAGCGGAGCAAACACAGTTAACTGGCAGATTTGTAATGATAATGGGACCAAAATAGGGGGCTACCCCTCCTGTTAACATTGGAGACGAATTACCCTGAAGCCTATTCATTCTTCACCGAGGCATTTAACAGTAGTGGTATGATGTAGCTAGGTGATCATTTTCAAAATAAGTCATGATTATAGAGTAAATACCCACAGAGTACATTTTGCTGGGCCCTCTGAGGTTTGTAGGCAGAAATATATAATATGTGTGTGTGAGTGTGTGTGCGCAATCTCTCACTTGTATAATGACATCCCCAGTCAGTTTGTGTTGGGGTGCCATATACATTGCAATTCAGCGGTTTCCAAACTTTAAGAACTGTTTACTTAGCAGCTGATGAAACAGAAGTCGGCATGTGTTTCGGGTTAAATGCACATTTCCGCGTTGAGAGGTATAATTGCCAAGAGTGGCGCACTTTGAGCGGCGAGGGGAGAAACCCAGAAAGCCGCTAACTGCAAACGATAAGTAGCTCGGCAGCTCCAACATGTGTTCTTAATCACACGCTCCGGACCTGAAAACAATTTCCCAATTTCCCATATGGCCTGGGAACAACAGGGCTTCTACGTCTCTCTGTGGAAAATTTAAGATCAACACTATAGCTATAAAGCAGAGTTTATGATTTGTTTAATGGGTGTTTTGATGTGAAATATACTTTTTATACACTGCCGCCTTCCAACAAGGCACTCATAGCAAATGAAGCGGGCACTTTTTAATCCAATCTGTGTTTTGGCAAAAAAAAAAAACATCTCTTGTTCTCCAGTGCTGCAGATGTAGTTCATTGTTTAAAGTGGGCTTAACAGTGACTGGATCGGACTGGGGCTTGCCAAGACAAAGAAAAATGGTACACACAAAGTTCTGTTTGCATAGTGGCTCAGTTAGGGTTTTGTCCACCCCCTCCCTCCCTCCCACCCAAAAACACAACTATCCTTTCAACTCAGTTTAGGAAGCGGCGTGGGGGCAAGAGAGACTCACTCGAAAATGAGCTATGAGTCGGCGGTTTTGATTAACCTCATCCAGGGGAGAGATTCATATTTTTCTCTGCCGTTTGCAGAAACAGATGCGTACGCATATGTTTTCCTGCGCCATCCAGATGCTACAGACGAACACCCCATGTGCTTAACAAGCTGTGGACATAAAACATTGTCTGAGATGGTCTTGATTCCAAGGGAGTTTTTTGGGCCGATGATCATAAAACGATTTATGACAGCGTGATAAAGAACAAGTAACATTTCATACTTGCACTTAAGTAAACCAATTTTTTTTGACATGACGAGTTTTAAAACAATCATTCGGCCCTTAGCACCTAAACGGTTGTAACTGTGGATTGTGAAAGTGGACGATAAAATTTAAGCCAAGAACAGAGTTATGGCAGAAGTTGATAACATCATGGATGTCATGATGAGATGACAAACTGAATTGCTTTCATGGAGAACTGGCCACACAATTTATTTTCACCAAAGTTGCTAAGAAAATGTTGTGATCCATTTAATAAAGACTAGAGACCAGCACAATTTATAAAAAAGGTGTGGCAGTAGCAGGAACAGCGACATCTAGTGGGTGAACTTCGTACTTCATTTATGGAAAATAATGCAAGCAACTTCAAAGGATTACTTCTCTATAAAAGGGAGAAGAAAAAAAAGCATCACCAGATTCACAGGGAATACATTACATAGGATGAAGAAGCAATACTCCAAGCCACACCACCATACTACTTGTGAGACAGAGAACTAATACGGTATACGGGTTGTTGGGTTGGGATTGGGGTGTGGGGGATCCGTGGGTGGATTTTGATCATTTTATTGGATTTCTCATGCGATACTCATTGTTAGGAAGAATTATGGTCCAAATCAGATGTTAGGTACTATATTTATTGAAGATTATATGAATCCTATAAATGAATATGAAAATGTTTTGTTCAATCAATTTGCTTAATTTTCTCAGAGATCAAATTATATTTTAACAAAAGAATGTTTCAGGAATGCTAATCTTATGTTTCTAACACATTTTGCACAATCTGAGATGGTGGTAGGAATATCTATCCAGATATCCAAACGGACGTTAGTAATCAATTACTTGAGTGAGTAAATTTGGTAGCAAAAACAATGTGTAGGCCTATTTGGACAATTGAAAAGCTTTGTTATAAATGTAATTACCATTGTGTCATTGTTACCTACATGGATATACCATGACATTTGACTTAATTTAATAAACAAACCTTTGAATGTAATTTTTATAACGTCTTGAGCTAATACTGTGCATTTAGCCCTCCAGTCTGCCCTGACATCGGTATGCTATTTTCGGCGCTTCAAATAGCAATTACAGGTGTTCACCTAACCGAGTTTCCACAAGATTGGCACAGAGCAATGCAAAACACTCATCAGAAAACCTTTTTTGTAATAGAGTCAAATCAAAGTTTATTTGTCACGTGCGCTGAATACAACAGGTGTAGGTAGACCTTACAGTGAAATGCTTACTTACAGGCTCTAACCAATAGTGCAAAAAAGGTATTAGGTGAACAATAGGTAAGTAAAGAAATAAAACAACATTAAAAAGACAGGCTATATACAGTAGCGAGGCTATAAAAGTAGCGAGGCTACATACAGACACCGGTTCTATCATGGCGAAATTCAGACTTCTCTTTCCCCATAGTGTTTGGCTAAAACCAACAGTGAAAAGCAGCCTGTTCGCTGTTTACAATTGCCATGTGCATTTGAGTCAGTCTGATTGGTCAAGAGAGCTGAGAGTTTTATTTTATTATTTAGACTATTCTGATATCTGAAAAAATTTCATGACATTATTTGAATTGTAAAATAATCTCAAATGCCCATCCCTTAGATGGTGTCGAAATTCTCTTGTGCTTTTTTTGTTGTTGTTATTGTTGGTAAGGGCACGTTAAGTAAGCATTTCATTGTTTGTCTACACCGGTTGTTTTACAAAGCATGTGACAAATAAAATGTGTATTGAACCACCTTTTTCGATCTTGTCTCATCGCTGCAACTCCCCAACGGGCTCAGAAGAGACAAAGGTCGAGTCACGTATCCTCCAAAACATAACCAAACCGCACTTCTTAACACCGCCTGCTTAACTCGGAAGCCAGCTGCACCCCCAATGTGTTGGAGGAAAAACCATTCAACTGACGACCGAAGTCAGCCTGCATGCGCTCTCCCCACCACAAGGAGTCACTAGAGCGCGATGAACCAAATAAATCCTCTGTCTTGGGTCATGTTCATTAGGGCATGCATCGGAAAACATTTTCAAATGTTTCACAATGGAAAACGAAGTAGTCCCTCCCTGCATCAGTGCGTTGTCTTTCATTTGGTGCCTTATGAACAAAACCTTGAACTTTCCACTAAAAACAGCAGACAGTTGGAGTGTGTTCTACTTCTTTTTACCACTGGCTGTAGCCAGACCAGACCTGGTTCAAATACTAAGTCAAACACTTTCAAATACTTGTATTGCATTTTTTGTTTTCCCAGTAAAACAGAACCAATGAAATTGTCCCAAAAGTTGCAGCCTAAAAAATCAAGCACCACTCAAACACATATAAAGTATTTGATCTACGTATTTGACCCAGGTCTGAGCCAGACTAGTGTGTACGGCACCAGTAGCCTGAGAGACAGGTGAGATTAAGCATATTTGTTTGAGTGTGTGTGTGAATATGATGATGTCGTACCTCAGAGGTAGATAGCTCCTGAGACAGGTCATGCATTTTCTGCTGCTGCTGGACCAGGAGGTCCTGTACTGTAGCCAGGGTCTGCTGGAGCTGGGTCACTGCAAACAGAGACAACAAGTACACTTAAAACACTAGATGTCAGCTGATACTAAAGTTTTATTTAGTAGAAGCATAAAGTAGAGGAAGCTGGAACATTTTTACTTTCAGTTAAGTTACTCCAGAGAAGTCCAACTCAAATACAATATCTAAAAACAAAACAAAAAATAAAAAGTATAGGCTAAGTCATTTATTAACCTCTTGATGCTACCCATCCCGGATCCGGGATCGTGACTACGGCTCAAGCTCATTAGCATAACACAAAATGTGAAAAAATATTCTTAGACATATTTAACCTCCACACCTACACAAGTCCAATAGCTCAAATGAAAGATAAACACCTTGTTCATCTACCCAGCAAGTCAGATTTCTAAAATGTTTTACGGCGAAAACATAGCACACATTTATATTAGACCACCACCGAAACAAAAGGCAAACGGCGGCCATTTTGTCCCAGAAAATATAAAATTTAAAAGTAGGATTAAAAAATAAATAATTCACTAACCTTTTGAAAATCTTCATCAGATGACAGTAATATTACATGTTACACAGTACATTTTTTTTTTTCAATAATATGCCATTAATATCCATAAATCTCTGTTTACAATGACGACATTTCAAAAATGCTACTCAAAATGTCCGGAGAAATTATGATAGCTCGGACAGATAACGTCAGATAACAAGCAATAAACATGACTAAATAGACATGTTCTACATATAGTTACAAAGATACACTTCTTCTTAATACAACCGCTGTGTTACATTTATTTTTAACGTTACAGAATTCGTTCACTAGTCTATGCTATGAGTCGGCGCTCAGATATTAGCAGTGTCTCCTCTACGTTTGGAGTCCACAGAAACCCAAAATAACCACATAAATATTCCCTTACCTTTGATGTTCTTCGATCAGAAGACGTAGAAGGAGTCATACTTACCCAATACATCGTTTGGTTTCAAGTTGTGCGTCTTTGTATTAGCATATGCTAACAGCTTCAGCTGAAATGCACCCAAAATAACTTCTGCTCCTTCTGGTCCGCACTCTTGCGCAATCAAACTTCAAAATTACATATTATATGTCGACTAAACTGGTCAAACTAAGTGCAGAATCGAGCAAAATGATGTTTTTATCATGTAAAACAATGATAATCGCAAACAAACGAACCGGCTTCAACTGGTGTCTATTGGAAAAGAACGTTCCCCAAATCGGCCGCGCTAATAGAGTGCATGTATGTGAGAGTGAACCGGGCATTTTCGCCCGCCAAAGGATGAGGGAGCGCGAAATTCAAACAATGAACGTGCCAATTGAAAGCAGACATCGCGCTGAACAAATACATACTGTTCCCAGATCGGTAGCTGCCTGGGAAGGGTGGGGGCGATGACGTCAAAGTTGACCCAACTTTTCTCTTGACAAGAGAGAGTTTGGGAGAAAGGCTGCCCTGAGAGTTCTGCTTTACATACAGACATAATTTAAACGGTTTTAGAAACTTTAGAGTGTTTTCTATTCAATAATTATTATTATATGCATATATTAGCAATTTTGGAAAAAAATATTTTCAGTTTACTATGGGCACGCACTTCCTCCAACGGGGGCAGTATTGAGCCATAAGCTCAAGAGGTTAAAGTTGACCTCTAATATTTATAATGATATCCAATAACCAGTCAAATTGGCCCCAGCTTTTCAGTCATAGATGCTTTGGGATATTTTTGACGTGTAAAATAAAGATATTAATCTCTGGTGTCTGAGCTTAAATCAAATAACAGTCTCTAACCTTCCATTATCCATGCAGACACTGGCTTCAAATGCATCTTAAATCCTCAAACGATCAACAAAGGGGGGGAAAATGCCTCATTTGGGTGGATGCTTCCAGACAAAATGTCCCGCCTAATCCCAATAAATATTGCTCTTTTCTCATTGACTTTGAAGATTGAATTATTTCAAGTGTTGGTGTAAGAAGAGGGTGTATGATTTCAAATAACACGAGCCCCAGTTTGTTGGCCCCTTGCTTTCCAGTTGCACGTGTATTACCAAACAATGCATTAAGTTTCACCGACTGATTCTATTACCGAAAGACAATAAACATTCATATAAATCACTGTCGTGCAAAGTGTTAAATCAAGCCTAATCACATTAACATCAACAGATATTGTAGCTGCCAACACTTGAGGTTGGTGTCAGCGAATGGTTAAAAGCTTGCCTACTGTGCAAGACTGGACAGACACCAATGTGCCAGTGCTGAGCTATAAGCATCCGTTTGACGAAAATGGGACCCTGTTAAGACATGACGGAAAAACTTTAGGTCACCTGACATACACTCTCCTCCGTATTTATTTGGACAGTGAAGCAATTTCTTTTTAAACATTTGGCTCTATACTCCAGCATTTTTTATTTGAGATCAAAATGAGGAGACAGTGCAGAATGTCATATTTTATTTGAGGGTATTTTCATACATGGTTTAGTAGAAACAAAAGCACTTAATGTATTTACTCTCCCCCATTTGAAGAAGTCCTAAGTATTTGGATAAATTCACTTATAATGTATTAAGGTGGTCAAAAGATTAGTATTCGGTCCCATATTCCTTGCACACATTGAATACATCAAGCTTGTCACTTTACAAACTTGCAATTGCAGTTGGTTTTGGTTGTGTTTCGGATTGTGTTTTGCCCAATAGGAAATGAATGGTGAATCATGTCATTTTGGAGTCACTTTTATTGTAAATAACAATATAAGATGTTTCTGACCTGTTTCAGAACACTACAATAACGTGGATGCTATTTCGATGAGAAATAATCATGAATGAATTGTGAATAACGATGAGTGAGAAATGTACAGAGGCACAAAGATCATACGCCCCCAAAACTGTTAACCTCCCCTGTTATTGGTAATGGTGAGAGGTTTGCATTCTTTTGAGGGTATGATATTTCTTCATGATTGTGGGGGTATTATCATCATTATTCATGATTCAGTCATAATTATCAGTAATCATGGTAGCATCCACATTAATGTAGAAGTGTTCAGAAACATCTTCTATTCTTATTTACAATAAAAGTGACTCAAAAATGACAAAACATTAATCCCCACTCAGTTCCTATTGGGCAAAACAAAATCCAAAACAAAACTGCAAATGCAAAGCAAACTGCAAATGCATCAAACAAGTTTTTAGTCACAAGCTTGATCTAGTCATTACATGCTAGGAATATGCAACAAATTCTACACTTTTGACTACTTTAATACATAATACATGAATTTGTCAAAATACTTACGACTTCTTCAAAAGGGGGGACAAGATATATAAAGTGCTTTCATTTCTAAATGTTAAAAACAGACATGTATGAAAATACCCTCAAATAAAAGGTGACATTCTGTACCGTTGGAAAATTCTGGTTGAAAGACTCCCGGAATAATGTGGGAATAAGCAGGAAATCTAAAATCCTCATACCACTATTTTGGAAAAACAATTTCTGGGTCAATTTTCCAGAGCCCACAACCTTGTCTGCCCCCCAAAAAAAAAAAAAAGTGTTAGTGACTTCAGGGTATGTAAACTTCACATTTAGTTGCCCAATGCTCATTACTGTAAATGGCTACTGCGACACCACAATACATCAACAGTTCCAGATGTTGGAGTGAAGTCGCTAGCCACTACGACTATACTTTCAAAATGATCATTGAGACTGAGGCGCAAAGAGTAAACTGCTTGTGCAGATCTTGCATGCCACCATTTTAGTCCATCCAGTTCTTAGCCACTGTGTATTGTTACCCCTCGCTATCGCAGATAGAAGCCAAGAATAATGAGGTCAATGACTTTGGCTGGCTTGAATCATCAGAAGGAGACTTTGTAGCTGGGCAAGAGCATGAATTTGAGAGACAGAGCAGGGGCTCGCAGCTGCTGCCGAAGTGGCCGACATTGTGTATTCAGTAAATTATTCAGTAAATACCTCCATATAATGTACACTACATATGTCCAGGCCTGTCTCCGCCTTTAATGGCCAGCTGGTCACCAATATGGTTCCCACTGACAAAGAGGGCCAAACAACCGCACAATTCCATTACAGGCTGTGTGTGCTGAAGTGCTTCCAAGACCCATTCATTAATTGTCCGTGTGAAGTTGTAGGGAAATCATAATGGGAGTCAAGGCCCTACTCTGGGCGAAGAGAGTAATGCAGTTGTATTCAAAAGGATACATCACTTCATTGCGCCCGGCACTAGAGCAATACATGAACTTTAACAAAAGGGGTTCAAGCAATTGGCAGCCAGGCAGTCGGACGCTATTACTCAGCGTTGTGAAGAGAAAGAGGGAGAGAAGGGGGGGCTCTCAGTGTAATTGCAAACCCTCTCCCCAACTGTTAACTGCAACAGTCATTAACTACAATAGCAGCTTGGCTACTGCAGTCACAGCAAATTAGTTTGCCGTGGTGACTGAGGGAAACGACAGTGGGTTTTCCATGAGAGGGCTTAAGGTCTGGAATATCAGCTCCCTACGGAATACAAGGGACTCTTATCACGGAATCGGTTCTTTAACAATAAACAAAACAGGACTTATGTTACGGAGGAAATGTGTTTGCATAGCTGGGGCCAAAATGACAATAAAATAACTAATTTGTTAATCAGATTGCGGGAGGCACACCTTGCACACAATCTCATACAATTGACACGCACCCTGCCAGCTATCCACCTTCCTAAAACACAATAGAACGGTAAGATCCGATCAAACTGACAGTATGAGCACTTTCCATTCACATTCCTTCCTTGACTGTATGTAATTCAGTTTGTTTGATTGGATGATATAAACTCAGCAACAACAAAAAAACGTCCTCTCACTGTCAACTGCGTTTATTTTCATCAAACTTAACGTGTAAATATTTGTATGAACATAAGATTGAACAACTGAGACAAACTGAACAAGTTCCACAGACATGTTACTAACAGAAATGGAATAATGTGTCCCTGAACAAGGGGGGGTCAAAATCAAAAGCAACAGTCAGCTGCATTAAGTACTGCAGTGCATCTCCTATTCATGGACTGCACCAGATTTGCCAGTTCTTGCTGTGAGATGTTACCCCACTCTTCCACCATGGCACCTGCAAGTTCCTGGACATTTCTGGGGGGGAATGGCCCTAGCCCTCACACTCTGATCAAACAGGTCCCAGATGTGCTCAATGGGATTGAGATCCGGGCCCTTTGCTGGCCATGGCAGAACACTGACATTCCTGTCTTGCAGGAAATCACGCACAGAACGAGCAGTATGGCTGGTTGCATTGTCATGCTGGAGGGTCATGTCAGGATGAGCCTGCAGGAAGGGTACCACATGAGGGAGGAGGATGTCTTCCCTGTAACGCACAGCATTGAGATTGCCTGCAATGACAACAAGCTCAGTCCGATGATGCTGTGACACACCGCCCCAGACCATGACGGACCCTCCACCTCCAAATCGATCCCGCTCCAGAGTATAGGCCTCGGTGTAACGCTCATTACTTCGAAGATAAACGCGAATCCGACCATCACCCCTAGTGAGACAAAACCGCGACTCACCAGCGAAGAGCACTTTTTGCCAGTCCTGTCTGGTGCAGCGAAGGTCGGTTTGTGCCCATAGGCGACGTTGTTGCCGGTGATGTCTGGTGAGGACCTGCCTTACAACCGGCCTACAAGCCCTCAGTCCAGCCTCTCTCAGCCTATTGCGGACAGTCTGAGCACTGATGGAGGGATTGTGTGTCCCTGGTGTAACTCAGGTAGTTGTTGTTGCCATCCTGTACCTGTCCCGCAGGTGTGATGTTCGGATGTACCGATCCTGTGCAGGTGTTGTTACACATGGTCTGCCACTGCGAGGACGATCAGCTGTCCGTCCTGTCTCCCTGTAGAGCTGTCTTAGGCGTTTCACAGTACGGACATTGCAATTTATTGCCCTAGCCAAATCTGCAGTCCTCATGCCTCTTTGCAGCATGCCTAAGGCACGTTCACGCAGATGAGTAGGGACCCTGGGCATCTTTCTTTTGGTGTTTTTTAGAGTCAGTAGAAAGGCCTCTTTAGTGTCCTAAGTTTTCATAACTGTGACCTTAATTGCCTACCGTCTGTAAGCTGTTAAGTGTCTTAATTCCACAGGTGCATGTTCATTAATTGTTTAGGGTTCATTGAACATGCATGGGAAACAGTGTTTAAACCCTTTACAATGAAGATCTGTGAAGTTATTTGGATTTTACGAATTATGTTTGAAAGACAGGGTCTTTTTTGCTGAGTTTATACTGAACAGAAATATGAAAGCAACTTGCAAGAATTTCAAAGATTATATGTACTGTAACTCATTACAAAGGAAATCAATCAATTATTTAGGCCCTGATCTATGGATTTTACAACTGGGCAGGGGCTCAGCCATGGGTGGGCCTGGGAGGGCATAGGTCCACCTAATTAGGAGCCAGGCCCACCCACTGGGGATCCAGGCCCAGGCAATGAGATTCTCGCCACAAAAGGGCTTTATTACAGACAGAAATACTCCTCAGTTTCATCAGCTGTTTGGATGGCTGGTCTCAGACCTCAATGGCTGGTCTCAATCTCGCAGGTGAGGAAGCTGGATTTGGATGTCCTGTGCTGGCGTGGTTACACGTGGTCTGCGATTGTAAGGCCGGTTGGACGTACTGACAAATTCTCTAAAACGATCTTGGAGGCGGCTTATGGTAGAGAAATTAACATAAGAATTCTCTGGCAACAGCTCTGGTGGACATTCCTGCAATCAGCATGCCAATTGTACACTCCCTCAAAACTGAAGACTTCTGTGGCATTGTGTTGTATGACAAAACCTCACATTTTAGAGTGGCATTTTATTGACCCCAGCACAAGCTGCACCTGTGTAATGATCATGCTGTTTAATCAGCTTCTTGATATGCCACACCTGTCAGGTGGATGGATTATCTTGGCAAATAAGAAATGCTCACTAACAAGGATGTAAACAAAGGTATGCACAAAATCTGGGATATTTTATTTCAGCTAATGAAACATTTGCCATTTGATTAATTTGATTAATTGTTCAGCAGTCTTACGGCTTGGGGGTAGAAGCTGTTAAAGGAGCCTTTTGGTCCAAGACTTGGCGCTCCGGTACCGCTTGTCGTGCGGTAGCAGAGAGAACAGTCTATGGGTGACCGGAGTTTTTGACCATTTTTTGGGCTTTCCTCTGACACCGCCTAGTATATAGGTCCTGGATGGCAGGAAGCTTGGCCCCAGTGATATACTGGGCCGTACCCACTACCCTCTGTAGTGCCTTGCGGTCAGGTGCAGAGCAGGTGCCATACCAGGCGGTGATGCAATCCGTCAGGATGCTCTCGATGGGGGCAGCTGTTGAACATTTTGAGGATCTGGGGACCCATGATAAATATTTTCAGTCTCCTGAGGGGGAAAAGCTGTTGTCGTGCCCTCTTCACAACTGTCTTGGTGTGTTTGGACCATGAAAGTTTGTTGGTGATGTGGACACTAAGGAACATGAAGCTCTCAACTGGCTCTACTACAGCCCCGTCGATGTTAATGGGGGCCTGTTTGGCCCGCCTTTTCCTGTAGTCCACGACTTGCAGTCCTTTGTCTTGCTCACATTGACGGAGAGGTTGTTGTCCTGGCACCACTCTGCCAGGTCTCTGACGTCCTCCCTATAGGTTGTCTCATCGTTGTCGGTAATCAGGCCTACCACTGTTGTGTCATCAGCAGACTTAATGATGGTGTTGGAGTCGTTTGGCCACGCAGTCGTGGGTGAAGAGGGCATACAGGAGGGGACTAAGCACGCACCCCTGAGGGGGCCCAGTGTTGAGGATCAACTTGGCAGATGTGTTGTTGCCTACCCTTACCACCTGGTGGGGCCCGTCAGGAAGTCCAGGATCGAGTTGCAGAGGGAGGCGTTTAGTTCCAGGGTCCTTAGCTTAGTGATGAGCTTTGTGGGCACTATGGTGTTGAACGCTAAGCTGTAGCCAATGAACAGCATTCTCACATAGGTGATCCTTTTGTCCAGGTGGGAAAGGGCAGTGTAGAGTGTGATTGAGATTGCGTCATCTATGGATCTGTTGAGGTGGTATGCGAATTGGAGTGGGTATAGGGTATCCAGGATGATGCGGTTTTGGTGAGCCATGATCAACCTTTCAAAGACTTAATGGCGACCAACATGAGTGCAACTGGACGGTAATCATTTAGGCAGGTTACTTTCGCTTCCTTGGGCACAGGGACTATGGTGGTCTGCTTGAAACATGTAGGTATTACAGACTCGGTCAGGGAGAGGTTGAAAAGTCCCGGTAATCTGTCTGGCCCCGCGGTTTTGTAAATGTTGACCTATTTGCTCAAATCGGCTACCAAGAGCGTTATCACACAGTCATCCGGAACAGCTGGTGCTCTCATGCATGTTTCAGCGTTGCTTGCCTCAAAGCGAGCATAAAAAGGCATTTAGCTGGTCTAGTAGGCTCGCATCACTGAGAAGCTCGCGGCAAGGTTTCCATTTGTAGTCTGTAATAGTTTTCAAGCCCTGGCACATCCAACGAGAGTCAGAGACGGTGGAGTAGGATTCAATATTAATCCTGTTTTGACGCTTTGCATGTTTGATGGTTTGTCTAAGAGCGAAGCAGGATTTCTTATTAGCGTCCGGATTAGTGTCCCTCTCCTTGAAAGCAGCAGCTCTAGGCTTTAGCTTGATGCGGATGTTGCCTGTAATCCATGGCTTCTGGTTGGGATATGTACATATGGTCACTGTGGGGACGACGTCGTCAATGCACTTATTGATGAAGCCGATGACTGAGGTGGTATACTCCTCAATGCCACTGGATGAATCCCGGAACATATTCTCATCTGTGCTAGCAAAACAGTCCTGCAGTGTAGCATCCGCATCATCTGACACACACCCCCACCCCTCGTCTTACCAGACGTAGCTTCTCTGTCCTGCCGCTGCATGGAAAATCCAGCCAGCTCAAGATTATCCGTGTTGTCGTTCAGCCACGACTTGTGATCATTGTTACATGATCGCAAACTAACTAGATGCTTGGCATCACTCTGCAAGAAGAGTTTGTCATATTAACAATGTACCATTGCTGAAGGACTGGCATTTAGAAAATTAAAGGGATAATCCATTCAAAAACTATTGTTACTTATGTTAATACAATCCCAACTGCATGCCAGCAGCAAGGTTGTTATAGTAGTTTTGATTTTTATTTGAAATTCAGTTTAGTTTCAGTTTTTTTTTTCAGATAAACTAAATAAATAAAACAGTGTAAGTTTTATTTAAAAAAAAAATATTTTGTTTGTAAATTGTAAGATGGCGCCGATGGGGTTCCTTTGGAAACTGTGAGGTATTATTTCTTACATTGTTAGCCGAGAAAACCTTGAGTATTATTATATACAGCCGGGAAGAACTATTGGAAATCAGTGACCAGGAATGACCAGGAATACGACTTTCCCAAAGCGGATCCTTGTCTTCACCTCCCAGGGCATTTGAACTGATTCCAGAGGCTGACCGAAAACAACGGCGTGGAAGAAGAAGGTACCGGAGCAGTCCCTAGTAAACAAAGTCAACGTAATTAGGGCAAGAGTTGCTTTCCAAAGAGATATCCGAGATTGTAACATACTCTGTTCACAGACACATGGCTAGCTAGGGACATGCTGTCAGAGTCCGTACAGCCAACAGGATTTTCAGTGCATCGCGCCGACAGGAACAAACATTTTTCCGGTAAGAAGAAGGGTGTGGGTGTATGTTTCATCATTAATGACTCATGGTGTAATTATAACAACATACAAGAACTCAATTCCTTTTGTTCACCTGACCTAGAATTCCTCACAATCAAATGGCGACCGTATTATCTCCCAAAAGAACTCTCCTCGGTTATCATCACAGCCATGTATATCCCCCCGCAAGCGGATACCAAGACGGACATCAAGGAACTTTATGCAAACTGGAAACCATATCGTTACAGCCTTATTCTAAAATTGATTAAATTGTTTTTTTCCCCTCATCAATCTATAGATAATCCTCAATAATGGCAAAGCAAAAACTGTCTATAATTTTTTGCACATTTATAAAATAAAAAAAACAGATATCACATTTACATAAGTATTCAGACCCTTTACTCAGTACTTTGTTGATGCACCTTTGACAGCAATTAAAGACTTGAGTCTTCAGGGGTATGACGCTACAAGCTTGGCACACCTGTATTTGGGGAGTTTCTCCCATTCTTCTCTGCAGATCCCCTCAAGCTCTGTCAGGTTGGATGGGGAGCGTAGCTGCACAGCTATTTTCAGGTCTCTCCAGAGATGTTCGATCGGGATCAAATCCGGGCTCTGGCTGGGTCACAAGGGCATTCAGAGACTTGTCCCAAAGCTACCCTTGCATTATCTTGGCTGTGTGCTTAGGGTCGTTGTCTTGTTGGAAATTTGAACCGTCGCCCCTCAGTCTGAGGTCCTGAGCACTCTGGAGCAGGTTTTCATCAAGGATCTCTCTGAACCTTACTCCATTCATCTTTCTGTCGATCCTGACTAGTCTCCCAGTGCCTGCCGCTGAAAAATATCTCCACAACATGATGCTGCCACCACCATGCTTCACCATAGGGATGGTGCCAGGTTTCCTCCAGACGTGAAGCTTGGCATTCAGGCCAAAGAGTTTAATCTTGGTTTCATCAGACATGAGAATCTTGTTTCTCATGGTCTGAGAGTCCTTTTGGTGCCTTTAGGCAAACTCCAAGCGGGCTGTCTTGTGCCTTTTACTGAGGAGTGGCTTCCATCTGGCCACTCTACCATAAAGACCTGATTGGTGGAGTGCTGCACAGATTTGATTTATTTAACTAGGCAAGTCAGTTAAGAACAAATTCCTATTTACAATGACGGTCTACCCCGGCCAAACCCGGACGACACTGGGCCAGATGTGCACCGCCCTATGGGGCTCCCAAACACAATATGATTTAGCCTGGATTTGAACCATGGACTGTAGTGACGCCTCTTGCACTCAGATGCAGTGCCTTAGACCAATGTGCCACTTGGGAGCCCTTTAAATGACGGTTGTCCTTCTGGAAGGTTCTCCCATCTCCACAGAGGAACTCTATCAGAGGGACCATCGGTTTCTTGATCATTTCCCTGACCAAGGCCATTCTCTCCCAATTGCTCAGTTTGCCTGGGCGGTGGTTCCAAACTTCCTCCATTCGGCTATTTCAGCCACAACGGTTGCTGACAGGCACACAGCCATGCAATCTCCATAGAAAACATTGGCAGAAGAATGGACTTACTGAAGAGCTCAATGACATTCAACATGGCAATGTCATAGGATGCCCCCTTTCCAACAAGTCAGTTTTTCACATTTCTGCCCTGCTAGAGCTGCCCCGGTCAACTGTATGTGCTGTTATTGTGAAGTAGAAACGTCTACGAGCAACAACGCCTCAGGATGCCAGGAGAACGCTACCTGCACCAATGAAGTGCCAACTGTAAAGTTTGGTGGAGGAGGAATAATGGTCTGGGGCTGTTTTTCATGGTTCAGGTTAGGCCCCTTAGTTCCAGTGAAGGGAAATCTTAACACTACGGCATACAATGACATTCTAGACGTTTATGCGCTTCCAACTTTGTGGCAACAGTTTGGTGAAGGCCCTTTCCTGTTTCAGCAGGACAATGCCCTGAGCACAAAGCGAAGTCCATAAAGAAATGGTTTGTCAAGATCGGTGTGGAAGAACTTGACTGGCCTGAACCAAGCCCTGACCTCAACCCCATCGAACACCTTTGGGATGAATTGGAATGCCGACTGCGAGCTAAGCCCAACATCAGTGCCCGACCTCACTAATGCTCGTGGCTGAATGGAAACAAGTCCCCGCAGCAATGTTTCAACATCTAGTGGAAATCCTTTCCAGAAGAGTGGAGGCTGTTACAGAGCAGCAAAGAGTGGACCAACTCTATATTAATGCCCATGATTTTATAATGAGATGTTCGGCGAGCAGGTGTCCACATACTTTTGGTCATGTAGTGTACATGTGATATTTGAGGCCCTCTATCACTAAGTGATGTACACAAATCCCAGCTAGCACACAACATTCTGAGAACCATATGTTTCTTAGAGATTGGTGAGAGTGTAGTTGTCCTATGGTTATTTTGTGCAGGATACCCAGCAAGCACATCATTTTGTGAGAACCATATATTTCATAGGTGGGAATTTCAGTACTTCAGCATAACCTTTCAAAAGCTTTCCCCATGGTTCTATTTAAAGGCATGTTTTCAGAAAGTTAAGAAACTACGTTTTTCTGTGGGAATTTCAGTACTTTTCTCAGAACATTAAGACAACTTTCCATAACAAACTAATTGGCAAAACCTGATCTTAACGAGTGCTTGTTTGCTTTGAAATGTGGTCTGTTTCAATAAACTAAAATGAACAGCTTTGCATGTGTACAAAGAATTTACATTGCATGCTAGCTCCATCCTGGTGGCACAGTTGACTAATTCTATGTATAAAGAAAATATCATAGGTTTGAATGTCACTGACACTGTGCCACAATAAAAAATAAAATGTGTCTGCATGATTAATGCCTAAGAAAATGAATTTCCATGTGTCCTATCTGTGCTTGGAGTTCAAACAGTGAACCCAAACTAAGCTAAAAGTGTTACTCAAAGTCTTATTGAACCATGTTCTCAGATCGTTATTTAAATACCTTCAACTAACTTATAATATTTGTTCTCAGAACCTCCCTGCAACCTAAAAATGAAGGTTCCCAGAGCAGGAGAAATCACTTTTGTTTCCCAGAACGTATTAAAACAAACGTTCATTTTTAACAGTCAGCAAACTTAAGGCTTCGTTCCCAGAACCAATGGGAAACCAAAAACTTGCGTTACAACAACTTCCAAGGAACCAAATGTGGTTGCTGGGATTATATTATGATTTCAGTTTGTGAGTGTGTGATATGGGTGTTAGATACAGTACATGTTTATTTCGACATTGTGAAAAACGCACACCTATTTAGGCGAGGTGCTAGCTAGCGGAGTGGAACACTTAAAAAATAAAGGAGAGCCGCACACTCTAGGAGCACAGATGCAAAGTTTCGACAGACATTACAAAGAAAACATTTTTAGAAACAATGCAGACCTGGATTCAAATACATGTGTATTGAGTATCTGGTATTAAAATACTTTTTCTGTGTATTTGAGAATATTTAAGTACTTTTAAATGCATGGGAGTGTATTTGAGTCAGTGTTTTTGATTATTTTCATATACTTTCCAAGTGTATTTTCAAATACATTAAAAGTCAGATAAAATATAAAATCGGAATACTTTCTTTGAATGTATTTGAAATATTTTTGAAATATTATTTGAACCCAGGTTTGAAACAATGGCAACACTGCCATGTTGATCTGAGCCTTGCTGTTGGAAAACCACATTAGTGTCTTACTTTTGGCTGTAGCAGATGCACACACCCCGACTTCACTCCTGGACTTCTGTCTACATTCGGATACTTTAATCTTACCAATAAAATGCGGCCAACATCTACAGTGATGCTTGTGGCAACATCATCTGGCTGAGTCTACCTTTAAATGATAAAGTCAATCTCAATGTGACCAGCCAGATTCAGAAGCTTGAGAACCCCATTGAAAAACCCACTTACACCCCACTTACAAAAAAAAAATATTACATCATTTTTTATTGTAGTTAGTTTTGGAGTCAAAGTTAATAGTTTCAGTATAGTTTTAGTTTTTGAAACAGGTTTGTTAATTATTTTATTTCAGATTTTAAAAAATTAGGTGAATATACAAGTAAAATAGTTGCACTGTAGAGCCCTGGTAAAGGGTTATTTGAATTGTCAGCAAACGTGAACCCTACTTGAAATAAACCTACCCTTGAAATCTTGTTGTTGATTTGTGGTTGCATTTTTTCAACCCCAAAATCCATTGATGTTCAATGTCAGTACATTGAAAATAAATTACATGAGGTTGATAGGTTGGTTCAACATACTTATGCCCTGTGTGGGTATAGCTTCTACTATGCTTTTGATTCATCAGTACCTCCTCTTCTCATGATTCAACCGCATACCTCTTACGGGACTATTTCACTAAGTGTGATCAACTCTTCTGTCTCAAACCAAGAGATCCATCTCGCTCAAATTAAAAGAGACGTGGAAAAAACAGCCCAGAGTTGAACAACGCGACGCTAATAAGACAAAAGTTGCTCTCTGAGGTGTCCCTCGTTCACGCTTCTTCCCACCATGTTTAATTACACTGACGCCGAGCGAGGGATGCATCTCTTTCTTCCCTCCCCCCAACGTTCTCTCACTCTCACACTCAGTTTCTGACAGCCAGGTTGAGATTCCTCACCTGTCCAACATGGGAGACGCACCTGTCACTGCACACTTAATCACTAGGCCCTGCGCTGAGACCAGCCGCCAAGCATCACACTTCCCAGTGCAAAATTAAAATGAACTTTCTCACCACCGAGAGAGAGAGAGAGACAGAGGGCGAGACAGCGGTATAGAGAGAGAAAGAGGGTGGGTGGGAAGGAGGGAGGTAGGGAGTGACAAAAAAAAGTTGTCATTTCCCAACCCCTCATTAATATTCTGAGGTTAAGAGCTTTTCAGCGAAACGTAATTAATTGAGGCCGAGCCTGACAGTAAACAAGCAATTTCAAATTAAAGCAAAATGACAGCAGAGTCGTTTGTTAAAAACACGCGGCGGCGATTTTGGCGACAGATAAATGACGGAAAATGTTAAGGAGGGAGGGAGAAGTGATGAAGATATTAATCTTCACCTGTCTGTGTCAGCGTGCCACTCATCTCGGCGATGTTGCTCTCGATTCTCTGCAGATGCTTCTTGTCCTCTTTGCTGCCCATAATGAGGGGAAGGATGTATTTCTGCAATTAAAAACATGACATGCTATTACACTTCTTGCCAGGAAGGGAGAGAAAGGGTGTGTTCTAAATGGAACCCCATTCCCTATATAGCGCACTACTTTTGACCAGGACCCAGGGGGTTCTAGACAAAAGTAGTGCACCATATAGGGAGCCATTTGTTACACAGATTGAGAGACAGGGCAGGGCATGTTAAGCAGTTTCAACTCTGAATGGACAAAGTCAATGTCTTATGTTATCACAGTGTGGCCTAAACTGTCTAAAGGTCAATGTTGTAGATTCAGATTTTCACCTGAAAAAAGGAACCAATAAACAAATGAACTGCAGACTGCTTAAGGAAATTCAACTATTGGTGTGGAAAAGGATACTGAGGGGAGGAGGTAACATCTGACAAAGTGACAGAAAATGCTAAACCTACAGTATACCCAGAATATCAATTTCTCACCACTGTTTTAATATCGAAAGACATGATTGAATTGAGCGATAGCACATGTACAGTACCATTCAAAAGTTTGGACACACCCACTCATTCCAGGGTTTTTCTTTATTTGTACTATTTTCTACATTGTAGAATAATAGTGAAGACCTCAACACTATGAAATAACACATATAGAGGCATGTAGTAACCAAAAAAAGGGTTAAACAAAAAGTGTGCAAAGCTGTCATTAAGGCAAAGGGTGGCTACTTTGAAGAATCTCAAATATAAAATATATTTTGTTTAAAAAATAAGAAGAAATTGGTTACTAAATTATTCCATATGTGTCATTTCATAGTTTTGATGTCTTCACTATTTTTCTAATATGTATATAGTAAAAATAAAGAAAAACCCTGGAATGAGTAGGTGTGTCCAAACGTTTGACTGGTACTGTGTTTCATTGCTAGTTTAGACAAAACTTTGTGATCCAATGTGAATGTGGTGGCCAGATGAGACATGAGAAGGCTGACTGTGTCGATGACAGTCATAGGTTGGCTTCATTATTAGACTACACAACGTTATAAAATGTTTCGCAACAGACGATGAAAAGCATTGAACAAGTCTAGCTAGTCCCTCCCTGTTTCAGTTTGTTTTTTTTCATTTGATGAATGAACACAACCCTAGAAACATGTGCGTAGTTGAACTCTGCACATGTTAAATGGGCCTCTAGACCAGGGATACTCAAATACACTGAACAAAAATATATGCGCAACATGCAAAGTGTTGGTCCCATGTCTCATGAGCCGAAATAAAAGATCCCAGGACATTTCCATACGCACAAAAAGCTTCTTTTTCTCGTTTTGTTCACAAATTTGTTTACATCCCTGTTAAGTCAGCATTTCTTGACAAAATCCTCCATCTACCTGACAGGTGTGGCATATCAAGAAGCTGATTAAACAGCATGGTCATTACACAGGTGCAATAAAAAGGATGCTCTAAAATGTGCAGTTTTGTAAGATAACACAATGCCACAGATATCTCAAGTTTAGAGGGAGCGTGTAATTGGCATGCTAACTGCAGGAATGTCCACCAGAGCTGTTGCCAGAGAATTTCATGTTAATTTCTCTACCATAAGCCGCCTCCAACGTTGTTTTAGAGAATTTAGCAGTATGTCCAACCGGCATCACAACAGCATGTGTAACCATGCCAGCCCAGGACCTTCACATGCAGCTTCTTCACCTGTGGGATCGTCTGAGACCAGCCACCTGGGCAGCTGATGAAACTGTGGGATTGCACAACTGAAGAACTTCTGTACAAACTGTCTCAGGGAAGCTCATCTGCGTGCTCGTCGTCCTCACCACAGTCTTGACCTGACTGCAGTTTGGCGTCGTAACCGACTTCTGTGGGCAAATACTCACCTTCGATGGCCACTGGCACGCAGGAGAAGTATGCTCTTCATGGCTGAATCCCGGTTTCAACTGTACCGGGCAGACAGCATGTATGGCGTCATGTGGGCGAGCGGTTTGCTGATGTCAATGTTATGAACAGAATGCCCCATGGTAGCGTTATGGTATGGGCAGGCATAAGCTACAGAAAAAGAACACCATTGCATTTTGTCCATGGCAATTTGAATGCACAGAGATACCGTGATGAGATTCTGAGGCTCGTTGTTGAGCCAATTCATCCGCAGCCATCACCTCATGTTTCAGCATGATAATACACAGCCCCAAGTCGCAAGGATCTGTACACAATTCCTGGAAGCTGAAAACATCATTGTTCTTTCATTGTCTCCATAACCAGACATGTCACCCATTGAGCACGTTTGGGATGCTCTGGATCAATGTGTACGACAGCATGTTCCAGTTCCTGCTAATATCCAGCAACTTCGCACAGCCATTGAAGAGGAGTGTGACAACATTCCACAGGCCACAATCAACAGCTTGATCAACTCTATGCGAAGGAGATGTGTCGCGCTGCATGATCAAATGGTGGTCACACCAGATAAGACTGTTTTTTAAATCCACGCCCCTACTTATTTTTAAAAAAAAGGTATATGTGACGAGATTAGGGCCTAATTGATCTATTTCAATAGACAGATTTTCCTTATATGAACTGAAATTTGGGGCGGCAGGTAACCTAGTGTTTACAGCGTTGGACTAGTAACCAAAAGTTGCCTACTTAAATAAAGGTCAAATAAAAATTGTAGCATGTTGGGTGTATATTTTTGTTCAGTGTAGATTAGCAAGAGGGCCACATTTACAAAATCACAAGAGGTCGGGGGCCAATTATTTAAAAAATATATATAGTGAGCTACAAAAGTATTGGGACAGTGACAAATGTTGTTGTTGTTGTTTTGGCTCTGGATTTGAACTGATACAAAGTGCAGACTGTCAGCTTTAATTTGAGGGTATTTTCATCTATATTGGGGCGGCAGCGTAGCCTAGTGGTTAGAGCGTTGGACTAGTAACCTGAAGTTAGTTCAAACCCCCGAGCTGACAAGGTACAAATCTGTCGTTCTGCCCCTGAACAGGCAGTTAACCCACTGTTCCTAGGCCGTCATTGAAAATAAGAATTTGTTAAATAAAGGTAAAATAAATCAAATAAAAAAACTGTTTTTGTACATAACAACCCCGGCCAATTAAGGGGACCAAAAGTATTATGGGGAAAAAATAATTTATATATGCACTAAAGTAGTCAAAAGAGTAGTATTTGGTCCCATATGCTAGAATGCTATGATTACGTCAAGCTTGTGAATCTACAAACTTGTTGGATGCATTTGCTGTTTGTATTGGTTGTGTTTCAGATCATTTTGTGTCCAATATAAATTCATGGTAAATAATGTATTGTCATTTTGTACTCACTTTAATTGTAAATAAGAATATAATATGTTTCTAAATACTTATACAGTCATGTGGATGCTACCATGATTACGGATAGTCCAGAATTAATCGTAAATAATGGTGAGTGACAAAGTCACAGTTGCACAAATATCACACCCCCAAGACATGCTAACCTCTCACCATTACAATAACAGGGGAGGTTAGCATTTTTGGGGGTGTGATATTTGTGCATACAATTTTTTAAACCTTCAAAGTTTATGTTTAGGTAAGTCCCACAGATGGATTTACTGAAATGTCTTTCTCTTTGGAACGGAGCGTGTGGCCGTCAGGACCAGGTTGTCCCTGCAACACCTGAGGCTGGGTGACGCCAGTCCTAGTAATAAACACTTTTAAGTTGAAAAATATTAAATTAGTGTCAACAGCGAGTAATTAATAAGTAGGCTACTGGGAGGGCTGTGTTTACATGGCGCCTTTATAGCATAAATAAAGTATGGGCAGACGGAGCATATGGTGTGGCTAGCACTCCGCTCCTGTGACATGACAGCAGGATGCAGCTCCGTTAGGGAATCCCAACTCCCATGCTACGAGCTGGTGGGTCTCTCGCTCGATAGAGAGTAGGAGAGACTGGTACAGGTAGGGTGTGAGAGGGTGCGAGACAGAAAGAGAGAGAGAAAGAAAGATAGCGAGAGATATTTTAAAAAGTAGAGCGAGTGAGCAGGACAGCGGGTACGGAAAGGTAGGGTGTGAGGGGGAAAAAAATAAAATAACCGAAGAGCCCATACTGTATTATAATGCTGGGCCTCTCACTAGATTGAGAGGAGGGGCAGGTAGGGTGAGAGATAGACGGCCAGATGACAGGTAGGATGAGACACAGAGAGGGCCAGAGGACAGGTAGGGTGAGAGACAGAGAGGGCCAGAGGACAGGTAGGGAGAGAGACAGATAGGGCCAGAGGACAAGTAGGATGAGAGGCAGACAGAGGACATGTAGGGTGAGAGACAGACGGCCAGAGGACGGGTAGTAGGGTGAGAGACAGAACTAGACAGAAGGAGAGTTAACAAGACACCAAACTATTTTATAAAACTGTAGATTATAATTTCATGAAGTGCTACAAGTGGAGACATGCTATATGGATGCTACTGAACAAGCTCAATGTAGAATAGTGATCATTACATCGTAATGGAACATATTGTAGCTTAAGGGAACTTGAGCGTAAAGTAGTCACTTGAAGGAATGTAGCAGAATATAGGATAAACTAGTCTTCAGATAGCATTACTGTACTTGTTAATTTCACCTCTATAATTAGAGAATATATTGAAATAGAATAAAACCCCAGTACTCTATTAAGGAAGGTTATTTTCAGATTTCCTTTGGTTCAGAGTAGTAGATTTATTATGGCATATAGATCATGTACTGCTGGGGCTGGCTCCATAGACAACTCCATGGATGTGTCCCAAATAGCACTACATTTGACCAGAGCCGTATGTGCCCTGGTCATAAGTAGTGCACTACATGGATAATAGGGTGCCATTTGGAATGGAATCCATATACACAAACTCCTGCCATGGCACCCGCCATCCACAAGAAACAAGTCTCAGGCCCTACACCCCCAGAGTCATGACATCATGGGAGCGTTGTGATCCAGCAGCTACACACACACACACGATGGCTGGTCATACTGGTTGTAACGGCTACTGCTAAACTCTCATCCACCTATAAAAGAGAGTAATGGCTTCCACATGCCACTCACAGCAATACGAACAGCTACAGAGGGATTCATGTCAGTGAGGAACAAGGAGCCTCCCAGGCCCATGTTCAGGGGCTCTGGAGCGTGATAAAAAAACCAAGGGCGATTATTTTTGGAGGGCGTAATATCAAAAGAGGGTCGTGTGCTGTGCTGGCAACTTTCTTTTTTTTTGCAATAAGGAAAAAAGGATTGAGAGAGAGACAGAAATAAATATAATTAAAAAGAGGGGTTCAAATGAGATCATGTGATTGGGCAAGCCAGACATGAGCTTTTAACAACCAGGCAAGACTGATGTACGGAGCGTTTGGCATTAGAATCTAACAAAGTTACAATTGACTGATGTACCAACAAACCCCACTAATATAAATGTAATATTGGGGCAAACTGCGTTGACAGAACTCACTGGACTGTGTAAAATAAATGGTTGGATGAAATAGATCCTCTAGATCAGAGTCTTGAAATCCGGAATACTGCTAGTTCTTTTCTCCCTGGTAATTATTTGATGAAATGATTGATTAATATCACTGATTGGCCAAAGAAACCAGTGGCGCTGCAGACCTTGAGGCCCAGTCTAGATTATGGAATATGATATCAGCCACCTTTCAACCTTTAAATCCTTTGATTTCAACAGGAATGTCAATAAATGCTTACTCAAGGAATAAGCTGACAGAATGCAATCAAGGACTGAATGACCACCCAATTAGGAGATAACAGAACAGGTGCTTAAAGTAGGTATGTTTAAAGGTACAGTCTGGGATCTGGGAATCTGTTCAACGGCCATCTCAATTCTTGATATTTACCCATTGATTACTGAAGATCATAATCTAAAATATAAGAACACAACAAAACGTAGCCAAACATTGTATATCTTCAAAAGATGGTTTAACTATACTTTTGATCTCATGGATTGTCAATCCTTGCATCCACAGCTCCATCTAAGAATTTGAGAATGGTTACATTTCTCCAGCCCCAATTCTCAACTTTTTACCAAAACAAGTATGCTCCCCCCAGACAGTAGCTTTCACTTCCTGCCTACCGGAAGAGACATTTCTGGACCGAATTAAAATGGTGTACCTTGTAGAGGTGATGGAAGCCAAAGGCCATGCCCATCATGATGACAGTGAGGGCACCGTAGTCTCTCCATCTGTAGCCACGGGGACCTGAGGAGAGACAAAAACACAACATCAAATCCCTGAGTAAAGGTGACACCCTGTCATGGTGGGAAGACCATGTGCTTTGTACTGAGGTAACAAACTCATGGTAGGTTGAATTCAGTATTTTAATAGTTGAAATCAAACCCAAAAGATCTTGAAAACAGGGATGGAAATCTGCAATGTTTCCAATCAGAAATTGAATAAAACATTGCAATTAAATCAATTCTGTAAACAAACCAACCAAAAAACATTGAACTAGCTAAAAGTAATCTCTCAAGTCAAGACAATGCCAGACAAAACACTTATGTTATATGTGTATGGGTTGAGAAATTAAATCACAGAGCAAAAAAAAACCATCTTAGATTGTGCTTCTATAAACATCTAGGAGAGGAAGAACCTGTAAGGGTTGAAAGGTGAGTGTGTCTGTGGGACTGGAACTAGACAGTGTGTATCTCAGGAGGACAGAGTGAAAGTGTGTAATTGTTTCATTGTTTGAGCTGTCATCTGGGTGGGCCTGCTGTTTCGCTGAGTGGAATTTCCCACATCACAGCAACATTCAACAGAAAATGTCCCTAAACTACAACTAGTAGAGTGTTGTTTCCCCTAGATGTTTTTCTAGGCGGGAAACAGAAATCTTAAAATCGAGGGGATGAGGACAACTAGGCTAGTTCAACAAGTTTAATGTGTGTGTGTGTGTGTGCGTGTGTGTGTGTGGTGAGGTGAGCGAGTGTGCTGGGGGAGTCATGTACCTGTATCTATAGTACATCAAGATGAACCATTGACCTAACATTCAATTCCAAATTCTATAGCAAGACTAAAACCCCGTAGGACATGACTGTAAATACCATATTTCACTTAGGTGTATCACCAGGGCCTGCGTTATGGGCATGCCTTAGGGGACCTGGCTCGCCCTACCGTACCTCCTTGCCCATCCAAATAAAATATTGAAATATTGAGAATTTATTTGATCAAGACGCGCCGACAGAAAGACCCATCAATCTCAGTTAAAGCATCCGAGTGAACGAAACAGCGGCCCTCTGTCTCAGTATGTGTAGACCACGTATCTGATGCTGTCTGGACCAATAGAGTATGGAATGTAATACTATTTCTGTCCAGACAGCATCAGATACGTGGTCTACACATACTGAGCCAGAGGGGCGCTGTTTCACTCACTCGGATGCTTTCTCCGGGGATATAGGTTCAGCAGAGAGGAAGAGGCGCTCTCACCAAAATCTGTCCACTATAAGCCCAATGCGTTTCTATAGGAATAATATGCAGACCTAAGCTCGTCGCCTGCATTCCCGCCTTTGTGACAAAGACTCCTGAGCGTATTTGCAATGTGTTTACACAGCGGGAAATGCAGAAGTATTTTCTTTTTTTTTCTATGATCAGCTTGTCAAAAAAATTGACTGTAGCCCGATTGTCCATTGCATATTGTCCATTTAACTTTGACCTGTCCTGTTTTTAGGATAGGCTGTTGTTTGTTAACATGTAATCACATGCTTTATTTGATTGGGTGCCATTTAGGTTAGGTATTTGATCAGAGAAACTTGTATGGATAGAAAAATGTCTCATGACATTGTCTCTCCAGCCTGTAGGCTACAGAAAAGGACACATGCTCTTTCTACCATATGCTATATCTGCTACATGATTTACGTTTGATCATTTTTTTGATGGAATGTTGGTGGAGTGTACAGCGATGCATCTCTCCAACAGCACCATAGAGAGGCACGCTGGGAATGGACAAGATAAATATTTAGCGTCCCTGCCACTTGTTGAGAGAAATGTTCATTGTTTTTGGGCAGAATTATGTGAGGTTTTATAATGTTGCTGGAGCTCAGAAAATGCTGCTCTCATCAATCTGCCACCATGGGAGGCCGCCTAATCCTCCCTAATGAGTGGGCCGGCCCTGCACCCATTTAAAAGATGCGTGCACACATAGGAGGTCCCGTGAAAAAATGGTCCCACCTATGGAAATGAAATTCCCGTCCAACTGATTGGTTCTGGCGCCGGGTCTGTGTATTACACATTAAATGATCAGAGCATCCAGTTTTCGTGTCATTCTACAAGGGATTTGATTGATCTTATTGCTTTGCCACTTGTGTGATTTGCATGTCAAAAAACCCACTGCTGGTCTACTGTACATCGTCAAGGTGAAAAGGACGGCCCTCTCCTTGGTCAAGGGCACACGTCAACACAAATGCAGTGACGACAGGAAGAACCGGCAACCTTTCCCATCAAAAATTCAAAATCACTCTCCCATTGTCTATATGGTATACCACATACATTTGAGTCATCATCAACATTATGGCTCCCGTGGATCGTCGCGTCTGGCTATAGCGTGCCGCTCGGCAGACGGAAGAGTCCTTGAGGTGGATGGTTGACCCTGGCTACCCAGTAAACCTCTGCATCAACTGGGGGGTCTCGCCACTCACCAGTCTCTCTTCCACCTCTTAGGTCCCCCCATTACCTCTCTCTCCTCCTCATACTCTTTTCCCACCATCTCCATCTCTCCTTTTTTATTTGGTCACTTAAGCCATGGATGGAGCTCGAGTCTCCATCCCCCGTTTTTCCAATCTCCTCTCAAATTTATTGGGTTCAGAGGAGGCCTTCCTGTCCTTCCGCCGGTTGGAAATAGAGATCAGAGGATCCATTACTCCGACAGAGATGGATGCAGGCCCCTGTGTGGCTTCCCCATAACAAGGATATCAAAGAGAGGTAGCCCCCTCTTTTAGGCATGACCCCCATACAAGACTCCCCGGCACTCACCTCATTATGCAGCTTCCCTTATAGCCATTTTGATATAAAAAATAAAAAAACAGTATGGAATGGTCCGAGCCAGAGCCCCTAACTACATGGCCATCCCATCAACATCACTTCCATTACAAAACATGAGATGCCGGGGGAGTCAAGGACAGTGCAGTAATAAATGAGGGTGGAATACATTGGGAATCATTGTCATACGGGTTAAGCATTATGCGGACTTCATTCTGCATTGGTAAATCAGTGGACAGCACTCATAACCCGAGCAGTAATAAAGATATAGGTTGTACCAGGGCCTTGCTTGGGGTGAAACCCCCTGGTATGAAACATCATTGGGAGAGATTTCACGTGATGGAGGGGCGACGATATTGGTGAAATAATTACTACGCGAGGCAAATGTGTTGCTTCTGCTACTGGTAAGCACACATCATTGGATTGAGGGTAAAAAGGTAAGAGTGCATGTTGACACAATGAATATTACATGTTGTGTAAAAGGCGGTTTTACACCCACATTCACTAACTTCCATCCACACTCCACTTTTACTGTAGCATCTTGTCATACAAATGGTCTTCTGTTTGCAGTTCATGGTATCACAGAACATTGAATACTGTGAGTTACTGAGTACAGAGTACTAGTCAGTAGTAGAGATTGTGTATATATACAGTTGAAGTCAGAAGTGTACATACTCCTTAGCCTAAATACATTTCAACTCAGTTTTTCACAATTCCTGACATTTAATCCTAGTTAAAATTCCCTGTTTTAGGTCAGTTAGGATAGTTTAAGTTTAAGAATGTGAAATGTCGAATAATAGTAGAGAGAATTATTTATTTCAGCTATAGTTTCATTCATCACATTCCCAATGGGTCAGAAGTTTACATACACTCAATTAGTATTTGGTAGCATTGCCTTTAAATTTAACTTCGGTCAAACGTTTCGGGTAGCCTTCCACAAGCTTCTCACAATAAGTTGGGTGAATTTTGGCCCATTCCTCCTGACAGAGCTAGTGTAACTGAGTCAGGTTTGTAGGCCTCCTTGCTCGCACAGGCTTTTTCAGATCTGCCCACAAATTCTCTTTAGGAAGGAGGTCAGGACTTTGTGATGGCCAATCCAATACCTTGACTTTGTTGTCCTTAAGCCATTTTGCCACAACTTCGGAAGTATGCTTGGGGTCATTGTCCATTTGGAAGACCCATTTGCAACCAAGCTTTAACTTCCTGACTGATGTCTTGAGATGTTGCTTCAATATACCCACATCATTTTCCTCCCTCATGATGCCATCTATTTTGTCAAGTGCACCTGTCCTTCCTGCAGCAAAGCACTAAACACAACATGATGCTTCCACCCCCGTGCTTCCCGGTTGGGATAGTGTTCTTCGGCTTTCTTCGGCTCACCTTTTTTCCTCCAAACATAACGATGGTCATTATGGCCAAACAGTTCTACTTTTGTTTCATCAGACCAGAGAACATTTCTCCAAAAAGTATGCAAACTGTAGTCTGACTTTTTATGGCGGTTTTGGAGCAGTTGCTTCTTCCTTCCTGAGTGGCCTTTCAGGCTATGTCGATTTAGTACTCGTTTTACTGTGGATATAGATGCTTTTGTACCCGTTTCCTCCATCATCTTCACAAGGTCCTTTGCTGTTGTTCTGGGATTGATTTGCACCAAAGTACGTACATCTCTAGGAGACAGAACGCGTCTCCTTCCTGAGCGGTATGACAGCTGCATGGTCCCATGGTGTTTATACTTGCGTACTATAGTTTGTAATGATGAACGTGGTACCTTCAGGCTTTTGGAAATTGCTCCCAAGGATGAATCAGACTTGTGGAGGACTACAATTGTATTTCTGAGGTCTTGGCAGATTTCTTTTGCTTTTCCCATGATGTCAAGCAAAGAGGCACTGAGTTTGAAGGTAGGCCTTGAAATACATCCACAGATACACCTCCAATTGACTCAAATGATGTCAATTAGCCTATCAGAAGCTTCTAAAGCCATGACAATTTTCTGGAATTTCCCAAGCTGTTTAATTAAAGGCACAGTCAACTTAGTGTATGTAAACTTCTGACACAGTGGAACTGTGATACAGTGAATTATAAGTGAAATAATCTGTCATTAAACAATTGTTTGGAAAAATTGTCCTAAACGACTTGCCAAAACTATAGTTTGTTAACAAGAAATTTGTGGAGTGGTTGAAAAACGAGTTTTAATGACTCCAACCAAAGTGTATGTAAACTTCCGACTTCAACTGTATATATGTGTGTGTGCATGGAGGGGATGGTGTACTCACTGTAGGGTATAGGTGCCAGCTGGGGGGCAAGGAGAGGGTACTGGGGTCCCACAGGGGTAAGGGCCAGGGGCTCGTCAGTACTGCCCGAGCGCTGGATGGCAAGCTCAATCTCCTTATCATTCAAACCTGGAACAGAACAGACATTTACCACACAGGGTTTCATCAAAATGAAAGAAAAGTTATCTTGCAAATTCAGCAGGCTATGGTGTGAAATAGGCTATTAGAAGCGCTGTCTTTCTTTTATTACATATCGTTAATGCAGTCTTTGGTGTGCTTATCAATGCACAAGCACCTTTTTCCCCCCACTCCTATCAATAAAATAAATATATGATGTCATACAAAAGTTTTACTGTGCGTGAAGCTTCAAATGCATTCGGTCATTACTAAATGTGTAATGTGATAGGTATTTTAATATTACTATTTTTTAACTCAAAAAACATTTGATTACTAAAATATTTTGGTCTTCCTCAAATGAAAGGAATGATGACGCAATCTTTGCAAGAGGGAGGGAATCTGATTCCATTGGTCCTCAACTCACGGCTCAGACACTTCATTCAGGATGAATGGAGTTAGCCCTGAGTTAGCTAACGCTTCATTGTCATAGAAATGTACCTGGCCAAAAGGAGAGCAACATTCATGTGACTGGTTGAACTCAGAGTTGACCAAAGTTACCTCGCTCAGTAGGCCTTTCCACTCACAGCCCCGGTCAGTCCGCATAGGGGTTGAAAATGGAAGATTTCGTCACCGATAAACGCATAAATAGAACATGTTTCATGACCTGAAATAAAAGATCCCAGAAATGTCCTATATGCACAAAAAAAATGTATCTCAAATTTTGTGCACAAATGTGTTTACATTACTGTTAGTGAGCATTTCTCCTTTGCCAAGATAATCCATCCACCTGACTGGTGTGATTAAACAACATGATTATTACACAGGTGCACCTTGTGCTGGGGACAATAAACGGCCACTAAAATGTGCAGTTTAGTCACACAACACAATGCTACAGATGTCTCAAGTTTTGAGGGAGCGTGCAATTGGCATGCTGACTGCAGGAATATACAGCAGGGAATTTAATTTTAATTTCTCTACCATAAGCTGCCTCCAATGTCGTTTTAGAGAATTTGGCAGTACGTTCAACCGGCCTCACAACCGCAGACCACGTGTATTTTTTTATTTCATTTATTTAACTGTGTGGCGATGTGTGGGCTAGCGGTTTGATGATGTCAACTTTGTGAACAGAGTGCCCCGTGGTGGTGGTGGGGTTATGGTATGGGCAGGCTTAAGCTACAGACAATGAACACAAGTGCCTTTTATTGCTGGCAATTGGAACGCACAGAAATATCGTGGCAAGATCCTGAGGCCCATTGTCGTAACATTTATCCACCGCCATCACCTCATGTTTCAGCAGGGTAATGCACTGCCCCATGTTGCAAGGATCTGTACACAATTCCTGAAGGCTGAAAATGTCTCAGTTCTTCCATGACCTGCATACTCACCAGACATGTCACCCATTGAGCATGTTTGGGATGCTCTGGATCGACGTGTACAACAGCTTGTTCCAGTTCCTGCCAAATTTACCACGGAACCCGCACTTGAATGCACTCATGACTCCCATTCTAGGCGCACCAAAATTACAAATAGTTTTTCCTGAAGTGCCTTGTGAAAGCCTAACACTGTAAGATCGCATTTTATGACTTAGCTAGTCATGTTGGCAATAGAATACCCAGATTGCGATATATAGTGTATTTCGATTGCGTAAACAACAGTTATTGTGTGATCGTGGGAGGCGTGGCTATGTTCTAAACAAAAAACTATAAGTGTGCTTGCTTCAGTTCCTCAACGCCACAGCTAGGAGAGCAAAAAAATAATAATAATAATTATAATTTAAGACTCTTTCTTTGAGTCATAAAAGTGCATTGAATTACTTAGGAACTGATCATTTCCCCATAATCTCCCAAGTGTTCTTTTTCAATTGCTACCATGGTTATGCATATGCTTTCTATATTTATTCTGTTAGAAACATTTAAATTTGGCACTGTCCATGTAGGCCAATTCCCAAAAGAGTAAAGGATTAACTCTTCAAACCTGATTTGTAGTATAGGGCCCTGGGCTGGCTGGGTTATGCTTCCACCATGGTAGCTGGAATTGTGCAGTAATGAATCATGTAAAAAATTAAATATCTTAGCTAGCACAGTACGGTTAGGGTACACCCTATAGTGTGAATCAGGCATTGGACAGCACCTCTTCAGTTACCCAGACATCTGCCTACAGCAGACAGCAGAGCAGGATCAAACAAAGAAAGCTGAAACCCCGTTCTCACTAACGGCCACCAAAGGCAAAGAAAATCAGTCTGTCCACTTCTCCAGTTATATTTCCCAGGTGGAGATCTCATACACCCCAGACAGAGAAAATGCATTATTTTAATTTCCTCATTGTGATGTAAATGTATTACATAATTTTGCAAATGCCAATATAACTTAATCTTCAGATCTTTTTTAATGATTTTAGTGATGATTAAATTGCAAAGAGCTCCCTAATGGAGAATGGGAGGGGGCAGCGGGGGGGAGTCTTATTTTATTTTGTGGACTGAAAGGATTTTATTTCCGTCGCCATATGCTTCCATGGGTATGTGTCTCGTCTTTAATGAGCATCATAATCTAAACAAAGACGAATAATTACAACTTTCAATGAGCGTCTGAAAAAAGGCTGGCATTGTTCATTCCGAGATCAACCAAAACACAACAGTGGAGAACTAAAATCAAATATACTGATGTGACTCACTAGACAAAAGAACAGGGTCGTGTTCAGTAGTACATACTGTAGCAAAACACTTTGCAGCAGAAAACGAAAACAAGCATCTCTTATTGGATACGTTCAGTTAAGTACCTCCCAATTTCAAAACTTTTCCTCCCTACTGACCATGATTTTAAACACTTCCAATCAGCTGGCTCCATTGAGGCTTGTTGCTGGGGAGAGGTATAAGGGCTAAGGTGTGGACCATAAGGCACTTTCCTCTGTATTGCAATGTGTAGCATCACTGGCTTGCTCCTGCTACCATTTTACCTCCATTTCCCCATGTGATTTCCCTGAGTGTGCTACTGGGCTTCCTGGGTTTCCCTTCCTCCTGCCTTCTGACAGAAAATCCCCATTGCCGAGATGGCCTTTTAACTTGGGCCATTCCCCTGGGCTTTGGAACATTCTACTCCACACAGCAGGCCTCCCTGCGGTGCTGTGTCATCCCAAATGGCACCCTATTTCCTATTTAGCGCATTACGTTTAGGGCGCTGGTCAAAGTGCACTAAATAGGGAATAGGATGCCATTTGGTATGCACAACTGAGTTGCAAGAGAGTCAAGGGGGATGAGGTTTGCTTCATTTGAGACCGCTATTCTTATTTGCTGTACTATACAGGGCTGTGGGAATGGCGGAGAGATGAGAAGAGGGTTGAGAGAGGAGAAGAAGCGATTTGTTGAGCCATCTGTATACACATCAGAGTCTGAAATCCATGTGGAGCTAATCATTACAATATCAACATGTGTTGTGTGACATTAACACACACACACACCATTTCTTCTATTAAATGTCTATGAAATGAGAGAGCAATGACTGCCAGTTAACCAAATCATTTGAGAAGCATTGTGTCACCCAAGTACCTGTGTGAGTGCGATGCAGAAGACTCGTAATTGCGGTCCCAAAAGATGTCAAATGAGCATTTACTGCCCATCTACAAACCCATCTTGATGAAGAAGAATCAACCACAATCTAGCCCTCTTTTTGACATCTTCATGAGGGGCTCTAAAGGTTCTTGGAGAATCAACATGTGTGATGCTGAGAGGCACCTACAGTATTTAAATGCACCAATGGCTTCAAATGGCCATGAAAATGGTTGAATAATTTAAGGCAAATATTGGCCAGCCTGTCGTCAATGGCGGGCCCTGAGTGCCAGGAAGTGGCCACCGCCATGTGCTGAGCTCGTGCAGTCAGGCTGCACTGTCCAATAAGCAATAATGTGTCCCTGAACTCCGGATTCATCTGACCACAGCAGACACAACAGTGGCAGATTATTGAGTGAGACATGCAAGGGTTGCATCCCGAATGGCACCCTATGCACTAGTTTTGACCAGGGTCCCTACAGGCTCTGGTCAAAACTGGTACACTATACTGTATATAGGGAACAGGGTGCCATTTGGAGCACAAGCCCATATTTCCATTTCACCATAGAATGAAAAAACATATTTTAGTACCCTGGGAGAGGTTCCCATTTTCCCTTTTCACCTTGAAATGTAGTTCCTCCAAAATAACTTTATAAAATGTCCTCTTAAAAATATGTGCATGTTAATGGTGTTGGACCTCTTTAATGTTGTTGTGTGTGCAGCACTATGAAAGGGCTTATTTACTTTACATCAAAATAAAATGCATGGAAATTCATAAAGCTGTTAGGGTTTCTTGTCGAATTAAAGCTTGCTCCACTATTGTGTGCTCTGATCCGTTGATTGTTCAGAAAAAGGCGACGACAAATGAAAGACACCTCATATCCATTTAGAAAAGAGAGAACAAGGTGAAACAGATTTTTACATATAAAAGGAAAAGCCTACAAAAAAGGATTGTGGAAATTTATTACGGGTTTCCAAACCTGTGGAATGACCCCTGGACCCCCATTTCGGATCGACCTGGCGAGGAGATGAATTTTTTAAGACATAAATTACATCTAATGACGACACCGTAAAAAAGAACAATAATGGAAAGCTATTCTGTATTTCATTATACTGTATTTGGTGCACCTGATACACGCCGCGCCTGTTTATGAGTCGCCGTATTAGCAGATGCTCAGCCGAAGCATTTGCTGTGACCTTGCCATTCTCATTGGGGCATGAAATTACGGTGCTGGCACCTCGATATTACAGCTATAAATACTGTAAACCGCATATCTGGCCTACGTTTTCTATTGTCTTTCAACATAAACCTGATCGGTATTTATTTAAAGGAAAACCCATTGCTCGTCACATTATTTACGCCTCTATTTTCAGTAGGCTCTTATTCTCAGGGCATTTTTTTAAGGGCAAAGGAGGCGGCGAGGCCCAGCCACCATAAAACACATTTTTCCAATTCTGGCACATCTGAACTTTATGGGTTAAGACCCGGCCCGGACAGCCAATTATAAAAATTGCTTACTAAAATATTTTGGGTGCTAAAAGGTGAATGCTTTTTTACTGTCCTACAAGGTGAATTATTAAGTTGCCCTTGAATGAAAATTACTTACATTATGAATATGAATTCTTTTAAATATATGTCAGGGGTCATAAATAGATGGAGGTCAATGGGTTATTGAAAGCCGGAGTGCAACTTTAACCTGTTTCTCATGCTGTGCTGGAGGAGATTCTAGTCATGTCATTTGGTGTCCCCGAGAATGGCACTATTGCTGCTTGAAAATGGCATGCCCTAAATAATGACCACTCTCATAGCTTATTCATTTATGTATTAAAAAAGAAGACTCTCCTCTCATTTCCCTGCTTTATCGCCTTGTACTGATGACAAAGTGGGAGAGAACCGGGGCTAGGTGGCGCCGTGGAGTAATTTATAACCACATCAATCCCTTTACCTTCTATGCAGGCCTTGGTCATTGCCATTTTTGTCCGAGAGGTGAGTCGCATAACCCCACTTGCAAACAACATCCTATTAATATCTGGAATGATGAACCTTATCCTTACCCTTCATATCAATAATGGTAATCAAATGTTCCCCATGACCCTCTATCAATGGCCCACTACTCAGGGTGAAACCTATTATATATAGTTACCTGCTGTATTACTTCTTCAGCTTATTGAGCCAAACAACTACTGGAAGCTTATTTTCAGATTTTTTTTTTTTACACACTTATTTTAAAAAGTCTATATGATTATTCTGAATATGATGCCACAGTAGACATATCCCCAGTCTACCAGTCATTTTGCAACGTAATCAGGGCAGTTACTGCTTCCCTTCTGGACATGTATCAGTGTCTCAGCTAAAGGCCTGCTTTCAAAACATGTCGAAAGAAGGCTAAGGGGTGTTTTCACTGTTGCCGAAATTAGATTTTGTTTTGTCGTTACATGTAGCCTACGTGTGCACTTGCTAGTTGCAAAGGGAAATCGTTGTGCCAAAATGAGGCACAGAGCTCTTCAGGTGCTGCAACTGTTAATTGTGGGGCCTAGATAGCACAAAAGCCCATATGAGTCAGGAATACATTACCGCTCATTACAAAAGAGAAAACAACTTTTAGATGGAAATTTCCCCCAAATCGTGCCTGTTGTGATTGGAAAACAACCATTGATGTGGACTATGTGGACTTATTCATCTTGACCCAAAGGGGGGGTCGTTAAGCCGATGTACTGTTTATGGCACTATATAGCTTGGCACTGATTATATCCCTTATTTTGCATGTAAGTAGGGACAACATGAGTGGTCTATTATTCACTATATCAAGTCAAACGAAGGTGGAAAGGATCCTTTTGAAAATACCCCTATGTGCATGCTGTAGGTTTAACGTTCAAGATCTCAAAACAAGTCAACTACCTGACACATAGCCATCAGCGAACATGCATAATTACATATTGATCTAAAAAATACCTATTTTTACTAGTTCTGGAGGGTCTAAGTTTCTAACATCTCCTAGAATAAGATATTTTAGACACTTTATTAATCAAAGAGTCATATCGGGGCTGTGAGAAATACTTCAGCACATTTCCCATTCATTCAGTGATATTGACCGTATGCAAAACACAAAATGACATTTTTTTTCTATGCATATTGAAATAGACCACATTATTGCGATCTCCTTGGGGAAAAAAAGCTGAGAAATAACAAGAGGCATCCTTCAGCGTAGATTAGGGCACAAATCTGCAAGGAAATAATAATGTGGAGGCGAGATTATTGTGTAAAGAATCTGCAACATGCAATCAAAGTGTGCCCTGTTTTCCCCTTCATCAGCTGGCCAGCATAAGTACTGGCAGAGAGAGGAATCCAATTTAAATTCCACTCTACCGGGTGATGGTATTGTTTCATTTTATGTGTGCTTTGACATTTCTGCCTGTTAATATAGAGTAAAATCGGGAAGTATTTACATAAATATGACATTAAACTCTATTAGAAATTAAGAGTGACATATATTTGTGCTCATAGCAGAAGGGAGGAGGTAATTGAGTTCCAGGGTCAAAAGGTTGAGAGAAGTGTTTGGTAGGCTGTGGATACATGGAGAGAGGAGGAGGAGGCAGTGACTATTGGACTGTCATCTTGTCCATCATCATGTTTGCCTTTGCTCGTAAAGGATGAGACAGACAACGGGCCAATAGTCTCCACATTCATTGGTATGGGGTGTGGCCTTCTGCAAATTAAATAGGGGTTGACTCATTTCAATGCTGCTCTTATATGTGAATGTAGGCCTATTCATGAATTGTTTTTAGCAGAATAAGTGACAAACATCTTTAATAAGAATATACAGTTATTATGAAAGTATATTCTCTAACTGAACATAACTAAGATAAAAAATCTCAATGAACAAATTACCTTTATTTAACTAGGCAAGTCAGTTAAGAACAAATTCTTATTTTCAATGACGGCCTAGGAACAGTGGGTTAACTGCCTTATTCAGGGGCAGAACGACAGATTTTTACCTTGTCAGCTCAGGGATTCGATCTTGCAACCTTTCGGTTACTATTCCAACGCCCTAACCACAAGGCTACCTGACGATCCCTTTAAAAAATAAAAATAAATCATTAGCTTGCTTCTTACTTACCTAGGATGTTTTCTTTTCAACCAAACCATTTTACATATCTGTTAGTTGGTTATTTAGCAAAATCCAGAATAATCTGGTTAGCATTTTTTGAGAATTTAGCAATGCTAGTGAAAACAGATTGTACCAGTTAGCGAGGCATTCAAAAGCATGATTCAAGCAGGAATGGTTGAAATCTACATTTCTTACTACTGAAAGCAGAGCTGTTTCTCCACGCTTTTGAATGAACCACTAACTGATGCAATCCACTTCCAGTAGCATTGCTACATTCTCCAAAAATGCTAAGCAGGAGATTCTGGACATTGTTGAACCAACTAACAAATGTAAAAATGGTTTTGACAGTAAGTCAGTCAACACCCTAGGTAAATAAGAGATACAACTTTTTTTAAAGTTAACTATCACCATAAACTTTAAATATGCCTTTGAGCAACATTAAAATAATAATCTAACAATTGGATAATCATATCAACACGAGTAGGCACCAGTGCCTAAAATGTTGTAAGAGAATTCTAAATTCTAACCCACTGATTTTGAATTGAGTCTGTTCTCCTGAACATTCCAGATCAACATCAATTGACATTTGGAAATGTTCTTGATATGATTTCAAATTCTAATAGAAGAGAAAATAGTGAACAATTAGTACAGTTTATTTTTTCCCTATCATGATGGGAAAGGATTCAACATGGCATGACAATGATTTGAGATTCAAATATGTTTTAGTCTTATATCAAACCATTTGATATACAATAAGACATATCACATGAAAGATACATTTTACCCCTTGAAGAAAATGTACTTTGTAATAATATGAGAATTCTACCTTGTGTTGATAAGGTTTTAATAACCTCTGCATTCTGCATACCTAATCAATGAGTCTTGCAAATAATGCAGGCGACATCATCAAACGTAAGCCTATTATGCAGACCTTTCTGGCTCGGAGCTTTCTTTATTTGAAACTCTACCCCCCAAAATATGTGCTAAATCTAACAAGAGCGAGAATGATGGGCATAACTCATTGGGAAGTCTTCTGCAATAACATGAATAAGGGCAAGGCGAACTTGCTTCAGTGAACTCAGCAGGACCATGAAAAAAGGAACATTTTATATGAAATTTAATAAACTGAAATTGGTTTAAGATTAGTCAGCACTTTGTCTAGAAGATTAGTTTCCCTCCTACCCTTCAACACATGCAAGGCGCTCACAAAGTGATACAGCATTGTGACATAATTACATTGTTCAAGGTGAAGCTCAGTAGAAATGGCTTTTTGCTTACAAGGCAATTTGAGAACATGCACATTTACAAATATCATAGTAAACTGGTGCTACTCAAAGGCAGTCCAGGGAAAAGAAACCAAAAGAAAACAACACTTGCTTCAATCCAATTTTGGGGTCACAGGGAAAAAGACCCTGGACCGACTGATGTCTGCTTTGCGATATTACAGTCGGGGTGTGAATTGGCTGAAGTGCTCTCTATTGGTAACATTACCATATACACTGAATAGAAATATAAACGCAACATGCAACAATTTCAAAAATTTTAAGGAAATCAGGCAACTGAAATAAATAAATTAGGACCTAATCTATGGCTTTCACATGACTGGGAATACAGATATGAATGTGTTGGTCACATATACTGTACCTTTAAAAAGGTACTTGATTGTGGCCACACTCCACTTCAATGGCTGTGCGAAGTTGCTAGATATTGGCGGGAACTGGAACACACTGTCGTACACGTCAATCCAGAGCATCCCAAACATGCACAATGGGTGACATGTCTGGCAAGCATGCAGGCAATGAAAGAACTGGGACATTTTCAGCTTCCAGGAATTGTGTAAAGATCCTTGCGATACGGGGCTGTGCGTTATAATGCTGAAACAAGAGTTCATGGGGGCTGATGAATGGCATGACAATGGGCCTCAGGATCTCGTCACGGTATCTCTGTGCATTCAAATTGCCATCGATAAAATTCGTTGTCCGTAGTTTATGCCTGCTCATACCAAAACCCCACCGCCACCATGGGGTACTCTGTTCACAACGTTGACATCAGCAAACCACTCAACCACATGATGCCATACATGCTGTCTGCCATCTGCCAGGTACAGTTGATACTGCGATTCAACCGTAAAGAGCGCACTTCTCCAGTGTGCCAGTGGCTATTGAAGGTGAGCATTATCTCCCACCGAAGTCATATATGACGCCAAACTGCAGTCAGGTCAAGACCCTGGTGAGGACGACGAGCACACAGATTAGCTTCCCTGAGACAGTTTGACAGTTTGTGCAGAAATTCTTCAGTTGTGCAAACCCACAGTTTCATCAGCTGTCCGGGTGGCTGGTGTCATATGTTCCCGCAGGTGAAGAACCGATTGTGGAGGTCCTGAGCTAGCGTGATTACACGTGGTCTGCGGTTGTGAGGCCGGGAGGACGTACTGCCAAATTCTCTAAAACGAAGTTGGAGGCGGTGGTAGAGAAATTAACCTTGCATTTTCTGGAAACAACTCTGGAGGACATTCCTACAGTCAGCAAGCCAATTGCACGCTTCCTCAAAACTTGAAACATCTGTGGCTTTGTGTTGTTGCAAAACTGCACATTTGAGAGTGGCATTTTATTGTCCCCAACACAAGGTGCACCTGTGTAATGATCATGCAGTTTAATCAGTTTATTGATATGCCACTAGTGTCAGATGGATGGATTATTTTGGCAAAGGTGTAATGCTCACTAACAGGGATGTAAATACATTTGAGAGAAATAAGCTAATGTGTGTATGCAACATTTATGGGATCTTTTATTTCAGCTCATGAAACTTGGGACCAATATTTTACATGTGTTTATATTTTGATCATCATCCCTCAAGCATGTCCAAATGACTATTTTGTCCAAAGACGAAACATGCCAGGTTGTGTGTTTTATGTTTTCTCCCAATCTCTTGTGGATCCATGTGCCTTTACTATTTCAGTACTTAAATGACTAAAACCAGACAAAAGTATGAAAAAAAGATAATGGACCTATATATGTTTTAAATAAGATCATATTTGAGAACTAACAATCACCAAAATACAAACTAAATAGTCAAGGAGAATCTAAAATAAAATAAAAAACTATGCATTTTTTAGATTTTGTTACAATGTTTATAATGTGACCCATGGCAAAATGTGTAGAATTGCAGGAAATTTGTTTTAAAACCACCAAAATGCGTCACTGCAGTCAACTGGAAGGCCTCTAAAATGTTACGTCAGCGACCATTACCATTGGCCAGGCCCATGACCCTGCCCCCAAACATTTATTTATTGCACAGAATAGAATAGGCTGACCTTTGTACTATGGGGGATAGTACAGTCGTGGCCAAAAGTTTTGAGAATGACACAAATATGAATTTTCACAAAGTCTGCTGCTTCAGTGTCTTTAGATATTTTTTTCAGATGCTACTATGAAATACTGAAGTATAATTACAAGCATTTGATAAGTGTCAAAGACCTGTATTGACAATTACATTAAGTTGATGCAAAGAGTCAATATTTGCAGTGTTGACCCTTCTTTTTCAAGACCTCTGCAATCTGCCCTGGCATGCTGTCAATTAACTTCTGGGCCACTTCCTGACTGATGGCATCCCATTCTTGCATAATCAGTGCTTGGCGTTTGTCAGAATTTGTGGGTTTTTGTTTTTCCACCCGCCTCTTGAAGATTGACCACAAGTTCTCAATGGGATTAAGGTCTGGAGTTTACTGGCCTTGGACCCAAAATACCGATGTGATGTTCCCCGAGCCACTTAGTTATCACTTTTGCCTTATGGCAAGGTACTCCATCATGCTGGAAAAGGCTTTGTTCATCACCAAACGGTTCCTGGATGGTTGGGAGGAGTGGCTCTCGGAGGATGTGTTGGTACCGTTCTTTATTCATGGCTGTGTTCTTAGGCAAAATTGTGAGTGAGCCCACTCCCTTGGCTGAGAAGCAACCTCACACATGAATGGTCTCAGGATGCTTTACTGATGGTAGCGCTCACCTTGTCTTCTCCGGGCAATTTTTTTTCCAGATGCCCCAAACAATCGGAAAGGGGATTCATGAGAGAAAATGACTTTACCCCAGTCCTCAGCAGTCCAATCCCTGTACCTTTTGCAGAATATCAGTCTGTCCCTGATGTTTTTCCTGGAGAGAAGTGGCTTCGTTGCTACCCTTCTTGACACCAGGCCATCCTCCAAAAGTCTTCTCCTCACTGTGCGTGCAGATGCACTCACACCTGCCTGCTTCCAATCCTGAGCAAGCTCTGTCCTGGTGGTTCCCAGATCCCGCAGCTGAATCAACTTTAGGATGCGGTCCTGGCGCTTGCTGGACTTTCTTGGGCGCCCTGAAGCCTTCTTCACAACAATTGAACCGCTCTCCTTGAAGTTCTTGATGATCCGATAAATGGTTGATTTAGGTGCAATCTTACTGGCAGCAATATCCTTGCCTGTGAAGCCCTTTTTGTGCAAAGCAATGATGACGGCACCTGTTTCCTTGCAGGTAACGATGGTTGACAGAGGAAGAACAATGATTCCAAGCACCACCCTCCTTTTGAAGCTTCCAGTCTGTTATTCAAACTCAATCAGCATGACAGAGATCTCAAGCCTTGTCCTCTTCAACACTCACACCTGTGTTAACAAGAGAATCACTGACATGACGTCAGCTGGTCCTTTTGTGGCAGGGCTGAAATGTAGTGGAAATGTTTTTGGGGGATTCTGTTCATTTGCATGGCAAAGAGGGACTTTGCAAGTCATCTGATCACTCTTCATAACATTCTGGAGTATATGCAAATTGCCATCATACAAACTGAGGCAGCAGACTTTGTGAAAATTAATATTTGTGTCATTCTCAAAACTTTTGGCCACAACTATGTAAACTCCCGACTTCAACTGTATTTTCACACTACCGTTCAAAAGTTTGGGGTCACTTAGAAATATGCTTGTTTTCCCACGAAAACATACATGAAGTGAGATGCAAAATGAATAGGAAATTTAGTCAAGATGTTGACAAGGTTATAAATAATGTTTTTTTATTTAAATAATTGTGTCCTTCAAACTCTGTTTTCTTCAAAGACCTTTGGCGTTCTAGTTGTCAATTTGTTGAGGTAATCTGAAGAGATTTCACCCCATGCCTCCTGAAGCACCTCCCACAAGTTGGATTGGCTTGATGGGCACTTCTTACGTACCATACGGTCAAGCTGCTCGCACAACAACTCAATAGGGTTGACATCCAGTGACTGTGCTGGCCACTCCATTATAGACAGCATACCAGCTGACTGCTTCTTCCCTAAATAGTTTGGAGCTGTGCTTTGGGTCATTGTCCTGTTGTGGAGGAAATTGGCTCCAATTAAGCGCAGACCACAGGGTATGGCATGGCGTTGCAAAATGGAGTGACAGCCTTCCTTCTTCAAGATCCTTTTTACCCTGCATATATCTCTCACTTTACCACCACCAAAGCACTCCCAGACCATCACATTGCCATGCTTGACAGATGGCGTCAAGCACTCCTCCAGCATCTTTTCACTTTTTCGGCATCTCACGAATGTTCTTCTTTGTGATCCAAACACCTCAAAATTAGATTTGTCTGTCCATAACACTTATTTATTCCTCTGTCCAGTGTCTGTGTTATTTTTCCCATCTTAATATTTTCTTTTTATTGGCCAGTCTGAGATATGGCTTCTTTTTTTAAACTCTGCCTAGAAGACCAGCATCCCAGAGTCGCCTCTTCACTGCTTTTTGCGGGTACTATTTAATGAAGCTGCCAGTTGAGGGCTTGTGAGGCGTCTGTTTCTCAAACAAAACACTAATGTACTTGTCCTCTTGCTCAGTTGTGCACCAGGGCCACCCACACGTTCTATTTTGGTTAGGGCCAGTTTGCGTTGTTCTGTGAAGGGAGTAGTACACAGCGCTGTACGAGATCTTCAGTTTCTTGGCAATTTCTCACATGGAATAGCCTTCATTTCACAGAACAAGAATAGACTGACGAGTTTCAGAATAAAGTCCTTTGCTTCTGGACATTTTGAGCCTGTAATCGAACCCACAAATGCTGATGCTCCAGATACTCAACTTATCCAAAGAAGGCCAGATTTATTGCTTCTTTAAATCAGCACAACAGTTTTCATCTGTGCTAACATAATTGTAAAATGGCTTTCAAATGATCAATTAGCCTTCTCAAATTATAAACTTGGATAAGCTAACACAACGTGCCATTGGAACACAGGATTGATGGTTGCTGATAATGGGCATCTGTACGCCTATGTATATATATTTATTTTTTAAATAAGCAGTTTCCAGCTACAATAGTCATTTACAACATTAACAATGTCTACAATGTATTTCTGATCAATTTGATGTTAATTTAAAATGTTTCAAAAACAAGGACATTTCTAAGTGACCCCAAACTTTTGAAGGGTAGTGTATAGAAAACAGTGGACTGCATTTGGACTTTACCCTTTGCCAAAGTTTCAAAAAAATTGCATTGTTTAATAGTATAAGGGTAAGAGCGAATTGAGTTATTGCACATGTGCACTTCACACAGCAGGTGTTCCCTAACGGAAATATTCAAATAAATGCTAGAACGCACCAATTGGATCGCACTAGCTCGTGCTTAGCACTGCCTACCTCCTTGCTTGTTCTGCCCACTATGATTAATTTGCTCCCATTGGAAACAACAGGCTCTCATCTATCTCGGGTTAGTTATAAAAATCTTTGGTGCGAGCATCAAACAAACAAAGGATTTTAAAGAAGAAAAGAAAGTGGATACATTTATTCTCATGAAGAGTGTAGTAAATGGCACTGGATTAAGAATAGTCCTTAGTTGCTGCTAATGAGAAGCACAAAGCAAGTACTTTTCAAAAGATATTGGAAGTCATTATAGCCTGCTGATGTGTGTAGTAGCAGCCGGTAACAATGGATTTGGTTTCGGGTTACCTCTGGTCATGGAGCTTTTAGGCTCACTTTTCACTGCTTTGCTGCTCTAATGATAGAAGCCAAATCCCTGAGCTCTTACTATGAATTAGTCCCCAAGTAAACAACTGTTTTGAAAAGAGGGCTCATAAAGAAAATGGGCTCATAAACAAGCAGTGATCAGTTGTAGAACAATCTAAGCCAATGTCCTGGGTGCCACTGCCAACAATTCATGAACTACTTAAGGGCCCAAGCCATCTCAATCATTAAAAAGTCAGTGCAGCTTGTGAAGTTGGGGTGTCTTTCTTATTTCTTATTCTTATTATGTGATTTAAATATTGACTGGCTATCATCAAGCTGCCCACTCAGGAAAAAACTACAAACCGTAACCAGTGCCTGCAACCTGAATCAGGTTGTCAGTCAACCTACCAGGGTAGTTACAAACAGCACAGGAATTACATCTTCAACATGTATTGATCACATCTTTACAAACACTGCAGATATTTGCTTTAAAGTAGTGTCCAAATCCATAGGATGTAGTAATCACAATATAATAGCCATATCTAGGAAAAGCAAAGTTCCAAAGGTTTGGCCTAATGTAGTGTATAAAAGGTCATACAAGAAGTTTTGTAGTGATTCCTATGTTGATGATGTAAAGAATATTTGCTGGTCTGGTAGAGAGAATTATTTATTTCAGATTTCATTTCTTTCATCACATTTCCAGTGGGTCAAGTTTATATAAACTCAATTAGTATTTGGTAGCATTGCTTTTAAATTGTTTAACTTGGGTCAAATGTTTCGGGTAGCTTTCCACAAGCTTGCCACAATAAATTTGGGTGAATTTTGGCCCATTCCTCCTGACAGAGCTTGTGTAACTGAGTCAGGTTTGTAGGCCTCCACCTTTTCAGTTCTGCCCACAAATGTTCTATACGATTGAGGTCAGGGCTTTGTGATGGCCACTCCAATACCTTGACTACGTTGTCCTTAAAAACTTCTTATGGCTGAAATCCCGTTAACGGGATCGATTTGACAACAGCCAATGAAAGTGCAGGGCGCCAAATTCAAACAACAGAAATCTCATAATTAACATTCCCCAAACATACAAGTATTATACACCATTTTAAAGATAAACTTGTTGTTAATCCAACCACAGTGTCTGATTTCAAAAAGGCTTTACGACGAAAGCATACCATGCGATTATGTTAGGTCAGCGCCAAGTCACCAAAGCCATTTTTCAGCCAAAGAGAGGAGTCACAAAAAGCAGAAAGAGATGCAAATTAATCACTAACCTTTGATGATCTTCATCAGATGGCACTCATAGGACTTAATGTTACACAATACATGTATGTTTTGTTCGATAAAGTTCATATTTATATCCAAAAATCTCAGTTTACATTGACGCAATATTTTCAGTGATGTTTTGCCTCCAAAACATCCGGTGATTTTGCAGAGAGCCACATCAATTTACAGGAATACTCATCATAAACGTTGATGAAAGATACAAGTGTTATGCATAGATTAAAGATATACTTCTCCTTAATACAACTGGTGTGTCAGATTTCAAAAAAGCTTTACAGCAAAAGCACACCATGCGATAATCTGAGTACAGCGCTCAGCCAGCATACAGATACCCGTGATGTTGTTGGGTCAACAAAAGTCATAAAGAGCATTATAAACATTCCCTTACCTTTGATGATCTTCATCGGAATGCACTCCCAGGAGTCCCAGTTCCACAATAAATGTTTGTTTTGTTTGATAAAGTCCATCATTTGTCCAAATACCTCCTTTTTGTTCGCGTGTTTAGTCCAGTAATCCATAGGCACAAGCGCGGGCACAAAGTCCAGACAAAAAGTCAAAAAAGTTCCATTACAGTTTGTAGAAACATGTCAAACGATGTATATAATCAATCTTAAGGATGTTTTTATCATAAATCTTCAATAATATTCCAACCGGACAATTCCTTTGTCTTTAGAAATGAAAGAGAACGGAGCTCGCGCTCACGGGCGCACGCGTGACTAAACTAAACTAAAGGCTTTCAGCCAGACCTCTGGTTGAAACAGCTCTTATTCGCTCCCCTTTCATAGTAGAAGACCGAAACAACGTTCTAAAGACTGTTGACATCTAGTGGAAGCCTTAAGAAGTGCAATCTGACCCCATAGACTCTGTATATTGGATAGGCAATCACTTGAAAAACTACAAACCTCAGATTTCCCACTTCCTGGTTGGAATTTTCTCAGGTTTTTGCCTGCCATATGAGTACTGTTATACTCATAGACCTTATTTTAACAGTTTTGGAAACTTTCGAGTGTTTTCTATACAAATCTGCATATTCTAGCTTCTGGGCCTGAGTAACAGGCAGTTTACTATGGGCACGCTTTTCATCCGGATGTGAAAATACTGCCCCCTTGCATAAGAGGTTAAGCCATTTTGCCACCACTTTGTAAGTATGCTTGGGGTCATTGTATTTTATGAAGTGCACCAGTCCCTCTTGCAGCAAAGCACCCCACAACATGATGCTGCCGCCCCTTGCCTCACGGTTGGGATGGTGTTCTTTGGCTTGCAATCCTCCCCCTTTTCCTACAAACATAACGATGGTCATTATTGCCAAACAGTTCTATTTTTGTTTCATCAGACCAGAGGACATTTCTCCAAAAAGTACAATCTTTGTCCCCATGTGCAGTTGCAAACCGTAGTCTGGCGATTTTGGAGCAGTGGCTTCTTCCTTGCTGAGCGACCTTTCAGGTTATGTCGATATAGGACTCATTTTACTGTGGATATAGATAGTTTTGTACCTGTTATCCTCCAGCATCTACACAAGGTCCTTTGCTGTTGTTCTGGGATTGATTTTCACTTTTCAACCAAAGTATGTTCATCTCTAGGAGACAGAACGCATCTCGTTCCTGAGCGGTATGATGGCTGTGTGGTCCCATGGTGTATATACATGCGTACTATTGTTTGTACAGATGAACGTGGTACCTTCAGGCGGAAATTGCTCCCAAGGATGAACCAGACTTGTGGAGGTCTACAATTGTATTTCTGAGGTCTTGGCTGATTTATTTTGATTTTCCCATGGTGTCAAGCAAAGAGGCACTGAGTTTGAAGGTAGGCCTTGAAATACATCCACAGGTACACCTCCAATTGACTCAAATGATGTCAACACTAACTCAAAACTGCAACACTAACTCAAAAAAGTTCTGGGACACTGTAAAGTCCATGGAGAATAAGAACACCTCCTCCCAGCTGCCCACTGCACTGAAGATAGGAAACACTGTCACCACTGATAAATCTACTATAATTGAGAATTTCAATAAGCATTTTTCTACGGCTGGCCATGCTTTCCACCTGGCTACTCCTACCCCGGTCAACAGCACTGCACCCCCCACAGCAACTCACCCAAGCCTTCCCCATTTCTCCTTCTCCCAAATCCAGTCAGCTGATGTTCTGAAAGAGCTGCAAAATCTGGACCCCTACAAATCAGCCGGGCTAGACAATCTGGACCCTTTCTTTCTAAAATTATCTGCCGAAATTGTTGCCACCCCTATTACTAGCCTGTTCAACCTCTCTTTCGTGTCGTCTGAGATTCCCAAAGATCGGAAAGCAGCTGCGGTCATCCCCCTCTTCAAAGGGGGGACACACTCTTGACCCAAACTGCTACAGACCTATATCTATCCTACCCTGCCTTTCTAAGGTCTTCGAAAGCCAAGTCAACAAACAGATTACCAACCATTTCGAATCTCACCATACCTTCTCTGCTATGCAATCTGGTTTCAGAGCTGGTCATGGGTGCACCTCAGCCACGCTCAAGGTCCTAAACAATATCTTAACTGCCATCGATAAGAAATATTACTGTGCAGCCGTATTCATTGATCTGGCCAAGGCTTTCGACTGTCAATCACCACATCCTCATCGGCAGACTCGACAGCCTTGGTTTCTCAAATGATTCCCTCGCCTGGTTCACCAACTACTTCTCTGATAGAGTTCAGTGTGTCAAATCGGAGGGTCTGCTGTCCGGACCTCTGGCAGTCTCTATGGGGGTGCCACGGGGTTCAATTCTTGGACCGACTCTCTTCTCTGTATACATCAATGATGTCGCTCTTGCTGCTGGTGGGTCTCTGATCCACCTCTACACAGACGACACCATTCTGTATACTTCTGGCCCTTCTTTGGACACTGTGTTAACAACCCTCCAGGCAAGCTTCAATGCCATTCAACTCTCCTTCCGTGGCCTCCAATTGCTCTTAAATACAAGTAAAACTAAATGCATTCTCTTCAACCAATCGCTGCCTGCACCTGCCCGCCTGTCCAACATTACTACTCTGGACGGCTCTGACTAAGAATACGTGGACAACTACAAATACCTAGGTGTCTGGTTAGCCTGTAAACTCTCCTTCCAGACCCACATCAAACATCTCCAATCCAAAGTTAAATCTAGAATTGGCTTCCTATTTCGCAACAAAGCATCCTTCACTCATGCTGCCAAACATACCCTTGTAAAACTGACCATCCTACCAATGTCATTTACAAAATAGCCTCCAATACCCTTCTCAACAAATTGGATGCAGTCTATCACAGTGCAATCCGTTTTGTCACCAAAGCCCCATATACTATCCACCATTGCGACCTGTACACTCTCGTTGGCTGGCCCTCGCTTCATACTCGTCGGCAAACCCACGGGCTCCATGTCATCTACAAGACCCTGCTAGGTAAAGTCCCCCCTTATCTCAGCTCGCTGGTCACCATAGCATCACCCACCTGTAGCACGCGCTCCAGCAGGTATATCTCTCTGGTCACCCCCAAAACCAATTCTTTCTTTGGCCGCCTCTCCTTCCAGTTCTCTGCTGCCAATGACTGGAACGAACTACAAAAATCTCTGAAACTGGAAGCACTAATCTCCCTCACTAGCTTTAAGCACCAACTGTCAGAGCAGCTCACAGATTACTGCAACTGTACATAGCCCACCTATAAAGTAGCCCAAACAACTACCTATTTTCCTACTGTATTTATTTTATTTATTTATTTTCCTCCTTTGCACCCCATTATTTTTATTTCTACATTGCACATTCTTCCACTGCAAATCTACCATTCCAGTGTTTTACTTGCTATATTGTATTCACTTTGCCACCATGGCCTTTTTTTGCCTTTACCTCCCTTATCTCACCTCATTTGCTCACATTGTATATAGACTTGTTTATACTGTATTATTGACTGTATGTTTGTTTTACTCCATGTGTAACTCTGTGTCGTTGTATGTGTCGAACTGCTTTGCTTTATCTTGGCCAGGTCGCAATTGCAAATGAGAACTTGTTCTCAACTTGCCTACCTGGTTAAATAAAGGTGAAATAAAATAAAATAAGTAAATAAATAAGGCTATCAGAAGCTTCTAAAGCCATGACATCATTTTCTGGAATATTCCAAGCTGTTTAAAGTCACAGTCAACTTAGTGTGTGTAATCTTCTGACCCACTGGAATTGTGATGCAGTGAATTATAATTGAAATAATCTGTCAGTAAACAATTGTTGGAAAAATTACTTGTGTCATGTGCAAAGTAGATGTCTTAACCGACTTGCCAAAACTATAGTTTGATATCAAGACATTTGTGGAGAGGTTGAAAAATGAGTTTTAATGACTCCAACCTAATTGTATGGAGACTTCCGAGTTCAACTGTACACACACACACACACACGATATCATACTCACTATACATACACATGGATTTAGTACAGTAGAAATTAGGTTGTGGTGGAGTAGGGGCTTGAGGGCACACAGTGTGTTTTGAAATCTGTGAATGTATTGTAATATTGTTTTTAATTGTATAAACTGCATAAATTTTGCTGGTCCCCAGGAAGTGTAGCTGTTGCTTTGGCAGCAGCTAATGGGGATCCATAATAATTACAAAAATGTAACCTATGGATTAGGGGTAGTGCATATTAAAAAGAGAGATAAGACAACTCGCTGATGCTGTTCGCTGGGAGCATAAAATTACTTACAGTAGACAAACAGACATATGATCATATCTAATAATCATAATGTATTGTACTAACAAACTGATGAGCCGGCAAACGGACTCCCTCTCCCTACCTAATTCCACCTTCTAATGTCGTACCTCATATTTATGGTAACGGCTAAATTAAGTAAAAGGCTTAAAAATGCTGAAAGGTAATATCATTGGCAATTCCAGTGTAAGTGCAGGAGGGTTTGTCAATATTAATTTTCCTGAGCCCAAAGAAGCGTCCCGACTGGTGGGTCATTTATCCACAGAGCTTGAATCATGCACTCCACAGCAAAATCGACCACAATCCGACGCCCAGGGCAAAGAGCTATGGCCTTGACCTTTGACCCCTAAAAGCCAACCAACCTCCCCAAAAAAGAACATTGCATGAACATCTCTGGCCAATGTCCATCAGATTCCCGGCTTCAGCATCAACATGGATTGTGTGAACATCAATGCATATAAAACGGATATACTGTAGAGGCCCTGTTGGGACTGATTAGGCTTTTGCGTTTACATATGGTATTGAACAAATTTGAGAGACATTACTGGAGATTTTCAATACAGTATTACAACAATAATTAACTAGTATTTACATCAAAAACAAAATGCGCCACAAATGTCGCTCACCTTTTTTCTTCAGGAAAACTTTTCTGGTTTCCAGTGGACTTTGACGCACTTTATGGTTCTGTAAAAATTTCACAGCTGTGGCTATCTGTGGAAAACAAAGAAAGAATGTAGAAAAGGTTGGATTTCAACTTCAAGAATACAAAGATTATCCATCTTATGGCTGTATACAACAGCAAACAAACATTCTCACTCAGTCTAGACAGAAGTGGTAGCCTAGGTTTGTTAAAACCCAGACATGGTATAAATTGATTTGTTTGAAAGTCACTTCTGAAAACTTCCCTGCATTGAGTATTAAGACCACCTGACCACTTTCTAGATAATTCCGGAGAATGACCAAATCAGCTGTTATAAAATTAGCCCATCAAAGAGTGCTGGACAAATGGAGTATGGAGCTTAATTCGCTATCATCCTCTTACAAGACAAACTTCCAGTCTTAAGTGCGTGGGGGAAGAAAATCTATACTTAATGCAGAGGTGATCATTTGTATCTAATAACTTAAGAATCCTTGGCTGAAAACTTCTGTAATTCTTCCAGTTAAAAACGCACCATGATCAAATCACTAAAGCCTAAATGTTGTAATGACTCGAGACGTTAATGCACTAGAACGTTAAATGGCATCAGAACATCAGTAGTTTCAAGTGCATGGCATTCATCAATTCTATTATGTTTTCCTTCGAGATGCACCTTAATTTCCCCCACTCCAGTTTGCTTTTCCAAGAATTAGAGAAAAAAAAACATCCTTAAATGCTATTAAAACATACATTTGAAGTGGGCACCTTGAAGTGGTGCCTCTTAAAACAGATAAACATTAAATAACATGGAGAACGGGGGAAACACACACTGGCAAGGAGGGCTTAGATGACTTGTTATCTCACCTGTGGTCCCCTGTGATTCAATTGTAAAAGTCATCCCTCTAATAGGTTAAAAGGTTTTGATTACCCTTCCTTTTCTTGGAGTGTTGAAAGAAAAAAAAGTGATTGAGCACACTGCCAGTGGGTAATTCATTTTGGGTAATGCATTGCATATACTAAAGACCTGTTTCAATCCAAAATAATTACATTTTTAAACTCATCTAAAAAAGGGGCAGCTATGGCAGGGAAGCAGTCTAAAAAGCCATATTATTCTGTGACAAAACACAGTGTGGTGTGGGTGTGATGAAAACGTACTACTCCTCAACATCTAAGTTTTGCCACGTGAAATGCATCCAAACTCAAATGATAGTGATCTATTATCAGCTTTAGACATCTGTATTGTATGTCAGAGAGGTTGAGAAATCTTTGAAAATATGACCATTATTGTTTAGTTATTCCTAAAGTGGCATAACATGACTTATTATAAAGTACTAAGTTTAAAATGGGGCCAAGTTGTATCATTTTATCAAAGGAGTAGACAAACCGTTCAGAAATATTTATTATCCATTTATTCACCATAACATTAGCATGACCTTTGATGTACACAAGGGTTGCACAAGGGGTGTGGAAATTCCTGGATCTCTATATGCTGAGGGCTTATTAAAGTCAGTCGCCCGGAACCTTCATTGTGACAAGCAGATTAAACCATTTGCATGGTGAACCACCGACTGATGTTTGAGGAGAACATATATCTGTTTGATAACAAGATGGGAATATTCTGGCTTTTAGGATTCTGAAAGATCATTCACTGATTCAGTGAGTGAAAAGGCCATAAAAATGTGCAGTTAAATTAATCCAGGACAATAGGTAATGAATGAAAACTAGAAAAGAATGGATAACATATTGCTAATAAACTGAGGCTAACAAGGCTATAGAATCGCATTAATTGTAGTGACTGAAAGATTGAGATGTGAGAGGAAAATAACCTAAATGTGGAAGAATACGCTACATTTGTTTCCATTATTTCCTTAAACTATAAATATTGTACAATTGACAAGTATCTTGTCACCTATGTTAAAACAAGAATGTTGTAATCTACAGTATGTGTCGACATAAAAAAGCACAACATCAAAAAAAATCTAAAAACTAATAAGTCAAAATGTCAATTTTAGTAAAATGGTTGCAGTGTATCTTCAGGGAGGGTAAAAGTGCTGTTCTTAGCAGATGACATAGCTGGTTTGCACAAGTTCCACCCAGACATCTCAATCAATTATAACCACATTGCACAGATTTCAGTCTTGTCTTGTTATTGACTTATAGATCATCCCTGCTATAGTGTACGGTAGCACATAATTGGGCTTTTAAGGGGTGGGCTGTATGTTAGTACAAGGCACATTTGGTTTGGCAGGATAAATATCAATTGAAATTAAAATGGTGGGTGTGTCTGGCTTTTCCGAATACCGGTAAATACCTTTTGGTTAGTTGAACAATCATTTTCTAATGCTTCTTGTAAAGCTAAAATTGCTAATGCACCAAAGTGCTCCATGTACTGACCAATAATCTTTACAAATGAGATAACCAATAAAGTGTCAGGTACAGCCGAAAAAGAGGCGAAAACTCAATCATAGGAAGAGATGAACACTAACCAATGTGCTTTAAGAGAGTGAAGTTGATGAGCGGACAAGATTACAGCATCATTATTGAGTTTGAATTGGCACCTTTTTTTTTTACCTTGAATCTTTACTTTAACATTTTGAAAAATGTCTAGCAAACCTAATTATGTTTGAACTAACCAGTAGAATGTTTTTTTCTCTCACTAGTAACAGCATTGAAGTAAAATATTGGTATAAACCTATGAAAATTTACCAATGCACCATTATTAGTTACATTTTTGAAAAATAAAACACTTGGAAAATACTGACTAACTGGCTGGGAGGGCACTGTGTTTTTATTTAATCATTTCCTTTTTGTTGGTGGTTTTTTGATGTTTAAATGTATGAATATATGAAACAATAAAATATATATTTTTTAAAGGGATGCGTTTGCTTAGAAATGCTGCCATACAATGGCCATATTGAAAAATAGGATTTCCTGAGTGACTATATTTAGAGGTCAAGTGGGGTTTCAAGAGTTTTCATTTCACTTTTTAGTTTTCCAAGAGAAAAAGCACTCTTACAAAAGCTGAGAAGTGTAAAAGACTTAACACAGACAACTTAAGGGATCAATGTTACAAAAGTAGAGGTGGAAGTGTGTGAAGATTGAGTAAGAATTGTCATATAGAATGAACAGGAACAGATTGTTTCCAAACTGATGGTAGTCCATACTAAAGCTATATCATACCCATGAAGGCACAGATGCAAAGTGAGGGAGGCGCTGAATTATTTCATTATCAAAGTAAGACCACCAATAATGTGAACTTCGATAGCAACAATTCCACAGATCGTTGCTGTAAATGAGAATGGTGTTCCTAGTCAACTTACCAGGTAAAAAAAAAGAAATGCCCAACATTGTCACTGAGCGCTACTGTAACTAGCTAATGTAAAGGACCATCGTATCAAATAACATTTTATTTGTCACATGCTTCGTAAAGAACAGGTGTAAACTAACAGTGAAATGCTTACTTACGGGTCCTTTTCCAACAATGCAGATTAAATATATATATATATTTTTTAAACATTGAAATAGTGACACGTGGAATAAATACACAGTGAATAACAAATAACAATAATGAGTAAAATTAAGATGGTTATATAGAGGGAGTACCAGTACTGATAGTCCTGAATGACAGTTCAGAATGAATCGTGAATAGTGATGAGTGAGAAAGATAGACACACAAATATCTTACCCCAAAGCCATGCTAACCTCTCACCATTAAAATAACAGGGGAGGTTAGCATTTTTTGGGGGGTATGACATTTGTGTGTCTAACTTTCTCACTCATCATTTTTTCAGATTAATGCAGGACTATCCGTGATCATGGTAGCATCCACATTAATGTAGAAGTGTTTAGAGAAACATTTTATTCTTATTTACAATAAAAGTGAATCCAAAATTACACAACACATTATTTAACATGAATTTTTATTGGGCAGGTAGCCTAGTGGTTAGAGCGTTGGGCCAGTAACCGAAAAGGTTGCTTGATCGAATCCCCAAGCTGACAAGGTAAAAATCGGTCATTTTGCCCTTGAGCAAGGCAGTTAAACTACTGTTCGCCAGGCGCCGAAGACGTGGATGTCGATTAAGGCAGCCCACCGTACCTCTCTGATTCAGAGGGGTTGTGTTAAATGCGGAAGACACATTTCAGTTGAAGGTTGTTGTACAACTGACTAGGTATCCCCATCTCCCTTTCATTCAATGGGCACAAAATAATCTGAAACACAACCAAAACAAAAACTTGTCCCAATGCATCCAACAAGTTTGTAAAGTCACAATCTTGATGTAATTATTGCATGCTAAGTGAATTTGTCCCAATTCTTTTAGTCCCACAAAAATGGGGGGACTATGTACAAAAAATGCTGTCATTTCTAAACAGTTCACCCGATATGGATGAAAAGAGCCTCTAGGGCTGGGCTGTATACCATATACTGGTGTTGATGCATGGACCGGTTTGGGTTTTTACTTTATCTTCAATAACAGTATTTGAATGTTTGGTTTGTTAAATGTGATATGCCGGATGTAACTTACATTTTTATAGTTTACTACACTACTTGAGTCATCTCTCTCGGCTCCCTCTCTCCATGCTGCTTTCCACACAGACCTAGCCCGTCACTCAAGGAGCGCATGTGTTGTTACTTGACCACAAGACACTTGCGTTCAGTCTGCATGGTCAATGCAGCACATGCAACAATGTTGATGACTACAATGCGGTTTACACTTGCTTCTTAGCCGCTAATGATAATCGCTAGTTAGCTGGTCAGAGTAAACGTAGCTAGCTATACAGCCTGATACCAATGAGGGTGTAGATCTAAATCAGCATGTTGTCTGTGTAACAGTATCTTCTAAATCAAAGAAGAATAAGCAAAGCATGGATATGTTAGCTACATGAAGTAGATAAGAGAAAACATTTAATGTAGCCAAAGAATATACGGTCCCCTAGGAAACGCTGACAAACACTTTGGTTCCTACCCTGTCACATTAACTCCTCCCTGGCATTTTTAGTCATTGTGATGTAAAATAACACTGTTTTTAAAGTGCCCAATATTACACTACATGGCCAAAAGTATGTGAAACACCTGCCCGACCAACATGCCATTTCAAAATCATGGGAATTAATATGAAGTTGGTCCCCCTTCTTCTGCTATAACAGCCTCTACTCTTCTCGGAAGGCTTTCCACTATATGTTGAAACATTGCTGTGGTGACTTGCTTCCATTCAGCCACCAGAGCATTAGTGAGGACGAGCACTGATGTTGGGCGATTAGGCCTGGCTCGCAGTCTGTGTTCCAATTCATCCCAAAGGTGTTTGATGGGGTTGAGGTCAGGGCTCTGTGCAGGCCAGTCAAGTTCTTCCACACCAGTCTTGACAAACCCTTTCTGTATGGCCCTCGTTCTGTGCACAGGGCATTGTCATGCTGAAACAGGAAAGGGTCTTCCCCAAACTGTTGCCACAAAGTTGGAAGCAAGGAATCGTCTAGAATGTCATTGTATGCTGTAGCGTTAAGATTTCCCTTCACTGGAACTAAGGGGCCTAGCCCGAACTATGAAAAACAGCCCCAGACTATTATTCTTCCTCCACCAAACTTTACAGTGGGCACTATGCATTGGAGCAAGTAGCATTCTCCTGGCATCCGCCAAACCCAGATAAGTCCGTCAGACTGCCAGATGGTGAAGCGTGATTCATCACTCCAGAGTCCAATGGCGGCGAGGAATACACCACTCCAGCGGACGCTTGGCATTGTGCATGGTGACCTTAAGCTTGTGTGCGGCTGCTGGGCCATGGAAACAAATTTCATGAAGGCCTCAAGTGAATAGTTACTGTGCTGACGTTGCTTCCAGAGGCAGTTTGGAACTCACTAGTGACTGTTGCAACTGAGGACAGAAGATTTTTTACAAGCTATTCACTTCAGCACTCAGCGGTCCCATTCTGTGAGCTTGTGTGGCCTACCACTTCGCGGCTGAGCCGCGTTGCTCCTAGGCTGTTGCTCCTAGGCGTTTCCACTTCACAATAACAGCACTTATAGTTGACCGGGCCAGCTCTAGCAGTGCAGAAATTTGGTAAACTGATTTGTTGGAAAGGTGGGCTCCTATGGCGGTGTCACGTTGAAAGTCACTGAGCTCTTCAGTACGGGCCATTCTACTGTCAATGTTTGTCTATGGAGATTGCATAGCTGTGGCCTCGATTTTATACATCTGTCAGCAACGGGTGTGGCTGAAATAGCCAAATCCACTAATTTTAAGGGGTGTCCACATACACTACATGGCCAAAAGTATATTTTCAACTATAGAATTAGAATAATCATTATTTTTCCATGATTCCAACCGTTCACTCAAGGGTTTTCATCTAAATCTCAAGTCAAATCGCAATTGCAACATTTGGTTAAAAATAAGGCTTAGGTTTTTTGCCCATATCATGCAGCCCTATGTTGCAGTGTGGGAAATTATCTTAAATGAGAGCAGGAAATGCAGAAATGTATGAAAATGCAGAAAGATATTTTGGGTTGAAGTTCAATTGAACAGTATAAAACAATCAAAATGGAGAGAGGCCAATTGAAATCACATAGAATATTCAGTGCATTCGGAAACCCCTTGACTTTTTCCACGTTATTACGTTACAGCCTTATTCTAAAATGAATTTTAAAAATAAATCAAATCTACACAAAATACCCCATAATGACAACACAAAAAATATATTTTTATACATTTTGCAAATAAAATAAAACAACTTCACATTTACATAAATTATTCAGACACTTTACTCAGTACTTTGCTGAAGCACCTTAGGCTTTTTTGAGGGGTCTGAAAACTTTCCGAATGCACTGTACATGTTGCCATCCTAGGGTTACGCACTACTCAAAACAAATTTTGAACTGTTATTATTCAAAAACATCAAATACAGTCAATAATTTTAAACTTTGATATGATATATTTCATAGTTTAGAATTTATTTTATTATTAAACCTTTATTTAACTAGGCAAATCAGCTAAGAATAAATTCAATAAAATAATAACAAATTATTTACAATGGTGGCCTACCAAAAGGCAAAATGCCTCCTGCGGGGATGGGGACTGGGTTAGAAAATAAATGAAATAAAAGTATAGGACAACACACACATCACGACAAGAGAGACAATACATAAAGAAAGACCTAAGACGACAACATAGCATGGCTGCAACACGTCTTCACTATTATTCTATAATGTAGAAAATAGTAAAAATAAAGAAAAACCCTGGAATGAGTAGGTGTGTCCAAACTTTTGACTGGTACTGTATATATAATTAGGCTACTTCAAGGAGAGGATCTGCTGATTTCCACCTAAGTAGACATACCCAAGCTAAGAGATTTTCATAAACAATAACTGGTAATGTTGCATAATCTTAGAAAGATCTGGAACTCACCTTTCTTGCAAAATTTTTTAATAAATTACTGAGGTGTACTTTTGAGGACACAATCTCAAGTACATAGTGCAAATACTATAAAAATATGAAAAAGCATATATTTTTTCCTATTCAACAAAAGTAGGGCAATAGGGCTTGAAATGACTGAAATGCTTTCTAAATATAGTAACAATCAAACAAATATGATCATACTACATCATTGGCACTATTCAAATAAGTGACAAATAAGTGACAAATGTTCTTTCTCCTTAACGTCAACTAAGTGGCACAGAGACAGTTCAAATGTGTGCAGACTAGTTATAACTTCAGCTTTAAACATGAACAGATTTTGTCAGTCTGTGACGAAGAGAAAGTGGTCTTGTTTCAATTCTATGAAATTATTTAATATTTTTTTGAGAGCTCTAAATCCAGCTGAGAACATCACAGCGATATGAAACCACAACAGCTGGGTGGAGAAAGAGAACATTTATTATTTGTCTGGATAGGAGCAAAAATTTGACATGTCACTCACTATGCAAATGTTGGGTCCGAAACCTGACACTTCAAGTCAGCTCCTTTGTACACCAAAATGTCAGTAGGAACTGGTCCCGAACCGCTCAACATCTAACAACACCAGCACCAAATTGAGTTACACTAAAACACTAGTCGTACTTTTCAGAGCAAATGTTTGGGCTTTTTTTTCTCCAAATAGTGGAGGTTTAGCATAACTGCCAAGGTCTAAACCGCATAAAATCTGCTCAAGTCATTGGGTAAATAAACAAGATGTAAGAGGCATTTCAGTAAGTGAAAATCAATTCATAAAATGTTTCATTCATTAGAAGTTAACTTGCTCACATTAAACTCTGAGCCAAGTCATATATTCTACAAAAAAGGTATGTGTACATTTATCTGCAATAATGAACACTATGAGAAGGACAGAACAACTAGCGGCCAGGGGAGCAACAATGGAGGGCTAAAATGAAATCATTAGCAAGTATAGGATTCAGTCTCAGTGCGAATCAATTCATTTCAAATTGGCCTGTACATTTGTGGAGAAGCACCCCTGATACTATAATAGGCTAATAGACATGGACAAAATTGTGTTAGGCTGGTCTCAAATTTCCCCCAAACAATAGTTTGCAGGACTGAAAAAAGAGAAAGAAGGAGAGGGAGAAAAATTAAGCTTATATTAATTAGGCTATATGCTTTCAGGGGCGATTCACTAACATGGATGGTTGTCTTAAATGCTTAACCCAATTGCTTTGTGTTACCAGAACCCTGCTAAAAGGAATGAGGTTTAATACAATTAAAGTATTTCCTTTTCTCTCTTAACTGGTTGATATACCCAACAGTGCTTTAACTCCATTTTATAACTACATCTTTAAATGCCCTTCTAATTGTTACATCTTTCCCGCCTAATGTGACCTTTAGCTAAGGAAGCAGAGCCTCATGGGAGCAGCTATGTGAAATCAGTGACCCTGGGAGACATGGAAGAGTGTGGCGAAACAGAACCATCTATGTGGATATCAATGCCGGCGCCACACAAAGTCAACATTATCTACAACAGCAGCTCTTCCAAAGTTTAAACATCCGAATGGTCAGGCAATGGCAATACCGGGATCTTTGAAATTGGACCTTTGATTTCATGTTCTGCGTTAAACTGTGGTTTAACTGTTCGGTGTCAGCTTGTTTGACTGTTTTGGATTGTTGAGGCATTCCCCGTTATTCCCTGTTGTTACCTCATAACCCTAACCCATAGTAAAAACAAAAAACAGAAATGCCTTATTTACATACAGTAAGTATTCAGACCCTTTGCTATGAGACGCAAAATTGAGCTCAGGTGTATCCTGGTTCCATTGATCATCCTTAAGATGTTTCTACAACTTGATTGGAGTCCACCTGTGGGTAAATTCAATTGATTGGACATGATTGGGAAAGGCACATATCTGTCTATATAAAAGATCCCACAGTTTAGAGTCCATGTCAGAGCTAAAACCAAGCCATGAGGTCAAAGGAATTGTTTGTAGAGCTCCTAGACAGGATTGTGTTGAGGCACAGATCTGGGGAAAGGTACCAACACATTTCTGCAGCATTGAATGTCCCCAAGAACAGTGGCCTCCATCATTCTTAAAAATGGAAGAAGTTTGGAACCACCAAGGCTCTTCCTAGAGCTGGCCGCCTGGCCAAACTGAGCAATCGGGGGAGAAGGGCCTTGGTCAAGGAGGTGACCAAGAACCCGATGGTCAATCTGACAGTTCGACTGAACAGGCCTTTATGGTAGAATGGCCAGACAGAAGCCACCCCTCAGTAAACGGCACATGACAGCCCACTTGGAGATGCCAAAATGCACCTAAAGACTCACCATGAGAAACAAGATTCTCTGGTCTGATGAAACCAAGACTGAACTCTTTGGCCTGAATGCCAGGCATCATGTCTGGAGGAAACCTGACACCATCCCTACGGTGAAGCATGGTGGTGGCAGCATCATGCTGTGGGGATGTTTTTCAGCGGCAGGGACTGGGAGACTAGTCAGGATCGAGGAAAAGATGAACGGAGCAAAGTACAGAGAGACCCTTGATGAAAACCTGCTCCAGATAGATCAGGACCTCAGACTGGGGCGAAGGTTGACCTTCCAACAGGACAACGACCATAAGCACACAGCCAAGACAATGCAGGAATGGCTTTAGGACAAGTCTCTGAATGTCCTTGAGTGGCCCAGCCAGATCCCAGACTTAAACCGGATCGAACATCTCTGGAGATACCTAAAAATAGCTGTGCAGCGACACTCCCCATCCAACCTGACAGAGCTTCAGAGGATCTGCAGAGAAGAATGGGAGAAACTCCCCAAATACAGGTGTACCAAGCTTGTAGCGTCATCATACCCAAGAAGACTCGAGGCTGTAATGGCTGCCAAAGGTGCTTCAACAAAGTACTGAGTAAAGGGTCTGAATACTTATGTAAATGTGATTGCAAATATATTACACTTTTTTTTTTAAATAACACTTCCAAAAACCCATTTTTGCATTGTCATTATGGGGTATTGTGTGTAGACTGGATTAAATGTTGTTTTTCTCATCATTTCAGAATAAGGCAGAATAAGGCCGTGACAAAATGTGGAAAAAGTCAAGAGGTCTGAATACTTTCCGAATGCACTGTATGAATCAAAACTGAAAAAAGGGTAACGACCAACTTGTTTAAATGTGTAACATGCTCCCCTGCTAATGACAAAAGTATAATATAGTTCCCGTTTTACATCTGTTAAGATGCTCAAGAGGTATGGTGGGGTTGGTTTTCCAAGATATAGAATTTTCCAAATGTGGTTAATCTTTATTGAATAATCTTAACTTCTGAAATTCAAAAAGGTCAGCGTGAACGTTTCAATGCATAAAAAGTGCCATGGAAAACTTCATTGACGTTTGGTTGGCAAAGGTTTAAAAATAACAGACAGGCTGCATGTGTGACAACTTTAGCCCCATGGGCAAGGCTACAAACATGACATCAACATCACATTACGCAATTATAAAGGGGGGTGGTGGACCGAAATCAGTCTCTTTTGCGACCAGTGCACATTCAGACCAAACTTTCCATTCATAAGTATTTGCCTATCAGATGTTCTTCGTCACAACTAGGCCTAACAGTTGAATTGGTCAATACAAAGGAACTTTGCAGGCTGGAACTCGTGTGAGGCCAGATCTAGACCCTTCAATCAAGCTGTCCCTCACAAAATAAAGCTTTTAGATCAGCACAGATTATATCAGGCCTGTGGACTCTTATTCTAGAAATCACATTTTTTTATGAAATGTGTAAACACCCCCATCCCATTCATAGACATATTTCCTTACGAAAAAAGAACAGGGATATAGCTACAGTTGAAGATAGAAGTTTACATACACCTTAGCCAAATACATTTAAACTCAGTTTTTCACAATTCCTGACATTTAATCATAGTAAAGATTCCCTGTCTTAGGTCAATTAGGATCATCACTTTGTTTTAAGAAGGTGAAATGTCAGAATAATAGGAGAGAGAATGATTATGCTTTAGTTTCTTTCATCACTTTCCCAGTGGGTCAGAAGTTTACATACACTCAATTAGTATTTGGTAGCATTGCCTTTAAATTGTTTAATTTGGGTCAAATGTTTCACAAGCTTCCCACAATAAGTTGGGTGAATTTTGGCCCATTCCTCCTGACAGAGCTGGTGTAACTGAGTCAGGTTTGTAGGCCTTTCCAGTTCTGCCCACACATTTTCTATAGTATTGAAGTCAGGTCTTTGTGATGGCCACTCCAATACCTTGACTTTGTTGTGCTTAAGCCATTTTGCCACAATTTTGGAAGTATGTTTGGTGTCATTGTCCATTTGGAAGACGCATTTGCGACCAAGCTTTAACTTCCTGACGGATATCTTGAGATGTTACTTCAATATATATCCATATAATTTTACATCCTGGCCATCTATTTTGTGAAGTGCACCAGTCCCTCCTTCAGCAAAGCACCCCAACAACATGATGCTGCCACCCCCGTGCTTCAGGTTTGGGATAGTATTCTTCGGCTTGCAAGCCTCCCCCTTTTTCCTCCAAACATAACTTTGGGCATTTTGGCCAAACAGTTCTACTTTTGTTTCATCAGACCAGACTACATTTCTCCAAAAAGTACGATCTTTGTCCCCATGTGCAGTTGCAAACCGTAGTCTGGCTTTTTTTAATGGCGGTTTTGGAGCGGTGCCTTCTTCCTTGCTGAGCGACCTTTCGGGTTATGTCGATATAGGACTCGTTTTACTGTGGATATAGATACTTCTGTACCCGTTTCCTCTAGCATCTTCACAAGGTCCTTTGCTGTTGTTCTGGGATTGATTTGCACCAAAGTACGTTCATCTCTAGGAGACAGAACGCGTCTCCTTCCTGAGTCGTATGACGTCTGCATGGTCCCATGGCGTTTATACTTGCGTACTATTTTGTACAGATGAACGTGGTACCTTCAGGCGTTTGGAAATTGCTCCCAAGGATGAGCCAGACTTGTGGAGGTCTACAATTGTTTTTCTGAGGTCTTGGATGATTTCTTTTGATGTTCCCATGATGTCAAGCAAAGAGGCACTGAGTTTGAAGGTAAGCCTTGAAATACATCCACAGATACACCTCCAATTGACTCAAATGATGTCAATTAGCCGATCAGAAGCTTCTAAAGCCATGACATCATTTTCTGGAATTTTACAAGCTGTTTAAAAGGCACAGTCAATTTAGTGTATGTAAACTTCTGACCCACTGGAATTGTGATACAGTGAATTATAAGTGAAATAATCTGTCTGTAAACAAATGTTGTAAAAATTACTTGTGTCATGCACAAAGTAGATGTCCTAACTGACTTGCCAAAACTATAGTTTGTGAACAAGAAATGTGTGGAGTGGTTAAAAAACGAGTTAAATGACTCTAACCTAAGTGTATGTAAACTTACGACTTCAACTGTATCTATTAAGGGACGTGTTTCAGCAGGTTGAAGACGTGCTAGCCTAATACATGGCATTTCATGATGTTAGGATCATTACATTGAAACTTAGGACAAAGTGTCTGAAGTTCTCTCTTTGTCAGTTACAGTTCACATACATTGAATCATTCACCTCCAAAAATTGTGTAAGTTTGATGAGAAATATTGATAAACAATCAACATTGATGATCCGGTTAAGTTACACATTCAAAACAAAATCGGGTGTCTACTATATAAGGTTTACAGGCTATAACCCATTAAAAAAAACGTCCATCTAAAATCTACAGTTCCTTGAGTAAACAAAAACTACAGTATTCAAATAAAACATCCCTCATGAAGTATTAACTTCATATTAATGTTATTTTTTTCCAATGGCTGCATAGGGTCGAGTTAGCCTCACCAAAACACAAACATATGACTGCTTGGATAAATACATCCACATAGTGGTAGGGGCTGGGTTTGGTGCCGCCCCCATGACTAAAGACCACTACCCCTATCAGTGACACTTCACTTTCACTCACTTTGGCCAAAAGACCGGCATATATATCCCACAAATTTATTTTAATTCAGGTAAAAGGCCTAAACAAGAAGGCTGGGGCCGCTCTGACAGATAAGGGTCATCAGAGATTAAACTGTGGCACTTTAGCTGGAGAAAGCAGCAGCGGTGTAGCACAACAAAACTACTCAGCCACCACAAACATTCAAGCCCCTTCTCAGCAGCAATCCAGTAATGGATACTTCCTTGGCTTCTCTATTGGTCAAAATGTTTTCATACAATAATTTAATTCAGAAACACTTTTACAAAGCAGGAGTGATCAATTTTAATTAGTTGATTTTTTTTCTCAATCGCATAAAATGTAATGTACTGCCATCGATCTCCTTTGTTCTTTAATGCAGTGCCTCTTTCCTGTAATTTGAAGCTTTATTTTTTTTTTTACTCTTACAGTCAATGATGACATTTTGTGACAAGCAGCTCCACTTGTCTTTTATGAGCATTACCGGAAACAAAAGACACAATAAACGCAAATAGAAATAATTTAAAAGAATACAGTAAACTGAATGTGTTGCCACAATAATAATTTCCATTTTAAAAATGTAAAGTGCTCACAGGAATACATGTACACTGTACAACAGGGGTAATCAACCTGGGATCCGCGAACCCCTAACTTTGAAATGCATACCTTCAGTAGAAAAGAGGATAATATTTCCTTTCTAATGATTTCAACTCCTAATATTGAACAAATTACACTCACTGGAGTATCTGACATACTGTACAGCGCGTTCAGAAAGTATTCATACCCCTTCACTTATTACACATTTTGTTATGTTCCAGCTTGAATTCAAAATAATTGATTAAATATATTTTACACACACAATAACCCATTATGGCAAAAGTAAAATGAAAAGGAAATACAGAAATCTGATTTACTTAAGTATTCACACCCGCGAGTCAATATTTTGTAAAAGCTCCTTTGCCAGCAATTACAGTTTTGAGTCGTCTTGGGTATGTCTGTATCAGCTTCGCACATTTTCTCAAGCTCTGTAAAGTTAAATGGGGATCTGCGGTGAATGGAAATCTTCAAGTCTTTCTATAGATTTTCAATGGATTCCAGTCTGGTCTTTGGCCACTCAAGGACTTTTACATTCTTGTTCTGAAGCCATTCCAGCGTTGCATTGGCTGTGTGCTTGGGGTCATTGTCCTGTTGGAACGTAAATCTTGGTCCCAGTCTAAGGTCGTTTGCACTCTGAAGCAGGTTCTCATTTTATTTATTTCACCTTTATTTAACCAGGTAGGCTAGTTGAGAACAAGTTCTCATTTGCAACTGCGACCTGGCCAAGATAAAGCGTAGCAATTCGACACATACAACAACACAGAGTTACACATGGAATAAACAAAACATACAGTCAATAATACAGTAGAACAAAATGAAACAAAAAGTCTAAATACAGTGAGTGCAAATGAGGTAAGTTAAGGAAATAAATAGGCCATGGTGGTGAATTAATTACAATATAGCAATTAAACACTGGAATGGTAGATCGGCAGAAGATGAATGTTCAAGTAGAGATACTGGGGTGCAAAGGAGCAAAATAAATAAATAAATACCAGTATGGGGATGAGGTAGGTAGATAGATGGGCTGTTTACAGATAGGCTAAGTACAGGTGCAGTGATCTGTAAACTGCTCTGACATCTGGTGCTTAAAGTTAGTGAGGGAGATGTGAGTCTCCAGCTTCAGAGATTTTTGCAATTCGTTCCAGTCATGGGCAGCAGAGAACTGGAAGGAAAGACGACCAAAGGAGGAATTGGCTTTGGTGGTGACCAGTGAGATATACCTGCTGGAGCGCGTGCTACGAGTGGGTGCTGCTATGGTGACCAGTGAGCTGAGATAAGGCGGGGCTTTACCTAGCAGAGACTTGTAGATAACCTGTAGCCAGTGGGTTTGGCGACAAGTATGAAGCGAGGGCCAACCAACAAGAGAGTACAGGTCGCAATGGTCGGCAGTGTATGGGGCTTTGGTGACAAAACGGATGGCACTGTGATAGACTGCATCCAGTTTGTTGAGTAGAGTGTTGGAGGCTATTTTATAGATGACATCACCGAAGTCGAGGATCGGTAGAATGGTCAGTTTTACGAGGGTGTTTGGCAGCATGAGTGAAGGATGCTTTGTTGCGATATAGGAAGCCGATTCTAGATTTAATTTTGGATTGGAGATGCTTAATGTGAGTCTGGAAGGAGTTTACAGTCTAACCAGACACCCAGGTATTTGTAGTTGTCCACGTATTCTCAGAGTCAGAGCCGTCCAGAGTAGTGACGGGCAGCGATCGATTGAAAAGCATGCATTTAGTTTTACTTGACTTTAAGAGCAGTTGGAGGCCATGGAAGGAGAGTTGTATGGCATTGAAGCTCGTCTGGAGGTTAGTTAACACCGTGTCCAAGGAGGGGCCAGAAGTATACAGAATGGTGTCGTCTGCGTAGAGGTGGATCAGAGAATCACCAACAGCAAGAGCAACATCATTGATGTATACGGAAAAGAGAGTCGGCCCGAGAATTGAACCCTGTGGCACACCCATAGAGACTGTCAGAGGTCCAGACAACAGGCCCTCCGATTTGACACACTGAACTCTATCAGAGAAGTAGTTGGTAAACCAGGCGAGGCAATCATTTGAGAAACCAAGGCTGTCGAGTCTGCCAATAAGAATGTTGTGATTGACAGAGTCGAAAGCCTTGGCCAGGTCGATGAATAGTCATCAAGGATTTACAGGGGGCTGCAGGGGTGCGTGCTACGCAACTGCTTATAACTAACTAGACGTTAAGTATAACTATAAGAAATCTAAGACATGTTAAATAAAAAGACATCCACAGCTCAGGAATCCAGCTTTGCTAACTTGCTAGCTAAGAGGCCAGAAGTCAAGATCAAACTTCTTGGTTGCAGCAGAGACAGTCTAGCCTGAGTACCAGTCTCTTAAGCTAACATTTCTCTCCTTGCCACTCATTGTCATTGCCAAAGAGACTGGCATATCTACCATCTTCAAATATGAACATTCTATCATTAATGAGCTTGAGGAGAATAGAGGATTCGATAACCCTCACAGCTATCCTCCAACAATTATCCAAATATTGGAATGTTATCACTTTTCCTTCACAGAACACGTTGGTATCTGGTTGCTAAGCAATCCATTTTTTGTTTGTCCAGATGAAACTAGTCTGTCAAAATTTGCTAGCTCACATCTAAATACATGCTGCAATTCCAACCACAAAATCTATTTGCTTTGATTTTAAGCCTCGAAATACAACTTGCCTAACAGCTAAATGTTTGTTTTTGACTTTGTCATAATTCTAATTCTATGAGGCTCTACATGTTGTCAAATGTTAATGTTAATTCCAATGAGCAACTCCACCGTAAATCCAGCTGCATATTAAACAGAGGTTACCAAAGAGACTGGCCGTTTGGCAATGACAATGGACTGGCAAGGAGTGGAATGTTAGCTAAAAAGACTGGTACCCAGACAAGACATTCAATCCCTCCTGGATCGAGATCCCTGTTGATCCCTGTCCCAAATTGTTTTGTAAGTAAAAAATTATGATTAAAATCATTATTTTTATAGCACCCATTGTGTGCACATTTGGTAATACCGTATACCCTGGTATAGTCCAGAAACGGTATGAACATTTGGATACCGCCCAACCCTAGTGGACTCCAAGTTGTAGTGACATCAAGGATGATCAAATGAAATTGGATGCACCTGAGCTCAAGTTGGAGTGTCATAGCAAAGGGATATGAATACTTACAGTACCAGTCAAAGTTTGGACACGCCTACTCATTCAAGGGGTATCCTTTTTTTTCTTCTTCTTTTTCTACATTGTAGAATAAGTGAAGACATCAAAACTATGAAATAACACATATGGGATTATCTAGTTACCAAAAAAGTTAAAAAAGAGTTAAACAAATCAAAATATATTTTAGATTTGAGATTCTTCAAAGTCGCCACCTGTTGCCTTGATGACAGCTTTGCCAACTCTTGGTATTCTCTCAACCAGCTTCACCTTGAATGCTTTTCCAACAATCTTGAAGGAGTTCCCACATACGCTGAGCATTTGTTGCTGCTTTTCCTTCACTCCGCGGTCCAACTCATCCCAAACCATCTCAATTGTGTTGAGGTCGGGTGATTGTGGAGGCCAGATCTGATGCAGCACTCAATCAATCTCTTTCTAAGTCAGATAGCCCTTACACAGCCTGGAGGTGTGTTGGGTCATTGTCCTATTGAAAAACAAATGACAGTCCAAGTAAGCGCAAACCAGGTGTAATATCGTATTGCTGCAGAATGCTGTGGTAGCCATGCTGGTTAAGTGTGCCTTGAATTCTTTTTTTTTTTAAATCACTGACAGTGTCACCAGCAAAGCACCCTCACACCTCCATGATTCACGGTGGAACAACACATGCAGAGATCATCCGTTCACCTACTCTGCGTCTCAAAAAGACACACGGCAGTTGGAGCCAGATTTCCACTGCTCTAATGTCCATTGCTCGTGTTTCTTGGACCAAGCAAGTCTCTTATTATTATTGGTGTCCTTTAGTAGTGGTTTCTTTGCAGCAATTTGACCATGAAGGCCTGATTCACGCAGTCTCATCTGAACAGTTGATGTTGAGATGTGTCTGTTACATGAACTCTGTGAGGCATTTATTTGGGACGCAATATGAGGTGCATTTAACTCTAATAAACGTATCCTCTGCAGCAGAGGTAACTCTGGGTCTTTCTTTCCTGTTGCGGTCCTCATGAGAACCAGTTTCATCATAGCACTTGATGGTGTTGGATGACCGCACTTGAAGAAACGGTCAAAGTTCTAGAAATTTTCCAGATTGACTGACCTTCATGTCTTAAAGTTATGATGGACTGTTGTTTCTCTTTGCTTATTTGAGCTGTTCTTGCCATAATATGGACTTGGTCTTTTAGCAACTAGAGCTATCTTCTGTATATCAGCCCTACCACAACACAACTGATTGGCTCAAATGCGTTAAGGAAAGAAATTCCACAAATGAACTTTTAACAAGGCAACACCTGTTAATTGAAATGCATTCCAAGTGACTACCGTTGTGAGAATGCAAAGCGTGTTCAAAGCTGTCATCAAGGCAAAGGGGGGCAACTTCGAAGAATCTCAAATATAAATATATTTTGATTTGTTTAACACTTTCTTGGTTACTACATGATTCCATATGTGTTATTTCATAGTTTTGATGTCTTCACCAATATTCTACAATGTAGAAAATAGTAATAATAAAGAAAAACCCTGTAGCTGTGTACAAACGTTTGACTGGTACTGTACGTAAATGTGATATTTCAATACATTTTCTAAGATTTCTAAAAACATGTGTACACTTCGTCAGTATGGGGTATTGTGTGTTATTTTTATCCAATTTGAATTCAGGCTGTAACAACATGTGGAATAAGTCAAGGGGTATGAATACTTTCTGAAGGCACTGTATGCTATAAAAAAGGACCAGCAAGAAACATTGGCTGCTAGTAAGCTTTCTTGACTTGACATTTTTGCCAACAGATGGTTAACCTTTGCTTAACCTGCTAAACATGTGCAATTAGCGAAAACGTGTTTAGAGTTAGCTTTCAAGTTAATAGGATATGTAAGGATAACCCTAAATAGGAAAATATTGCTGAAAATGAGCTTTAAAACAGCAACATTTTCTCTCAGCCTCGTGGAAAAATGCGTAGAATAGCATGAGATTAGCTAAAAATCTTCAAATGTTTCACGCTGCCCAATGGAAAAATTTGTAGGATAGGCTAATTGACATCATTTGAGTCAATTGGAGGTGTACCTGTGGATGTATTTCAAGGCCTACATTCAAACTCAGTGCCTCTTTGCTTGACATCATGGTAAAATCAAAAGAAATCAGCCAAGACCTAAAAATATAAAAATATTATAGACCTCCACAAGTCTGGTTCATCCTTGGGAGCAATTTCCAAACACCTGAAGGTACCACGTTCATCTGTACAAACAATAGTACGCAAGTATAAACACCATGGGACCATGCAGCCGTCATACCACTCAGGAAGGAGATGCATTCTGTCTCCTACAGATGAACATACTTTGGTGCGAAAAGTGCAAATCAATCCAAGACCTTGTGAAGATGCTGGAGAAAACAGGTACAAAAGCATCTATATCCACAGTAAAATTAGTCCTATATCGTCCAGCAAGGAAGAAGCCACTGCTCCAAAACTGCCATAAAAAAGCCAGACTACGGTTTGCAACTGCACATGGGGACAAAGATTGTACTTTTTGGAGAAATGTCCTCTGGTCTGATGAAACAAAAATACAACTGTTTGGCCATAATGACCACCATTATGTTCGGAGGAAAAAGGGGGATGCTTGCAAGCCGAAGAACACCATCCCAAACGTGAATCACGGGGGTGGCAGCATCATGTTGTGGGGGTGCTTTGCTGCAGGAGGGACTGGTGCACTTCACAAAACAGATGGTATCATGAGGCAGTAAAATTATGTGGCTATATTGAAGCAACATCCAGACATCAGTTAGGAAGTTAAAGCTTGGTCGCAAATGGGTCTTCCAAATGGACAATGACCCCAAGCATACTTCCAAAGTTGTAGCAAAATGGCCTAAGGACAACAAAGTATTGGAGTGGCCATCAAAGGTATTGGAGTGGCAATCACAAAGCCCTGACCTCAATCCTATAGAAAATGTGTGGGAAGAACTGGAAAAGCATGTGTGAGCAAGGAGGCCTACAAACCTGACTCAGTTACACCAGCTCTGTCAGGAGGAATGGGCCAAAATTCACCCAACTTATTGTGGGAAGCTTGTGGAAGGCTACCCGAAACGTTTGACCCAACTTAAACAATTTAAAAGGCAATGCTACTAAATACTAATTGAGTGTATGTACATTTTTGACCACCTGGGAATGTGATGAAAAAAATAAAAGTTGAAATAAATCACTACTATTATTCTGACATTTCACATTCTTAAAATAAAGTTGTGATCCTAACTGACCTAAGACAGGGAACTCTTACTAGGATTAAATGTCATGAAATGTGAAAAACTGAGTTTAAATGTATTTGGCTAAGGTGTATGTAAACTTCAACTGTAGCTGTTTTCCTATAAACAAATGCTTTCTTAAAACTTGCTCGGACCGTACGGGGGGCAAATACTGCCCCACACCACTGAGTTAACACTTCCTCTTCCAATTATGAAGTGGGATGATTGAAATAATAAAATATTTACCATATCTTTTCACCAAATCATTTAAAAATGTTGACATACATCTCCTTGCCAAGCCGTGACAAAAAAATGTGTTTCGGTAACATATGATGGTGGTCCCTGGGTTGCCAGGTTGCCTGGGCGGTGGTCCCTGGGTTGCCACTTTGCCTGGGCGGTGGTCCCTGGGTTGCCACTTTGCCTGGGCGGTGGTCCCTGGGTTGCCACTTTGCCTGGGCGGTGGTCCCTGGGTTGCCAGGTTGCCTGGGCGGTGGTCCCTGGGTTGCCACTTTGCCTGGGCGGTGGTCCCTGGGCAAGTAAAAGTTGAAGACCCCTACTGTACAAAAAACTACAGTAATATAAATTGTGATCATCACAGGCAGAAAAGTTTGTAAAAGTGAAATTCCAAACAGAAGAAAAACAGCTGCAAAATGCACTGCATACCTACATTAACGTATAAGATTAATATTACATAAGTAAAGTGAATATACAACAGTATAATTGTGAAAAATATATATATATTTTTTTAAATACATAAATACAACAAACCATTGCACACAAACAACATACTTGCTTATTGTCCAACACATCATGCAAACAAACACAATGGCATTTTTTAACTGCCATAGTATCTTGTCCTTCACATCATCAAGAAACTATAACCCTTCACATGCAATTAGTTGATTGAAGCAGAACGTAAACGGCACCAGTGGCAAACAATGTGGAGCTTGTGTCCAAGCGACGCACCACAGAAGTTGTTTTGTGGCGGCACAAGAGCCACCCTGTCACATGCAACTAACAGTGACAAGCCTATCCCCCTCCTCCGTCAGCCCCCTGAAACGCACACACGCGGGCACGTACGTGCACGTGACACCGATACGCACACATGCATGCAAGCACACACACACACAAACATACAGTACACAGACACAAGGGACACATTGTGATGGGCATATAAAGCATAGTGCATTGCTGGACACGCAGCAGGTTGGCATCAGTTTGGGACGAAGTAGCCTGGCCTGCCAAGACGGCTAATAAACATACAATGGAGGGGCAATTGACAAGAGAGGTGTCGTGCTATTGATCATATGATTCCTTTCTGAAGGGCACCGTGACACTAGGATGAGGGGATGCCCACAAAGACGACGCACTGACAGATTGTGACATTCCGGTTGACATAATCTTGCGTCTCCCTCGCGAGTCAATAGCCGAAGATGCTAATCGTGCGCCGTCTTGGATCAACAATTTCACGGTCTTCAGAAAGGGGAAAGGAATTGGTGGCATGACCCTCCACGCAGGGGTGAGAGCACTTCTCCTCAGGGAGAGCCACAGAAGGAGAAGGATGGAAGCCAGGCAGGCAGGCACATCGGGGCCTGGGCTGCGCCTGAATAGATTAATATCGCCATCTACTGGTCAGGAGTGGTTGGAAGCCGAAACTGGGAGGCCATGACGGCTCAGTCTCTCAGTAAGAGCCGTCAGAAGCGGTTAGGCACTCACCAAGACAATGGGCCTCGCATTATAATACGTACCTGGACAAAAACCACAGCCACACCATCAGGGGGGAAACCCAGGCAGTAAGACCTGCCGCAGCACACTGAAATAGTGAGCAGGCTAGGTCTGTTCCTAATCAGACTAACTGACATGGAGAAAAATGTTGGCAAAGTCTCATTTCTGGAGGCTTCTCAACTGCCAGTGTCTAACCTTAAGCGTTGGATTAGGAAGCAAACATTGCCATGTTTGAGACAAATGAGATGACAGCATCTGAGGAAAATCAACAATCAGAGTCACAGTTATGCTAGTCCTCGCTTCTCAATCAAGATAAATTGGGTCATTGCATGCCTAAAAGGCGTGTGAACATTAAAGTACACCCCTTTTGCCCTCAGAACAGCCTCAATTCGTCGGGGAATGGACTCTACAAGGTCTCGAAAGCATTCCACAGGAATACTGGCCCTTGTTGACTCCAATGCTTCCCACAGTTGTGCCACAATTGGCTGGATGCCCTTTGGGTGGTGGACCATACTTGATACACACAAGAAACTGTTGAGAGTGAAACACCCAGCAGCATTGCAGTTCTTGACACAAACCGGTGCACCTGGCACCTACTACCATACCCCGTTTAAAGGCACTTAAATCTTTTGTCTTGCCCATTCACCCTCTGAATGGCACACATACACAATCCATGTCTCAATTGTCTCAAAACGTAAAAATCCTTCTTTAACCGGTCTCCTCCACTTCATCTATACTGAACAAAATTCAAAACAGAACATGCAACAATTTCAAAGATTTTACTGAGTTGCAGTTCATATGAGGAAATCAGTAAATTGAAATAAATTAATTAGGCCCTAATCTATGGATTTCACATGACTGGGAATACAGATATGCTTCTGTTGGTCACAGATACCCTAAAATAAAATGGGCCTCACAATGGGCCTCAGACTCTTGTTACTCGTTACGTTTTTTCTGTGCATTCAAAATGCCATCCCAAAAATGCAATTGTGTTCACTGTCTGTAGCTTATGCCTGCCCATATCATAACCGCACCGTTAGCATGGGGCACTCTGTTCACAGCGTTGACATCAGTCCACACGACGCCACACATGGTCTGCAGTTGTGAGGCCGGTTGGACGTACTGCGAAATTCTCTAAAACGACGTTGGCGGCGGCTTATGGTAGAGAAATTAACATTAAATTCTCTGGCAACAGCTCTGGTGGACATTCCTGCAGTCAGCATGCCAATTGCATGCTCCCTCTAAACTTAAGACATCTGTGGAATTATGTTGTGTGACATAACTGCACATTTTAGAGTTGCCTTTTATTGTCCCCAGCACAAGCTGCACCTGCGTAATGAGCATGCTGTTTAATCTGCTTCTTGATATGCCACACCTGTCAGGTGGATTAATTATTTTGGCAAAGGAGAAATGCTAACAGGGACGTAAACAAATTGTGTGTGTATGGAACATTTCTAGGATCTTATTATAGCTCTTGAAACATGGGAGCAACACTTTGCATGTTGCATTGATATTTTTGTTCAGTGTACATGGAAGTGGATTTTAAAAAAGGGACATCAACAAGGGATCGCAGCTTTCACCTGGATTCACCTGGTCAGTCTAGGTCATGGAAAGAGCAGGTGTCCTTAATGTTTTGTACACTCAGTGTATACACTCAAGTTGAAAATTAAAACCAGTCCACGTAGCATGCCAAAGCTGAAGTGATACTCATAAAAGTGTGATATCGGAGGCGGAATCTCATTTTTCCCCTAAGTTCAGCCAGAATGCTCCTGATTTACTATATACTTTCAGAAACCCTGTAGACCTAGACAATGGTGCCAGCCTACTCTTTCCACCACAGTAATAAGATTATAAAATCAGCACTATTGCTTCTGTACTTGATGCGTCTAACAACTATCAACTTGAACTGGCATCTCCACCTCTATTACATAAAACTGTAGGAGTATATTTTAAGGTAGCAGATTGAGCATATCATTTGCAATAGCACTGCGGTTGACGGCACAAGGCGAATTTTGACAGTCACCCGCCACGAATTCAGCACACACTGTTGGTGAAAGTACATGTTAAGATTTCACTGGGCCTCAATAGTATGAGCCGAACAGACAGCCCAGCCAGCCACTCTAATATCACACAGGGTGGCATGTTACAGCAAAGGGGCTGAGTTGGCAAGACGCTCGACAGCAGACGCCCCACCTGTTCTGTCATTGTGTCGACCTAGACACATAGTAACACAACAATACTACTCTCCGCATTTCAAAAGCAGAGGCATTTGACGAACCCCCCTACTTCCCTTTTCCTGCCGCCCGATACTTAAAACCACTTTCTACAGGCTGGCGGGGGCAAAAAGCATGACAGGCTCACACAGAAATGGGGAGGGACACACCAGGGAGAAGTCACGTACTTATAATAAATTAGTCGGTCAAACAGGTTCTTGTTGAGCTGGTGGGAGAGATGGATAGAACAAAAAAAATATTTAATATATAGCCTGATCTACATGCATATCTTGGTTTCATGATCAAAAGTCTGTGTCAAAGATTGATTTGCTTTGTCGGGTGCAGAGTGCTGAGGTGAAAAGTTAGAACAGATAGCGGTGACAGGAGAGGGGCAATGGAAAAACATGTCTTTCTGTCAAACCTTCAATTTTGAAGATGACTCGCACCAGAAACACTGCCACTGGGGCCCAGGGAAGTGAGCCAGTCCAGGTGTTTAATAATTGCGGAGTCGTGCCAATGGGTTGAAGAATGTGTCAGCCTTTGTTTATCTGCTGGTCTGGACTTGTGCCACACCTTAATGACAGCTCTTAACACTGCTCTTTCCCTATAGACTGCCTGTGGGCACATACATCTCCTGACAAGAGTCAAGTAGTCTACACTGAGAGTATAGTGGGTCTACCATATTATGGGGTGGCTGGCTGATGATGATGTCACGTCGGGCTACTGATAATGTCTGCTCTTCTCTATGTCCCCCAAAAGTGTGGGAAAGTCAGGTTATCAGTGTAGATGTCCTCTCTCTAGACCTTAAATGTACATGTCTAGTTTAACAAAACGAGAGCTTCCTGACAACAAAGATCCAGCCTAAGCTAAGAGAATGAGACAGTTTTCAGAAAGCAAGTCTATACAATGACCCTGTCCGACTGAAAACAGATGATTTGGAACTGTCAGAAGTGACTTTGCCAGAAGGGCCCCAAGTGCTTCGTTCCAACAGTGTAAACCAACAGGCGCTTAACTTCAAACTTTTGAATTTAATGTAACGCAGATCACCTCATGGTACAGAGAGTGTTCGGTACGTAGAGTATCTTGTCTATTGGCCATGGTAGCCTAATTAAGGTAAAACATTCAAAATATTATATTTGGAATGTTTGCATTCATTTTAAGCAGCAGACCTGAATTTCTACTCATTTATAGAGTGCTATCTTATTCTGATACCCTTGATAAAGTCATAATCTCGGGGCACCACACACAGAGAAACTCCAAAATCCTATTAGCGTTTCCCTTTCATTATTTTTCATCAAACTGAGAAAACTGACACGTATTAATTAATATCCATTACGTGTTTTTTTTCCGCTCTCCCCGAGAAGACGTTGTGGGGAAAAGAAGCAATTAGCTTAACAAAATAATCAAGAAAATATGTTTCAGAAATCCCTGATAAATGTCCTATGAGGTCCCATCTAAATGTAAGAAGTGTAATACATTCTTGCTGTCATATTCCATTAAACTGCTATTACAGTCTTGATAGAACTATTAGTCACTACATTATTAATAACATTAATGTATTTACATTTTTGGTGTACAAGCCTGCTTTCAAGCAATAATTTATGAACTCGACGTCAGATATGTTATAATGTTCCCCATCTACGGTCTTTTGTGTTTATTATTGATTGTGAAAACAGTCCGAATTCTAAGTTAAATCCCCCACCGACTCCCCCTTTGTCTTAATGTATTGGAGTGGGGTCTTTGCATTAAGGGACTGAAATAAAGTGCATTTACATCTGAAGCATAACTTCATAATTTACATTCCAACATTTATTAGAGGTGACAAACGAGCGTTTGGTCCACTCATGCTTTTCCACAATGCAGCACTCATTCAATCCATATAAATTACAGCTGGGGTAGTGAGTGCAAGTGCAAATTATTTCATTATATTTATGCAGCACATGTATGAGTCTGTAGGGGGTTACCAGCATGAACAGACTCTGGGCTCTAGTGAGACTAACAAGGGCATTTCCCTTAAGTCATTGTGTAAATCTAGTAAAGACTGACTGATATCTGACTTTTAGATGGGGCCTGCATGGTCTAAAAAGACAGTTGTCCTACATGGTGTTAAAGGGGTAGTCTTAATAAAAAGGCAGTCTTCTCAAATTTCAGTATTCTTTCAAAACTTAATTTAGAAATGTGTGGATTTTGAGATAATGGGTTACTATATAATTTGCAATATGGCAAGCCTTTGGCCTTTAGTTAGCAACATATGATCTAGCTTCTGAACATACATGTCAATTTTCCTGTCTGGAAAACACTTTAAAGGGATAAGCCTAGTTCAGCGAAATTACATATTTAGATAGTGTACCTAAATATGTAATTATACTGAACTATCCCTTTAAGTGCAGTGACTTTTTAGCTCTCCTTATTCATAGCTCGGCCTAATATTCTCCCACTAACCAGCACTAGCATTGCGTTACGTAATTAGAGAGAGCTCAGCAGCATTTTCAGAAGTATACAGTAGTTACAATTGCACTGAGGGAATCCCACCATTTAAACAAATATCTGGCGCTGCAGGGGAGCTGGCAGACAAATTAACAGCTAATAACTCACTGGGAAGCCAGATAAAAAATATATGAAAAGAAAAATCCCTGAAGTGTAAATTACTAATCATTTCTCTTATTTCCACAAAACTGAAAAAAGCCGTGCAACAGTGTAGTACAGGCAAAAGGCAGCTTTCAAGATTATGCTTTTTACACACTTGATCAAACCATCAGAAGAAACAGAATTCAGCATCAGTGGAGGGATTTGGAATATGGCCTGCAAAACAGTTTGGGCCTCCCCTACTGAAAATGCTTTCAGGCCAGAGAAATGAACGAATGAACGAGAGAGAGAGAGAGCTTCAATCACCCTCCTGTTCATTAAAATCAGAGGACATCGCCAAAATGAAAAAGATGCTGACAAATCAAAGGGTCTCAGTACCTGAATTACCATAGTCATTTACTTATTAAAGCCAGGATGCTTGCTGTCAATCAAGAGGCATCACATCCCCCATTTGCGGCGGAAAGCCGGCGTAATTGCATCTCATACTAATCAACACAACTTGTGTAATTATGCCTTGAAAGTGACATTGGAGGCTGAGAGCGATGTGAGCAGTCTTGACAGCGTAGACATCTCTGATTCATCTGGAGATTTCAAGTCTCTCTGTGAGAAACGAGCCACTCACAGACCCAAGTTTCCCTACTCTCCGATTCTGCACACAAATGTGACGCAAATGGTAAATCAAGCCGAAATAATTACAAAGTGGAACAGTAGTGAGTGTTAAAACCCAACTCAATGATGATTCTTTCCCAAGCATATTGAGACAAACTAACTACGCCCTAATTAAAAATGTTTTAAAATTATATAATGTTAAGCAAACATATGACAGCTCACAAATTTATGAGAGAATTTGGAAATTATAGCTTTGTTACCATGTTGTTTGCATTAGTGTATTCGCTATGATTAACATTTCTACAAATAAATTCAAAAGTACTAATTAAAGTTGATGGAATTCTTCATAATCATAGACTTCAATGTTTGAAAATGGAACTTTCCAGAAAGTGTCATTCTTTTGGGCTGCATCTGCCATTGCACTGCAACTTAGCCCACGGGTCAATGTGAGGTCAAAACTACTACAGCAAACAAGAGGCTCTGAACAGTTTACAATATGAAATCAATACAGCCTTACAATCAATCATTTAAATGAACAATGAAATATATGTGCTAATTATTAGCGTAAACATTTTCACAGTTTAGAAAGAAAAGAGGCAGCATTGGGGGAAAAAAAAAGTGTCCCACTGCATTAGATGAACTCATGGATAACATTTTTATGTCTCAGCATCCAGTATGAAGGAAGTTGGAAGTAGTTTCGCGAGCCAACGCTAACTAGCATTAGCACAATGATTGGAAGTCTACAGGAACAGCTATCGTTAATTAGCAAATTTGTTCAAACTGCACGCAGAGACATAAAAATTCTATCCACAAGTTCATCTGATTCTGGGTATGTAGATAAAGGGCCTCATTGCCAAAATCCCGAAGTATCCCTTTAAAGGAAGTGAGGAACACAGTTCTGGTGCAGCAGAGCAGAAACCACAAAACAGTAAACATTTGGCTTGGACTCCTCTCTACTTATCCTTTTCAAAGAGCAGGGTGGAACCATAAGAAAATCACCAACATCAGAAAGACATTTGGCACACAGAAATAAAGAGGAAAGATTTATTAACAGACCTTTTTATAAGCGCAAGAATCCTTGCCTGTGTCATCCCTTCATCATGACCTCAATATTTCTCACGTTCAAGAACCCGCTGGAGAAAGAGCATTTTGTGGCCAAAAGGGATGGGGGTGGGGAAGCCTGTCTGATTCACCCACATTCTGGTCTAATGAGTCAAAAAGTGTGACCTGCACTTAAAGGCCCAATGCAGTCAAAAATGTGATTGTGTTTTATAAAAATGTGTTTTATATATACATTTCCACACTACGAGGTTGGAATAACACTGTAAATTGTGAAAATTATGGTAATGCCTTTTTAGTGTAAGAGTTGTTTGAAAAGACCGCCTGAAATTTCAGCTTGTTTTGGTGGAATGGAGTTTTGGCCTCCCTGGTGACATCACCAGAAGGAAAAGTTAATAGATCAATAACAAACCAAAAAAAAATTAAAAATTCACACCTCTCTTCCAATAACAGCTAGTTCTGTTACAATTCCTTCCCATTACACAAGTCCAATAAGGCCACTCACTCAGACTACTCTCAGACTAGCAAAATTCTTGCATGAGAAATTGGTCTTTGCTAAGAAGCTATTTTTGTTTCTTTTGAACCATTTTAATAAACTCACAGTAAAGGTACTTAATTGTTACTCAGAAATGATTTCATATTGAGATAAAAACTGCTGCATTGGACCTTTAAACAAGAAGTCCAAGCCAGGAGCAGTAAACTCATTTTGAGAAGCCAGCAGTGTCGGCAGACCTGGAAGATGTGCTCCGAGCATGCACGATAAATCTGACGTGAAATCATAATCATAAAAGCAATTAGCTGACCCTGCGCCACTCGTCCTTGGACATGACAGTGAGAATTCATACAGAGTCCTCTAAGGAGGCTACCAGGGGGTGAGGGGGAGGAAAAAAGTGCAACACAGCAACAATAAAACAGTGGGTCCTTCCTGTATCATTAACCACTGACACAAACACATCGAATAGATGCACAACAAGAGCGACTCAGAGAAATTGAGTCTCAGAGACAGGTTCACCAAGACCTAAGAAGTACGCTCAACTAAGTGGACAACTTTGACAAGTGTTACAAAATGCACTGAAAGAAATGAGAAAAAAATTGTTTTTCACAACACAAACTCCATATGGTGTAATAATATAGCATTATGGTATATGGTGTGCCCCACAAAATACCATAGATTGCGTTCCCTAGGGAGGCTCTGCAAAACAGGCTCTGTTCAATGTGCATGAAACCCCCGAAAGAGGACCTCCACTCAATACGAAGGACAGATCTATAAAGCAAACACTAACATAGCTCGTCAGAACAAATGTCAGACGTACAATACATAGAGCATGAGGCTTCAGGCGTTATTCAGATGCTTTTGCACTGAATTTTGATATTTTTAAGCTCGGAGAGTGTTTGGGTAGAAGCAGCTAGAACCACCAGCTAACACACATACTCAGTCTCTCACACAATCATCAATTCCCAACCCAGTAATCACAGTAAGGCCGAAATACTGGCTGCCACCTAGTGACCGTCTTCGCCAATAATCATGAAATATCTCTGTGGCTCGCGCCCCCACCCTGACCATAATTCTCCTTTACTGCAGACAGCTCCAATAAAGGATTACAATTACAATTAAAGTAATGAGCAAAGAGGAAAAAAGAAAAATCTAAAAGGAAGGTTCCCTAGACAAACTAAATTGCAGCCTAGTTTTCTGACAGACTAAGTAACACCCTACTGGGCCCATTACTGAATATCATTGCTTATTCTGTCGGAATAAGGAATATGGAGTGTTATAACAGTTTGTTCAATATGAAAACACATAGGCCTTTCTAAATAAATTTGACATCAGTGAGAAGCTTCTTGTTTTCAGACATGTTGTCTTATGTTTTTTTAATTAAAAATCGAGAAGATTTTCCTCCATTACAAAACTAGTACTGTAGCCTAGTAGTTAGATAAATGTGGCAAGCTAGGTGACTTCAATGTGTCGGCTATTATTCACCCATATCTGATTGGTGTCAGATTTGTAGTCCTCAATTTTTAGCTTGCCGCTTTAAAAAGTTGTCAAATGTTTTCCACATTTCAACAATTCTTCATTTACATTTTTGTTCAAATGTTTGCTATGGAGGACAAATATTTTTAATTTTAATTTTGGCATTTGAAGAACATACATGGCCTTCAGCACGTATTCACATTTTGTTGTGTTAAAGCCTGAATTTAAATTGGATTAAACTGAAAAATGTGTTACTGGCCTACACACAATACTCCATAATGTCAAAGTGGAATTATTATTATTTTTATTATTACAAATTAAAAATTAAAATCTGAATTGTCTTGAGTCAATAAATATTTAACCCCTTTGTTGTGGCAAGCCTAAATAGTTTCACGAGTAAAAAAATGTGCTTAACAAGTCACATTAAGTTGAATGGACTCACTCGGTGTGCAATAATAGTGTTTAACAGGATTTTTGAATTACTACCTCAACTCTCTACCCCACACATACAATTATCTGTAAGGTCCCTCAGGTTGAGCAACACATTTCAACCACAGATTCAACCACAAAGACCAGGGAGATGTTCCAATGAGGCACAAAGGGCACCTATTGGCAGACATTTAATGGCTGTGACAGGACAAAACTGAGGATGGATCAACAACATTGTAGTTACTCCACAACACTAATCTTATTGGCAGAGTGAAAAGGAAGCCTGTTTGCAATAAGGTATAAGTAAAACATTGGTGGCAAAGAAATCAACTTTATGTCCTGAATATTTTCAAGCATGTTGATGGCTGCATCATGTTATGGGTATGCTTGTCATCAGCAAGGACAAGGGATTTTTGGGTGGGATAAAAATAAACAGAATAGATCTAAGCACAGGTAAACTCCTAGAGGAAAACCTGGTTTAGTCTGCTTTCCAACAGACATTTGCTTTTTTTTTTTTACCAATGTTAGAATTTTTCTTCCACTTTGACAGAGTAATTTGTGTAGATTGTTATTTTTTTGTTAACAATCTATTTGAATCCCACTTTGTAACAACAAAATGTGGGGGTAAAAAGGGGTGTGAATACTTTCTGATGGCACTGCATGTCTGCCAGGGCTCATGGGAACAGGGAAGAATAGCAGAAGAAAAGGGGAAAATGAGGAGGAAAGAGGTAGAGATAGACCAGGGGGAGCAGAAGCAGTCTTGACCCATGCCACTGGCAGTACTTCCAACGTATACGTTGGCATTTCTTCAGCCCCCCCCACCCAACTCCTGGGCTTTATGCATTTTCATTTTCTCTCTCTCTCTAGCTAGCTAGCATGATGGTGATAGCAGAGGGGCTACGGAAATTCAGAGACTGCTGAGCCAAAACAGATCACTTCAAAGCGCCTTATTTAACGCTCGCTAAATTTTTCATCACAGTCGCTTAATATCCTGGGGAAGGGGAGCTTTTGAAGTTGTGTGAGACCGGGATGTTCTTCTTACAACTTTCCCCCCCTCCCATTACCTCCTCCCTCTGCTCCTCCAACCCACCACCCCTAAACACACATGCGCACATAGGCCTACTGTACACACACACACACACTATACATGCACCAACACACATAGTTGCATATATACACACCCCCCCCCCGGTTCCCTGAGGGCCAGCTGTACACAACACTTCCACAGCATCATGTAGAGCCCCAGCCTATGCAGAGACACAGTATGGGAGACACAGCAGCCAGCCAGTGAGATTGAAACAACCTGCTCCTCTTCTCTTTCTTTCCAGAGGTCATGCCCGTTAGCATATCCACATTGAATGGTGCGAGCTGGGGTTGACAAACAAACATGGTTCTATTTTTCTGATGACAACGATTGGAGTTTTTTTTCAGAGAACTAGATAGAATTGGGAGGGGGAAGGACAGATTTGATGGGGGGCAATGAGGGTAAAAGAAGCAAGATGGCGAGAAGGAGAGGCAGTGAGTGGCAAAGCGAGGACAGGGACGGGCGAGTGAATGAGAGGGACAACCCCAGCCCCCAAGGCAACAGCGGTAGCTGGGAGCGACTGACTAGTACTCCAGTGAACCGGAGGGAGCGCTCGGTCTGTGCCAGCCCACTGAGAGAAAAACTGCAGGTCCAAACCTGCTCCTTCTCAGTGTCTCACCCTGGCCGAGGCGGTGGTGGCAGTGGCTTCACCCGAGCCGTTCGGTGAGCCAGGGCCCGCTGATCGGGCGAGGTGAGTCAGAACCTGTTAACATTGACTGGTGTCCCTAGCCTGACACTCAGACGCGTGCACGCGCACACGCGCGCACGCGCGCACGCGCGCACGCACACACACACACACACACACACACGCACACACGCACACACGCACACACACACCTAGAAGCCTCCTCCCTCCAACCCCTGCCAGCAGTCCCCTTCCTCTCATCCAGATAAAATGCTTTCAGACACAAATTTCAATTATTCACCTCATCCAAATAATGCCATGTGACAAGAATTATCCCTACTGTAATAATCCACTTAACTGGGAAAGAGCAGCTCATCAAAAAGAGAAAGGAGAAAAAGAGGAGGGAGGGGGGGGGACATGTCAACCATGTCTTGAACCAGGACCTTCATAACAAGAATATATCCTCTTTTTAAGAATGGGGGAGAGGGGGGTAACACACTTGGATAAATATGAATTAAATTGAAATAAAGCCTAGGAGAAAACTACAACAATCAATGACCCCATGACAGGATTAAAATCAGCCTCGGTAGTAGCGAATGAGAAAGGTAAGAGTGAACACTAAGACAATGTGTCACAGATGTATTCAAGAATACATATCGGATCCCTGTTATGAGGCGCACCAGTGTGTTGACGTGTGTGTAAGATATTAGGCTACTAGTGCCACTAGGTTACTAGTGCCACTAGGTTACTAGTGCGGTGGGTACAGTACGCGGACCCATAGCAAGCACCCAGAGTGCCCAAACAGTCTCACAGACTTCAGTCATGAGCGTATCTAAAGCGGTTTAGACCTTTCACTCCACTTATCACTTTTGGCCAATTCCACAGTAACAGAATGATGTTGAAACTCAGATTGGTTTGTTTAAAATGTATGCCAAACAAACAAAAAAAACAATTATTGCAAAAAATTGTTTTACTTTCTGTAAAGTTTTCTGTGGAAGCCATTAAAAGTAGTCCTTGTGCATCGAGTCGTATGGTTTGTTTAACTTTGCAATCAATGTTCTTTTGTTTGAAATACTTTTTTTTTTTAAGGGAAAAATCTGTCTCTGCATCATTCTCTTACTGTAGAATTAATCTAACTCACACATTAGAAACACATTCGGACCACAATGGTAGAAGATCAAAGCTTTGTACAACAATTCAAACATCCAATCGACCCCTGACTTTAAAGAGACGTATCAATGTAGCAGAACAGTTCAAAAAGTCCCTTTTTTTATTCCTCAAAGACAAAACACTAGAAGTATCATCTTATTAAGAAGCCTATTAGATAGTCACTGGTTCCAAAGTGACTGTCAGATAATTGGTCCCCTTGAACAATGAATGATAGCTGGACAATCTTCCATCTTACAAGCCACAACAAAGTTCATGATAAGAATGAACATTCACTGCTTTTTTCTTTTTAAGTGGACTGATATGTGAGCTGCATAGCTCACATAGTGTATCTGTGTGACAAGGTTTGTCTTAACTTAAACATATCCTGTAAGTGACACCTTGTGTGGACAGGAGGCTACCTAAACAAGAATGACTACAATAAATATCCTTGGATACAACATTTAAAATGCAAGCAATATCCTATGTGGTTGTTTGGTGTTGAAATGACCATTGCCATGTTCAAGGTTTACCTTTTTATTCCACTGTATTTGTTTTAATGGCCAATTTATCATGCCATTAAATTGTTGCACATCATGCCATTAAACTTACAAAACAAAAACACAACAATACTTTAACAGCATTCTGAAAGGTTTGAAAGGAGCACAGATTCTGATGCAAAATAAAAATGAGGCCTAACGGACGTATTTGTTAAGAATAAACTAACTAGCAAGGACAACGCTTTTCATCTGTGGTTTAGGAGGAAAATCATACATGACATAAGGGAATAAAAAATGGAAAGATGCAGGGCGTGGTAGTGGGCAATTAAAATGTAGGCCTACAGCCCCTTTGAAAGAGACTTACAACAGCTAATAAAAAGATAAGCTATTCAATACCAATCTGTAACACACGTTTACAGAAAATAAGAAGCATTCTTCCAGGAAAGGGTCATTTAATTTCACATTGCTTCATTTAAAGTCAACAAAACAGTGTTGAACTATCTAAACATGTTCATGAAAAACAGTATTTTTTGACTTATCTAAAAAATCCTGTTTAGCCTTAGTTTTGATTGAATAGGGCTTTTGTTCACTCTCTGCCTAGTGAAAATAGGACTAGAAATAAGCTGGTAAACAGTGGAGGGTTTCACTTGGTTAGTTGTGCAGAACACAGTGATGTCATCTTACCAGTGCTTCTCTGGGGGCAACTTCATCTCTGGACGGAGCACGAGGCTGAAAACATGAACAGATGCTTGGATTAGAGCTCCACCTACTGGCAATGTGGAGTGTGCGGGTTGGATTTGTCTAATATTTCAGCAAATGATATTCAGAAGTACACTGCCACAGGGGACATTCATGTAGCCTGAATAGGCTATCTCTGTACACAGTCGGCACATGCTTGAAAATCCAAGATGCCAAAGGTTAGATGAACATGTGAATTACAGCAGCCTGAACAAAATATCTACAGTATAGATCACAAATTGTATAGAAAAGCAGGTTAAGGACCATTAGATCTTTAGTATATTAGTCAGATAATAATAAATAGCTTAGGCCTACACCATTTGAAGACTAAATATCTTAGTACAAAATCTAGGCCTAATTTATCAAAAGGGTTTCTAAAAACAACATTAGGCATGGGCCAACTATCAATAGCCTAATTAGAACAACTTTGTATTAAGAGGATATTGACATAGTACAATAACATTCACAAAATGGAGAACAAAACATCCTTAACATTGTCAGGACATTTTATTTAGTGTATAATAATACAAATGTAATATATGTCCGTTTCGAGAGTCCCATGCCCAGAGGCCCAGGTCTGCCTGAAGGGTATGATAGGGTAGAAGAAGGTCTGAATCATTTACATTTCGGAAATCAAATTATGTTATCTTGTCTGTCTCAGTTCCGCATGTAGGCCTGACACTGTTAGTTCGATCTTCACAGCAATGGATGACAAAGCAAATGTTGCACTAATTCCTGGGTTGCTGATGTAAAGTAAGCACATTATTGAGGGCCTAAAACATTTAGGCTAATCTGGTTGAATCAGTTGGGGGGGAAAAAATCTTCAGACAGTTCCATTCACTTGTCACATTTCGGCCATAAACCTGATAAACTCCTGTAATACAGCACCAGCTATATTTTATTTGTAGTTCCTGAAGCATAGGCTTAATCTCCATTTTGACATTCTGTAGGAAACTGTTACATGACATGACAACGGCTCGGACCCAGGTCCACTCCAGGCAGGCTACAATACAGTGTATTCGGAAAGTATTCAAACCCCTTGACTTTTTCCCACGTTACATCCTTATTCTAAAATGGATTAGATCCCCCCCCCCCTCAATCTACACATAACTCATAACCAAGCAAAAACAGGTTTATAGAAATGTTTGCAAATTTATTACAAATAAACTGAAATATTACATTTACATAAGTATTCAGACCCTTTATTCAGTACTTTGTTGAAGCAACTTTGGCAGCGTTTACAGCCTCAAGTCTGCCACTCCTACATTGTCTTGGCTGTGTGCTTAGGGTCGTTGTCCTGTTGGAAGGTGAACCTTCGCCCCCAGTCTAAGGTTCTGAGTGCTCTGGAGAAGTGTTTTCATCAAGGATCTCTCTCTGTACTTTGCTCCATTCCTCGATCCGGGCTAGTCTCCCAGCCCCTATCGCTGAAAAACATCCAAACAGCATGATGCTGCCACCACCATGCTTCACCGTAGGGATGGTGCCAGGTTACCTCCAGATGTGACACTTGGCATTCAGGCCAAAGAGCTTAATCTTGGTTTCATCACACCAGAGAATCTCGTTTCTCATGGTCGGAGTCCTTTAGGTGCCTTTTGGAAAACTCCAACGGGCTGTCATGTGACATTTACTGAGGAGTGGCTTCTGTCTGGCCACTCTACCATAAAGGTATGTTTGGTGGAGTGTTGCAGAGATGGTTGTCCTTCTGGAAGTTTCTCCCATCTCCACAGAGGAACTCAAGAGCTGTCAGATTGACCATCGGGTTCTTCATAACCTCCCTGACCAAGGCCCTTGTCCCCCGATTGCTCAGTTTGGCCAGACAGCCAGCTCTAAGAAGAGCCTTGGTGGTTATAAACTTATTTTTAAGAATGGAGGCCACTGTGTTCTTGGGGAACTTCAATGCTGCAGAAATGTGTTCGTACCCTTCCCCAGGTTGGTGCCTCGACACAATCCTGTCTCGGGTCTCTACAGACAATTGCTTCGACCTCATGGCTTGGTTTTTGCTCTGATAGGCACTGTCAACTGTGGGACCTTATATAGACAGGTGTGTGCCTTTCCAAATCATGTCCAATCAATAGAATTACCAAAGGTGGACTACAAATCAAGTTGTAGGAACATCTCACGGATGATCAATGTATACAGGAGGTACCGGAGCTCAATTTCGAGTCCCATAGCAAAGGGTCTGAACACTTATGTAAATAAGGTATCTCTGACTTTGAATACTTTTTTTGACTTTTAATCCATTTTAGAATAAGGCTGTAAATTAACAATATGTGGAAAAAGTATATACAAAAGTAGGTGGACACCCCTTCAAATTATTGGATTCAGCTATTTCAGCCACACCCATTGCTGACAGGTGTATAAAATTGAGTACATAGCCATGTAATCTCCATAGACAAACATTGGCAGTAGAATGGCCTTACTGAAGAGCTCAATGACTTTCAACAGTCATAGGATGCCACCTTTCCAACAAGTCAGTTCATCAAATTTCTGCCCTTCTAGAGCTGCCCCGGTCAACTGTAAGTGCTGTTATTGTGAAGTGGAAAAATCTAGAAGAAACAACGGCTCAGACGCAAAGTGGTAGGCCACAAACTCACAGAACGGGACCACCGAGTGCTGAAGCGCGTAGCACGTAAAAATCATCTGTCCTCAATTGCAACACTCACTACCGAGTTCAAATCTGCCTCTGGAAGCAACTTCAGTACACAACCTGTTCGTCGGGAGCTTCATTAAATGGGTTTCCATGGCCGAGCAGCCGCACACAAGCTTAAGGTCACCATGCACAATGCCAAGCGTCGGCTGGAGTGGTGTAAAGCACGCCGCCATTGGACTCTGCAGCAGTGGAAACGCATTCTCTGGAGTAATGAGTCCCGCTTCACCATCTCGCAGTCCAACGGACGAATCTGGGTTTGGCAGATGCCAGGAGAACGCTACCTGCCTGAATGTATAGTGCCAACTAGGGTTGCACATTTTGGGGAATATTCAGAGGTGGAAACTTTCCGTGGGAATTAACAGAAATATATGGAAAATAATATTAATATAATTTAAATGTAGATGTTTTTTGCATTGGATATACTTGCCATATCATATGGAGACAGAAACAAACATTGTACCTTACCAGTAGAAATAATTGCAAATGATTAAATCCTTCCAATAGAAATTTTAAAAACGATTTAGTTATGGATTGAACTTTAATTAAATGAGTTGACTCTTCACTTGGGATGATTTCACTGAACAACAAAAAGGGAATATTAAATTATCCCCAATGATCCATCACATCTCCCAAAAATGTTTTCAACATACATCTGTAAAAGGAAACTAAAGCTTTGGTTGTCTTCCACATCTGCTCCCTGGACATCCTCGATGTCCACCTCTTGAACATCAGACTCGGAGGCCTCATCTTCACTGTCACTTTCCAACCTTGTTGAGGATGGCTCGTTGTCATGCTCAAAAACCTCAAATTTGCCTGGATGGCCACTGATTTTTTAACCCTTGTATTGGTCAGCCTGTTGCGTGCTTTGGTGTGTGTGTTCCCAAACAAGGACCAGTTGAGCTCTGAGGCGCCTGATGTTGGTGGGATTTGGAGGATGATGGAGGCAACAGGGGAAAGAGCCTCAGATCCACAAAGTCCCCTCCACCAGGTGGCTGATGAGATATGTTGGCACAACTGCCATATTGCATCTCCATCCCAAAGCCCTTGCTTGGAAGTGTACTTCGCCAGACTGTCAAGAACCTTGCCCTCATCCAGGCCACAGTGGTGAGACACGGTAGTGATGACACCATATGCCTTGTTGATCTCTGCACAAGACAGGATGCTTTTGCCAGCATACTTGGGGTTCAACATGTATGCTGCGGCGTGAATGGGCTTCAGGCAGGAGTTTTAGGCTGCTTACCACTCTCTCCCAAAACACATCATCCAGGAGGATCCTCTTGATCACCCGATCCATTTTGGCAGACAGTGATATGGCCATTTCTTGGAGACTCCTTCCCCTCCTGGAGACTGTCAAACATGATGACAACACCACACCGTCGGGTGTGGCTGGGAAGCTTGAATGTGGTGCTCTTTTTCTTCTCACTTTGCTTGGTGAGGTAGATTGCTGCTATAACTTGATGACCCTTCACATACCTAGCCATTTCCTTGGCTCTCTTGTAGAGTGTATCCAATGTTTTTTTCAGTGCCATGATGTCCTTGAGGAGCAGATCCAATGCATGAGCAGCACAGCCAAGCAGCCTTCATGTTCGCATCATTGTCTGTCACCAGTGCAAATACCTTCTGTGGTCCAAAGTCATTGATGACTGCCTTCAGCTCATCTGCAATGTAGAGACCGGTGTGTCTGTTGTCCCTTGTGTCTGTGCTCTTGCAGAATACTGGTTGAGTAGTGGAGATGAAGTTAATTATTCCTTGCCCACGAACATTCGACAACCCATCAGAGATGATTGCAATACAGTCTGCTTTCACTATGATTTGCTTGACCTTCACTTGAACTCTGTTGAACTATGCATGCAGCAAATGAGTAGATAAAGCATGTCTGGTTGGAGGGGTGTATCCTGGGCAAAGAACATTCAGAAATCTCTTCCAATACACATTGCCTGTGAGCATCAGAGGTGAACCAGTTGCATATACAGCTCGAGCAAGACAGTCATCAGCATTTCTGATTACGTTCCTCCATTGAGTCAAAAAAACTTCTGATTCCAGGAGGACCATGAGCTGTTGCTATCGATAAGGTGTCTGATTCATAATTTTCACCTCGAATAGAAGTAGAGGGACTTTTGTCAGAGGTTGCTTGTTGGGAGCGCTGAGGGAACTTCATGCACTTGGCCAGATGATTCTGCATCTTTGTTGCATTCTTCACATATGATTTGGCACAGTATTTGCAAATGTACACAGCTTTTCCTTCTACATTAGCTGGAGTGAAATGTCTCCTCACATCAGACTGTGGCACTTTCCTGTAAAGATTAGAAGAAAAAAAATGTAACAAAACAAATACAATTCCATGTACAGACACATAGTTAAGAAGTTAGATTAAACAACTCCTTTGTAAGATGAATGTTTTAAAATTAAACATGTATGGAAACAGGTGAATTAACTCAAGCAAGCTAAAAACCCACATGATGGCAAAAACTAACTAGCAGAAATTGTGAACAAGTTATAAATGATTAAAACATTTTTCTGTAGGCTACTATCTACTAGTTAACAAAAAAAACATGTATGTCATCACATATACTCACCCAGTATTGTAATCAAAACTTACCAGAAAGCGTGTAGTCCTTAGCTCAGACAGTGTAGCAGTATCTCATTTGTGTGCAAGATCTTGAGAATCAGCTGTACATGTGAAGGAAGAATCAGCTGTGCATGCAGAGGGTTGCAATTCCATTGAATTGGGGATAGTTTATGCCACAAGACCTAGAATTGCCTTGTGTATCCCACAAAAAAAGTTCCCTGTTAAGCTATTTTTTTTTAATGAATTTAAGCAAAATTCCAGGACTCAACTTCCCATGGAAAATTTCCAGAAAAACCCTAGAGCTAAGTGTAAAGTTTGCTGAAGGAGGAATAATGGTCTGGGCCTGTTTTTCATGGGCTAGGCCCCTAAATTCCATTGAAGGCAAATCTAAACGCTACAGCATACAATGACATTCGAGAAGATTCTACGCTTCCAACTTTGTGGCATCAGTTTGGGGAAGGCCCTTTCCTGTTTCAGCATGACAATGTCCCTGTGCAAAAAGCGAAGTCGATACAGAAATGGTTTATCGAGATCAGTGTGGAAGAACTTGACTGTTAGCATTAGCGGCGAACAATTAGCGCCTCACAAGATTTAGGGCAACTTGCTAAGAAGAGACAAACTTGCTGATGTAAGAAACACAAACTAATCGTGTTATTATAGAATGCTAGTGGATTTAAATTAAGAAGCAAAGTGAAAACAGCATTGTTGTCATCAACATTGTTGCATGTGCTGCATTGGCCATGCAGAATAAACGCACGTGTCCCGTGGTTGAGTAACATCGAATACACTCCTTGAGTGACAGGGTAGGTCTGGTCTGTGGCTAGGTCTGTGTGGATAGTGGCACAGAGAGAAAGAGTGGAGAGAGATGACTCAAGTAGCGAAGTAAACTATGAAAACTGACACATGGCTTATCACATTTAACAAACCAAACCTTCAAATACCTCTATAGAAGGTAAAGTAAATATCATAAAATACAGTATACAACCCAGCCCTACTGCACAGAGATGTTTTCTAGTAATGGTTTTGAAAACAATAAGACTGCCATGTTCAAATGAAACATTTCAGTCACTAGTCCATTTCTCCATCGAAGTCTTGGGCTTGTAGGACATTTCTTCTTATGAGTATTGCACCATTGGAATAGCCCTCTCAGAGAGCTGGCATTTATTAGACTATTCAAGGGGAGTTGGGTTGAAGCATTTAAGGTTGATAAGGTAAAACTTAAAAACAGTCATCTCTAGCCGGCTTCCACACAGTACCCTGCCCTGAACCTTTGAGACTGCTAATGTAATAGTTTAGCTTCTGTCCCACTCCACGCCCCTACCTGGGCTCAAACCAGGGACCCTCTGCACACATCAACAACCACCTACCACGAAGCATCGTTACCTATCGCTCCACAAAAGCCACAGCCCTTGCAGAGCAAGGGAAACAACTACTTCAAGGTCTCAGAGCGAGCGATGTCACCGATTGAAAGGCTATTAGCGCGCACCCTGCTAACTAGCTAGCCATTTCACACCGGTTACACTAACCTATGTACATAGAGTCGTTGATTGGTCACTTTAATAATGTTTACACACCGTTTTACCCACCAATATATGAACAGTACCAGACAAAAGTTTGGACACCTACTCATTCACAGGTTTTTCTTTATTTTTACTATTTTCTACACTGTAAAATAATAGTGAAGACATCACAACTACGAAATAACACATATGGAATCATGTAGTAACCAAAAAAAAAAGTGTTAAATAAATCAAAATAAATTTGATGACAGCTTTGCACACTCCTGGCATTCTCTCAACCAGCTTCACCTGGAATGCTTTTCCAACAGTCTTGAAGGAGTATTGCTGCAGAATGCTAAGGTAGCCATGCAGGTTAAGTATGCCTTGAATTCTAAATAAATCACCGACAGGGTCACCAGCAAAGCACCTCCATGCTTCACGGTGGGAACCACATGCGGAGATCATCCATTCACCTACTCTGCATCTCACAAAGACACAGCGTTTGGAACCAAAAATCTCTGGACTCATCAGACCAAAGGACAGATTTCCACAAGTCTAATGTCCATAGCTCATGTTTCTTGGTAGCAAGACGACCATGAAAGCCTGATTCACGCAGTCTCCAATGAACAGTTGATGTTGAGATGTGTCTGTTACTTGAACTCTGTGAAGCATTTATTTGGGCTGCAATCTGAGGTGCAGTTAACTCTAATGAACGTATCCTCTGCAGCAGAGGTATTTATGGGTCTTCCTTTCCTGTGGCGGTCCTCATGAGAGCCAGTTTCATCATAGCGCTTGATGGTTTTTGCAACTGCACTTGAAGAAGCATTGAAAGTTCTTGAAATTTTCCGGATTGACTGACCTTCACGTCTTAAAGTAATGATGGACTGTCGTTTCTCTTTGCTTACTTGAGCTGTTCTTGCCATGATATGGACTTGGTATTTTACCAAATAGGGATATCTTCTGAATATCACCCCTACATGATCAGAACACAAGCGATTGGCTCAAATGCATTAAGTAAAGAAACTCCACAAATTAGCTTTTAACAAGCCACACCTGTTAATTGAAACGCATTCCAGGTGACTATCTCATGAAGCTGGTTGAGAGAATGCCAAGAGTGTGCAAATCTGTCAAAGGCAAAGGGTGGCTACTTTGAAGAATCTCAAAGATAAAATATATTTTGTTTTGTTTAACACTTGTTTGGTTACTGCATGATTCCATATGTGTTATTTCATAGTTGATGTCTTCACTATTATTCTACAACTTAGAAAATAGTTTAAAAAAATGAAAAACCATGGAATGAGTAGGTGTGTCCAAATGGTACTGTATTTTAGTATTGGCTCATCCTATATGTACACACATGTTCTATTCATATACTGTCCATACAGTCTATATACACACCATTCACATACAGTACATATATTTATTTATATTCCAGATTTTGACATCGATCGTTCTGACAGGTCTTAATTTCTTGTTATTTTTTCTACTTTTGGATAATGTGTGTATTGTTATTGTATTGCTCGATATTGCTGCATTGTTGGAGCTAGAAACATGAGCATTTCCCTGCACCTGTGATAACATCTGCAAAACTGTGTATGCGACCAATAAACTTTGATTGGAATTGCTTTCATAGAGGACTATTTTTAATTGTGAGGATGAACACACACTTTGTTTTCATCATGAGCAAACGTTATTGGTTTTCTACCCAAAGTTGCAAATCCATTTTATAAACACAGGAGACCAGGAAACTGGATAAAAGAGTGGGGCAGTATAGCAGGAACAGCTCAATTTAAAAGGTCAAAACTTGATAATATCCCATTATACAGTATGATAGTAAGGTGAATGACTTCATTGACTAACATCTCTGAACAGGGAAAAGGACCCTAACCATCACCACATTTAATGGAAATGCATTAGGCCACATGGTATGAACAAACAATACTCCAAGCCACTGCTTCATACTACTTGTCAGACAGAGACAACTCCTATTGTATACTGGTCTTTGGGATGGGATTAGTGTAGAGTTTGAGTGGGGGGTGGCTTTTATGTGGGTGGCTTTTGACCATTTTTGGGAATTCCTCATCTTAATTATGGATGTTGGGTACTATATTTGTTGAATATCATATGAATCCATTAAATTATGATGGCCAATTTGGGTGCAATCAATTTGCTTAATTTCTAAAAGATCAAACTATATTTCAACAACACACTTAATCAATGTGATTTCTAGCTGGGCAAGTGGGAGTGCGGTGGTAGCTCACCTATTCGTTTGCTCATCTATCACTGATCAGAAATATTTAGCATGCTATAACGTAGCCTAAATCAAGTGTAGGCCAATCATTTTGCTCGATCGCATATAGGCAACTCCAAAATCCTGCAGATGGTGTGAAATATCAACATGAGACTAAAATGTGTTAGAAAATTATAGCAATCTATACTTTCAATCTGTATCTTCACGAAAATACTCTCGATGTAAGACCCTACACCACAAAGCAGAGTGAGGGTAGGAAATAGAGGTCGACCGATTATGATTTTTCAATGCCGTTACCGATTATTGGAGGACCAAAAAAGGCTGATGCCATTTAAAAATCGGCCAATTTTTATATTGTAATAATGACAATTACAACATTACTGAATGAACAATGAACACTTATTTTAACTTAATATAATACATAAATAAAATTATTTAGTCTCAAATAAATAATGAAACATGTTCAATTTGGTTTAAATAATGCAAAAACACAGTGTTGGAGAAGAAAGTAAAAGTGCAATATGCGCCATGTAAAAAAGTTCATGTTAAAGTTCCTTGCTCAGAACATATGAAAGCTGGTGGTTCAATATTCCCAGTTCTTCAATATTCCCAGTTAAGACGTTTTAGGTTGTAGTTATTATAGGAATTATAACGCGTCAACTATTTCTCTCTATACCATTTGTATTTCATATACCTTTCATTATTGGATGTTCTTATAGGCACTTTAGTACTGCCAGCCTAATCTCGGGAGTTGATAGGCTTGAAGTCATAAACAGTACTGTGCTTCAAGCATTGCTAAGAGCTGCTGGCAAATGCAGTGCTGTTTGAATGAATACTTACGAGCCTGCTGCTGCCAACCGCCGCTCAGTCAGATTGCTCTATCAAATATCAAATCATAGACTTAATTATAATATAATAAACACAGAAATATGAGTTTTTGGTCATTAATATGGTCAAATCCGGAAACTATCATTTTGAAAACAAAACATTTATTATTTCAGTGAAATAAGGAACCGTTCCGTATTTTATCGAACGGGTGGCAACCCTAAGTCTAAATATTGCTGTTGCATTGTACAACCTTCAATGTTGTTGTTAAATATGTAAAATTCTGGCAAATTAGTTCACAGTTCGCAATGAGCCAGGCGGCCCAAACTGTTGCATATACCTTGCCTCTGCTTGCACTGAACGCAAGTTGAAATTGAACACAATTTCCCTAGTTAATATTGCCTGCTAACATGAATTTCTTTAAACTAAATATGCAGGTTTAAAAAAATATATACTTCTGTGTATTGATTTTAAGAAAGGCATTGATGTTTATGGTTAGGTACATTTGTGCTTTTTTCAGCAATGCGCTTTTCTTAAATCATAACCCATTTGGCGAAGTTGAAGCAGGCTGTGAATCGATGATAAATTAACAGGCATCGCATTGATTACATGCAACGCAGGACAAGCTAGTTAACCTAGTAATATCATCAATCATGTGTAGCTAACTAGTGATTATGTGAAGATTGATTGTTTTTTATAAGATACATTCAATGCTAGCTAGCAACTTACATTGGCTCCTTGCAACCTACTAGGTCCTTTTGACGCTGCACTCGCGTAAAAGGCAGTCAAGCCTGCCACAGTTTCCTCGTGGATTGCAATGTAATTGGCCATAATCGGCACCGAAAAAGGAAGATTACTGATTCTTATGAAAACTTGAAATCGTCTCTAATTAAATCGTAATTAATCGGTCGACCTCTAGCAGGAAAGAGATGAAACGTGGATCAAAAAGGCATGGGCATGCCTTGGGCTCTGTTTCAACATATCCCTTTTTTATATGACAGGGGTTCCACACGTTGTCGTGACAAGTTGTGTGGGAAAAATATGATTTGTATTTTATTTTTTATATTTCCATTATATTCTTAGCCTTTGGTGTTGACTGTGATCAGGTTAGACTAAGTCTGTCTTGTCTATTTAATTAGCAAAATAACTATTGATTTCATGTGATTATGCCATTCTATTCTTTTTAAAATACATTTTATTATCGTGTTTCTTAGGACCTGCCTAAAATTAATTAATAATGGATTTTTTTGGTAATGGTGTATATTCAATGGATTTATTAAAATAGTCCACCCACTTGGGACTACATCTCCTCCCACTCCAGCCAGTATATGCATGGAGATATAAAATTATTATCCTGGCAAGAATGTGGTAAATTAATTGGGCTCTAAAAAAACATTGACCGATTATACTTTTTTTTTTTACAGGCAACATGCCGTAAAGTCTGTCTGTAAAGGGCATACGTGTGTCTTTTTTATTTTAAAGATTATTTCTCGCTGATATGAAAGATAAGGGGCATGTCAACATATGTTTAGAAAACCGGTTTGAAAGCTTTGACTATTTGCTTTTCTAAAACACAACGTCGAAATTGTAGTTCGCATGGGGCCAAATGTGGGAAAATGTAAACGCTGAAAACCCTATATATGGAGAAGGATTTTCGAGCGCTATTACTTCGCTAGCTAGAGCATTGATATTTTCGATTCTCGTTGAACTATTACCTACCTAGACACCATGATAGCTACATGACTTTCACATATATAGAAAGTATGGGTAGTGTCGTGGCCTTCACCTGTCAACACAGAAACATTGAAACTTTTTCGAGCTAGCAAGCTAGACCAAGCTAGCAACTAACGTTAGCTGTCTAGCTTAATCATAGCTAATTCATAGATTCAAGCAAATGTAATTCATAGGTTCAAGGAAGTGCAATATGCAACTACAAACCATTACATAAGGTATGAAAGTATAAATAGAGACCTGTGTTTGCGGATCAGGTTGTTCAGAAGATGCCATCTTTCCCAGCCTACTCCTCTTCAAATCGATTCATTCGGGAACGATTGCTTAGGCCTGAATAAGGACGACTGGACTAAAACTCCGACATTATGTTTTTTGTTTTTTTTCGTTCCTTCTATTATGTTGAGGCAATATAGTAAATATTATTTTCTGATTAGATCGAGATAGATATATAAATCAGTGGAGATTGCTGAGGGGAGTATTTGATACTACTTGATACTATTTGATACTCTATTCTACTCATTCCTCTCCAGCCATTACCACGAGCCCGTCCTCCCCAATTAAGGTGCCACCAACCTCCTGTGATATATATATATATATATATATATATATATATATATATATATATATATATATATATATATATATATTTATATATTTTATATATATATTTTTTTTTCCTTATTCAACTTTGTTCAAAATCAGGTCCGTTTTACTTTAAATAGCAAAACACTACATTTCCCCTGACGGCTTAGTTCCAAGCTCAGGACTTCCGTTTTTGCGGATATGTCAAGAAGGTGAATACCGTAAACGACTGTTAGGTTTGTTTTAGATATATATATATTTTTTTATTTATTTTATTTTTTATATGCATTTATTTTATTTCTTTTCAAAATCAGAACTTTGACTTTAAATCGCATAACACTACATTTCCCATGACATCATGTCAGGACTTCCGTGTTCGCGTTTGAATCTGCCAAGAAGGTGCATGCAGTAAACTTCCGTAAGGTTATTTAACTTTCGGCATAACAAAAGAGTGATGTCTGAACTAAAACCTTGTAAGGTGTGTAATTTTACGCGACAACAATCATACGGTTTGGTTGTTCCTTCTCTGGACCAACTAAAGATTAAAGGTACGCTAATGAATGTTGTAAACAGCTGTCTAGCCAACCACAACTAGCTAAGTTAGCTAGCTAAGGTTAGATAGCTACAGAAAAGTTAGTTATCTTTGCGTGTGTTATATCGTTTTGGTAGCTACTATAGATAGTATTCCTGATGAGCTGGGAGCATGCATTCCTCCTTAATGAAGACAAGTCATTGTAACTATGTGTCATATAAATAAAACTCAAATGCAGAACACATTTTGCTAGCCTAGCGCCAGGTTGGTAGGTATCTGTATGTAGCAGCATACGTTGCCACTATCAGCTGTTAAATCATATAATGTTTACAGTATCTATTCGTTCATTGGGAAATCAACTGGCAGTCAACTATGATCTCTAATCTTCGTGAATCATCACTACATTCTGGAAACTGTATGAGCAACATTTTGCTCTGTGTGCTCTACATATTCGACTTGTACAAACTTGATTGAATTAGATATGGCACCCCAGCAGACCGAGGTAAAATTAGTTGTATACTGGATATTCGGTGTATATCTGTTTTCTCTAGTCAATGGCTATTGAACCAACCATGCCATGACTATGAAGATAGTATATTCGGAATCAGGGGTAGATGGAGAACAATCCATACTTTTTTTCTTGTTTGTTTTTTGGGATATCGCCAAGGTCCTATCTGATAAGGAATATTTTAAGTAAGAGAGCATTACACCTTTTCATTTGTTTTTACATTTAACCTGTCTTCTCTTGAGATGAAAGTATTTTACTTTAAGATATGAATTGCCACAATTATGTTTGTTCTTAAAATTATGTATTTTATTAAAACATAAATAAAGTAAATAGCCTGAATTATCTTGAAAAAAAAGTTGCATTTTTAAATCATACAAATAGGAAAACGTGTCTCTAAAATAAACAGTTGTTCATTTAAGTTCTGGGCCCATACATGTTAAAAAGTTCTGGGCCCATACATGTTAAAGGGAAATGTTTTTAAAAAATAAAATACTTAATATTCATAATCTCCAGTACCACCCCAACATCAACATCCAATGACATCGGTGTGCATAGTGTGCTTTTAACCAGTTACAAGTAGACATTGCCTACTAATTGTCTGCTAATTGGTTTATATCATTGGAAGCACTTGTCTTCCTCTATTGTTTTACTACTAAACATAGACATGTGCCACTTTAACATATGTTGATGTTGGGGTGGTGCTGGAGATGACAAACATTAAGTTGAACTATTTAGACATTTTTATTTATTTTTTTATTTCACCTTTATTTAACCAGGTAGGCCTGTTGAGAACAAGTTCTCATTTACAACTGCGACCTGGCCAAGATAAAGCAAAGCACTGTGACACAAACAACAACAGAGTTACACATGGAATAAACAAATGTACAGTCAATAACACAATAGAAAGTCTATATACAGTGTGTGCAAATGGCGTGAGGAAGTAAGGCAATAAATAGGCCATAGTAGCGAAGTAATTACAATTTAGCAAATTCACACTGGAGTGACAGATGTGCAGATGATGGTAGGGGATGAGGTAGGTAGATTGGATGGGCTATTTACAGATGGGCTGTGCACAGCTGCAGCGATCAGTTGACTGCTCTGATAGCTGATGTTTAATGTTAGTGAGGGCGATATAAGTCTCCAACTTCAGCGATTTTTGCAATTCGTTCCAGTCATTGGCAGCAGAGAACTGGAAGGAAAGGCTGCCAAAGGAGTTGTTGGCTTTGGGGATGACCAGTGAGAAAAACCTGCTGGAGCGCGTGCTACCGGTGGGTGTGGTTATCGTGACCAGTGAGCTGAGATAAGGTGGAGCTTTACCTAGCGAAGACTTCTAGATGACCTGGAGCCAGTGGGTCTGGCGACGAATATGTAGCGAGGTCCAGCCGACGAGAGCATACAGGTCGCAGTGGTGAGAGTGGTATATGGGGCTTTGGTGACACAACGGATGGTGCTGTGATAAACTGGATCCAATTTGCTGAGTGTTGGAGGCTATCTTGTAAATGACATCGCCGAAGTCTAGGATCGGTAGGATAGTCAGTTTTACGAGGGTATGTTTGGTGGCGTAAGTGAAGGAGGCGCTGTTGCGAAATAGGAAGCTGATTCTAGATTTAATTTTGGATTGGAGATGTTTACTATGAGTCTGGAAGGAGAGTTTACAGTCTAGCCAGACACACAGGTATTTGTAGTTGTCCACATATTCTAAGTCAGAACCTTCCAGAGTAGTGATGCTAGTCGGGCAGGGTGCGGGCAACGATCGGTTGAAAAGCATGCATTTAGTTTTACTAGCGTTTTAAGAGCAGTTGGAGGCCTCAGGAGTGTTGTTATGGCATTGAAGTTTGGAGGTTTGTTAACACAGTGTCCAAAGAAGGGCCAGATGTACACAGAATGGTGTCATCTGCATAGAGGTGGATCAGGGAATCACCCGGAGCAAGAGCGACATCGTTGATATATACAGAGAAAGGAGTCGGCCCGAGAATTGAACCCTGTGGTACCCCCATAATGACTGCCAGAGGTCCGGACAACAGGCCCTCCGATTTGACACACTGAACTCTATCTGAGAAGTAGTTAGTGAACCAGACGAGGCAGTCATTTGAGAAACCAAGGCTGTTCAGTCTGCCGATAAGAATACAGTGTGCAATCCGCTTTCCGAGCTGGTCAGCCATGCTCAAGGTGCACCTCAGCCACGCTCAAGGTACTAAACAATATCATAACCGCCATTGTGCAGCCGTCTTCATCGGCCTGGCCAAGGCTTTCGACTCTGTCACCGTACCTCGACAGAGTCGAAAGCCTTGGCCAGGTCGATGAAGACGGCTGCACAGTACTGTCTTTTATCAATGGCGGTTATGATATATTGACTGCGAACTCATAACGGAAGCAGGCAATGAGGCAGTGATCGCTGAGATCAGCAGAGGTGAAAACAGCAGTGGATTTGGAGGGCAAGTTGGTCAGGATAATATTTATGAGGGTGCCCATGTTTACGGATTTGGGGTTGTACCTGGTGGGTTCCTTGATAATTTGTGTGAGATTGAGGGCATCTAGCTTAGATTGTAGGACTGCCGGGCTGTTAAGCATATCCCAGTTTAGCTCACCGAACAGAACGAACTCTGAAGATAGGTGGGGGGCAATCTATTCACATATGGTGTTCAGGGCACAGCCGGGAGCTAAGGGGGGTCTATAACAAGCGGCAACATTGAGAGACTTATTTCTGGAGAGATGGATTTTTTAAATTAAGAAGCTCGAACTGTTTGGGCATAGACCTGGAAAGTATGGCAGAACTTTGCAGTCGGTCTCTGCAGTAGATTGCAACTCCTCCCCCTTTGGCAGTTCGATCTTGACGGAAAATGTTGGGGATGGGAATCTCCGAATATTTGATGGCCTTCCTAAGCCAGAATTCAGACACGGCAAAGACATCAGCATCAGCGGAGTGTGCTAAAGCAGTGAGTAAAACAAACTTAGGGAGGAGGCTTTTGATGTTAACATGCATGAAACCAAGGCTTTTATGGTTACCTCTCTTACTGTCATTGAGTAACGATAAGAGAGCTTGCATCTCTGGATGCACTAGTTATGCTGGGTGAGGTAACTGCATGTGTGGGAGGTGGGACAAAGGAGGTATCTGAGGCATGTTGAGTGGGACTAGGGGCTCCGCAGTAAACTAAAACAATGATAACTATCCTAAACAACAGTATACAAGGCATATTGATATTAGAGAGAGACATAAAGCAATCACAGGTGTTGATTGGAAGAGCTAGCTAAGACAACAAGAGGAAGAGAACAACATCAGTTAAATCAAATAATTTGTAACTATCTTTTTGAAGTATTTCATTTATACAACAATTTAAAGAAAAACCTGTTTAACAACTAACCCACATTTCTTCTTAAAGAATCTTGTAAGAGTCTGCTGACTAACGCAGGCTTCAAGCTTCCTTTTAAGTAATTTTTTTGCAGGTAATCGCCATAAAGACTACCAGTATGCAAATTAGACAGTCAAATGAATGACTATCTTACCGATGCGATTCGTTAGGCTACTGACGAGTCACTAAAATAGTAACCAAAAAACAGCATTGTTTGTGGAAAGAAAGACAAAGATCATAGACCATAGCTATGATTGTAGCTGCTTGTCATTGTTATGGGGCAGCACTGGATCATTTCCATAGTCATGGCACGCCATTTATATAAGAGCTATTAACGATTTGAAATCTTAAATCTTACTTTTTTTATATTTGATGTAATAAAAACATTGTGAATTGTTTTCCATCCATCCCTGAATCAAAATATACCATCTTCATAGCCATGGAAGGCTTGGTTCAATAGCTAGTGATGAAGTGAACCGAAAATCCAATATAAAACACATTTTTACCTCAAACCTCTATGGGACATCCCTTAAATTCCTAAAATGCTACTCACTAGGCGTGGTGCTGTCTTAACAAAGCTCACATCCCTGGCCTGGACACAAGATCTAGAATACTACTAGATAATAAGTATAATCATGTTTTGTGGAAATACATACAGTGCCTTCAGAAAGTATTCACACTCCTTGACCTTTTCCACATTTTGTTGTGTTACAGCCTGATTTTAAAATGGATTAAGTTGAGGTAGTCATTCAAAAATCATATTAAAACACTTATTGCACTGTGACCCAAAATCTCATCTCTGTACCAGACACATACAATTATCTGTAAGGTTCCTCAGTCGAGCAGTGAATTTCAACCACAAAGACCAGGGAGGTTTTCCAAAGCCTCGCGAAGAAGGGCACCTATTGGAAGATGGGGGATTTTTATGTTAAACAACAGACATTGAACATCCCTTTCAGCATGGGTGAAGTTATTAATTACACTTTGGATGGTGTATGTATACACCCGGTCACTATAAAGATACAGGCATCCTTCCTGACTCACTTGCCGGAGAGGAAGGAAAACTGCTCAGGGATTTCACCATGACGCCAATGTTGACTTTAAAACAGAGTTTAATATCTGTGATAGGATGAATCAACAACATTGTAGTTAGTCTACAATACTAACCTAATTGACAGAGTGAAAAAAGGGAAGCTTGTAAAGATATTCCAAAACATGCATCCTGTTTTGAATACAAAGCATTATCTTTGGGTCAAACACATCACTCAGTACCACTCTTCATATTTTCAAGCATGGTGGTGGCTGCATCGTTATCAAATGTATTTATATAGCCCTTCTTACATCAGCTGATATCTCAAAGTGCTGTACAGAAACCCAGCCTAAAACCCCAAACAGCAAGCAATACAGATGTAGAAGCACAGTGGCTAGGAAAAACTCCCTAGAAAAGTCAAAACCTAGGAAAAAAACTAGATAGGTACCAGGCTATGAGGGGTGGCCAGTCCTCTTCTGGCTGTGCTGGGTGAAGATTATATTAGGACATGGCCAAGATGTTCAAATGTTCATAAATGACCAGCAAGGAGTCATCATGCCAGGTAGTCCTGGGGCATGGTCCTCCGAGAGAGAGAATTAGAGCGAACATACTTAAATTCACACGACACCGGAAAAGGCAGGAGAAATACTCCAGATATAACAGACCAACCCTAGCCCCCCGACACATAAACTACTGCAGCGTAAATACTGTAGGCTGAGACAGGAGGGGTCAGGAGACACTGTGGCCCCATCTGATGATACCCCCGGACAGGGCCAAACAGGCAGAATATAACGCCACCCACTTTTCCAAAGCACAGCCCCCACACCACTAGAGGGATATCTTCAACCACCATTTTACCATCCTGAAACAAGGCTGAGTATAGCCCACAAAGATCTCTGCCACGGCACAACCCAAGGACAGGAAGACCACGTCAGTGACTCAACCCACTCAAGTGACGCACCCCTCATAGGGACGGCAGGGAAGAGCACCAGTATGCCAGTGACTCAGCCCCTGTAATAGGGTTAGAGGCAGATAATCCCAGTGGAGAGAGGGGAACCGGCCAGGCAGAGACAGCAAGGGCGGTTCGTTGCTCCAGTGCCTTTCAGTTCACCTTCACACTCCTGGGCCAGACTACACTCAATTATATGACCTACTGAAGAGATGAGTCTTCAGTAAAGACTTAAAGGTTGAGACCAAGTCTGCGTCTCTCACATAGGTAGGCAGACCATTCCCATAAAAATTGAGCTCTGTAGAAGAAAGCCCTGATGTTTGCTTAGAAATTCTAGGGACAATTAGGAGCCCTGCGTCTTGTGACCGTAGCGTACGTGTAAGTATGTATGGCAGGGTCAAATCGGAAAGATGGGTAGGATCAAGCCCATGTAATGCTTTGTAGGTTAGCAGTAAAACCTTGAAATCAGCCCTTGCCTTAACAGGAAACCAGTGTAGGGACGCTAGCACTGGAGTAATATGATCACATTTTTGGTTCTAGTCAGGATTCTAGCAGCCATATTTATCACTAACGGAAGTTTATTTAGTGCTTTATCCGGGTAGCCGGAAAGTAGAACATTGCAGTAGTCTAGACCTAGAAGTGACAAAAGCATGGATACATTTTTCTGAATAATTTTTGGACTGAAAACAGTCTTGATATGTTCGTCAAAAGAGAGATCAGGGTCCAGAGTAACGCCGAGGTCCTTCACAGTTTTATTTGAGACGACTGTACAACCATTAAGATTAATTGTCAGATTCAACAGAAGATCTCTTTATTTCTTGGGACCTAGAACAAGCATCTCTGTTTTGTCCGAGTTTAAAAGTAGAAAGTTTGCAGCCATTCACTTCCTTATGACTGAAATGCAGGCTTCCAGCGAGGGCAATTTTGGGGCTTCACCATGTTTCATCGAAATGTACAGCTGTGTGTCATCCGCATAGCAGTGAAAGTTACCATTATGTTTACGAATGACATCCCCAAAAGATAAAATATATATTGAAAACAATAGTGGTCCTAAAATGGAACCTTAAGTGACACCGAAATTTACAGTTGATTTGTCCGACAGATAAGATCTAAACCAGGCCAGAACTTGTCCACAAGGGCAGATGCAGAGCCTCGGTCTGACGCCATTAAGAGGTCATTTACAACAATCACAAGTGCAGTCTCAGTGCTATGATGGGGTCTAAAACCAGCCTGAAGCATTTTGTTTACATTCTTTGTCTTCAGGAAGGCAGTGAGTTGCTGCGCAACAGCCTTTTCTAAAATGTTTGAGAGGAATGGAAGATTCGATATAGGCCGATAGTTTTTTATATTTTCTGGGTCAAGGTTTGGCTTTTTCAAGAGAGGCTTTATTACTGCCACTTTTAGTGAGTTTGGTACACATCCGGTGGATAGAGAGCCGTTTATTATGTTCAACATAGGAGGGCCAAGCACAGGAAGCAGCTCTTTCAGTAGTTTAGTTGGAATAGGGTCCAGTATGCAGCTTGAAGGTTAAGAGGCCATGATTATTATCATCATTGTGTCAAGAGATATAGTACTAAAACACTTGAGTGTCTCCCTTGATCCTAGGTCCTGACAGAATTGTGCAGACTCAGGACAACTGAGCTTTGGAGGAATACGCAGATTTAAAGAGGAGTCCGTAATTTGCTTTCCAATAATCATGATCTTTTCCTCAAAGGAGTTCATGAATTTATTACTGCTGAAGTGAAAGCCATCCTCTCTTGAGGAATGCTGCTTTTTAGTTAGCTTTGTGACAGTATCAAAAATACATTTTGGATTGTTGTTATTTTCTTCTTCGAAACTGCACGGTACTGTCTTTCCAAGCTAGTCGGAAGACTTCCAGTTTGGTGTGGCACCATTTCCGTTCCAATTATCTGGAAGCTTGCTTCAGAGCTCGGGTATTTTCTGTATACCAGGGAGCTAGTTTCTTGTGACAAGTGTTTTTAGGGGTGCATCTAGGGTATTGCGCAAGGTTAAATTGAGTTCCTCAGTTAGATGGTTGACTGATTTTTGTCCTCTGACGTCCTTGGGTAGGCAGAGGGAGTCTGGAAGGGCATCAAGGAATCTTTGGGTTGTCTGAGAATTTTATAGCACGACTATTGATGATCCTTGGTTGGGGTCTGAGCAGATTTGTTGCGATTGCAAATGTAATAAAATGGTGGTCCGATAGTCCAGGATTATGAGGAAAAACATTAAGGGTCCACAACATTTATTCCATGGGACAAAACTAGGTCCAGAGTATCGACTGTGGCAGTGAGTAGGTCCGGAGACATGTTGGACAAAATATATTATCTGCTATGACTACAAGGTCTGATAGGAATTCACAGGGAACTCAGTGGGGATTGCTGTATATGGCCCAGGAGGCCTGTAAACAGTAGCCATAAAAAGTGAGTAGGCTGCATAGATTTCATGACTAGAAGCTCAAAAGACGAAAGCATCGTTTTTTATTTTTTTGTCAATTTAAATGTGCTATTGTAAATGTTAGCACCACCTCCGCCTTTGTGGGATGCGCGGGGGATATGGTCACTAGTGTAACCAGGAGGTGAGGCCTCATTTAACACAGTAAATTCATCAGGCTTAAGCCATGTTTCAGTCAGGCCAATCACATCAAGAGTATGATCAGTGATTAGTTCATTGACTATAACTGCCTTGGAAGTGAGTGATCTAACATTAAGTAGCCCTATTTTGAGATGTGAGGTATCACAATCTCTTTCAATAATGGCAGGAATAGAGGAGGTCTTTATTCTAGTGAGATTGCTAAGGCGAACACTGCCATGTTTAGTTTTGCCCAATCTAGGTCGAGGTACAGACACGGTCTCAATGGGGATAGCTGAGCTGACTACACTGACTGCTAGTGGCAGACTCCACTAAGCTGGCAGGCTGGCTAACAGCCTGCTGCCTGGCCTGCACCCTATTTAATTGTGGAGCTAGAGGAGTTAGAGCTCTGTCTATGTTCGTTATGGGTATGCTTGTCATTGAAAAGGACTAGGGAGTTTTTTAGGATAAAAATAAATGGAATAGAGCTAATCACAAGCAAAATCCTAGAGGAAAACCTGGCTGTCTGCTTTTCAACATATACTAGAAGACAAATTCACCTTTCAGCAGGACCATAACCAAAAACACAAGGTCAAATATACACGGGAGTTGCTTCAAGACAACATTTAATGTTCCTAAGTGGTCTGGTTACAGTTTTAGCTGAAATCGACTTGAACATCTATGGCAGACTTGACAATGGCTGTCTAGCAATGATCAACAATCAATTTGACAGAGCTTGAATAATGTGAAAATGTTGTACAATCCAGGTGTGCAAAGCTCTTAGAGACGTACCTAGAAAAGACTCACAGCTGTAATCGCTGCCAAAGGTGATTCTAACATGTATTCACTCATGGATTTGAATACTTATGTAAATGAGGTATTTCTGTATTTGATTTTTCAATACATTTGCAATAGTTTCTAAAAACATGATTGTCTTTATGGGGTATTGTGTTTAGATGGGTGAGAAACAAATCTATTTAATCAATTTGGAATTCAGGCTGTAACACAACAAAATGAGGAGTAAGTCAAGTGGTATGAATACTTTCTGAATGCACTGTAGCTAGATAATAATGCAAGTAAGTACTGTACCGAACTAACAGTGATGTAAATAGGGGCGGCAGGTAGCCTAGTGGTTAGAGCATTGGGCCAGTAACTGAAAGGTTGCTAGATCGAATCCCCAAGCTGAAAAGGTATAAATCTGTCGTTCTGCCCCTGAACAAGGCAGTTAACCCACTGTTCCTAGGCCATCATTGTAAATAAGAATTTGTTCTTAACTGACTTGCCTCGTTAAATAAAGGTTAATCAAAAAATCAACTGGGGTGTAAACTCTGATCGCTGGTCTGCAAAAAGTAGAAAATTGATGGGCAAAAAGAAAACGTTGGTAAACTGCATTTACCCTCCCCTACACAACTGCAAACTACAAATGAAAGATAGCAACACACTTCATCTAGGCCTATTACACTCCAGTGAGCATGCAGCAATGCAGAAGTGCAATGTTCCACTTAACTGTCTCTCAGCCACAAATGGTGCCCTATAAGTGCTCATGACACTCATGCAGGTGGTATAATCAGGGTGTCAAGGCTAAATACGGCTACGCATATAGATGTCATTACATTATTACATTTATCATTTCTAAGTTATGAGTGATGCATGCTATGAAGCTCTTGTTATGGTGGCAAGTTCAAGTAAATTGTCAGTAATCATTCATTCCATATACATGTTTATGTACCTGCACTTTTCTGTAATTCTACCTCCCAGGAAGCGAATCTCTTGGGTTTAGCCCAAGTACCTCCGTCTCTGTGGTATTAGAAGATGACGGGACAATAGTTGAAGATGAGGCCTATTTCTTGTGCTTACCTACAAACACAAAGTTTATGCTCTTGCATGAAAAAGAGACGTGGGCCCCACTACGAAGAAGTAAGCTTTTTCTGTTCTGTCAATGCAAATACAGTGCCTTGCGAAAGTATTCGGCCCCCTTGAACTTTGCGACCTTTTGCCACATTTCAGGCTTCAAACATAAAGATATAAAACTGTATGTTTTTGTGAAGAATCAACAACAAGTGGGACACAATCATGAAGTGGAACGACATTTATTGGATATTTCAAACTTTTTTAACAAATCAAAAACTGAAAAATTGGGCGTGCAAAATTATTCAGCCCCCTTAAGTTAATACTTTGTAGCGCCACCTTTTGCTGCGATTACAGCTGTAAGTCGCTTGGGGTATGTCTCTATCAGTTTTGCACATCGAGAGACTGAAATTTTTTCCCATTCCTCCTTGCAAAACAGCTCGAGCTCAGTGAGGTTGGATGGAGAGCATTTGTGAACAGCAGTTTTCAGTTCTTTCCACAGATTCTCGATTGGATTCAGGTCTGGACTTTGACTTGGCCATTCTAACACCTGGATATGTTTATTTTTGAACCATTCCATTGTAGATTTTGCTTTATGTTTTGGATCATTGTCTTGTTGGAAGACAAATCTCCGTCCCAGTCTCAGGTCTTTTGCAGACTCCATCAGGTTTTCTTCCAGCATTCTTCCAGAATGGTCCTGTATTTGGCTCCATCCATCTTCCCATCAATTTTAACCATCTTCCCTGTCCCTGCTGAAGAAAAGCAGGCCCAAACCATGATGCTGTCACCACCATGTTTGACAGTGGGGATGGTGTGTTCAGGTTGATGAGCTGTGTTGCTTTTACGCCAAACATAACGTTTTGCATTGTTGCCAAAAACTTAAATTTTGGTTTCATCTGACCAGAGCACCTTCTTCCACATGTTTGGTGTGTCTCCCAGGTGGCTTGTGGCAAACTTTAAACAACACTTTTTATGGATATCTTTAAGAAATGGCTTTCTTCTTGCCACTCTTCCATAAAGGCCAGATTTGTGCAATATACGACTGATTGTTGTCCTATGGACAGAGTCTCCCACCTCAGCTGTAGATCTCTGCAGTTCATCCAGAGTGATCATGGGCCTCTTGGCTGCATCTCTGATCAGTCTTCTCCTTGTATGAGCTGAAAGTTTAGAGGGACGGCCAGGTCTTGGTAGATTTGCAGTGGTCTGATACTCCTTCCATTTCAATATTATCGCTTGCACAGTGCTCCTTGGGATGTTTAAAGCTTGGGAAATCTTTTTGTATCCAAATCTGGCTTTAAACTTCTTCACAACAGTATCTCGGACCTGCCTGGTGTGTTCCTTGTTCTTCATGATGCTCTCTGCGCTTTTAACGGACCTCTGAGACTATCACAGTGCACGTGCATTTATACGGAGACTTGATTACACACAGGTGGATTGTATTTATCATCATTAGTCATTTAGGTCAACATTGGATCATTCAGAGATCCTCACTGAACTTCTGGAGAGAGTTTGCTGCACTGAAAGTAAAGGGGCTGAATAATTTTGCACGCCCAATTTTTCAGTTTTTGATTTGTTAAAAAAGTTTGAAATATCCAATAAATGTCGTTCCACTTCATGATTGTGTCCCACTTGTTGTTGATTCTTCACCAAAAAAATACAGTTTTATATCTTTATGTTTGAAGCCTGAAATGTGGCAAAAGTTTGCAAAGTTCAAGGGGGCCGAATACTTTCGCAAGGCACTGTATGTATTGTCATATTAGGCTATAGTCATTGTTTAAGCCTACTATTGTGTGATCCGTCATTTATCGATTTCTAAGTTGATCTATCTGCAGTTTGAGCCAACCTCTTGGGAAAGCACATCCTCTGACATTATATGCCTATATTCCAAGAGTATGTTTGTTTCTTTGCTTGTTTTTTGGGCTAACTAGTTAAAGAACAAACTCTGTTCTTTGATTACGTGACATTGGTCATCTGTCTTAGCTCTCCCAGGTTGCATTCCCATACTAACGCATAGTGATTTTATACCATGCTACTATAGTTGATGGCGGCACAGCTTGGATGACCAGGGAGTCTGTGAATCTTGAAAGCGATGCTGTGGACAGCTCAGTCAGTGGGATCGAGCCCTGGTTCTACCTGGCCCAGCAACTCAAGAAGGACCTTGCCAGCATCATACTGATGTCGGAGGCAGAATTACAAGTAGGGTAACTTCAATAACATTTCCACCTCCATCCCCCCTCTCACATTTAAATGTATGAATATAGAATATCTTGTTAAAGTTAGGTCCTATTCCATCAGATAAAAACAACATTTATGGCTACAGCGGGTATGGTATAAATATTGTGTATACTACTTCAATACAAAGCCCTCTTTGCATTATGTTTATGTGCTTGAGGATAGCTGTATGTGTAATAGCGAGAATAACTATACATGTTGTGTGTTCCAGACCCTAGTGGATGTGCCTTGTTTAGAGCTGGCCTCAGCCCTGGGCTTCCCGGAGAGGAAGGCGCTGAATCTCCAGGACACTCTACAGAGAGTGTTGGACCGCAGGGAGGAAGAGCGACAGTCCAAGGAACTACTCCAGCTCTACCTCAAGGCAGTGGAGAGAGAAGACAGTCAAGAGGCAGAGCCTAGAAATGACGGTGAGAGCGCTATCAGGAATAAAATGGGATCAATCTGTTAGAAGATCCACCTATGTGAGTGGAAATGCCATTTGAAGTGAGGCATTTTAACTTCAACTCAAAAGTTGTTAGTTTATGTAAAAGCAGTGTGTGGCTTTTTTGTCACTAGATGGAGACATTCTTTAAGCAATAGACAACTAGCCCTGAAATATTGCCTCTAAACCTCTGGCTCAGCCAAGTTGTGTTGTGATCGTGTTCTACCATAACCCATGTCTCACAGGGTCAGGTGATGGGGATGTGACAGACGGGCTGGTGGTAGATTCGGCATCAGGATTCATGTCCAGAACGCTGATGGTTCTCAAGGGTAAAACGAGCCCTGAGACCAGGCTCTCCAATGAGGAGCTGCAGGTATGTCACAAAGACCAACGGCTAAATGCTGCATTTGGTTATACAGGATCATATTAATAGACTAAAGTGGACCCCTCTCCTTGTCTACTCGCTCCTTGTCTACTCTCCTTAATCTGCATTGATATGAAAGGGCATGCATTGTGAAAACAAAGTCCCTGGTAGGTATCCACAGTATTACAGTGATACTAAGTTATTCAGTTTAGTGCACAGAAAAAAACGAACAGGAGAGAGATACTTTCCAATATTGAGATGCACTGGATTGCGTCCCAATTCTCCTGAAATGGTTCACTTCTCCCCATGTATTTTAAAGCATTGGATTAGTGTAAGCATAGGTTAGAGGGAGTTTATTACACAGCTCCTTCCCTTTTAAATCCATGAAGGGAAGTGAACAAACGCACAGTTAAGGTAGAAGGGTAGAGAATTTGGACGCATGAAATGGTTTCCTTTCCACCACATGAGGGAAATGGGAAGGCTACAACTACAGTATATGTGAGAATTTCTATATTCTGTCCACTTGGTGGCACTATCCCTCTGCACTCTTGATTTCAGTATACACAGCATGTGAAAATGGACTTCCTAAGTACATCTTTTATCAAGCTGTTAACTCGCACCAAACTACATACATTTTTTTAGTACAAGTGTCTGTAAATATGCCAAGTAATCCTGACAACAAAAAATTCTAATAACATCACTGTACACCAAGGAATTGCATTTCTTATATTGAATTCCATTTTTGTCCCAACTGTATCTGTTTGAAATCCAAGATCAAGGGCTTTTCACACCACTAAGTATACTCGGAGCCTCTTATCTCCCAAGTCAATTATCTTTGAAAACAATATCAATTACATTGAACATAATGAATGTTAGAACATTTACTTATTAAGTCCGCATTATATTATTCCAACGTGGTCCATTGACATTCATGAAACATGAGCAACTAATGCAAATCTCTGCCATGTCTATACAGCGCAGAGACTATCCTATCCCCCCATCTCTGCCCTTCTGTCTTTCTCAGAATAGATTGCGGTTCTAATTTTAGCTGTATACAACATGAAATAAACCAAACCAAAATGTTGTCAACTGCAGATGGTGGTGAACAAAGGTGCACGGGCCATGGAGCAAGTCCTGGGCTGGGACTCTGAGAGGACATTGGTGCTGCTGCAGGCATGCGAGGAGCAACTGAGCAGGCGGCTCCAGCAGGTTCAGGCCATGCAGTACCTCCGTAGCCACACACAAGAACAGGCCAGCACGCAGCCCTCCGACAAGAGCCAAGCCACACAAGCCAAGCGCAGCAAGTAAGGAGTAGGGAGAATTTGCCACTACACGCTGATCTTTGGTGAGTTTAGCGTTTTCCCACTTATGGTTAGGATTAGGGAAGGGGAAACTGATACTAAATCTGTACTTAGGGAAACTTCACCCCGAGGCCTGCTAGTAATACCCCTCTGTCTCTGACCACAGAACACACACTATCTGCCTTAAGACTGAGACGATAAGTATTTGGATGGTAAAGCATTTTTTCTTGAAATCGAACAATGACCATGAGGTTAAAGTGCACACTGTGAGCATTAACTTGAGGGTATTTATCTATATTGGGTGAACCATGTAGAAATTCGGTCACTTTTTGTACATGGTCCCCCCCCCAATTCACTTATTTGTGTGTTTAAAGTAGTAAAATGTTAAGTATTTGGTCACATATTTGTAGCACACAAAGACTACATCACGCTTGTGACTACAACTATGTTGGATTATCCTGACTGAATTGTGAATAATGATGAGTGGGAAAGTTACAGATGCAAAAATATCATTCCCCCAAGGCATACTAACCTCTCACCATTATAATAACAGGGGAGGTTAGCATTTTTTGGGGGGGTATGATATTTGTGCATCTAACTTTCTCACTCATTGCTCACGTTTCATTCAGGATTATCCATAATCATGGTAGCATCCACATTAATGTAAAAGTGTTAGAAATTCAGAAACAAATTCTGTTTTTATTTACAATAAAAATGACGCAATACATTATTTACCATTTAATTTCTAATGGGCACAAATAATCTGAAACACAACCAAACCAAAAAGCAAATGCATCCACCAAGTTTGTAGAGTCAAAATCTTGATGTACTTATTGCGTGCTAGGAATATGGGACCGAATACTAAACTTTTGACTACTTTAATAAACATAAGTGAATGTGTCGTAATACCTTTGGTATCCTAAAATCGGGGGACTATGTACAAAAAGTGCTGTAATTTCTAAACAGTTCACCCGATATGGATAAAAATAACCTCAAATTAAATCTGACAGTATGCACTTTACCTCATAGCAATTGCTTGATTTCAAGTCCAAACTTTGAGTATAGAGCCAAAATAAGAATAAATGCTTCACTGTCCCAATAATTACGGAGGGCACTGTATATCGCCTCCTGGTACCAATAAATGCTCATAAACGCTGACATTATTTGCCAAATGGCTTTGGTGCCCGTTTTATGAGTAAACCACATGATGGCTATCTCTTTAGGTACATTAAGTAGAAGTGTTATTAGCATAGGTAGATGTTAATACCAGAACAATTAGGGATGGACCAACTGCAACCCTTTTGATATGTTGTCTTGGTCTACTCCTCCGGTACATTACCTACTCAGGAGCAAAGTGTGACACAATACCTGATTCTTGCCCCTGGAAGCTGTAACAAAATTATGGTTGATGTTAACTTAAATTGTAAGCAAATACCTTGGACAATCCATTTGTGGTCAAAGATTAGTAACCCAGTAATCTGTTGACATTATATTTAATCCTATTTTCCTGAAGATTTAAAATGAGAGCTAATTGTTCCATTCCTGTCAATTTTGTATACTGAATCGTTGATATGCCTCCTAAAACCTTGCCAAATACTTAGCCTATTTCTTCGGCCTATTTTGCTTTCCCTTTTGACTTTACTTGTTTTGACTGCTCTGCATATTATTAACCAATATACATCAAATATAACTTAGCATTCATTCTTTTTGGGAAACAACCAGAATTGGTTTATCTATCTGTACTTAAACCCTGTATATTTAGGAATGTTAATGTAAGAAAGGATATCAGATTTGATATGTAATTGTGATGTAAGCGTGCATCTGTGTAGTGTGGGCCCATGTGAGCTATCTGGTTGTATTGACAGGACATCCTTGTTAATAGAACAGACTTAAAGGGCTGTAAGATCACATTTGAAACCAGCCGTTTACAACAAGGACATGGGGCCAGCAAGGAGGCACATGTCATGACAATGAGATGTCAACAGCTTTATATATACAGAAAAGTGTATTGAAGGCATTTATGGTGACAAATGGATGGGGAAACATGTCATCTTCACCTGTATTATGATGTGATTCTTGTACTCCACGTGAATATTAATTGAAATGCTCTGAAGTCCGCTACGCACTCGTTAATGCTTCCAATGTTCCTTGAAAGAAAAAGGTGTGTGTTCAGTTTGAAATGGTGCATCTTGGGAGCCCTCTGTATGAAATGAATGAACATGTACGTACTGTACATATATTTTATCATTGACCCACAGAGTTGTGTAATCAAAGTTTTGCATTGTGATTAATGAGGCTTTTTTTTATGGAACTGTTTAAAATGGAACTGACGTGGCAAGCGGAGTGTGTTAAGTATGACAGCTTTTCTACAATAAAGCGCACAATCCTGACATCACTGTGTTTTCATTCACAACTTTTTCATTTACTGCTTGTTATTTTTTCCAGTGTATATAAAAATGTGCTTCCCATCCATGGACAGAAGAATGTAATGATGTGTGTTTTTTAATGAGCTAAAGGAGTATAGAGGATGGCCTCAGGAAGACTAGAGGAAGGCCAATATAGGACATTTGATCCACCATTAAATGGTAAACTTAACTCACGGCTTGTGATGCCAAGATACTCTTCTCCGTATCGTCGATATATTGGTCCAGAAAAAAAACGTTATGGATTGTTGATATTCAATGAAGTTATTTTATATGTCATGGCGTGTACATTGTTTGGCCCTAAGATACAATTGTAAAGAAATAATGATGGGTGTGAGGGAAAAGAGGTGACTGGCTATGTACTGTTGCTGTATGTGTCTGGACAGTCAGTTGATGGGTTTTATGGCGTGCGCAATTCCTGTGACATTACCTCCGCTTAACCAGTGTTCCCGGAATGAGCAGAAATGACATGTAAGCAGTGTGTGAAGTGTCAGCATTTTGGGGGGTTTTGATTGGGAATTTAATATGGTTATATTCATTTTATTATCATTATTTCAGAATATTTCCCTTTGTTTTGCATCAACTATCAATCTGAATGTAAACCAAGTCTTTCAACCATGTTCTTTAGTGGTAGACATTAAACAAAACAATTATGGCATTTGTGAGGTCTGAAATGAGGTGAGTGACTTAAAGGAGGCCTTCAAGCACAATAGATCCTTTTCTTCTAAATGTCAAGGTAATGTCATCTGATGGGTCATTGTCCATGAGAACTCGCGCAGCTTATCACAAGAAACTGTTGGCCTTCAAATGATAAAGTTAGGCTCATGCTAGAAGCAATTTGTGAGAACTACAGTTTTCTCTCCTTCCAACAATAGTAGTTCATTTAAAGGGGCAATCTGGGATTGATACATCCATTTTTGGACTGTTAAGTTAATGATAGCCTATAGCCATTGATTGTGGATAGAAATGATAAATGCATCATGAGCTCAATTCAACTGTCTTACACTCTTGCAACCCACAATTTAATTGTTTTACACATTTTTCTGTAAACAATGTATTTAAAAACACACTGCTTTGATTCACATGATTTAAAACGAATTTGTTCTCATAGAATAGAGATGGTTAATTCCTGCATCCATAGTTGTAGCTATGAATTTGAGTGATTACATTTATCCAGCCCCATCCCTTAGCTGCTTGCTAAAGTGTCTGAGAACAGGCAATTTCATCAGACTGAAGCACCGTAGAATATCAGTTTTTATAGATGAGTAGCTAGGGAGCACGAAGAATAAATGCATATTGTATGAAGGTTAAACAACGACAAATCATTGCTTCTTAGACGGAAGACATAGCAGCAGCTGATTTGACTTTTAAACTACTTTTACTGCATTAATTTAATTCAGTGCCTGTTTGTGTGGAAAATATCAGACCGAGTAACTGTTTGCATATAGTAATTGTGAAGTTCTGGCTTTGAGGGTCACTACAATATCTGCTACCTTCGGAAAACCATTGGATATTACACAAGGACAGTATTACGGCAGTATTTTTATTTGGGAGGTACATGTTATATCAGAAACCAGAGGGCAAAATTGTGAATATGGATATTTATCTGAATGCATTGGAACTATTTAGAGGTGTCCCGCAAAGATGCCCAGTGTCTCTTTAGTTATTATACTAGCTATTGAGATGTTGACCATCTCTTTGAGGAACTCATTTATAGATATGGCCCAGAGTTTTTTGTGGTAAGGTCATGTGATTGGGTAAAACTCTGGAGCCTTTGTTGCAGTAACATTGGATGTTCATTGAAGTCTAGGTAAAAGTGGACACGTTTAGGGTGCTGATGTGCTTTGATCCGTAAGATTTTGTTCTCCTCTGCTTGGCAGTGTACTGCATGACCGCACCCCATTTCAACGAGTCCTGTTAGTCTGTCTCCAAGTCATTGTTGCACTTATTGTTTAGTCTTTCTTCTGACCTCTGCATCTGTACAGGCACACAAAGATTGCTCTAAACAAAATGCTTTTAAAGCTACAGTCTGGGATAGTAGTAGACTGCCCTGACTGAAGCTGTGAAGATGCCTGGGGGAACAACAGGACAGAAGTTGCTACTGTAGCATCACATTCATAATCTTCATAGGAGATTAGCCTCCACCTTGGTCTCCAGAGCCTTCACTTTGGTCTTACTGGCATTCAGTATGTCCTTCAGAAGTATTAGGATCTTCAAGAGGACCTCAGGTTACTCCTCTAGGGCTTTGAACCGGACCTGAAGGAAATTGGGATCCTCAGCCTTCACCCCACAGACACAACACTGAACAGCAACAACAGCACAGCTACCACTGACTTCATAATCACATTATAGAATATAATTAGATAGATTAGAATAGTCCAACAACAACAACCTGGGGATAGGGGGGTTGAAAACCCCAACAGCAATCACAAACACACACTACTAATTATCAAACTAAGCAACAGAAAGCATGTGATAAACATACCATTTCACCATCTGCCAGAGTACAAACAACATTCCAAAAGAAATGTAGTACTGCAGGATGTAAATTAAAGAACTGCTCACGATTACAGTAAACCCTAAAAAACAATACCAGAGGGGTATCCTATGATCCACTCAGGATTTTATTACCTATTTGTTTATGCCGTCTTTGGTGTGGTTATCAATGCATGAGCACCTTTTTTCCCCACTCCTATCGATTAAAATAATTTCATCATAATCATTTTATTTTTTCAATCAAAAGTTTTAATGTGTGTTAAGTTTCAAATGCATTCTGTCATTACTATCTTCTTCAATGAAGGTGATGATGACAATATTTTTGCGATAGCAAGGGAATCTGATTTCATTGGTCTTTAACTTGCGGCACAGAAACTTAATTCAGGGTAAATGGAGTTAGCCCTTAGTTAGCCTGCCCCAGAGCAGGTTAAGGATTCATTGCCATAGAAGTGTACCTGGCTAAAAGGTGAGCCACATTCGTATGACTGGTTATACCAAGTTGAACTCAGAGTTGGCCAAAGTTACCTTGCTAACTCCTCAAACCTGATTCGTAAGATACCACTCTGGAAACAAAAAATAGTCAATGTGTTGATTGATGGGAAGTTAACTTATCTAATTATGACTAGAGGGTCATGCTCTATTTGAAAGGGAAACCTACTTGCCAATAGTTTCCTGTAAATTACTGGAAAATTCACAGTAAGCCCTTTACAGTGTTATGTAATTAACACTGGAGTTTGCTTGATGAATTAGGCCTTTTATATCATGTGGATTATCAAAGATTTCAGACAAGGTATCACATTGGCATAGCATGTGATTTAAGTTCTACTATGCTTTTTGAACTCCCAAGCTGGTATACTTAATCTTCCATCCCTTGTTTTTCCCTGAGAGGTCCGACCTGAATGAGACATGTACTTGGTAACTGCCCGTGTCTATCTTGCCAGGAGGAGATGCTCCACAGAAAGGTCCGTACTCTTGTCCTTCCGTAAAGATCTTGGAAGAGAAGGAAAACTTGGTCAGGAACTCCAAGGCCATACATCTTCCAAGGGGGGACAGCAGACAAAGACAAGTTGTTTCTAGAGCATGAGTAGGAATACATTGTGTATTCATCAGCCCTTGTGTCTTTGATTGGTTACTTTAAAGGATGGCCCTACGCTAGTATGCACCGGCTGACCTTCAAGACATCGTATGGACAGGGGACATCCGAGTGGCCCTCTACGTCAAACGGTTCCTGGAAGTCCAGTAGCACTCTGAATCCCTCTGGTAGGAGTATGGTGTAGTTACAATGACTCATTGTGGGGTATGGACTGGGGTAACCCGGGCTGCTCAACTCTCCTGACCTCTCTGTCAGCACCTGACCTCTGCAAGGCACTACAGAGGAAAAGACAGATCAAATCAAAGTGTTTGTATTTATTTGTTTATTTTAAAGCAGTTTATTCTCATTATTTGAAGCACTTCTAAAAGACAGCCTAGTTAATAAAAAATGGATAGTAAGTGCAAAAACATTGAGAAGCTTTCCATTGTCTTGTCATAATTCACCCTTATTATCTTTTAGTGGACGCAAAATCCTTCTGGTATAAGCAATCGGGCTCATTTTTAACTGAATTATTACTCTAGTAAGTACACAGATGTTGTAATAGACAACAACAAATCGATATCTCAAAGAGGCAGAGTTGCTGTAATTTATATAATTTGAGAAATTTGAAAGCGGATAATTGTTTTTGTCTATTCATCCCCTGATATGTGGTGTCACTTTATCCTCTGGCTAAGAATAACAATTTAAGGCACGTCCACGTTGGTAATTGTGATTAATTACCTAGCATCAGTGCGCTATTAGCGTTGAAAACAGGTATCAATTTTCGACGCCTTTTCCAGGGAGCTTTTCCCTTAGGAATCTCTAGTAATTAACCTAGCCTTGCGCCAGCTGGCAGAGATCAACTACTTTCTACAGCTCTGTGCTTCTTCACTCTGAAATTACTTTGTAATCACTCCACTATGCTGTAATGAGCTGCTGTGTGCGTACTTATTTCAAACACGTGGCAGCAGTGTGCCCTGCTCTGAAAGTGCTGTAAATTATCTTTAGAGATGGACATAAAGTCTGTTCTGTGTTCATGGGATAAGTGAAGGACAAATGGACAGTCAAATGACTATCCTCAGGTACACTCCCAATTTTCTGTTCTTTGGGGCCATTAGAATTCAGAAAGTAAAACATACATTCAATATTGTTTTTCTGTTTTCTTGTGAAGACATATTTCCCCTCAGTTTCTTTGTGTTGTATTCCGAAACATTGGAGAACTTCTTTAAGTGGTATGGATAGGAAAGCCTTTTAGCTGTGTAATGGTCTAAAGCCAATTCTAATTAAATGGGGTATCTCTTTGTAGTATTCATGAATATATACATGTATTCATGTTTGAAACCATTCCAAGCTGAGAGGAAAGCATTGCATTTGTATAATGAATTAATCAAAAATGTAGCCTAAACTATGTAGGCCCTATAGGTTCGCAAACACTGCTATCAGTATTAGACCAACAAATCAAATCGTATGAATAATACTCCCTCATTCATTGGATTTCCTGTTTTTTTTTGTTGTCTAGTTTAAATCACCCTTACCAGTGCAGGACCTTTTGTTGTCATGGAGCAGGTATCCCAACCTGCAAGTGCAGTAATAACCACCAACATAATTGTGACAATAATGGTCACACACAGACTCCCCATCTACCGTGCTGAGGCACTCATTGATGTCTGTGAACAGGGAGAGAGAAGCCAGTTAATATAGACCCACAAGAATAATGTTGCAGATACAAACATACATTCAAAGATGGGTTCCAGGTCATTGAGGATGCATTGATAACATTTCAGGTATACATAATTATGTATAATTGATAATTAAGGGGTTTACAAGCAGTTTTAGAATAAATGTAATTATTAGTGTATAGATGATACAAGTAGAAAAACAAGTAAAGTGAAGTTCATATAATGAATTTTAATTAATTTCCAGAAGTAATCATTTATATTTCACATTCATAGGCACATTTCTATTGGTCCAATGCAGGACAATTAAGTACCTTTTTTCCTGATTCCTCTACTGAATTGGGTATTCTGAGATCATTATACCTACTGTTTTATATTGCTAGTTGGTCATTGTTAGGGAAATTCTGAAGATTTGGGGTTCTCTGTATATACGTATCTTCTGTAGTCTGTCCCCAACAGCAATGGTCTGACAGCACCATTGTCAACATTCGTCTACTAAAGAATTTATTTTTATTTTTATAATTGTTTCCCAAGGGGTTGTGCTTGAATTATACCAATGTGAGTTATTCAGCGTCTCCTGTTTCTTGACCCAGAGTTAGCCCTCGAACATTTCTCCTCTATCTTTATTCCTTTGGTGGATAAACACACACCTTTTTAAACAATTTAGAGTCAAGAACAGATCAAACCCTCTGATCTTTCAGAGTTTATTCAGATGAGGAACCAGGCTTAGGCAAAAGCAATGAAAACTGACTAACAGATTAGCAATCTATCAGAAAATGTAGAAACAGATGTATTATCTCGATTAAGAAAGCTAAATCCAGCTACTTTCTAAGTTCCATCTCTGGGAAACAGTTAATTCACTGAAGTGTACAAAATCCTCTTCTTCCCTACCTAAGCATGTTCTGTTTGACTCTGGCATCATTGCTGAAAATAAGGATATACGGGATGCTTTTAATCATAATTGCATCTCATCTTCTTGGTAAGCAACTCCAGTGTAGATTTTGCCTTGTGTTTTAGGTTATTATTCTGCTGAAAGGAGAATTCATCTCCCAGTGTCTGGTGGAAAGCAGACTGAACCAGGTTTTCCTCTAGGATTTTGCATGTGCTTAGCTCCATTCTGTTTGTTTTTTATCCTGGAAAACTCCAAGGTGCTTAACGATTACAAGCGTAGCCATAACATGAAGCAGCCACCACTATGCTTGAAAATATTGAGTGGTACTCAGTAGTATGTTGTGCTGCATTTGCCCCGAACATAACACTTTGCGTTCAGGACAAAAGGTTAATTGCTTTGCCACATTTTTTACAGTATTGCTTTAGCGCCTTGTTGCAATCAGGATGCATCATTTGGAATATTTATATTCTGTACAAGCTTCCTTTTAACTAGGTTAGCATTGTGGAGTAACTACAATGTTGTTGATCCATCTCCTATCACAGCCATTAAACTCTGTAGCTGTTTTAAAGTCACCATTGGCCTCATGGTGAAATCCCTGAGCGGTTTCCTTCCTCTTTGGCAACTGAGTTAAGAAGGACGCCTGTATCTTTATAGTGATTGGGTGTATACATACACCATCCAAAGTGTAATTAATAACTTCACCATGCCTATTTTTGCGAGGCATTGGAAAACCTCCCTGGTCTTTGTGGTTGAATCTGTGTTTGAAATTCACTGCTCGGCTATTGCACACAGTGAGTCCATGCAACGTATTATGTGACTTGTTAAGCAAATTTTTACTCCTGAACTTTTTTCAGTTTGCAATAACAAAAGGGATGAATACTTATTGACTCAATACATTTCAGTTTTTCATTTTAAATTAATTTGTAAATGTTTCTAAAAACACAGTTACACTTTGACATTTTGGGGTATTATGTGTAGGCCAGTGACAAAAAATCGAAATGTAATACATTTTAAATTCAGGCTGTAAATTAACAAATTGTGATAAAAGTTAAGGGGTGTGAATACATTTGGAAGGCACTGTATATGAATGCACCTGGCACTTCATTAAGGCTGTTAGATTCAGTTTATCATAGAGCTTTAATACTGCCTACCAGTTCAATACACATCCCTGCAGTATTTTCCATGAAGTAGGCTGGCTCTCTTTGAAGTCTCATAGGTCAATTGATTCACTGCTATTTTTTTCTTCTCAAAGCTCTTTTACAAAAATTCCTGCAGTACCTAACATCATGATAAGCCTTTAAACATATCAGTTAGCCATCCCTGAGACCAGGTATGGTAACTCTAGAAATTCCTTCAGTTTCCTCAGTTAGGTAAAACAGGTTTTTGTTTCTTTGTTCCCTATAACTGGATGTACTGGTGCCTCTAGGGCAGTTCAACATGTTGATTGCGAACCTCTTTGCTGGGGAATGTGATTGTTTTACTTCAATGTGTTTTGTATTTTATTGTATTTTGTCAATTGTGTTCACGCAGGGTTTCCTTGCGGAAGAGATCTTGGTCTCAATGGGACTCCCTGTTAAAGTAATGGTAAAATAAAATTCTACTTCACCTTCTGAGGTGTAAAATGCTTGAAAGCCAGTGAAACGCCCCTCATTGGAGTAGTCACTTCTGAAGACTACCGACATGATGTTCCCAGCCGACAGGATAACTGTGTTACTGGGGGCGTCTACATACTCTTTCTCCCCTTCGCCACAGAAACGCAATGTCTCATTGGCCTCTGCAAACACCTAGTTCAACATGAGCACAGACAGATTTCTAACAAGTTAATGAGTGCATGCAGTTCTTGAGGGTGGTTCTCAGGACCAGTGGAGGCTGATGGATGGAGAAACCGGAGAAAGAGCGCATTGTAATGGCTGGAATGTAATAAATGGAGCGGTAGCAAAACATATGCAATAAATAAATAATCTATGAACACAACTTATTATTATAAATGATCATGTGTGAATGCATAACTTTAATTTGCAAATGTTTAATACCGTTCATTCCAATGTAGCCATTAGAATGAGGTATGCCCTCCCAATTTCTCCCTTCACCAGCCTCTACTGCTCAGGACTGTTTACCTGAATATAATCATATTCACAGTGGTGGGAGGGTTCCAGACTGAAGTGGGTGAAGTAGAGTTTAACCCTGTGGCTTTCTGGGACGGAGATGTTCCACACTGTGTGATGGTTGTTGGGGTATGGGCGAGGGAAGTTGGGGGAAGTGAAGCTGCCAAACAACCCCGTCATTTCCACGCTCAGAGATACAGGAAGCAGGACGGCGAGGACAGATACACAATACGCACTGTGTACCAAAGTGAGATGAAAACATTCAAGCTACAGTCTAAGATTTACAGCAATTACAGCTAATGAAATATACAAGTTCATTTTTAAGAATATGATTTATACCTTAATAAGATCAGTAAAACTGCCTTACTATATCATAACCAAAACAATGGACCAATTACCCTATTGTTTATGTTTTTTGTTGTCATTGGAGACTTTAAACAAATTATGTAAAACTTCAAATCATAAAAAAGTTATGTTGCTTTCAAGTAATGCCATTCCTTGAGCACTGCATGTTAAAATGTTATTGTGGGATGCATTTGCTCTGTTGTTGGTGGTCCTCTCTGTCATATTCATGCACTTTAAAGGGCCAATCTGAAGTTGCTACATACATTTTTGGACGTATACATTCATTATATGTACTCATTGATTTAAAAATATACTTATATTACTTATTAATGCCTCATGAGCTTAGTTCAACTGTCGTATCTCATCAGAACCCAAAATTTGTAAACAAATTAAATGTAAACCAATATTACAGCCTCAAAACATGGTTAAAATCATAATTTTGATATCATGGATGATCCATCCATAGCTCTGTCTATGGATTTGAGATTGATTACATTTCTCCAGCCCCATCCGTAGCTTTTTACAGAAACAGGGGCGGTGAGAACACTTTGTTATTGTTTCAACTGTTGATTGCCCATTTAAAACAAGTGTGGCTTTAGACTACATTCTTCAGATCTATTCATTTGATTCCTAATGAAGAACTCTCAGTGATAACTTACCAGTTCATCTCGGCTGCAGAAGATTCCAGAGGAGCAGTGTCATAGGTTTTGTTCAGTGTCTCAGAACGTTTGACTATCTTTGAACCCTTGTGCTCTCAAGGTTAATGAACTAGCGTCCTGACTAGCCGACTTTGGGCAAACAAACAAAGCATGATGGACTCATGATTTGTTCTATCTACAACACCCTATAACCCTGTTGACTTTTACAGCATCAATCTGGGGCCAACAACTGTTCTTAGACTATTCCTCACTTTATATATATATCTACTGTACCAGTCAGTACTTGTCGTTGCTGTATATGTTCAGAGCCATATTCCTATAAAAATGAGAGAGGATCAAATGTTGTTTAAGTGTTCACCTGCCTTGTCTTCTTTTGGGGTGCTGCTATAGGCCACCAATTGCTAACAGTCAGTATTTGGGTAATATGTGTGCAATGCTTGATAGTGTGTGATGTTAACAGAAAAGTCTATTTTATGGGTGACCTGAACATTGACTGGTTAGCAACTTGCTGTCCTCTCAATAGGAAGCTTCTAACTGTGACTAATGCCTGTAATTTGAGCCAGGTTATCACTCAACCAACTAGAGTGTAAACCAATAGTGTTGAATCTATTGAAAGGACAGCTTTTTTCCATCTACGTAACATTGTAAAAAATCGGAAACTTTCTGTCCAAAAATGATGCAGAAAAATGTATCCATGCTTTTGTCACTTCTAGATTACACTACTGCAATGCTCTACTTTTCGGCTACCCAGATAAAGCACTAAATAAACTTCAGTTAGTGCTAAATACAGCTGCTAGAATCCTGACTAGAACCAACCAATTTGATCATATTACTCCAGTGCTAGCCTCTCTACACTGGCTTCCTGTCAAGGCAAGGGCTGATTTCAAGGTTTTACTGCTAACCTACAAAGCATTACATGGGCTTGCTCCTACCTATCTCTCTGATTTGGTCCTGCCGTACATACCTACACATACACTACGGTCACAAGACGCAGGGATCCTAATTGTCCTAAGCAAACAGCTGGAGGCAGGGCTTTCTCCTATATAGCTCCATTTTTATGGAATGGTCTGCCTACCCATGTGAGAGATGCAATCTCTGTCTCAACCTTTTAAGTCTTTACTGAAGACTCATCTCTTCAGTGGGTCATATTATTGAGTGTAGTCTGGCCCAGGAGTTGTGAAGGTGAACGGAAAGGCTCTGGAGCAACGAACCGCCCTTGCTGTCTCTGCCTGGCCGGTTCCCCTCTTTCCACTGGGATTCTCTGCCTCTAACCCTATTACAGGGGCTGAGCCACTGGCTTACTAGGGCTCTTTCATACCATCCTTAGGAGGGGTGCATCACTTTAGTGGGTTGAGTCATTGATGTGATCTTCCTGTCTGGGTTGGCGCCCCCCCTTGGGTTGTGCCGTGGCGGAGATCTTTGTGGGCTATACTCGGCCTTGTCTCAGGATGGTATGTGGGGGCTGTGCTTTGGCAAAGTGGGTGGGGTTATATCCTTCCTGTTTGGCCCTGTCCGGGGGTGTCATCGTATGGGGCCACAGTGTCTCCTGACCCCTCCTGTCTCAGCCTCCAGTATTTATGCTGCAGTAGTTTATGTGTCGGGGGCTAGGGTCAGTTTGTTATATCTGGAGTACTTCTCCTGTCCTATCCGGTGTCCTGTGTGAATTTAAGTATGCTCTCTCTAATTCTCTCTTTCTTTCTTTCTCTCTCTCGGAGGACCTGAGCCCTAGGACCATGCCTCGGGACTACCTGACATGATGACTCCTTGCTCTCCCCAGTCCATCTGGTCGTGCTGCTGCTCCAGTTTCAACGGTTCTGCCTGTGATTATTATTATTTGACCATGCTGGTCATTTATGAACATTTGAACATCTTGGCCATGTTTTGTTATAATCTCCACCCGGCACAGCCAGAAGAGGACTGGCCACCCCACATAGCCTGGTTCCTCTCTAGGTTTCTTCCTAGGTTTTGGCCTTCATAGGGAGTTTTTCCTAGCCACCGTGCTTCTACACCTGCATTGCTTGCTGTTTGGGGTTTTAGGCTGGGTTTCTGTACAGCACTTTGGGATATCAGCTGATGTACGAAGGGCTATATAAATAAATTTGATTTGATCTGTGACATCCACTTGTATTGATCATATCTTCACTAATGCTGCAGAGCTTTGCTCCCAAGCAATATTTGTTTCCATTGGCTGTAGTGACAGTAACGTTGTGGTAATAACAAGGAAAGCCAAAGTGCCAAAGGTTGGGCCTAAAGTCATTTATAAGACATAATACAAAATGTTTTCTCAGGACTCTTGTTGAAGATGTAAAACATTTATGTTGGTATGATGTGTATGTGGAAGTGAATTCAAATGCAGCATTGGAAGTATTTGTAAAATTATTCATGCGAATTGTTGACCAGCATGCACCTGTTAAAAAACTAAACGTGAGAAATTATAGAGCCCCCTGGATTGATGGTGAATTGAACAATTGTATGGTTCAAATAAATAATGCAAAAGAGGCGGTAAACAAGTCCGGCTGCTTAGCTGATTGGTTGACATACGGTAAATTGATACATTTTGTGACTAAACTTAAAATAAGAAGAAATTATATTACCAAACAAAGATAAATCACATAAAACACATTTTTTTTATTATAATATGGGCATTGAAGTTGATGTGTCATTTATAACAAAACCTTTTGATATTGCCAATCATTTCAATGACTATTTCCAGAGTTGTGGACTCGAGTCACACGACTTGGACAAGTCTGACTCAAGTGACAAATTTGATGACTTGTGACTAGACTTTAATAGAAAAGAAAAGAACTTGAGACTTGATTTGGACTTGGAGCCTCAAGACTTGGGACTCGACTTTGACTTGACACTGATGACTTGAATTAATCTGGCCAGGTTTGATAATGTTTTGTCACTTATTATGAGGCAAAGAGTCTACGTGGATTACTCTACACACAGCCAGAGACAGTAGCCGCAGCATCGCCCTTGCAAAAAACCTGCAACAGGTTGTGGATAGTGAAACGCACACTCTGCACTCTGATTGGACTAGCAAACTAGCAGTCAACACAGTTCAGGTGGTGAGCTAGTGCTTTTTTCTCTTGTTGAAATGTTTGCTCTTGCTTTAAATGCATAGGCCCTATGTGGTACATCTATATTCTATCTAATACTGCAAAAAATGCTAGCGTTTCATAATTCCATCCCCATACCATTTATTGCAACACGTAGATATTTCTGTTTCATATTTGATAGGTCTACGATACATTTTCATTTAGTCCTACCATTTCTTACCCTCTGAGTGGGAGCAATGTTTATTACGCACATGAACGTTCACAAGACTCATGAGGAAGAAATGTTGTTTATTTAATTCAATGTATGGTTAACTTTGTTCATATTTCATGGGTTATGTCAGAGTTCCTTGTGTCTGTGTTCTATGTCTCTGTCATTCTGGTTGTGGATAATAGGCGCACATAGAAATAGGCTACCTAGCCTGCGCGGCACGCTTTGGAGTCAGAACATTGAATAAGAGAAAATGATTTTTCCATGTATGAATGGTGTTGAAATGTAATTAATAATCATTAAGTCTGATTAAGTGAAATATACTGTACATTGGAAATGGCCTTTTACATTGTAGAATCAGTTTATTGGTTGTAATTGCCAATTGAGTAATTGTATGGTCCTGGGGGCAAAGTGCTTATTATGTAGGCCTACCTGTTTGAGCTCTTGTTAGACAGATTCGATTTGGTTTCTCAAGTGGAGGCTGTACAGTTTTAACCTCTACCTGTGTCCGTTCAGATATGATAGGTTAAGGCTATTTCTTTTGGACTATTGCCCGTGTATACTTGATAAATCTACTTGTATATTTTGTATGATATGGCGCTTTCACAATTGGATCACCAAGACCTGTGAATACATCTATACTCTGAGCACGTCAACCTTCCTTGCCTTCTGCTGATTTCATGCCCTTACGACTGCTACACGGTCCCTATTTTACAATTACATAGGCTAATCAAAGTGTGTTGTAGACAAAATAATGAAAAGGGCTGTCTCATAGCCTCAATAAATAGAAAAAGATTTGTAGTGGAACAAGTCGTTGCATGTATAGATTTATTTTTTACTTGACTTGAGAACTTGTGACTCGACTCAATTTGACTTGCTCTTAGAATATATGACTTGGACTTGACCCGTTCTACTTGGAACTTGACTTGAGACTGACCTTGTGACTTGAGACTTGCATGTGACTCGAATAATAGTGACTTGGTCCCACCTCTGGCTATTTCACTAGTAAAGTGGAAAAACTCTGAAGTGAAATGACAACATTTTACAGTGAACCATCATACTTTTGTAAAAAAGATCTGATAATGAAAGAGAAGGATTGCGGTTCTGAATTTGGTCAAGTTAGTGTGGCGAGGTGGAAAAGCCACCAGGTATAGACAACCTTGATGGGAAACTATTGAAGTTGGTAGCAAACTGTATTGACACCCCCATTTGCTGGATCTTTGACAAAAGCCTAAAGGAGTGTGTGGGTGTCCGTTAGAAAGAAGCTAAAGTAATTACACTATCTAAAAATAGTAAAGCACCCATGCTGGCTCTAACAGCCTCCCAATCATTTTGCTGCCTGTTCTTAGTATACATATGGAGAGGATTGTGCTTGACCAAATACAATCCTATTTTTCAGAGAACAAGTTAACTACTGACTCTCAGCATGCATAGAGAAGGGCACTCAACTTGTACTGCACTGACTCAGATGACTGATAATTGGTTAAAATAAATTGATAATAAGATGATAGTTATTTTGTTAGATTTCAGTGCAGTCTTTGATGTAATTGATCATAAATTGTTATTGAAAAACTCACTTGTTATGGCTTTACATCACCTGCCATCACATGATTGGAGGGTTATGTATCCAATAGAGAGCAGAGAACATTCGTCAATGAAAGATTCTCGAACATCAGATATGTACAGTGCGGCGTCCCTCAGGGCAGTTCCCTTAGGCCGTTACACTTCTCTGTTTTTACAAATGATTTGCCACTTGTTACACAAATCTAGAATAACTATGTATGTGGATGATTCCACACTCTACATGTCAACACCAAAAGCCAGTGAGCTCACTGAAATTCTACATAAGGAGTTACAGTCAGCATCCAAATGGTTGATTAATAATAAACTGGTCTTAAATACATCTAAAACTAAAAGTATTGCATTTGGTTAAAAACATTCTTTAAGACCTGAACCTCAACTGGAGTCGTACATAAAGGGTGTGACCATTGAGCAAGATGAGGAAGCTAAACTCCTAGGTAAACATTGGATGTTCAATTATCAAGTCATATTGTTAAAGTTGTTGTGAAGATAGGGAGGAGTATGTCTGTTATAAAAATATGTTTGGTGTTTTTTACACAAAAATCAACAGTACTGTGCTTTTACCCCCAAGCAATAAGACTGCTAAATATACTGAACAAAAATATAAATGCAGCATGTAAAGTGTTGGTCCCATGTTTCAGAAGCTGAAATAAAAGATCCCAGAAATGTTCCATATGCACAGAAACCTTAGTTCTCGAAAATGTTGTGCACAAATGTATTTACATCCCTGTTAGTGAGCATTTCTCCTTTGCCAAGATAATCCATTCACCTAACACGTGAGGCATATCAAGAAGCTGATTAAACAGCATGATCATTACACAGGTTCACAATAAAAGGCCACTCTAAAATGTGGTGGTTTTGTCACACAACACAATGCCACAGATGTCTCAAGTTTTGAGGGAGCATGTAATTGGCATGCTGACTGCAGGAATGTCCACCAGAGCTGTTGCCAGAGAACTGAATGTTTATTTCTCTACCATAAACTGCCTCAAACGTTCTATTAGAGAATTTGGCAGAATTTACCTCCAACAGGCCTCACAACTGCGGGATCGTCTGAGACCTGACTACCCACACACTCACAAATACTTACACTCAAACACATACACACACAATACATACACACAGGCACACACATAGTTACACACTTATCACGCTGCTACTACTCTCTATTATCTATCCTATTGCCTCGTCACTTTACCCTTACCTACTGTATATTTATGAACCTTTATTTAACTAGGCAAGTCAGTTATGAACAAATTCTTATTTACAATAATGGCCTACCCCGCTGGGCCAATTGTGTACCACCCTATGGGAATCCCCATCAGAGCTGGTTGTGATACAGCCTGGAATTGAACCAGGGTCTGTAGTGACGCCTCTAGCACTGAGATGCAGTGCTTTAGACGGCTGCGTCACTCAGAAGCCCCAATAAGTGATTTATTATAGATGAAGTGTAAAGCAATCAAGAAAGCATTTTCATTAACCATAACGAACCCAGTTTTTTATTCAAAAGTTCACAGTGGTTAATGTCAACCTATCACAATATAAGTATATGACTCTGCACTTGTGAAAATAACAAACACCTAGCATTACCTGCAACATGCATCAAACTCCACAGAGAGTTTTTACTATCTATAATCAGACACTGACAGTGATCAAACAGGACTTGAGTGGCTAATTATTTTCGACCCTGCTATTATAATTGCAGGGCAGTGTGATGTTTTGATAAAATGTGAGAAACATAAATGCATTGTCCCCTAAAATTCATCACCTAAATATGTTTGTTTATATCTCGTTAGCACCAGGGGAGAGCAATCAGTGTAGATTTAAAAAAAAAAAAAAAAAAAAAAAAAAAAATTAAACACAAAAAAACAGAAAGTGTGTTTCAAATTAATTTGACCAGATTACATCACAGAGGGAGAAAAAAAAGCCCTGCACCTGTACTGTGGCAATTACCTTAAGAGCTAAATCTCTTCTAAAGGCTTTTGTAATGCGAGAGCTATTCACTCCTACATTGTGGTGCCTTCCAATAACACTGAATTTTATCTGCCATTAAAAATTATGGGGACCTTTCGACGAGCAACAAATGTATGATAAGTAAGCTTATAATAAGCCCTCCATTTCCAATGCTGTACACTGCTAATGGCTGGTGTGAATTATAATAATTATCCACATAAACGTCAATGGTCATTTTTCTTTGCAAATGACCTGTCTGATTGTGCTCTTCACAAATGTTGCTGTAACATATTCCTCTGTTTGAGGTTTGGTTCATAGGTTGTTGAGCCACAGTTGAGGTGAACTAGAATTGCTACTTCAACATTGGTGTTGATGTACTACAATGAACCCTTTCCCTTCCCATGGCTGAACATGTTATGTGAACAAGATAAGGGAGACTCATTTGAGTCTAATAATGAGTTGCAAATGACACTGGCCAACTCCATTGGACATAGGCCTACAGTGTCTGCATCAAAACAAGGAACTAATCAACTAGTTATGATATCCATTAGTTTTCATAAAACTGCAGGAATTGAACTACTGTCTACTATATCTCTTTTGGGTGTCTTCGTGTGTACCATGATTCCAAGGTAAACAGGCAACAGTGTTTCTCTCTCGAGACTATGGCCATGTCCGAAATCTGTCTTGCCTGCTACTAAAACTACATACTATGTACTAATTGTACTACATACTATTTAGAATGTTCTGTTTGGTGAAAACGAATACAGTAAGCAACAAATATCAACAAGCCTAGCGGTTAAGAGCGCTGGGCCAGTAAATTAAAGGTTGCTGGTTTGAATCCCAGAGCCGACTAGGTGAAAAATCTGTTGATGTGTCCTTGAGCAAGGCACATAACCCTAATTGCTCCTGGGTAAGAGCATCTGCTCAATGACTAAAATGTAAATTAATTTGAGGACTGATTTGGTTTGACATTCATTGTCAAATCTACCATTGGAACGGTTCCACATTGCAAATATATCCTGACGAATTACTTCTTTAGCCTTGGAGAGAGATCTTCTGTCACTTGTTGTATCTGCTTCGTATGCATGTTGTATATGAGCAGTACATCGCTGCCTTGGCTGTGGGCCTCCATGTTTGGGAAGTACTCAAGGATTTTGGTTCCTCAGATTGGTTGAGTGAATGCGACCAGATACAGCCATGCCAAGTTCTTATATATATCTGCAAAACAATATTATAATGTACGTGTGTGTAGAGTGCGTGTGTTAGCATGCGTATTCGTGTGTGTCTGTGTCTCTGCACAGTCCGCACTGTTTAATAATGTGTCGTTTCTTCATTTTTTTTAAAATTCTGATTTTACTGCTAGCACGAGTTACTTGATGTGGAAAAGAGTTTCATGTAGTCATGGCTCTATGTAGTACTGTGCGTTTCCCATAGTCTGTTCTGGACATTTGGGACTGTGAAGTGACCTCTGGTGGCATGACTTGTGGGGTATGCATGGGTGTCTGAGCTGTGTGCTAGGTCAATGTCAAAGGTGTTCATTCCATAGACTCGTGTGACGTATTTATTCTTGGTTCAGGGATTTTAGCTATAAAAAAGGGAAAACTCAAGACTAAGTTGAGACTGAGTTCCTCATAAAAAAAAAAGTTGAGACTGAGTTCCTCATAAAAATTAAAAATAAATAATGCTTTAGATTTTTATTCTAAACAAAATGTGACTCTGCCCTGGTAGGAAGAAAAGGCAGTAGTAGTGTGGCTGTTAGTGTTGTAACAGAGTAGCAGGTCAAACAATGCACTTCTTGTCACTTTACAATATATATAATATATACTTGACAATATATTTAATCATATAAAAGGTAAACTAAAGTAGCATTTCAAATCATGTCCTGCGTAGTCAATTAATTGCTTTTCTGCTCCCTTCACTGGCCTTCAGCTTTGGATGACTGTAAACTACCAAATGATAGTGGAACAAATATGTTTATCAGTAGTACATTGTAGTTCGAGGAGTAACATATCCACAACCTATATTTGCATGACCTATATTCATTTATGCTTAGAGCGGTTCACACTGGTTTCTCTCATGCCTGTCACTTAACCTTAATTGTCCACATGTGAATACTGTAATTTAGATATGTTATTGTGTTTAAATATTTTAACAGTGTAACTTCCTATCTTTTTGACTGGAGAAACGTTTCTCAATCACTCTCCTCTCAGAGGATAGTTTACATATCAGTTTGAACAGTTTACATATCCACTGTAGGACCAAAGGTTTACATCATGAAGGGGTATTTGACGCATCAATTTTTGAAAACATTTCTGAGAACAAACAACGACATGGCTTGATGGCAGGGATGAACATGGCACTTTATAATGTTCAGTACGTCCATTCAGACATCAAAGTACACGGCCTAGATGCCCTCCTCCCCCATTAGATCACAAGTCAACATTACCGTCTGAAAGTATAACATCAATTGCCATCATAGAAGCCAAAGACCTTGGGCAAAGGTGGAAATTTGATACCCTGTGTCATGACATGCCTCTTCCAGTTGAAAACATGTAGCCTCCACAGTCGATATTGAATGTTAACCTGTGCACAGCACATGCACACAACCATAAACACACACACAAACGTGCATATACACAAAAATGGCATGGCCCTTTTGATTTCGGCATGATCAAATCTCGTCCTTTACTTGCGCAAGATAGAGCTCTCCATGCCCGAGTTCTCTCACTCTTGCTCGCTGTACCAAAGGTAATGAAGTGCTTCCTCATAAGAAGTCAGCCAGTCATTAAATCGAGAACATGGCCGCATGTGATCAATTGAAAGGAAAGGACTACAATGACAGCAATGTTCTGATGTAAGCCAACAAAAAGCAGTCGAGAAACAGCGAGTGAGAGGTTAGGATCAATGCGAAGCAAATAACAGGTTTCAGGGACTAACAATTCTTTGAGGATGCACTCAAGCGGAAAAGGAGGTGCTGGCCCTGTGGCGACCTCACAGAATCTTTCACAGTATCATCCTGACATTTCTGTGAACATCTGAGGCCAGGCACAAATGATACCACTAAATGCTAATGTTTTACAGGCAGAGGATATGGGTTCTTCTCCTCCACTCTCCCTCTTGTAAGAAGCAATCACGGTAGTGTCAGCCACCCACACACAGTAGTGTAAGAGCGGATGTGTCACCTCATTTGAATAACGATGAACAATACATAGTTAATCTACTGCAATTTAAGTTGCCTACTCTGTATAACAAGATACATATACTGTTAGGTGTTATTTGGTATGTATAATACACTGAATGTACAAAACATTAAGAACACTTTCCTACTTTTGCATTGCACTCCCACCTTTTGCCCTCAGAATAGCCTCAACTCGTCGGGACATGGACTCTACAAGGTGTCAAAAGTGTTCCACAACGATGCTGGTCAATGTTGACTCCAATGCTTCCCACAGTTGTGTCAAGCTGGCTGGAGGTCATTTGGGTGGTGGACCATTCTTGATACACACGGGAAACTGTTGAGCATGAAACACCCTGCAGCGTTGCAGTTCTTGACACAAACCAGTGCCCCTGGCACCTACTACCGTACCCTGTTCAAAGGCACTTAAATCTTTTGTCTTGCCCATTCACCGTCTGAATGGCACACACACACAATCCATGTCTCAATTGTCTCAAGGCTTAAAAATACTTATTTAACCTGTCCTTTTCCTCTACACCGATTGAAGGGGATTTAACAAGTGACATCAATAAGGGATCATAGCTTTTACCTGGTCAGACTATGTCATAGAAAGAGCAGGTGTTCATAATGTTTTGTACACTCAGTGTATATGGTGTAAGGGATGTAGAAAATGTTGCCAATGCAGCGTCATTGACTCAGACCCACATTGGGTATGACACACACAAATGTAGGCAATGGGAACTGTTTCTGTCTTAATCACTTTCCCTCAAAGAATCCAGTGGTCTCCCCTCTGTATTCTCTGAAATAATTCTGTTCTATCGAAGGAATTGCTTTTGTCTATGGCCCAAGGCCAGATGTCCGTAACCAAGGGTAAATCAAATAGAATTGATTTGCAGCCTTAATATTCAGAGTGAATTAGCATTTCTTTGTTCTGCACATAATAACTATATTCACATTCATGTTTTCTTTAATGTTACCGCCACTGGGTAACCACAAGTTTTGTTTTTCAATTATTGTTGCATTTCAGAAGAGAGTGTTGTTTTGAACTTTTTTTATTAAATGGAATGACAACTTTCAGGCAATGATTGATTCATTGAACAGTAAACTTGCACAATCTTGTCACAACCTTTTTCTGACGTAACAATCGAAATGTAGCATTAATGTTTCAAACATCCATATCCATACTCATCTTATTTATTTGGAGTGGTGTAAGGAGACTACCACACCACACTATGAACATTAAACCTCATTAGGGCACACCATAGACAAAGGTTTTACCAAAAAAATGAGGGTTTCATATTGGACAAGTTCAGATAGAACTTACAGTACCAGTCAAACATTTGGAAACACCTACCCATTCCAGGTTTAATTTTTTTACATTATTTTTTAAAACTATTTTCTACATTGTAGAATAATAGTGAAGACATAAAAACTATGACATAACAGACATGGAATCATTTAGTAACCAAAAAAAGTGTTAAACAAATCCAAATATATTTTATATTTGAAATTCTTCAAAGTAGCCACCCTATGCATTGATGACAGCTTTGCACACTCTTGGCATTCTCTCAACCAGCTTCATGAGGTAGTCACCTGGAATGCATTTCAATTAAAAGGTGTGCCATCTTAAAAGTTAATTTGTTGGAATTTCTTTCCTTCTTAATGCATTTGAGCCAATCAGTTGGCAAGGTAGGGGTGGTATACAGAAGATAGCCCTACTTGGTAAAATACCATGTCTATATTATGGCAAGAACAGCTCTAATAAGCAAAGAGAAATGACAATCCATCATTACTTTAAAATATTAAGGTCAGTCAATCCGGACAATTTCAAGAACTTTGAAAGTTTCTTCAAATGCAGGAAGACCTAGAGTTACCTCTGCTGTAGAGGATACATTCATTAGAGTTACCAGCCTCAGAAATTGCAGCCACAAATAAATGCTTCACAGAGTTCAAGTAACAGACACATCTCAACATCAACTGTTCAGAGGAGACTGCGTGAATCAGGCCTTCATGAGTTGAATTGCTGCAAAGAAACCACTACTAAAGGACACCAATAATAATAAGAAACACGAGCAGTAGACATTAGACCGGTGGAAATCTGTCCTTTGGTCTGATGAGTCCAAATTGGAGATTTTTGGTTCCAAACGCTGTGTTTTTGTGAGACGCAGAGTAGGTGAACGGATGATCTCCGCATCTGTAGTTCCCACCATGAAGCATGGAGGAGAATGTGTGATGTTTTGGGGGTGCTTGCTGGTGACACTGTCAGTGATTTATTTAGATATCAAGGCACAGCCTCCTGAGTGGCGCAGCGGCCTAAGGCACTGCATTGCATGCAGCGCTAGAGGCGTTACTACGGTCCCGGGTTCATATGTGGCTGTGCCACAACAGGCCGTGGTCAGGAGTCACATTGGACGGTGCACAATTGGCACAGCATCCTTGGGTAAGGGGTTTTTGCCAGTGGGGCTTTACTTGGCTCATCGCGCTCTAGCGACTACTTGTGGCAGGCTGGGTGCCTGCGGTCTGACCCCGGATGCCAGTTAAATGGTGTTTCTTCTAACACATTGGTGCGGCTGGCTTTTGAGTTAAGCCAGCGTGGTTAGGTGGGTCATGTTCCGGAGGACGCATGACTCCACCTTCATCTCTCCCGAGACTGTTGGGGAGTTGCAGTGATGATCCAAGATCAAAAAAATTGGGAGAAAAAAGGATGTAAAATACAACAACAACAAAATAATTCAAGGCACCCTTAAACAGTATGGCTACCACAGCATTCTGCAGCAATACGTCATCCCAACTGGTTTGCACTCAGTGGGACTATAATTTGTTTTTCAACAGGACAAACAACCTCCAGGCTGTGTAAGGGCTATTTGACCAAAGAGAGTGGTGGAGTGCTGCATCAGATGACCTGGCCTCCACAATTACCTGACCTCAACCCAATTGAGATGATTTGGGATGAGTTGGACTGCAGAGTGAAGGAAAAGCAGCCAACAAGTGCTCAGCGTATGTGGGAACTCCTTCAAGACTGTTGGAAAAGCATTCCAGGTGAAGATGGTTGAGAGAATGCCAAGAGCGTGCAAAGTTGTCATCAAGGCAACAGGTGGCTACTTTAAAGAATCTATAATATATTTTGATTTGTTTAACACTTTTTTGGTTACTAGATGATTCCATATGTGTTTTTTTATTAGTTCTCATGTCTTCACTATTATTCTACAATGTAAAATAGTAAAACCCTTGAATGAGTAAATGTGTCCAAACTTTTGACTGGTACTGTACATTTACAGTACATTTTAGTAATATAGCAGGCACTCTTCTCCAGAGAAACTTACAGTTAGTGCATTCATCTTAATATAGCTAGGTGGGACAACCACATGCAGTGCCTTGCAAAAGTATTTATCCCCCTTGGCCTTTTTCCTATTTTGTTGCATTACAACCTGTAATTTAAATTAATTTGTATTTGTATAGCCCAAATTGGTGAAGTGAAATGAAAAAATGGAAAAATGGAATAGTGGTGAGAGCATACACACTGCTCAAAAAAATAAAGGGAACAATAAAATAACACATCCTAGATCTGAATGAATGAAATATTCTTATTAAATATTTTTTCTTTACATAGTTGAATGTGCTGACACAAAAATTATCAACGGAAATGAAATTGATCAACCCATGGAGGTCTGGATTTGGAGTCACACTCAAAATTAAAGTGGAAAACCACACTACAGGCTGATCCAACTTTGATGTAATGTCCTTAAAACAAGTCAAAATGAAGCTCAGTAGTGTGTGTGGCCTCCACGTGCCTGTATGACCTCCCTACAACACCTGGGCATGCTCCTGATGAGGTGGCAGATGGTCTCCTGAGGGATCTCCTCCCAGACCTGGACTAAAGCATCCGCCAACTCCTGGACAGTCTGTGGTGCAACGTGGCGTTGGTGGATGGAGCGAGACATGATGTCCCAGATGTGCTCAATTGGATTCAGGTCTGGGGAACTGGCGGGCCAGTCCATAGCATCAATGCCTTCCTCTTGCAGGAACTGCTGACACACTCCAGCCACATGAGGTCTAGCATTGTCTTGCATTAGGAGGAACCCAGGGCCAACCGCACCAGCATATGGTCTCACAAGGGGTCTGAGAATCTCATCTCGGTACCTAATAGCAGTCAGGCTACCTCTGGTGAGCACATGGAGGGCTGTGCGGCCCCCCAAAGAAATGCCACCCCACACCATAACTGACCCACCGCCAAACCGGTCATGCTGGAGGATGTTGCAGGCAGCAGAACGTTCTCCTCGGCATCTCCAGACTGTCACGTCTGTCACATGTGCTCAGTGTGAACCTGCTTTCATCTGTGAAGAGCACAGGGCGCCAGTGACGAATTTGCCAATCTTGGTGTTCTCTGGCAAATGCCAAACGTCCTGCACGGTGTTGGGCTGTAAGCACAACCCCCACCTGTGGACGTTGTGCCCTCATACCACCCTCATGGAGTCTGTTTCTGACCGTTTCAGCAGACACATGCACATTTGTGGCCTGTTGGAGGTCATTTTGCTGGGCTCTGGCAGTGCTCCTCCTGCTCCTCCTTGCACAAAGGCGGAGGTAGTGGTCCTTCTGCTGGGTTGTTGCCCTCCTACGGCCTCCTCCACGTCTCCTGATGTACTGGCCTGTCTCCTGGTAGCGCCTCCATGCTCTGGACACTACGCTGACAGACACAGCAAACCTTCTTGCCACAGCTCGCATTGATGTGCCATCCTGGTTGAGCTGCACTACCTGAGCCACTTGTGTGGGTTGTAGACTCCGTCTCATGCTACCACTAGAGTGAAAGCACCACCAGCATTCAAAAGTAACCAAAACAGCCAGGAAGCATAGCAACTGAGAAGTGGTCTGTGGTCCCCACCTGTAGAACCACTCCTTTATTGGGGGTGTCTTGCTAATTGCCTATAATTTCCACCTGTTGTCTATTACATTTGCACAACAGCATGTGAAATTTATTGTCAATCAATGTTACTTCCTAAGTGGACAGTTTGATTTCACAGAAGTGTGATTGACTTGGAGTTACATTGTGTTGTTTAAGTGTTCCCTTTATTTTTTTGAGCAGTGTATGTATTCACCCCCTTTGCTATGAAGCCCCTAAATAATATCTGGTGCAACCAATTACCTTCAGTTATCACATAATTAGTTAAATAAAGTCCACCTGTGTGCAATCTAAGTGTCACATGATCTCAGTATATATACACCTGTTCTGAAAGGACCCAGTGTAATGAGAGTCGGGAAGAAAGTTCAGGGAGTGTTTTAATAAATGAACACAACTAAATACAAACCAAGAAACACAAACAACACACAGACATGACACTGGAACAGAAACAATAAAGCCTGGGGAAGGCACCAAAGGGAGTGACATATATAGGGAGTCTGATGCGCAGGTGCGCATAATGATGGTGACGGGTGTGCGCCATAACGAGCAGGCTGGTGACCTAGAGGCCGTAGAGGGGGCACACGTGTCGCCCAGAGTCTGCCACACCACTTATCAAGGGGCAAGACCAAGCAAGTGGCACTATGAAGACCAAGGAGCTCTCCAAACAGGTCAGGGATAAAGTTGTGCAGAAGTACAGATCAGGGTTGGGTTATAAAACATATCCGAAACTTTGAACATCCTACGGAGCACCATTAAATCCATGATTAAAAAAATGGAAAGAATATGGTACCACAACAAACCTGCCAAGAGAGGGCCGTCCACCAAAACTCACAGACCAGGCAAGGAGAGCATGAATCAGAAAGGCAACAAAGAGACCAAAGATAACCCTGAAGGAGCTGCAAAGCTCCACAGCAGAGATTGGAGTATCTGTCCATAGGACCACTTTAAGCCATACACTCCCTAGCTGGGCTTTACGGAAGGGTGGCCAGAAAAAAGCAATTGCTTAAAGAAAAAAAGTTTGCCAAAAGGCATGTGGGAGACTCCCCAAATATATGGAAGAAGGTACTCTGGTCAGATGAGACTAAAATTGAGCTTTTTGGCCATCAAGGAAAACGCTGTCTGGCGCAAACCAACACCTCTCATCACCCTGAGAACACCATGGTGGTGGCAGCATCATGCTGTGGGGATGTTTTTCCATCAGCAGGGACTGGGAAAGTGGTCAGAATTGAAGGAGTGATGGCTGGCGCTAAATACAGGGAAATTCTTCAGGGAAACCTGTTTCAGTCTTACAGAGATTTGAGACTGGGACGGAGGTTCAACTTCCAGCAGGACAATGACCTTAAGCATACTGCTAAAGCAACACTCATGTGGTTTAAGGGGAAACATTTAAATGTCTTCAAATGGCCTAGTCAAAGCTCAGACCTCAATCCAATTGAGAATCTGTGGTATGACCTAAAGATTGCTGTACACCAGCGGAACCCATCCAACTTGAAGGAAATGGAGCAGTTTTGCCTTGAAGAATCGGCAAAAATCCCAGTGGCTAGATGTGCCAAACTTAAACAGACATACCCCAAGAGACTTACAGCTGTAATTGCTGCAAAAGGTGGCTCTACAAAGTATTGCCTTTTGGGGGGTGAATAGTTATGAACGCTCAAGTTTTCTGTTTTTTGTGTTATTTTTTTGTTTGTTTCGCAATAAAAAATATTTTGCTTCTTCAAATTGGTAGGCATGTTGTGTAAATCAAATGATACAAACCCCCCCAAAAAAAAAAAATCTATTTTAGTTCCAGGTTGTAAGGCTACAAAATGCCAAGGTGGGTGGATACTTTCACAAGCCACTGTATCACAGTCATAGTAAGAAAACATTTCCTCAATAAAGTAGCTACTGTATCAGCAAAGTCAGAGCTAGTAAGGAGAAAAAAAGTCAAGTGTGAGTGTTTCTTTTTTTTCCCTGTTTTTGGACAGTTTTCTTACGTTCTGTGCTTACTGAACACGACCCAGGAAAATAAACCATGAGCACGCCCAAGAGGAAACACAATCTATTCCAGCTGCATCCAAGTGCCCCCCCCCAACATTCCCCATCACTTGTAAACCAAAAGCTAATGATGGAGAAATTTCTCCTGATAAATCTATGTTGAGCCTTTTGCATTGAAGTTCATCCCTGACGTCAGGTGCCCAATCCTCTTTCAATTTGGTCCCTCCGTGCCTCTTTTTTCACAGATTACAAATATGGCCATTTCCTTGCTGTTTCAGGCTGGCTTCAATGCACCGACATAATTCAGCAGACCGGTCAATGATGTGGGGCGAGAAGGCAATGATGAGAAATGGCACACAGGTTCTGCACTCGCCACTAGCTTCTCTTCATTATCATTCAAAGAGTGGGGCCTGACAGGATAAAAACAGATTATTAAATGATGCCAAAATATTACAGGTAACAGGGAAATGGAGCAGCCAAACAATGTCTACCTTGTTTCACAAATGGGTGTGGGACCAACTTAGATTTATTGTCCATGTTACATCAAACAATGGACATGTCTTCTGCTTTCATAACTCAACTCCTGCATATAGCATATCGCACACACACAAAGTTGAAAGGCTAAGGAAGTTTTATTATCTTTTAGTGAACATTCTCACATTAAACATGATGCAACATTCATATTGGTAACACTACCTAACATCAACAAGTAAATATAATGCATTATGATGCAGTTAGTTCCTCCTTTTAATGTCTTAATATCATATAATAATCCTGACTAAATATGATTAGCTTAAATGTTACAGTATAGAAATGCATAATAATATAAGCTTCACAGTATAAAGTGCATACATGCATCTAAGAAAATCATTTTCAACTGGTCCTTTGCAATTTTAGTAATGCTAAATGGATATTGAATGCCTCATTGTGCCTACCTCTAGATAATAGTATGTATCTCACCTTGAATAGCCATTCAAACACTGACACACATCCAAGCAAGAACACATTATATTTGAGAAGTAAGCCAGAGGGCTGGTAAATATCCTGTAGAGTACAAGGATATAACGCTGAGTGACGATAGTCCAAACGCTGACACACCACCAAGCACGAGCACATTAAAGGCTATTTCTCATAAGATGTTCAATCATAATTGTGACTGTATAGGACATAATGTGTATTGATATATTGATTATAAATTATATTTAAAGTGTCATGTGGATCTGTCATCTGACAAATGACCTTTTCTGCTGTGAGGATTCCACATCATTAAACAAAAATCATGGACACTGTCAGCAGTATACATACTATGTTGACATTTAAAATCAAAATTGTTCACACCCTCAATTGTTAATTTTCTCCCCTATTTAACAGTGAAATTTGACCCGAAAGGATTGCACATTGTTAGAGTGACCACAATCAGGTGTAACATCCCACAAGTTCCAAATTGTCTTGAGTAGTAACTGCAGGTTGGGGGATAATAAGATTCTCATCCGCTGCTGTGGCATCAAATCTATCACAGGTTCAAAGGCCCGCAGTGCCTCAACTAATTCCATGCTCTAATCGTGAGAGAGGCAGCAACAGTGTGACAGTGTAGGTTATTGCACACATCATTCAGGACATCACTGCGCTTAAACAAGATCGTCGATATCATCTAGTGGCTCCCTTCGTTCCATTTTCTGTAATGACACTATGGAAAAAAAGTGTGACTAATGAATTAATGCACCCGCAGGCTTTTTATTTGTAGGCTAGGTCTTGTTTATGAGTCATGGTCAAAGACATTGAATGTTGAATGAGAGCATTGGGCAAATAAAAGATAATGATATGATTGTTTGAATGGGCTCACATATCCAGAGTTCAAATTACAGTAGGTCTTTGGGCCCTCGCACAATGAATGAAGACAACCAAATTCACAAATACTAGCGCGGATCCCCCATAAGCGTTAAACATGATCATGCAGGTCCAGTCCACTTAGGGTACCGCCAAGAATCAGATTATTGCAAAAAACACATTACTGGTACAGTATATGTTCACAACGTTACATTTTTTTTGTCCACATCATGGATTTTTTGAAATAAGGAGTACAAAAACCATTAAGTTTGACGACTGAACATCTAATGGGCAGTAGGATTAACTGTGGGAATTAAATAGCTTCATTATTGACCACAAATAAATCACAGAAAAGGACTAAAACTAAAACAAATCCCACCCAAAACGTATCAGCAATGAATGAAATGTACTTAAAAGGTAACATTTCAAATGTTGGACCTTTTGCACAATGTCAACGCCTGTGGCAACGAGAGCAATTGCAATTCCCCCCTTGCTTTGCAAGCATTCTAGACTGACAGGGCTGTCTGACGGAGTGCCTGCTTAGAATTGAACGGACTCAAATCAAATCAAATCAAATTTATTTATATAGCCCTTCTTACATCAGTTGATATCTCAAAGTGCTGTACAGAAACCCAGCCTAAAACTCCAAACAGCAAGCAATGCAGGTGTAGAAGCACAAAGGCCAAATCCTAGGAAGAAACCTAGAGAGGAACCAGGCTATGAGGGGTGGCCAGTCCTCTTCTGGCTGTGCCGGGTGGAGATTATAACAGAACATGGTCAAGATGTTCAAATGATCATAAATGACCAGCATGGTCAAATAATAATAACAACAGTAGTTGTCGAGGGTGCAGCAAGTCAGCACCTCAAGAGTAAATGTCAGTTGGCTTTTCATAGCCGATCATTAAGAGTATCTCTACCGCTCCTGCTGTCTCTAGAGAGTTGAAAACAGCAGGTCTGGGACAGGTAGCACGTCCGGTGAACAGGTCAGGGTTCCATAGCCGCAGGCAGAACAGTTCAAACTGGAGCAGCAGCACGGCCAGGTGAACTGGGGACAGCAAGGAGTCATCATGCCAGGTAGTCCTGAGTCATGGTCCTAGGGCTCAGGTCCTCCGAGAGAGAGAAAGAAAGAGAGAAAGAGAGAATTAGAGAGAGCATACTTAAGTTCACACAGGACACTGGATAAGACAGGAGAATTACTCCAGATATAACAGACTGACCCTAGCCCCCTGACACAAACTACTGCAGCATAAATACTGGAGGCTGAGACAGGAGGGGTCAGGAGACACTGTGGCCCCATCCGATGATACCCTCGGACAGGGCCAAACAGGATATAACCCCACCCACTTTGCCAAAGCACAGCCCCCACACCACTAGAGGGATATCTTCAACCACCAACTTACCATCCTATACAAGGCCGAGTATAGCCCACAAAGATCTCCGCCACGGCACAACCCAAGGGGGGGCGCCAACCCAGACAGGAAGATCACGTCAGTGACTCAAACCAATCAAGTCCTCCTAGGGACGGCATGAAAGAGCACCAGTAAGCCAGAGACTCAGCCCCTGTAATAGGATTAGAGGCAGAGAATCTCAGTGGAGAGAGGGGAACCAGCCAGGCATTGACAGCAAGGGCGGTTCGTTGCTCCAGAGCCTTTCCGTTCACCTTCACACTCCTGGGCCAGACTACACTCAATCCTATGACCCACTGAAGAGATGAGTCTTCAGTAAAGACTTAAAGGTTGAGACCAAGTCTGCGTCTCTCACATGGGTAGGCAGACCATTCCCATAAAAATGGAGCTCTATAGGAGAAAGCCTTGCCTCCAGCTGTTTGCTTAGAAATTCTAGGGACAATTAGGAGGACTGCGTCTTGTGACCGTAGCGTACGTGTAGGTGTATGTACGGCAGGACTCACCATTGATGCAGGAAAATGTTTGGACTCTTGTGGAGGAGAATTGATAGCAGCAAAAGCTGCTTAGTTTGATCATGGAAATGTATGATTTAAAACACACATTAGTTAGTAAAACCAGCACCGCCTGGAGTTTGGTAAATGCATTGGCACTTGGATCGGAACCCGTGCTATGGTCAGATGACATGAAAATAGAGCTCTTTGGCCACACACACCAGTGATGGTTTTGGCGTTGAAAAAATAGACCCATATGCAGAAAAGTTCCTAATACCTAAGGTAAATGGTGGTGGATCTTTGATGTTATGGAGCTATTTTGCTTCCACTGGTCCTGAGGCCCTTGTTAAGGTCAACGGCATCATGAACTTTACCAAGTACCAGGACATTTTAGCTAAAAACTTGGTTGCCTCTGCCAGGCGGCTGACACTTGTCAGCAAGTGGGTTTTCCAGCAAGACAATAACCCCAAGCACTAATCAAAATCCACAAAGAAATGGTTAATTCCCCACAAAATCAACATAAAGAAAATATTGGGGTAAAAATGATTGCCACCTCTGTTTTCAATATTGTAGCACCCTCCCATTGCGAGGATAACTACAGTATTGAAAACAGGGGTGCTAATATTTTTACCCCTATTTTATTATTTTTTATTATTACTTGTTGAACTAAATCTATTTCTCTAAACAATTGTATTAGTATAAAATACAATTGTTTCAAATATATAATTGAGCATGCAATATTGCTCAGTATTTGAATTATATTGTATAATTTTGCTCATCTTTATGAGGTTGCCAATGAAGAAATTAAGAATGAAGAAATGTTACAAATTGTACCTTTTAAGTTTTATATGAATGCCCCAAATTTAAAGCCGGGTTAAATTAGTCAGTTGAGTTTACTCACTGGCATTATTCTATCCGTCTTAAAGTAGGGCCATCTGTAATGACTGGGGTTACTATGGTGACCAGCATCCCGCATCCCTTCCTCATGGCTGTGACACCTCATTTTCTCAGCCGTTGCTTTATCATTGAGAGTGCAGATGGGTATAATAATGTGCTTTTAGCCAGCACCAGGCAGCCAAATAATCACACCACAAACCATCAGGCGTTATTAGCGCATGCTGTGGAAAATAATCGCATTTTATCCCTGGTGCTCAGTAACAGAAAACTTGTTGGGAGAAATACAACAGAAGCAACCACATTCAAGACCCCTAAGGTCAATTTGCAATGAACGTTATCATGGGTAAAAACAAATAAAATAAAAAAAAGAGAAATGTCCTTCCGTCTAAACTTGATCGACTACAACCTAAGTAGAAATTATAATAGACCTTCACATGCTCTAATAATTTAAACTTTGAGAACTCTTTTCAAGGCTGGTTTGGTTGCACGCGCCATTGTGTTCAACACAATCATGGGACTTGCCTTAAAGCAACAGCATAGTAAACATTTTAAAATGATTAATTGTGTACAGCTCAGTGACAATCATTAAAATAAAAGCTAGACAGTCACGGGGCATTGACAATTCCCCAAATTATGAATGAAGGAGTATTTCTTGCTGATTTGGGCAGACAGGAATTATCCCTAATTTGCAATGCAGCCCCCTGAACTTTCATGAAGACTGAATGTACAGTATTTCCCGAGAAAAAAATAGTTTGACACCGCAGACATAAAACATTGTGCTTTTACTGTGGATAGAGGGAGTTCAACCTCACCGCTGATGGACAATCTATTATGAACTCTTGACAGACTAGTCAAGGATCATATCACCTCCACCTTACCTCTCACCCTAGACCCACTTCAATGTTCTTACCGCCCCAATAGATCCACAGACGAATACAAAATAAGTCCCGCCCTCCAGCAAATCTGAACATAATTATAACCTCCTTCTAAAGCAGAATCTGATGCAATCGCCATCCCTCTGCACACTGCCCTAACCCATCTGGACAAGAGGAATACCTATGTAAGAATGCTGTTTATTGACTAAAGCTCAGCATTCAACACCATAGTACCCTCCAAACTCATCATTAAGCTCGAGGCACTGGGTCTGAACCCTGCCCTGTGCAACTTGGTCCTGGACTTCCTGACGGGCTGCCCCCAGGTGGTGAAGGTAACGTAAACAAATCAAAGGAGATGATTGTGGACATCAGGAAACAGCAGAGGGTGCACCCCCCTATCTACATCGACAGGACCACAGTGGAGAAGGTGGAAAGCTTCAAGTTCCTTGGCGTACACATCACTGACAAACTGAAATGGACCACCCACACAGACAGTGTGGAGAACAAGGTGCAACAGAGCCTCTTCAACCTCAGGCTAAAGAAATTTGTCTTGTCACCCAAAACCCTCACAAACTTTTACAGGTGCACAATTGAGAGCATCCTGTCAGACTGTATCACCGCCTGGTACAGCGACTGCACTGCCCGCAGCTGCAAGGCTCTCCAGAGGGTGGTGCGGTCTGCCCAAAACATTACCGGGGGCAAACTCCAAGTGGACCGCCACCGGAATCCAGCTCCTCACTATCGTTTCGGGCAGAGGGTAAGACTGTCTACACGGGACCTGCCCATCCGGGTGGAGCCCCGTGAACCTTCCCCCCATTTTGTTGGTCCTTTCCCCATCTCTGAAGTCCTTAGTCCTACTGCTGTTTGTATTCTATTATCCCCTATCCTCCGTATACATCCCACTTGTCATATGTCCAGGATTAAGCCCTTGTCTCACAGCCTTTTTTCTTCTGTTTCCAGGCCCACCCCTCCTCCCTGTGTCATCAATGGCCATCCCGTGTACATGGTGAGATGCCTCCTGAGTGTTCGACCACGGGGCAGGTTTTCTTCCAGTACCTGGTTGACTGGGAGGGTTATGGCCCGGGGGAGAGGTGCTGGGTCCCCGGTAAAGACATCCTGGACACGGCCCTCATCGTCGACTTTCACCGCCGATACCCCGGTCAACCAGGTATGCACCCATGTAGGACTCCAGGTGGTGGGAGGGGGGGATACTGTCACACCCTGATCTGTTTGACTTGTCGTGTCCTTGTCTCCACCCCCACCAGGTGTCTCCCATTTGTTCCCGTTATCCCCTGTGTATTTATACAGGTGTCTTCTGTCTGTCTGTTGCCAGTTCGTCTTGTCAAGTCAAGCAGTGGGTTTCCCGTGCTCCTGTTTTTCCTAGTCTCTGTGTTTCTAGTCCTCCCGGTTCTGACCCTTTGCCTGCCCTGACACTGTACCTACCTGCCTGACCACTCAGCCTGCCCTGACTTCGAGCCTGCCTGCTGCCCTGTACCTGGGTTATGAACTTCTGCCTGTCCTCAACCTGGCTCTTGCCTGCCCCTTATTTTTCAATAAATATCAGAGACTCTAACTATTTGCCTCTGGTGTCTGCATCTGGGTCTCGCCCTGTGCCTTTATACACAGTCACTACAAAGATACTGGCGTCCTTCCTAACTTAGTTGCCAGAGAGCCAGGTCTCTTTGCGAATCAAAATAGCAGGGCTCGTCCATCTTTGACATCAATCTTTGCTTGTTCAAGTGCAACAGCCAAAGCCCTCTTCGTGATTTGAAAACTGAGGGGAGTCTCCATATTTGTGGAATTCATGTGGAATTCATGTGGTAGCCATGCTGGTTAAGTGTGCCTTGAATTCTAAATAAATCATAGACAGTGTCACCAGCAAAGCACCCCCACATCATCACACCTCCTCCTCCATGCTTCACGGTGGGAACTACACATGCAGAGATCATCCATTCACCTACTCTGCGTCTCACAAAGACACAGCGATTGAAGGGCCCCACATACCGGGTGCTCAATTTTCGGCAGTAAAGGCGGAGGGGAGGTCCCTGGTGGATAATGATCACCAGGATGGAACACGGGATTCTCACTGCGGTGGCGGGGCTCACTACACCTGCCGGTCCTGGTAGTGACTATTAACGAACCTCCCCAGCTCCTGGTTGATCCTCTCCACCTGCTCGCTGGACTGAGGCTGGTACACGGATGTGAGGCTGGCCGTGGACCCCTGCTTCTCCATGAAGGATCTCCATACCCGCAACGTAAATTGGGGGTCACGGTCGGAGACAATGTCCTCCAGAAGGCAATAGCGTCTGAAGAACTGCTGGAACAGTGCCTCATCGACCTAGTGAGACCAAAGAGAGTGATAAAACGGCAGGATTTAGAGAATCTGTCAACAGTGAAACCATCAGACGGAGGAAATCAGTTACGAAATCTATGGACAGATGGGACCAAGGCCGCTGAGGCACAGGAAGGGGAAGGACTTTCCCTGCTGGAGTGTGCTGGGTATAGTTGGTTTTGGCACAAAAGACAATAACAACAGATCAGCCATGTCTGACTACAGCTATTAGAGATCTAGCCTAGGCTACTTATCCATGTTCTTCAAAATGAACTAGTCACAAGCTGCTACTAGAATTGGGATAATTTTCATAAATCCGTTTTACCTGATAACTACAACAAAAACAGTGGCTAAATGGAACAAATGTATGTCCTTTTTTGATTAAAATCATTGTGGGAAATTAGAGTTGTATCAAAAGTCAGTCAGCCATGGCATTGGAAACATTCTTGTTTGGTTTGCTAACATTAACATAACTAGCTAGCTACTTCTGTGCAAATTAAGTTTTAGTTAGTAAAGACATATTTGGGAATGTCTTTTGGTTGGACTTTTTATGAAGTTTCCTTAAAAATTGTTGCTCAAACCTGCGTGCATGGTGCAGAGACAGACAGCACAGCGTCAGCAGCATAGTCGTCACTAGTTAACACAGCCACAAAGTCATAAACCCTGTTACTATTTATCTTCTTCAAATCTGATGTTAAACATAACCCCAACCACACTGCTAACCTTATGCCTAACCTTACATTGAGACCAAAAAGCAAATTTTAGTTTTCATACTGTAATGACCTGACTAGATCATAAAGGAACAATTGTCCAGACAGAGAATTGAGTTTACGAATTGACGGTTTATTAAACCAACTTTACACAGGCTACTGTTTGGCCGTAGCCCACGCCAAATAAATGAAAGATAACCCACCAGCCAATCGTGACCTTCTCTTGTGAAGAGAGAGAACAAAGGCTAAACCTGGTCTTAACTTCCAATGCTCCACCCCCCTGCCCAACCCCCCTCCACGCCACTCCGCCAACCGCCAGGATGCCCGGCATCAGAACATTCCAGGCGTTCCCGTGTTTGGCAGATAGTAGGTTGATTGGCATGTCGGACCCCGCGAACACTGGGTACTGGTAAGTACAACACAACCACCTACTAGCCTAACATATAACACACAGCTGTCTGTACGGGTCGCTACAATACATTTTTACTACAGCCAATTAATACTTTGTGGCTGTGTTATCTCGTGGAAACCAAGCAGCATCAACAAATATTTGTATAACTAAACCTTTCTGTGGCAATGAGCTATATTGAAACAGTTAGTAGAGCTTGTTGTGTGTTGGCTTATGGCCCGTGCAGAAACACGTGTGGTTAAAAGGGGCCGGGTGATGAAGAATAGAGATGTGATTAACAGTGTCAAATAAATTTACGGTGTTAGAAATGTAACGCATTACTAAGTTTGGCAGCCCTAGTCAAAACACATGTTCATTTCGCAGGAGCTACACTACAGGAACAGCAAGTGTCAAGGGGTTTCCCAGTTTGGCCGCTGCTTAAGGGGAAACTTCAACACTAGACATTATTTTGGGTGTTTTCCCAGTCTCCCTACATAATTATGAGTGATGAGAGGTGCTTCAGACATAATTTTGCACCATAGTGGTATTTCTGAATTTGTGCACCGGAAGAGTTCAACCAATGTCATCGGTTGATTGACACTGTAAAGACCAGCATACATTTCATGCTGGTTTATGCTGGTCTATGCTGGTCAATGCTGGTCTGATGCTGGTCTGACCAGCATGGTCTAACTGGTTCTGCTGGCCGACCAGCATGATCTAGCTGGCATACTGTATCAGCATTTGCTGCGTTTTTGCTGGTTACCAGCATTCGCTGTGTTTTTGCTAGTGACCAGCCTTCGCTGTGTTTTGGACACTGGTGACCAGCATAAGCTAAAGCAAAACCCATATCAAGTCACATTATTCTGGCTTGCAAAGTAATGTTTAAATCCTATTGGAATCCAACCAGAGTGGATTTCCACAATCTGCATTCAGAATGACTGCCAAGGTTAGAAAGATGAATGAATGAGACGACCTAAACCATCTAAACTGGAACAACCATTTCAGTAACAGGTGCAAGAAGTCCAACTACCAGATTGGGTTAGTTCAGAAAATTTTATTTTATTTATCTTTGTGCAGCACAAGATAAATTCATTGTATTGTGCCCACAGAGACTTTTGCCTCAGGCTCATTGCAAAATGTGTAGAATAGCAGAACATTTGCTTTAAAAATGCTAAATTTGCTCAACCTCATTGAAGAATGTATAGAATAGCATGAGGTTAGCTATGAGGGGCGGCAGGGTAGCCTAGTGGTTAGAGCGTTGGACTAGTAACCGGAAAGTTGCAAGTTCAAACCCCGCAGTTGACAAGGTATAAATCTGTCTTTCTGTCGCTGAATAGGCAGTTAACCCACTGTTCCTAGGCCATCATTGAAAATAAGAATTTGTTCTTAACTGACTTGCCTAGTTAAATAAAGGTAAAAGCAACATTTTCTCTCAGCCTCATGGCAAAATGTGTTGAATAGTATAAGATTAGCTATACCTTGCTCTGACCTTGCAAGTTATACCTTGCTACACCACTGTCAATTAATGTACATGCAAAAACACAGAAAGCATTAGAGCAGTTAGATGGGAAATATCATAATGATGGGTGTGGTTTTGCAGACCAGCAGAATTCTGAGTACTTGGGATTCAACCTCATTTGGGATTTGAACTCACATCCTCTCAGTCACTGGCGTAGCACACCCCCCTGCACTCCGTAGCTCCCGCAAGGCCTCCCCTCCACAAGGCCTCACCCCCAGTGTTGGTGATCATGTGCCTTATCTTCTTAAAATCTGATGTTAAACATAACCCCAACCACATTCCTGTTAAGCTTAGAGAGGATCTCATGTTAATACTGTTGAAGTAATATTGCTACAGGTTCATATGCCTACCCAACTGCTAACAGTCAGTATGTAGATAACATGTGTGAAATGCTTGATAATGTATGTGATATCAATAAAGAGGTATATTTGATAAAATGGCGCCGAAGAACATGGCTGATGTTTTACATTCTCACAACCAATTGTGCTATTTAGTTTTTTTGCGTTTAGTGTAGCTTATTTTTTAACTTATTGTGTACATAATGTTGCAGCTACCATCTCTTATGACCGAAAATAACTTCTGGACATCAGAACTGCGATTACCCACTGTGGACTGGAAGAAACTTTTTTCTTTAACGAGAAGGATATCCTGCTTTCACTGGAACAGGTCCAGATCCACGCCTTTTGTGTGAAGAAAAGACGCAGGAAAAGGGGCCGCAGATCGGGCAGCCTTTTGAGAATCTATATGTGTGTGAGTAAACTCCCACTGCCATCCGTTTTTCTTGCTAACGTGCAATCATTGGAAATAAAAATGATGACCTACGATTAAGATGATCCTACAAATGGGAAAACTGTAACATCTTATGTTTCACCGAGATGTGGCTGAACGACGATACGGACAATACGGAACTAGTGGGATTTTCCATGCACCGGCAGAACAGAGATGCTACCTCTGGTAAGACGAGGGGTGGGGGTGTGTGTCTATTTGTCAACAACAGCTGGTGCACGATGTCTAATAAATATTAATGAAGTCTTGAGGTATTGCTCGCCTGATGTAGAGTACCTTATGATAAGCTGTAGACCACACTATCTACCAAGAGAGTTCTCATCCATATTATTAGTAGCCGCAAAGAAGAAAATGCTCACCCAGAAGTGGCGCTCCTAGTGGCCGGGGACTTTAATGCAGGCAAACTTAACACGTTTAAATGTTTTACTCACGTCGGCCACAGAGAAGGAGAGCCCACAGTCCTTGCTAGCGGGCCACGTCGGTGGCACTGTGTTATCATCAAAGCGTGTGAAGAATGTGTTTAGCCGGTTCGGAAGCAAGACGTCGGTCTCGTCGACGTGGCTGGTTTTCCTTTTGTAGTTCGTTATTTTCTGTAGTGCCTGCCACATACGTCTCGTGTCTGAGCAGTTGAATTGCAACTCCACTTTATCTCCATAATGACGTTTAGCTTGTTTGATTGCCTTGCGGAGTGAATAACTACACTGTTTATATTCTGCCATATTACCAGTCACCTTGCCATGGATAAATGCGGTGGTTTGCTCTTTCAGTTTCACGTGAATGCTACCATCTATCCATGGTTTCTGGTTAGGGTAGGTTTTAATAGTCACAGTGGGTACTACATCTCATATACATTTCCTTATAAACTCAGTCACCGTATCCCTGTAAGCGTCTAGATTATTTTTGCAATCTACCCGGAACATATCCCAATCCACGTGATCAAAACAATCCTGAAATGTGGATTCCGATTGGTCAGACCGGTGTTGAAAAGTACGAAGCACGGGAACTTCCTGTTTGTGTTTCTGCCTATAGGACGGGAGGAGCAAGATGGAGTCGTGGTCAGATTTGCCGAAAGGAGGGTGGGGGCAGGGCCTTGTAAGCATTCCAGAAATTTTAATAGCAATGGTCGAGAGTCTTAGTAGCACAAGTAGGACAGTTGATATGTTGATAGAACTTCAGCAGCCTAGTCCTCATATTTGTTTTTTTTAAAATCCCCAGCTACAGTAAATGCAGCCTCAGGATATGTGGTTTCCAGTTTGCGTAAAGTCCAGTAAAGTTCTTGAGGGCCGTCGAGGTTTCGGCTTGATGTGGGATGTTAATGGCCGTGGCGATGACGGAGGAGAATTCTCCTGGGAGATAATATGGTCGGCATTTAATTGTGAGGTATTCTAGGTTGGGTGAACAAAATGACTTGAGTTCCTGTATGTTCCTAGAATTACACTATGAGTCGTTAATAATGAAACACACACCTCCACCCTTCTGCTTTCCAGCGAGATATTTATTCCTGTCTGCTCAATGTACTGAGAATCCTGCTGGCTTTACCGACTCCGACAGAGTTACGGCCCTATGTCTCTCTGGAAAGAAATCCTTGCTCTCAGCTCATCAACTTTGTTATCCAAAGACTGAACATTAGCAAGTAATATACTCGGAAGCTGTGAGTGGTGTGCGCGCTTCCTATGTCGAATCAGCAGGCCGCCTCGAGTGCCTCTCCTCCGTCAGCGATGTTTTGGGTCGACCTCTGGAGTAAGTTAAATTGCTCTTGGGAGAGTGAACAAAGGATCCGCTCCAGGGAAGTAGCATTACTGGTCGTAATTATGGTAGTTCTGGTTACTGCCGTTCTAATATCCAATAGTTCTTCCCGGCTGTATGTAATGACGCAAAACATTTCCTGAGCTTATAATGTCAAAAATAGTACAGAAAACAACAAAATACTGCAAAGGTTCCTAATAGCTAGTCGCAATCCAGCCATCTCCGTCCACGTCATCTTCTCTTTGGATTCGGAAGACGTGCTGCACCATGAGCTGTGCCGTCTCATTGGCTGAAGGTAACTTGGGGAGAGGGATGAAATGGGTGGTTTTGGAGAACTTATCCACTACTGTCAGGATAGTGGTGTTGCAACAGACGGGGGAAGCCCAGTTACAAAATCCTGGGAAATGTGGGACCAGGGGCGATCAGGAACAGGGAGTGACTGAAGGAGGCCAGACGGAGCTTGCCGTGGAGTATTATTCTGAGCACGCAGCTACAAAAGCCGAGACATCAGGAACCATAGTGGGCCACTAGAAGTGTTGTCGGAGGAAGACCAGGGTTCTACGGGAGCCAGGGTGACAGGTAAGCCTGGAGTAATAAGCCCATTCCAGGACCTGAGACTGGGACGAATCAGGGACGAACATCCGGTTAGCCGGGTCCCCCCCCAGGGTCCGGCTGGGAACGTTGTGCCTTGTGGACCAGGGTCTCAATACCCCAGACAACTGAAGATGCAAGACATGAGGTAGGGAGGATGGTCTCAGAGTCAGAGGGTGTGGCAGCAGAACTGTACAGGCATCCGGCTTCACATTCTTGGACCCTGGGCGGTAAGAGATGGTGAAGTTGAACCTGGTGAATAACAGAGCACAACGGGCTGCCTATAGTTAAGGTGCTTGGCTGTGCGGAGATATTCTCAATGTTTATGGTCTGTCCACACCAAAAATGGATGTTCTACCCCTTCCAGCCAGTGTCTCCACTCCTCCACTGCCGTCTTGACCGCCAGAAGTTCCCGGTTCCCTACGTCAAAGTTTCTCTCCACAGAGTTGAGACGATGGGACAGGAAGGCACAGGGATGAAGCTTTTGGTACTGGGCAGACCGCTGGGACAGGACGGCCCCCACTCCAACATCGGAAGCGTCGACCTCAATCACAAACTGACAGGACGGGTCCGGATTGATAAGGATGGGAGGACGTCGGAGGACGTCCCAGGGGAGGCTGCACTGCCTTAAGGCAATGTGAGTGGCCCAACCCAGGATAGAACCTGACCCAACCCTGGATGGAACCAGTGGTCCAGTCAATAACAAGGTTGTGCCTCTGGAGATTCAATGAGGAGAAGCTGTATGGACTCACTGTGAATGCCTGATACCCGCAGGTTAATTAATGGGAACTGTGCTGTGCGTGACTCTGCCAATGGAGTGTCCGTCCAGTGCTCTGGCGTCCATGGGAACAGAGAGGAGTTGTGTGGAGATAACTAGCTCAGATACCAGAGTAGCGTCCATAAAACTCTCATCAGCCCCAGAGTCAATGAGCACCCGGAGAAACTTAGACCGGTCACCCCACAGCAGGATAACATGAAAAGGTAATGGGAGTTAGAAAACCCAGTCTGGTCCACCAGCGTACTCATACCTACTGATGAGCCTGTTCTTTTACTGGGCAGGTGGCTATGTAATGCCCTGCAGCACCACAATACAGACAGCTGTTGGAGCTCAGCCTACATGAACGTTCCTTATGCGATAATCTAGCTCTTTCCAGTTGCATAGGCTCCGGAGTGAACGAGTCGCCCGTCCCAGATGATTCCCGAGGGATCTCGTGTTGCTTGGCTCCTCTCGGAAGTATAGACGTCGGGGACTTCCGGCCCTCTTTGGAGATGAGCAAGCAGCAGTGGATGCGTGACCGAGACCAGACCTCCTCTCCCTCCTGTGTTCCCGTAGATGCCCGTCAATCCTAATGGTTAAGGCAATGAGGGAATCGAGGTCCAAAGGTAACTCCCGGGCTGAGACCTTGTCTTTTATCTTCTCCGACAGTCCATGAAGGAAGGTATCAAACAAGGACTCCGGATTCCAGGCACTCTCGGCGGCCAACATGCGAAAATCTAATGTCTTGACGTAATCCAAGTAGTTTTTGGGCCACCTCTCTCCCGGACACAGGAGAGTCGAACACTTTCCTCACCACCGCCATGAAATCTTCCAGATGAAGGCAAATGGCGGATGTTTGCTACCAAACTGCCGAAGCCCAGGAAAGTGCCCTTCCAGACATTAGCGTAATCAAATACGCTATCTTCATCCATGCTCATAAATGAGGGAGCACTGGGAAAGAAAAGCCCGGCAGGTTCTAGGATCCCCAGCATAACGTTCCGGAGGAGGTAAGCGAGGTTCTCAGGAAGCCGGTGTAGGCTGTACAAACCCACCACTGGTAGGGGGATTACTGAGTGTCTGGGAGGCCACCATTGTGGCATGCTTCCTGTCCACGGAAATGCTCCATTAACGTCTTGAAACCCTGGTCGTGGCGTTCTGCCAGTGAATGGAGCCCTTCCATTAGGTTATGAAGTAGCTCGTCATGTTTTTTAATGGTGGCTCCCTGTAAGGAGACAGCGTGACGGAGCCGGTCCAAGTCTGCTGGGTCAGTCATGGCCAGTTTGTACTATAACGGCACAGGGCAAGACCCAGATGCAGACACCGGGGGCAGATGTTTAGAGTCTCTGATATTTATTGAAAAACAAGGGGCAGGCAAGAGGCACGTCGAGGACAGGCAGAAGTTCATAAACCAGGTCAGAGTCCAGAAGGTACAGGGCAGAAGGCAGGCTTGAGGTCAGGGCAGGCTGAATGGGCAGGCAGGCGGGTACAGTGTCAGGGCAGGCAAAGGGTCAGAACCGGGAGAACTAGAAAAAGAGATACTGGGAAAAACAGAAGCCCGGAAAAAAACTCCTTGACAAGACGAACTGGCAACAGATAGACAGAAGACACCGGTATAAATACACAGGGGATAACGGGAACAAATGGGAGACATGGGGGTGGAGACATGCACAAGACAGGAGAAACAGATCAGGGTGTGACACTGTGCATTTAAACACAATTCAAAGTGTAATTATTAACTTAATTAATTAATAACCATGCTAAAATGGATATTCAATGTCTGCTTTTAATTTTTTACCCATCTACCAATAAGTGCCCTTCTTTGCGAGGCACTGGAAAACCTCCCTGGTCTTCGTGGTTGAATCTGTGTTTTAAATTCATGCTCAGCTGAGGGACCTTACAGATAAGTGTATGTGTAGGGTACAGAGGCGAGGTAGTCATTCAAAAATCATGTGAAACACTATTATTGCACACCAAGTGAGTCAATGCAACTTATTGTGTGCATTAAGCACATGTTTACTCCTGAACTTATTTAGGCTTACCATAACAAAGCGGTTGAATACTTATTGGCTCATGATATTTCAGCTTTTAATTTTTATGAATTTGTAAACATTTCTAAAAACATAATTCCACTTTGACATTATGGGGTATTGTGTGTAGACCAGTGAAAAAAACCTAAATTTTATCAATTCCAAATTTAGGCTGTAACACAACAAAATGTGGATAGGGGTGTGAATACTTTCTGAAGGCACTGTATATGTTAAATCAACTGTTGTGGCATCATGTTCTATAAGTGTCACTATCCTCAAAAAGTTTGAGTGTTTGGTTATAAACGGGCCTTATGCCAAAATACACATTTGTTTGTAGTAGGGATTTACCGCCCCCCTGCTGCAATGATAGATGCTGTTGATACTATTTCTGAATATTTAAAACCTTTTCTGTTATCTGAATTTGTTATTTAATTAAATTTGAATTTGGATGGGTAACCCCGACCTGTGATCATTTGAAGAATATTTGTCTTGACTTTAACCTGACTCAACTAATCTCCAAACCAACAATGATTAATGTAAGAGACCCATCAAACTCCTCGCTGATTGACCAAATTGACACATAGCCCCCACAAGTATTTATCGAGTGGTGTCTTTGCTAATGACATCAGTGATCCCTGTCAGAGATACGAAACAGAAAAACATTGATCCTTGTATAATTATGAAAAGAAATGCTAAATGTTTTTTTTTGCCCCAAGTGTTTTACAGTACCAGTCAAAGTTTGGACAAACCGACTCATTCCAGTGTTTTTCCATTTTTTAATGATTTTCTTTATTATATAATAATAGTGAAGACATCAAAACTATGAAATAACACATATGGAATCATGTAGTAATGAAAACGTGTTAACATGTGTGCCTTGTTAAAAGTTATTTTGTGGAATTTCTTTCCTTCTTAATGCATTTGAGCCAATCTGTTGTGTTGTGACCAGGTATACAACAGAAAGCCCTATTTGGACCAAGTCCATATTATGGCAAGAACAGCTCAAATAAGCAAAGAGAAATTATTACTTTAAAACCTGTTTGGGCGCATGAACCTCTAGCTGGACACCTACTACAACATCCGGTGAAATTGCAGAGAGCAAAGTTCAAAATACAAAAATCGTAATATTAAACATTCATGAAAATACAAGTGTCATACATAATTTAAAATCTTAACTTCTTGTTAATCCAACCGCGTTGTCAGATTTTAAAAAGGCTTTCCCGCGAAAGTGTACAATGCGAATATCTAAGGACAGCGCCCCACACCAAAATACTTTTTCAACCAGCACAGGCGTCTCAAAATCCCAAATAGCGATTAAATATATCACTTACCTTTGAAGATCTTCCTCTGTTTGCAATCCCAAGGGTCCCAGCTACACAATGGATGGTCGTTTTGTTCAATAAAGTCCTTCTTTATGTCCAAAAAATTCAGTTTAGTTGGCGCCAATAATCTCAGTAATCCACTCTTTCAACATGCATACACACAAATCTAAAAAGAGTTACCAGTAAAGTTCGTCCAAACAAGTCAAGTGATGTTTCTAATTAATCCTCAGGTACTCTAATATCTAAATAAACAATCATATTTAAGACAGAGAATAGTATGTTCAATAGGGAAGATAAATAAAGAAGAGCGCGCACCTCATTCACGCGCCAACAAGACTACATTTCTAATGAGAGACACCTTGGAGTTTTTCCAACTACTTGCTTATGTTTCAAAAAACAAGCCTGAAACCCTTTCTAAAGACTGTTGACATCTAGAGAACTTTCGGATTTCAATATGATGAGAAATTAGAATGCTAGAAAAACTGACACGGTAGCTGATTGGCAGCATTTCAGGCAATTGAGAAAAAGATGTACAGTACTTCCTCAATTAAGAAAGCTAAATCAAGCGACTTTCTAAATTCTATCCAAGACTGCTGGTGAGCAGTCTAAATTTTGAAAAACAGTTAATGCACGGAAGCATGGAAATTCCTCTCCTTCCCTGCCTATGCACGTTGTCAGACTCTGGCATCATTACATCATTAAGGTATCCCACATGGATCGATTTGAGGTCCTATGCTTTTTACTGTCTATATAGACAATGTTGGTCCATTGGCATTTTTCTTTTACATAAACACCTGTATGCAGATGACATTGTTGTGTATGCTATTACCCCCATGGTTGACCATGCTGTTTCAGAGCTTCAATCTGCCTTCATTGCTTTGCAGAAAGCCTTTGTGGAACTGAAACTGGCACTTAAAATGATTTGGCATGTTTTTTTGGCTTGCTCTTCAAGAAATACCCGGTTGGCCATGACAGAAACCAAATGTGAGTTTGGGTGTGTGGTTTAATGTGGGCTTGGGTGTGTGGTTCAATGTGGGTGTTTCTTGCGTGTATCCTTGCCACCATCAAGACACACTCATCTGGCAGAACCTTGAGTGCAGCTGTTTCCCCCCACTCAATCACACAAAAAAACTTGCAGATTGAGTTCAATAACTACAGGCAGATGTATGGTGAGAGGCCGGAGGAAGCTTTGAATAGGTAGCCTACAGAATAACATGAGAAGAATGCAATTGCTGAATTTATGTAGATATTCTAAACTAAGTGCGTTGATCACTTTCAAATGTAGCAACAGGTCAATGTAGAATAAACACCCTTTACATAATAACATAGACGCAGTGTTCTGCTAATATAACAATGTGCACCTTTCATCTGTCATTGTCATTCCCAGCCATTACAAATACTGTGCCTATCTGCATTTCGTCTGGTGGTAATGGGGCCACCTTGGCAAACATGTCAGAGTGGTCAGACCTTCTGATTCAATAATAAAAAAATACAATAAAAGTTGTGTCTAGTACCATGTTATTGCAGAGTGCCAGATCTCTCTCCAAAGACATCAGTATCAAGCCCATCTGTCAGTCTGCACTTCATCACATCATCTTGCAAGTTTCATACATGTTTCTGTAAACATATACACACATACGTCACTGTTCTATTACCGATGACCGGCAGGATAGGTAACATCTAACACACAAAAAGGTAATATGTTGAAGTTTGAACAGGTCAGATAAAACTTACCTAACTATGGTCTCCCCATCAAACGACAGGCTGCTGTCTGGCAAAATCATCTCCAGTCCATCTGTAGAAATAGGCAGAGTTGAGGCATTAGTGTCACATGGAATGAAAAGGATGTTGCTATTACTGGACATGTGTGCTGCTGTACTGTATTATTAGTAAACACCTCACTGTGGGTGTGTTATGTGCCAGATCTCTCTACATCTCATGTGTCTGTGAACACATACACATAGTCACTGTTCTATTACCAATGGCAGTTAAGGATAGGTGATATCTGACACACAAGCACATACTTTGTGTAAGTTTGAACAAGTCAGACTAAACCTACCGAATTCTGTTCTCCCCATCAATGACCAGGGAAGAGGTGAGGTCTTTGCAAGAGCCCCATTGATGGGTTGTTATGATTAGCCTGGTGGAAACAACCTGATCACTGTATTCACCTTTCTATTTCACTTCAGATATCATAAAATGCGAAGTGAAATACAATGATGAACACAGCAATCAGGCTGTTTCCACCAGGCTAGGTCATGCCCTGGATATTATATGCCTCTAAGAAGTAGAAGAAAAAACCCTGAATCATGTCAGTTTACATAAATTATGTTTCACAATTGGGTTATCAAATGTATCAAAGTAATGAAGTGGGTTACCTTTGTATTTGTACAAATGATGAGTCTGTGAAAGCTGTTGCTTCTGACAGTGGAAGGTTGCTGGCTGGATACTTGCCAACATGTGGCCCACAGCAAAGGCATTACATTTATATTTTAGTCACTCTTATCCAGAGCGACTTGCAACTAGTGCATTTATCTTTTAAGATAGCTAGGTAAGACAACAACACACCACAATCGTATCAACTGCATTTTCTCTCAACAAAGTATTTATCAAGTCGGTGCTCATGGCAAAAGATAATTGTTTTTTTAGAGACCAGAGGTGGATGAACGAAGTGCGCTGGTTGGGATGTAGGGTTTGAGCATAGCCTGAAGGTAAGGATGTTGTAGTTCCCTTTGCTGCTCCGTAGGCAAACACCAGGGTCTTGAAAATGATGCAAACTTTGACTTGAAGCCAGTGAAGTGTGCAGAGGAGCGGGGTGACATGGGAGAACTAAGGAAGGTTAATCATCACCCAGGTTGTAGCATTCTGGATAAGTTGCAAGGGTTTGATGGCACAAGCGGGGAGCCCAGCCAACAGAGAGTTGCAGTCGCCCAGACGGGAGACGACAAGTGCCTGGATTATGACCTGCTCCGCTTCCTGTGTGAGGAAAGTTTGTACTCTACGGATGTTGTAGAGCATAAACCTGCAGGCACGAACGAGTTACTGCTTTGATGTTTGCAGAGAATGACAGTGTGTTGTCCAGGAACACGCCAAGGTTCTTTGCACACTGGGAGGGGGACCCTGTGGAGTGGTCAACTGTGATGGAGAGGTCTTGGAACAGGCACTTTCCCAGGAGGAAGAACAGCTCCGTCTTGTCGAAGTTGAGCTTGAGGTGGTAGGCCGACATCCAAGCTGAGATGTCTGTCAGGCACGTAGATATGTGTGTATACACTTAGTTGTCAGAAGGAGGGAAAGAGAAGAATAGCTGTGTCATCCGCATAGCAATGATAGGAGAGACTATGTGAAGATATGACAGAGCCGAGTGACTTGGTGTAAAGAGAAAAGAGGAGAAGGCCTAGAACCAAGGCCTGGGGGACACCAGTAGTGAGAGTACGTGATGCAGACACAGATCCTCTCCACGCCTCCTGGTAGGAGCGACCTGCCAGATAGGATGCAATCCAGGAGTGTGCAGATCCTGAGATGCCCAACCCTGAGAGGGTAAAGAGGAGGATCTGATGGTTCATGGTGTGGAAGGCAGTGGATAGATCTAAGAGGATGAGAATAGAGGAGAGCAAGTCAGCTTTGGCAGAGCAGAGCCTCTGTGACACAGGGTTGGTCAGAGAAAGCGCACTCAAGTACTTTAGAAAAGAAAGAATCAAGTCAAATATTATTTGTCACATGCACCGAATACAACAGATGTAGACCTTACCATGAAATGCTTACTTACAAGCTCTTAACCAACAATACAGTTCAAGAATCGAGATAAGAAAATATTTCCTAAATAAACTAAAGTTTAAAAAAATCTAATGAATCAAATAGTAACACTATTTGGTCAATGTAATATTTCTGGTGGCCATTTGATTGGTTTAGTTGTTCAGCAGTCTTATGGCTTGGAGGTAGAAGCTATAAGATATCTAGCTGTTATAAGATATCTAGCTGTTATAAGATATCTAGCTGGCATTATCTATGCATAGCCACTTCACCCCTACCTACATGTACAAATTACCTCAACTAACCTGTACCCCCGCACACTGACTTGGTACCGGTACCCCCTGTATACAACCTCGTCATTGTTATGTTATTGTATTACTTTGTATTATTTTTTACTTTTGTTTAATTGGTCAATATTTTCTTCACTCTTCTTGAACTGCATTGTTGGTTAAGGGCTTGTAAGTAAGCATTTCACGGTAAGGTTTACTGTCACGATCGCCGTAAGCATACTCGGACCAAAGCGCAGCGCGATATGGGTTCCACAAGTTTATTCAATGAAACGCACAAAAACAATAAAGAACAAACGAAACGTGACATTCTGGAGTGCTCACAGGCAACACACAACACAAAAACCAGATCCCACAAAGCACAGTGGGGAAATGGCTGCCTAAATATTATCTCCAATCAGAGACAACGACCGACACCTGCCTCTGATTGGGTACCATACCAGGCCAACATAGACCTAAACAACCTAGATTAGTGCACCCCACCCTCCCGCCACACCCCGACCTAACCAAAATAGAGAATAAAAAAGGCTCTCTATGGTCCGGGCATGACACTACCACTCCCCAAAGGTGCGGACTCCGGCCTGAAAACCTGAAACCAACTGGGGAGGATAGAGGGGTGACTAGTGTTGGTGGCGGCACCGGTGCGGGTCTTTGCCCCCGCCCAGACCACGGGTCCGGCCATGGAGCCGGGTAGAACACCGTGCCTGGACTGGGCACTAGCGCAGAAGAAGACTCTGGCCTTGGAGCTGGACTGGAGGCCGTGCTTGGACTGGGCATCGGCGCAGGGGAAGGCTCCGGCCATGGAGCTGGAGGTTCCGGACCGTTGATCGTCACTGGAGGTTCCGGACCGTGGACAGTCGCTGGAGGTTCCGGACCGTGGAGCGTCGCGGGAGGTCCCGGACCGTGGAGCGTCGCGGGAGGTCCCGGACCGTGGACCGTCGTGCGAGGTTCCGGACCATGGACCGTTGTAGGAGGTTCTGGACTGTGGACCATCTCAGGAGGTTCTGGACTGTGAAACGTTGCCGGAAGCTCTGGACTGTGAACCGTCGCCGGAAGCTCTGGACTAGGGACCGTCGCCGGAAGCTCTGGACTAGGGACCTTCACCGGAAGCTCTGGACTGGGGATGCGCACTGGAGGCCGAGTGCGTGGAGCAGGTACAGGTGGCACCGGACTGGTGACAGGCACTTCAGGGCGAGTGCGGGAAGCAGGCACAGGACGTACCGGGCTGTGGAGGCGTACTGGAGGTCTGGTGTGTAGAGCCAACACAAATTGTACCAGGACGATGACACACTTCGCATGGCGAGTGCGGAGATCTGGCACAGGACGTACTGGGCTGTGAAGGCATACTGGGGATTTGGTGTGTAGAGCCGGCACACATGGTACCAGACAAATGACAAGGCGAGTGCGAAGAGCTGGCACAGGACGTACAGGGCTGTGGATAATCCATCCACCTGACAGGTGTGGCATATCAAGAAGCCGATTAATAAAAGAACACTATAAAATGTGAAGTATTGACACACAACATAATGCTCCTGCTGACTGCAGGCGTGTCCACCAGAGCAGTTTCCAGATAATTGAATGTTAATTTCTCTACCATAAGTAGCCTCCAACGTCAGTTTAGAGAATTTTCCAACAGGCCTCACAACCACAGACCTTGTGTAACCACGCCAACCCAAGACGTCCACATCCGGGTTCTTCACTTGCGGGATCGTCTCAGACCAGCCACCACAGCTGATGAATGTGTGGGTTTGCTCAACTGAAGCATTTCTGCAAAAACTGCCAGAAACTGTCTCAGGGAAGCTCATCTGTGTGCTCCTCATCCTCACCAGGGTCTTGGCCTGATTGCAGTTTGGCGTTGTAAATGACTTCAGTGGGTAAATGCTCACCTTCGATGGTCACTGGCATGCGGGAGAAGTGTGCTCTTCACAGATTAATCCCGGTTTCAACTGTACCGGGCCAATTGCAGACAGCGTGTGTGGCATTGTGTGGGTGAGCGGTTTGCTGATGTCAGTGTTGTGAACAGAGTGCCCCATGATGGTGGTGGGGTTATGTTATGGGCAGGCTTAAGCTACGGACAACGAACACAATTGCATTTTATCAATGGCAATTTGAGTGCACAGTGATACTGTGACGAGATCCTGAGGCACATTGTCATGCCATTCATCTGCCGCCATCAACTCTTGTTTCAGCATTATAATGCACGGCCCCATGTAGCAAGGATCTGTACACAATTCCTGGAAGCTGAAAATCTCCCTGTTCTTCCATGGCCTGCATACTCACCAGACATGTCACCAATTGAGCATGTTCGGAATGCTCTGCATCAACGTGTACAACAGCACGTTCTAGTTCCCGCCAATATCCCGCAACTCCAGCAACATTCCATGGAAAACAATTACCAGCCTGATCAACTCTGTCACTCTGTATGAGGCAAATGGCTGTCACAACAGACACTGACTGGTTTCTGATCCACGCCCCAACCTTTATTTTAAGGTATATGTGACCAACAGATACATATCTGTATTCCCAGTCATGTGGAATCCATAGATTAGGGCCTAATGAATATATTTGAATTGACTGATTTACTTATATGAACTGTAACTCAATAAAATCTTTAAAATTGTTGCATGTTGCATTTATTTTTGTTCAGTGTACATGCTCTAACTAACTAAACTGGCTAGTTTAGTTTGCCTGTCTGTAAAGAGAAGGGTGGGCTGGATGTTGATCCTGCTGCTCTGATTGGATAGAGTGAAGCTGTATATCTCCATCCACTCGCTTCATCATTTCACCCAATCAATTTTCCTCGCATGTTTTCGTTCTGATCATTTAGATTGCTGCTGCCTGCTACTATGATAAATCACAGGGTCAGGACTTTTGCCATCAAGCTATCAATGTGCATAACTTGGTGACAGCAAACTTGGCTGCTCGCTGCAAGTTGAGGACACATGTTGCATTCATAACAACTGTGAACTGGGAACTCTGAAATATCCGACTTTAGTGCGTACAAGACAACTGGGAACTCTCAGAATTCCAAGTTAGGAACTCAGGCCTCTTTCTAGAGCTCCGACTTTCCGACCTGAAGATCACCGACGTAATGATTTGACCATGTTCCATTTGTTTTGAAAGCACCAACAGACACACATACAGACCAGTGGCGGTCAGAGACGTTTAAGATGAGGGAGGACAAAAAATGTTTTTATGAGCGTGGCTTTATTTCTATTACAGCATATTGGATGACTGTCAGTCATATTCCATTCAACCAGCTCAATGTAACATCAATAGGTTTAGACTACTACATGATACTCAAATTTTCCCTGGACTCATCATGAGGTTGCTACAACTTAGCCTATGAATGCAAGTTTAAAATCCAGCTGCACAGATCGACAGAATTTTGAGGAATCGAGGTGACAGACAGTGACACATTCAATACCGCCTTGCACACTCTTGCCTGCATCTAGCTGATCTAGGGTGTAATCATTAGTCCAACAGTTGCAAATGGGAATGTCTATTGGACAAATTCAGGTATGTTTATCCTCATTTCATTCCGTTTGCTTCTGTTTAAGAAATGTGTTTCAACAGAATCGGAAGAATGAATACACCCCTGATCAAACGTAAACACAGTTCACTTTCATAGCATCCATTTTGGGGTGAGAGCATTGGACTAGTAACCGAAAGGTTGATGGATCAAATCCCCAAGCTAAGGTAAAAAATCTGTCATTCTGGCACTAAGCTAGGCAGTTAACCCACTTTCCCCCGGTAGGCTGTCATTGTAAATAAGAATTGGTTTTTAACTGACTTGGCTATTTAAATAAAAAATATTTTATAAAATAGCATGATCACTTTGCTCGTTGTGTATATATAATTCCTTGTCACAACTACCTATGCGCTCTCCTCATTTAATCTTTTCCCTACGCTTGTGGACTTCTGTGCACAACACATCAGCTGTCTGTGACAAGGCGAAAAAGCCTCATCAGAGGATGCTGGCCTTCTAGGCAGAGTTGCAAAGAAAGAGTCATATGTCAGACTGGCCAATAAAAATAAAAGACTTAGATGGGCAGAAGAACACAGACACTGGACAGAGGAACTCTGCCTACAAGGCCAGCATCCCGGAGTCGCCTTTTCACTGTTGACGTTGAGACTGGTGTTTTGCGGGTACTATTTAATGAAGCTGCCAGTTGAGGACTTGTGAGGCGTCTGTTTCTCAAACTAGACAATCTAATGTACTTGTCTTCTTGCTCAGTTGTGCACCTGGGCCTCCCACTCCTCTTTCTATTCTGGTTAGAGCCAGTTCGTGCTGTTCCTTGAAAGGAGTATTACACAGCGATTGTACTAGATCTTCAGTTTCTTGGCAATTGCGAAAGGTTTTTCTAATGATCAATTAGCCTTTTAGAATTATAAACTTGGATTACCAAACACAATGTGCCATTGGAACACAGGAGTGATGGTTGCTGATAATGGGCCTCTGTATGCCTATGTAGATATTCCATAAAAAAATCTGCAGTTTCCAGCTATAACAGTCATTTACAACATTAACGATGTCTACACTGTATTTCTGATCAATTTGATGTTATTTTAATGGACAGAAAATGTGCAATTTTTTAAGTGACCCCAAACTTTTGAACGGTAATGTATATAAGGAAATACGTCAATTGAAATAAATACATTTGGCCCTAATCTATGTATTCCACATGACTGGGAATACAGATATTCATCTGCTGGTCACAGATACCTTTAAAAAATAAAGGTTGTGGTGTGGATTAGAAAGCCAGTCAGTATCTGGTGTGACCACCATTTGCCTCATGCAGCCGGACACACCTTCGTATAGAGTTGATCAGGCTATTGATTGTGGCCTGTTAAATGTTGTCCCACTCCTCTTCAATGGCTGTGAGATGTGGGTGGATATTGTTGGGAACTGGAACATGCTTTTGTACACGTTGATCCAGAGCATCCCAAACATACTCAATGGGTGTCATGTCAGGTGAGTATGCAGGCCATGGGACAACTGGAAGATTTTCAGCTTCCAGGAATTGTGTACAGATCCTTGCGACATGGGTCTGTGCATTATCATGCTGAAACATGAGGTGATGAATGGCATGACAACAGGCCTCAGGATTTTGTCACGGTATCTCTGTGCATTCAATTTGCTACTGATAAAATGCAATTGTGTTCGTTGTCCGTAGCTTATGTCTTCCCATACAATAACCCCCACTGCCACTCTGTTCACAATGTTGACATCATCAAACCGCTCGCCCACACAACGCGATACATGCTGTCTGCCATCTGCCCCATTCAGTTAAAACCGGGATTCATCTGTGAAGAGCACACTTCTCCAGTGTGCCAGTGGCCATCGAAGGTGAGCATTTGCTCACTGAAGTCAGATATGACGGCGGACTACAGTTGGTTCAAGACACTGATTAGGATGACAAGCAAGCAAATGAGCTTCCCTGAGACGGTTTCTGACAGTATGTGCTGAAATTCTTTGGTTGTGCAAACCCACACTTTCATCAGCTGTCAGGGTGGCTAGTCTCAGACAATCCCGCAAGTGAAGCAGCCGGATGTGGAGGTTCTGGGCAGGCGTGGTTACACATGGTCTGCGGTTGTGAGGCCGCTTGGACGTACTGCCAAATTCTCTAAAACGATGTTGGAGGCAGCTCATGGTAGAGAAATTAACATGAAACTCTCTGGCAACAGGTCTGGTGGACATTCCTGCAGTCAGCATGCCAATTGCACGCTCCCTCAAAACGTGAGACATCTGTGGATTTGTGTTGTGTTACAAAACTGCACATTTTAGAGTGTCCTTTTATTGTCCCCAGCACAAGGTGCACCTGTGTAATTACAATGCTGTTTAATCAGCTTTTTGATATGTCACACCTGTCAGATGGATGGATTATCTTGGCAAAGGAGAAATGCTCACTAACAGGGATGTAAACAAATTTGTGCACAACATTTTAGAGAAATAAGCTTTTTATGCGTATGGGATATTTCTGGGATATTTATTTCAGCTAATGAAACATGGGGCCAATGTCGCATTTATATTTTTGTTCTGTATATATGCTCTACTTGCAAAGGAATGATTAAACTCTTTTAGCCGTCTCTTTGATGTTGTTTCATTTTTTAAGAGGAGTCATGACAAAAGCTATTACTTTGTTATTTTTTAAATACAGGAAAACATGGAGTCACATTTCAATTTGAATTACACAGTTAGGTTGGAGCACTTTGCATCCCTTTCCTTCAGATCAAAAGAAAAAACCAATAGAAATGCCTTGGTTGCAGGCACCAGCTTTGATGTTCATCCAGTGCATGCTCTTTTAAGCTCAGGGGCATAAGGTGTGGAGTGGACAGCTTCTCCACTGACATCAAATTGCTTTGTGCAGTAACCTTCCTGGGAGGTTTTGGGAACAAACAGGACATTGAAATCAATCCTTGGGAGGTTTTGGGAACAGAAATAACATTTCAATCATGTTTTGTATACACTGGGAAAGTAACGTCAATTTTTGTTTTCCGTATCCATTTTTTCTGTTTTTACTGGAAGTCAAGATATATAATAAACTTCATGAAAACAGTCATTTAAGATGTAGCCTACATATTTATAACCAATTTCGTATTTGTGGATTAATGTACGTATCTGTACAATGCCGTTTATGAAGGTTTTTGATTGCGTTTTTATTCACCTACATTCTCAGGGTAATTTATTTTCTCATGTCTAGTTTCCTCAGTCTTTGTTGGTGGATACATGTAAATTCACCCATGTCTACTATCCTCCCTTATACACCGACCCCGGGTTCCACGAGGGGTGATGTGGCTTAGCCCTCTCGGTTGAAACTTGTGCCATTTTAATTTGAGTTTTATGTCCCTATGTAAAAATAGCAAAAAAGTTAAAATGATTGAGTGACAGGTTGGTGCGAAATCTGTATCTCCGCTGCACTGTATCAGCTCCATGGACATAGCGCGCAGTGGAGTGTGTGTGTGTAAGGGGCTATGGAATGCCACTGGGCGGTTAGGTTTGACTCCTTTGGTTTTCCATAAAAAGCACTGCTCATCTGTGGTTGGTTACATGAATAACAAGATACGCCTCCGCCTGTAATATTTGATATTGATTTATGAGGACGGGGTCAAGTTTACAGTTCAAGCTGGTTCACACAACTCTACTTCACACCCCACCAATACAGAGTTGGTTTAGCTTCCAACTAGCTGTAAAAGGCGTAAATGTTATTAGCCTATTTAGCTCTAAGTAGCTGATCTGCCACTGCCACGATGGACATCAACCGATGATGCCCAGCAGCGATGAAGCTGCCTATCTCCAGCCAGCTCAGTTTGAAGAGCCCACCCCCACTTCCACAAGTGCCGCCAGGATAGTGGCTCCAGAGCGCCCTCCACCTCCTCCTGTTCCCGGGGATCTTAGAACAGAAGAGCCAACCCAGGTTACCTTAGAATCCTACCCTGGCCGCAGGTTTTCTGTCCAAAAACGTTGATTTAATAGCAACTGGTTCATAGGAAGAAAGTGGCTGAAATACTCGGTTACAACAGATGCGGCATTTTTGTTCTTATGTCGAAAGTTATAAAATAAAATGTTATTGGTCATATACACATGGTTAGCAGACATGGTTAGCAGATGTAATTGCGAATGTAGCGAAATGCTTGTGCTTTTAGTTCAAACAGTGCAGCAATATCTATCAAATAATATCTAACAATTCCACAACAAATACCTAATACACACACATCTAAGTAAAGGAATGAAATATGGATGAGAAATGTCAGAGCGGTATTGGCTAAAATGCAATAGATCGTATAGAATACATATATATGAGATTAGTAAGGCAAGATATGTAAACATTATGAAAGTGGCATTATTAAAGTGACTTGTGTACCATTTATTAAAGTGGCCAATGATTTCAAGTCTGTATGTAGGCAGCAGCCTCTGTGCTAGTGGGTCCAATGCTAGCGCAGACTAGGCCTTCACCCAAGGCGGCTATTCTAGCTGGAAGCATGCTATTGATATTACCAACAGCCTATGTGAATGCAGGCGAATACAACTTGTTTTAATTTCCACAGTGCAGTGCATTTAAAATGCTCATTGCTTAATGCTTGCCTAGCAAATCCTTTGGTTCTAAGTTAATTACCCTGTCTATCTTGTATCTTATATTCATTGACAAATCGTCCTTGCTTTGCTGTGTAGGGTGCTGTCCATTGTGCTGATACAGTGCAGCTGAGATGGGATACAGATTTTGCGCCAACCTGTTACTTCTAAAGCACTCAATGGTCTCAGAGTCTCAGCATTGAATTTTATGTTTATTGTGGTATAGCATCGTCCGGGTTTGGCCGGGGTAGGCCGTCATTGTAAATAAGAATTTGTTCTTAACTGATTTGCCTAGTTAAATAAAATAAATAAGCAGAATTAAATGTAATTCCAATGTAAGAACCTCCCAAAATTGTGCCCCCTCACCGATTTCAACTGCTCTCTTGGTCACTATATCCTGGCACCAGGTTTGCTTATACAGGGTCTCGTCTCTTTTACAAGTGAGCCCTGCAAACAACATACTGTACATAATACAATATGCATATTTAAAGAAAGAAACTATCAAACAATACAAGTGCAGTCCTCTATGAGCAGGTGGCCTAATTAACACCTTTGAAGCCACCATAGGGGACCAAACTTTCCAGTTTAAGTCTACTTTGGAGATATTGAACATGATACTGTGCCCCACAGACATGGAAATCTTAGAAAAATGGGTTCCAAAAGGGTTCTTCGGCTGTTCCCATATGATAACCCTTTTTGGTTCCAGGTCTAACCCTTTTTGGTTCCAGGTCTAACCCTTTTTGGTTCCAGGTAGAACCCTCTGAGGGTTCTTCCTGGAACAAAAACGGGTTCTTCAAAGGGTTCTCCTACGGGGACAGCCGAAGAACCCTTTTAGATTCTAGATAGCACCTTTTTTTAAATAAATGTATCACAGTATCATTATGTTGTTTAGCTATGTTTCTCACCTATCACCATATCATTAAATTGGTGAAATACCAAGGGGTATATTACAGTGAAATAAATGAAAGGGTATAATTGCAAAACAAGAAAATGAAAGTCCTCAGCTGACGCTTTGAGTGATGCATTACCAGACCATATAATTCCTTCTCAGGAGATCCATCAATTCGCTGTTACATAATGATGCTCCAGGGCTCTAGACTAAAGTCAATATTTGGTTGTACTGTACACAGTAATGATTTGATTATTGTATACCTGCTCTAGCCCTTGGTATTGAGCTAAATGAGCAGTCATCATAGGCATAGCCTATATGCCTGAATGCCTATGAGAGCCTGCAGGTTTCCAGTGTTTGGTAATTGTAGTGTGATAGATAGATCATCAAACTCCTATGGATAATGCAGGCCCTGTGCGATGAGAATCGAACAGACAGGCAAGATTTTATTATCTCCAATTGAAGATCCACCCGGTCTCTGGCTATACATGTATTGTGCTCAAGCGTACCAGGTATAACAAGTTTATTCCTAGCTACCCTGCTAGCACATATGGTTCCTTGGAACTTGTGGGAAAGTGTGTTTTTGGTTTCAGTTTGTTGTGGGAACATAGCCCTCAAGTTTCTTGAACGGTCAAATTGAATGTTTTTTAAACATTCTCAGAACAAAAGATAACATTCTGGACTGTTCTGGCAACATGTGTTTATAGGTTGCAGGTACTGTGAACATTTCACATGAGATCCTTGAATGTTTACCTGAAAAGTTTCAGTAACGCTCTGAGAAGGGAAATTCTAGGTTATTAAAAGGTAATTAAATAACATTCTGAGAATGTGGTGTTGAACGCTGAGCTGTAGTCTATGAACAGTATTCTCAAGTTATTTCCTCTATTGTCCAGATGGAAGAGGGCAGTGTGAAGTGCAATTTCAATGGCATCATCTATGGATTGGTTGGGGCGGTATGCAAATTGAAGTGGGTCTAGGGTGTCTGGGATGATGGTGTTGATGTGTGTCATGAACAGCCTTTCAAAGTACTTCATAATTACAGAGGATGATAGTCAGGACGATAGTCATTTAGGCAGGTTGCCTTGGAGCTCTTGGGGACAGGGACAATGGTGGTCTGCTTGAAATATGTTGGGATAACAGACTGTGACAAGGAGAGATTGAAAATGTTTGTGAAGACACTTGCCAGCTGGTTTGTGCATGCTTTCAGAACACGCCCTGGTATTCCATCTGGTCCGGCTGCCTTGTGATTGTTAACCTGTTTAAAGGTTAACAATCGGCCGTGGAGAGCGAGATTACACAGTCATACAGAAAAACAGGGGCTTTCACGCAAGACACAGTGTTATATTCCTTGAAGCGAGTATAAAAGGCATTTAGCTCGTCTGGGAGTTTTGCATCGCTGGGCAACTCATGGCTGGGTTTCCTTTTGTAATCCGTTATCATCTGCAAGCCCTGCCACATATGACAAGCGTCGGAGCCTGTATTGTCCTTTTGCATGTTTGAAGTCTCACCAGAGGTCATAGCGGGCTTTCTTATATGTGTCCATGTTGATGTCCTGTTCCTTGTAAGTGGTAGCTCTAGCGTTTAGGTCAGCACAGATGTGGCCTGTAATTCATGGTTTTTGGTTTGGATACGTTTTTATAGTCACTGTGGGGACGACATCGTTTAGGCACTTATTGATGAAGCCTGTGACTGTTGTGGTAAACTCCTCAATGCTATCGGCTGAATCCCGGAAAATATCCCAGTCTGTACAAGCAAAACAGTCTTGTAGCTTTGCGTCTGCTTCATCTGACCACTTCCATTTTAAGAGCATCACTGGTACTTCCTGTTTGAGGTTTTGTTTGTAAACAGGAAGCAGGAGAATGGAGTCATGGTCAGATTTGATGAAGAGAGGATGAGGGAGGGCCTTATATGCCTTTCTGTGGGTAGAATGGCAGCAGCTAATAGGGATCCTTAATTAATACAAATACAAAAGTATACTCCCACCAGAAATGCTGCATCTGGGTGGGCGGTTTCTTGTTTGTTTATGGTCCCACACAGTTTGTGTGCCAGAGTGGTGTTGGCTTGAAGACAGCTGTGATTATTACGGACGAGAACTCTCTTCGTAGATAAAAGTGTCTGTAGCTTACCATGATGTATTGTATACAGTATCAGGTGAGCAAAATTTCCCTCACACTTGAAGCAGCACACCAGTGGTTATTTATGAAATAAAACACTCCACCTCCTTTTTTAAAAAGTTATCTGAACTATTTGAGAACATTACCTAGGTCACACTATTTTGAGAACGTTTCTAGGATATTACCAAAAATTTAATTAAATGTTACCATGTGAGAACGCGGAAAAAGTTATGTTAAAGTAATGAAATATCAAGAAAATATAACAAGCAACTATCCTGCAACATTCCCAGACATGTGTGGGAATGTCGAATGCAAAATAACCATGGGGATAACCACACTCTAACCATAATATAACGTTTTGTGGTAGATACTGGCAAGGCTTTCAATACATCAAATTAGACCTTTAACATACAGTAGGGAATAGAGGTCCATTTCAATTTAATCCCTCCTCTGAATACATGTCTAAACCAGTGGAGGCTCCTCAGAGGAGGAAGGGAAGGACAATCCTCAGTGATTTTCATAAAAATTCTAATATTGAAACATTTAAAAGTTATCCTTTTTAGATAAAACTGTACAAAATATATTCACGTCACCAAATAATTGATTAAAACACACTGTTTTGCAATGAAGGTCAACAGTAGCCTTAACAGCACTCTGGGTAGCACCATGGTATAGCTGGAGGACAGCTAGCTTCCGTCCTCCTCTGGGTACATTGACTTCAATACAAAATTTAGGAGGCTCCGTTCCATAGACTTATACAGTAATTATGACAACTTCCAGAGGACATCCTCCAACCTTTCAGAGCTCTTGCAGCATGAATTGACATGTTGTCCACCCAATCAAAGGATCAGAGAATTAATGTAGTACTGAAAGCATAAGATAAAGCTAGCTAGCACTGCAGTGCATAAAATGTGTTGAGTAGTTGACTCAAAGAGAGAGAAATACAATAGTAGAACAGGTTTGAACAAGTACATTTCTTAAAAAATGGAGGAGTGAGAGAGAGAGACAGCTAGCTAGCTATAAAAACAATAACTTTCACTTACTTAACTAGCAAATGCAGCTAGCTAGTTTATCCTACTCATTTACTCATTTATTGCCCCCGGGGCTTACTGACTGTACACTGTACCTCATAAACACATTAGTATTATTAGCTACGTTGACTATGACTTTACTTTAGCTAATTTGGTGACAACGATGTAGGTTGTGTGGAGCGGTTATGAAATTAAGGGTTGTTTTGGAACGCTTTTTTCATCAGGTCACAGACAGCTGATGTGTTGTGCAATGAAGTCCACAAGAGAAGAGAAAAGGTGAGAGGAAGAGAGCGCATAGATGCGAGAAGGAATACAATGAGCTGTTTGAAAGTGAAAGTTTGCATGTAATCAGGGTTGTATTCTTTCCACTGATTCTGTTGAAAAAACAGAGGCAAACGGAACGAAATGGGGATAGAAATACCTGAATTTGTCCAATAGAAACTCTCGTTTGCAAATGTTGGACTAATGATTACACCCTGGATCGGTAGATGCAGGCAAGAGTGTGCAAGGCAGTATTGAATGTGTCACTGTCTGTCACCTCAAATATTTCTCTTGACCTGTGTGCACCTACATTGTAAACTTTCATTCATAGGCTAGGTTGCAGCAACCTCATGATGGGTATAGGGAACATTTGAGTATAATGTAGTGGCCTAAACCTATCGATGTTACATTGAACTGGGTGAATGGAATATGAATGACAGTCATCCAGTATGCTGTAATAGAAATAAGGCCATGCTCATACATTTTTTTTATCGTCCTCCCTCATCTTAAACGTCACCGACCGCCACTTGTCTAAACTCTCATGAGGGAGGAGTTTGTATAAGACAGGACGTGATATTTCTGTCTGTGAAGGTCGCTCACATCAGAACGTTTTGCACATCATATTAGCAGTACTGTGGTATGTGGGTGATCGTGACTTTTACTCATCACAAATAGATTTTTTTTTAAATGTGGAAAACCAACACATTCCTCAAACAAAGCAGGATAATTGTATTCCAAATGAAATACTGAGGAACCTAGCGTTAGCTTTTGGGCATACATGGTTAGATTCTTGAATTATTGTCCTGTCCTTACTGACATGCTTTCTGACCTGCAATAATTCACGGAATCATCAGTCCCTACATGTGACCATGAATAAATAAGGATAAATGCAACAAGGGAGCTGATCGATCAACAAAAAAAAAGTGAATTTAGTCCAGAAAGAGAATTCTGACGTTCAAACCTTTTAACAGCAAGCCTTTTAACAGACATCTTACAATCATACAGTAAGTCCTGTATTTTCAATCTACAAAATCTGCCGAAATTTAGCCAGATGTCCATGTATATCACTGCCTTAATTTGTTGTGGTGTATTGACGTCAATCGTATATTATGTTATATTCTACCTGTTCATAGACATTTACCCTTTTCACAACCAAAGAAGACAGTCATCTGAGTCCTTTAGCATATTATTGAATTAATTTGTTTGTGTTTTGTTGACCATGTTAAGTATTTTAATTGTAATATGTGGGTAATTCTATTGAATATAATGCAACCTTGTCCCCAGAATAATTACTATCGTATATAACAGTGACTAGTTTCACAGAGAGCGTTCCGGCTGATGGACGAGACTAGATATGAGAGACTCCCCTTTGCAAATTATGAATGCATGACAGGGTTAGAAAACGAATGTAAGCAAGGCTTCACATTTTGAAGAAAACATACACATTTTTACAAACATATCTGTTCTTGGCCAAAATATATTTTTTAATCATTAAAGAAAAGGTTTATCTGTAAACTCTATCTTAACTGTAGGTCAATTGTAGATCCTGTAAATATCACTTACAAATTGTTAAAATATTAGTTGACAAATAAAAAATATATTTGTTGTGTTGATGATATTTGATCAATACTAGTGTTCTTTAGGATATGTTTTGCAGATAAAGAGCTAACAAATTAAGCTTGGCAGAAAGGGTAAGCTATGCTCAGCAAGTTGTGTTGTTGTTCTGGACAAACAAATAGGAATTTATGAGTATCTTTGACAAGACCAGAAAATGTAAAGAGATCTCAAACATACCTGTCCACACAAATATAATTAATTGGCACTGGCATTCATTGGCACAATCCTTCACCAAGAGATTAAGCCATATCGCTATCAATCTATACACATCCATTTGACCTAACCCCTCTGGATCAGAGAGGTGCGGGGGGCTGCCTTAATCGACATCCACATCTTCGGTGCCCGTGGAACAGTGGGTGAACTGCTTTGCTCCGGCAGAACGACAGATTTTTACCTTGTTAGACCGCTGTGAAATGTGTTTTCCATAAGCAAAAATATTTTGTTTTCAGCTGTTTGATGCTGGCGTACAAAACAGAAAGTTAAATATTCAAAAACTAAACTTAAGAACCGTACACATAGAAATATCACACATAGAACAGATCTACCACTACCTAGACTTGCTTTGAATGAGAATGACAGATCTATAATGCACATTTCTATGGGAATTTGGTCAGTTGCCCATGTAATGTGAACAAAGAAAAAAAAGAGACTTTTCACCATAACCATGCTTTATTGTTTTTGGATCATCTAAAATAAATAAATACATACATAAATTGAGAAATAAATCATCAATATTTAAAACAGACTGTCAGTGTCTCAAAGGTCATTGAGAGCGATCTTCAAACTGGGTGGATGATATGTACAGCTCAGGTCTACCACAGTTCATGTTGGGTCTGGGTCAGATTGTGTTGTTTTGCGGGTCAACCGGAGCATAGCGGGGCTGACTGGATATCACTATTAGCAGGAGGTGAAGGTTTTCCAGAAGAAGTTTTTACAGGGGGCTTTGCGGTCGCGCTGCGGCAGCTGTGATAGCCTGTTGTAGGCGGCCCTCTCCTCCAGTCGAGACTCTAGGGGCTCCTCTAGATCCACAGGGGACACCCCTTCTTCGGGCAGCATGTTGGTGTCCGTCGCTCCGTCTAACAAGCCAGACACCAGCTTGAGAATCAGCTCTTTGCGCTCTTTACTCAATTCCTAATAGAAAGGCAGAACAGGTGGCAAATCAATGGTTGCGTATATGTAGAAATATATAAATATGTCAATGTTAGCTACAAAGAAATTGTATATTTTGTTGACCTAGGTGACCTATTTCTTTATCAACTGACAAACCAGGTTAGAAATATTTGTTTCATTCAAATAAAAAAGCCATCATTTAATTCGTTATGAAAATGTATAAATGAAATTTCAAACCCATTACTAAAAAGAAATATAAAACCATTAAATTGTACTAATTTATTAAATATCAGTTATTGATAATTGATCACGACAAATGAATTTGTCAAATCAAACACAATTTTATAATTTTATAATGATTGATCAAACATTTTATAATGATTATTTTTTTAAACCTTTTTAATAATTAAAAAAATACATTTGAACACACATTTATCTGACAACCATAAAAAGCATAATGAAAATAACAATTGATGATACAAGTAATAGTAAAACATGACAATAAAAATTGTATGAAACATAGTTAATAATATAAAATGAAATTCTCTACTCACCCTGTTAAGTAGTGGGCTCCTTTCTTCGACAGGAAGCACGGCGGCTGCTCTAACACTGTATAGAACCCCCATGAGAGACGCTAAAATGACCAGGAGCTGCATGCTGAGAGGGAGAGAGCAGGGGATGGACGACAGGCAGACACTAAATTAAGAGACAGACAGAGAGAGAGAGAGATATATCTGGAGGGAGCGTGGTGAGAGTTCAGTGGGAGAACAGAGAGTGGTCGAGAAGGTGCACTGGTAGCCTTGGATAGGTTACTGTCTGAACACTAAAGCGATGTTGATTCTTAAGCTCTACCTCCAAAGTCCCCCACTCCTTTATAGCCCTCTCTCCCTGTCTACCACTGACGCAGAAAGTGATGGGTGTATGACGGTGGGGTGGGGGGGGTCAGAGGAAAACAAATGGACTCATTGATCAGTTAACCCCTTGACTAATGGTGAGACGTTTTCACGTCATGTGTCTAAGAATAGTTCTGACATCAATATCAAAATAATACATTGACAGTAATTTTATGTGTATCAAGCCATCTGCAAAAAAGTGATCTCTGGCAGGTGTCATTTCCGGGGTTTTACCAGATGTATGCAGCACGGTACGTGAGGACTTCAAACATTAGACAACCAGCTTGAAAAAGGTTCTTCATCCTGATTCTAGTTTATTAATCCGAATAATGTTGTATTTTTTCCTTCAAATGTTTCTATTTAAAAAGATACAATAAAACCAAGGCACAGAGTCAAGGGCATGTATTTTATTCAGGACACAAATAAATAAGTGCCCTTTACTCTGTGCCTTGGTTGTACCACCCATTCTATCCACAGATCTATTGTATATTTCTCTGCATACAATTCCTCTCCCTCTGATTTCAACTCCAAAACCTTGAGATTACAATCGAACTGTCTGACGCCTGCTATGCCTTGCAGCACTGCGCCGACTACAAAGGGTTTGGCCATCTGTCTGTTTTCAGATCACCACATGAGAACAAGCTGTGAGCCTGTGAGACACAATAAATGCATCTACTGTCAACGGCATGTCAGATTTGGGCACTTCATTCAACAAAACACAACCGCTTTAACTGGTGTCCCTTTAGCTAATGCCTTTGTATCAAACCATACTCTTTCATCCAATTGTGGAATGGCTCCATGTATAATACAGGAGAGAGTTTTCACCGGCTCCCATCCCCTGACAGGTCGGTTACTCATGAGTAGGAGCCCGTCCTCTGTTTTACTCTTGTGGATAAGGCACTCTGGTGAAATGTGTCTTAAGCCAGACACTCTTGATTTTAAAGTCCAGATATCCCGTTTTCTTCATTTACCAGTTCGTGATTGTAGTCTTTCTGTTTCCATGCTCACCCTAAGGATTCATATTCTTATGGAGTTTGTGTTTGGGCTGAGCACACGGATATGAAATGAGCTTTACTCTCAACTTCTATTCAGACAATATACTTTGTGATTATCAGCGTGGAGGAATATGGAGTCTATGATGGCTTAGTTTAGGTAGAAAGCATTCATGTTTTTAAAAGGGCATTCTGGGATTGGTACATCCATTTTTGGACTTCTAACGTAATTATATATAGCCATTGATTCTTGAACAATATACCTGTTTTATTCCATTGTTTGTAAACAATTTAGCTTATTTTTTAACACACACTGCTTCAAAACATGGTTAAAACTATAATGTTTTATATCCTTGCATCCATCCGTTCTCCAGCCCCATCCCTCAGCTATTTACCAAAACAAGTGGTGGGGTGACTATGTTAGCTATGTTATTTTTCAAATCCTGATTTCCCCTTCAGTGCATTGATTGCATTTACATGTTATATTGTTGCCTATAGGCCTAGGCTAAATCAATCTGCCCAGACATACACTACACTTCAAAATGTTGGGGTCACTTAGAAGTGTCCTTGTTTTTGAAAATAAGGCCATTTTTTTTGTCCATTTAAAGTAGCATAAAATTTATCAGAAATACAGTGTAGACATTGCTAATGTTGTAAATGACTATTGTAGCTAGAAACAGCTGATTTTTAATGGAATATCTACGTAGGCGTACAGAGGCCCATTATCAGCAACCATTACTCCTTGTGTTGTGTTAGCTAATCCAAGTTTATCATTTTTAAAAGACAAATTGATCATTAGAAAACCCTTTTGCAATTATGTTAGCACAGCTGAATACTGTTGTGATGATTTAAAGAAGCAATAAAACTTTAGACTATTTGAGTATCTGGAGTATCAGTATTTGTGGGTTTGATTAAAGGCTCAAAACGGCCAGAAGCAAATAACTTTCTTCTGAAACTCGTCAGTCTATTCTTGTTCTGAGAAATGAAGGCTATTCCATGTGTGAAATTGCCAAGAAACTGAAGATCTCATACAACGCTGTGTACTACTCCCTTCACAGAACTGGCTGGCTCTAACCAGAATAGAAAGAGGAGTGGGAGGCCCCGGTGCACAACTGGGCAAGAGGACAAGTACATTAGAGTGTCTAGTTTGAGAAACAGACGCCTCACAAATCCTCAACTGGCAGCTTTATTAAATAGTACCTGCAAAACACCCGTCTCGACATCAACAGTGAAGAGGCGACTCTGGGATGCTGGCCTTCTAGGCAGAGTTGCAAAGAAAAAGCCGTATCTCAGACTGGCCAATAAATAGAAAAGATTAAGATGGGCAAAATAACACAGACACTGGACAGAGGAAGAAAAAAGTGTTATGGACAGACAAATCTAAGTTTGATGTGTTCAGATCACAAAGTAGAACATTCATGAGATGCCGAAAAAATGAATGCTGGAAGAGTGCTTGACACCATCTATCAAGCATGGTGGAGGCAATGTGATGGTCTGGTGATGCTTTGGTGTTGGTAAAGTGGGAGATTTGTACAGTGTAAAAAGGATCTTGAAGAAGGAAGGCTATCACTCCATTTTGCAACGCCATGCCATACCCTGTAGACGGTGCTTAATTGGAGCCAATTTCCTCCACAACAGGACAATGACCCAAAGCACAGCTCCAAACTATGCAATAACTATTTAAAGAAGAAGCAGTCAGCTGGTGTTCTGCCTATAATGGAGTGGCCAGCACAGTCACCAGATCTCAACCCTATTGAGCTGTTGTGGGAGCAGCTTGACCGTATGGTACGTAAGATGTGCCAAGGGCGAGCCAATCCAACTTGTGGAAGGTGCTTCAGGAAACATGGGGTGAAATCTCTTCAGATTACCTCAACAAATTGACAACTAGAATGCCAAAGCTCTGCAAGGCTGTAATTGCTGCAAATGGAGGATTCTTTGACGAAAGCTAAGTTTGAAGGACACAATTATTATTTCAATTAAAAATCATTATTTATAACCGTGTCAATGTCTTGACTATATTTCCTATTAATTGTTTTCATGGAAAACAAGGACATTTCTAAGTGACCCCCAAACTTTTGAACGGTAGTGTAGGTCTCAATGATGTACTGTATTTGTGATTGGCCTCGGGCAGTTATAGCCATGACAACATTCATGATATTATTATCACAGTTAATTTTATCACCTGTCTTGTGTGTATTTGGAGAGGAAAGGCCAGGGGTTCAGTTTATCAAAGTGATACTGCAAATTTCTGCACCAACAACATCCTTGGGCGAATTTAAATCTAAATTTAACATGTTATTTTTTAAATTCAAATGATTCCGTTTGTAGTGTTTGCAGTATTAACCTCATCATTGTGTGATGTGGAACCACATAGGGCACCCACACATCAGCCTCTTTGATATTCGTGCACACACGTCCAAATGGATTCCCCATGAGGCCAAACAGGTTTTTTTTTACACTTCATGGCTGAAAAAATCCAAAGATTAATGTGTTGAAATGAGAGTGCCCTGAGGAAGATTGGTGATTTGGTGTGTTTGAAGGATTTACGGCAACAGACCTCTCTATCGAATATACACAGCCCTCCCTGAGAGAAACTTCAAATATAGGAACTGTCAGCATAACACCCTGCAAAGTTCCTGACGAAGTATGTCTAATGGGCATGTTTTCCTTCATTTTCCTCTCATCAACTGCATCACTTGGCCTGGAGCTTCACTTTGACAGACCTCTCTGGAACTTAGACACACACACACACACACACACACACACACACACACACAGAAAAAGTTCACAACAACACTAAAAATATTGTTGGCAAGCTTAGTGAAGTTGGTCCCATAAACACTACATAAATGCTTCACAAATAATCTATAAGCGTGTATTTAATTAATATTGTAGTATTTCTATAATGGTATATAAACCTACATAGTGCGTTGTCACATTCGGCAATTCAACCTACAGTGGAATTGTTAAGTCACCCTTCACATACCATTTATAGAGCGTGCCATATGCTTATAGATGATTTGTGAAGCATTAATGTAGTGCATATGAAGCCTTTATGTTTTCTATTTGTAGCTTTTATAATTTCTACTTTTAAAGTAGGAATATAAAGTCATCTTTATATGACTGGGGTTGTTTTGATTCTTAATTATCCACCTTTTTAATTAAACAATGTCCATGTCCAGATTCATGTCAGACTGAGGACTGAATATATCATATGTACACTGTACCATGAAGGATACTCCTATTCTTACCCATCATCACAAAGCTGCACTGCAATCATAAATAAAGGGAGACATGAAGCTGAACATTGTCCTGACAGAGGGCTTCATATGTTATACATTGTGCCATGAGGGATATTATATTCTATACCCATCTTCATCACAAAGCTGCACTGCAAGAGGTTACTGACCATGATATCAATACCCATTGATCATAAGTACAGCACAGCGAGAAAATGTAGCCAGAAATTATATACTGTCACTATATCAGAGTTAAAAGCCACAGAGACCAGCAGTGGCGAAACGTCATTCAGGGAAAGTGGGGCGCAGCCCCACCATTATCCAACAGATGGTTCTGTTTTGCATGTAATTCTGGCATTAATTTGTGTCACAAAATTATAGAATATCAGTTAGCAAACAATGTAAAGAAAATAATTGCTTCAGAATGCAGCTGTTTCAGCCTCTCTGAGTGCTTTCTGTGGTGGAAGGGCAGCCAGAGAAAGCACAGAGTGCAGGTGTCGTTGATCTTATCTGTTTGAAAGTGATTGGCTCAGGTCAATGTCACTCACAACACCACAGCACCTACTGGGAGAGCCCACTTAGGACCAGCAGCTTCTGCCCCCTTGGGTGCTGCCATGGAATTACATTGGCAGTGCCCGTCCAAAAAGTGTCAAGATCATTGGCCATAGATAAATCAAAGTTTCTTTCTCTGATAACTTTTATTAGACTGATGTGTGGTAACTTCATTGTTTACCACTTCAAGCAAGCTGAAAAGTTATCATGAATCATGTTGACTATCTATTCATTTTCAAACTTAACATTATGAATGAAAATGTATATTTTCCCTATATCCATCATGAAGTTTCTACAACCTAGACTATGAAGTATACAACATAGGTGTACACAGGTCGAGAGAGAAATTTAAGGTGACATACTGTGACAGATGGGCAGACAGTGGCACATTCAATACTGCCTTGCACACTCTTTCCTGCATCTAGCTGATATAGGATGTAATCAGTCCAACAGTTGCAAAAGAGTTTTGTTCGGTTTGCTTCCATTTAAGAAACATTTTAACAGAATCAGTGGAATGAATACACCCCTGATCACGCGTAAACACAGTTCACTTTCATAGCAGCCACATTGTAATCCATCTCACATCTATGCGCTCTCCTCCACTCACCTTTTCCCTTCACTTGTGGACTTCAGTGCACATCAGCTGTATGTGACCAGGCGAAAAAACCGTTCCAAGCAGTTTAGCACTTACAGTTGAAGTTGGAAGTTTACATACACCTTAGCCAAATACAGTTAAACTCCGTTTTTTTTTTTAAATTTTACAATTCCTTACATTTAATCAAAGTAAAAATTCCCTGTTTTAGGTCAGTTAGAATCACCACTTTATTTTAAGAATGTGAAATGTCAGAATAATTGTGGAGAGAATGATTTATTTCAGCTTTTATATCTTTCATCACATTCCCAGTGGGCCAGAAATTTACATACACTCAATTAGTATTTGGTAGCATTGCCTTTAAATTGTTTAAGTTGGGTCAAACGTTTCAGGTGGCCTTCCACAAGCTTCCCACAATAAGTTGGGTGAATTTTGGCCCATTCCTCCTGACAGAGCTGGTGTAACTGAGTCAGGTTTGTAGGCCTCCTTGCTCGCACATGCTTTTTCAGTTCTGCCCACACATTTTCTATAGGATTGAGGTCAGGGCTTTGTGATGGCCACTCCAATACCTTGACTTTGTGTCCTTATGCCATTTTGCCACAATTTCAGAAGTATGTTTGGGGTCATTGTCCATTTGGAAGACCCATTTGCGACCAAGCTTTAACTTCCTGACTGATGTCTTGGGATGTTGTTAAATATTTCCACATAATTGTCCTACCTCATGATGCCATCTATTTTGTGAAGTGCACCAGTTCCTCCTGCAGCAAAGCACCCCCACAACATGTTGCTGCCACCCCCGTGCTTCATGTTTGGGATGGTGTTCTTCGGCTTGTAAGCCTCCCCCTTTTTCCTCCAAACATAACGATGGTCATTATGGCCAAACAGTTCTATTTTTGTTTCATCAGACCAGAGGACATTTCTCCAAAAAGTATGATCTCTGTCCCCATGGGCAGTTGCAAACCGTAGTCTGGCTTTTTTTTATGGCGGTTTTGGAGCAGGGGCTTCTTCCTTGCTTAGCGGTCTTTTCAGGATATGTCGATATTGGACTCGTTTTATAGTGGATTATAGATACTTTTGTACCTGTTTCCTACAGCATCTTCACAAGGTCCTTTGCTGTTGTTCTGGTATTGATTCACACTTTTCGCACCGAAGTACTTCATCTAGAACGCGTCTTCTCCTGAGCGGTATGACGGCTATTACGGAGGTCTTGGCTGATAACCTTTGATTTTCCCATGACGTCACGCAAAGAGGCACTGAGTTTGAAGGTAGGCCTTGAAATACATCCACAGATACACCTCCAATTGACTCAAATGATGTCAGAAGCTTCTAAAGCCATCACATAATTTTCTGGAATTTTCCAAGCTGTTTAAAGGCACAGTCAACTTAGTGTATGTAAACTTCTGACCCACTGGAATTGTGATACAGTGAAATAATCTGTCTGTAAACAATTATTGGAAAAATGACTTGTCATGCACAAAGTAGATGTCCTAACCTACTTGCCAAAACTATATTTTTTTAACAAGAAATTTGTGGAGTTGTTGAAAAACAAGTTTTAATGAGTCCAACCTATGTAAACTTCCGACTTCTACTGTACACCGGCGGGCCCCGGTGGCAATACATTTGTAAAACCAAAAGCTTACCTTGACTTTCCAGTGTTGTGTTGGATAGTCATCAAATCAAAATCAAAATCAAATCAAATGTATTTGTCACATACACATGGTTAGCAGATGTTAATGCAAGTGTAGCGAAATGCTTGTGCTTCTAGTTCCGACCATGCAGTAATATCTAACAAGTAATATAACCTAACAATTCCACAACAACTACCTTCTACACACAAGTGTAACGGAATGAATACGAATATGTACATAAAAATATATATATAAATGAGTGATGGCCGAACGGCATATGCAAGATGCAGTAGATGGTATAGAGTACAGTATATACATATAAGATGAGTAATGTAGGGTATGAAAGCATTATATGATGTGGCATTGTTTAAAGTGGCTAGTGCTACATTTAATTACATCAAGATACAGTAGATGGTATAGAGTACAGTATATACATATGAGATGAGTAATGTAGGGTATGAGAACGTTATATAAAGTGGCATTGTTTAAAGTGGCTAGTGATACATTTAATTACATCAAGATGGCAAGATGCAGTAGATGGTATAGCGTACAGTATATACATATGAGATGAGTAATGTAGGGTATGTAAACATTATATAAAGTGGCTAGTGATAAGTTGATTACATCAATTTTTCCATTATTAAAGTGGCTGGAGTTGAGTCAGTATGTTGGCAGCAGCCACTCAATGTTAGCGGTGGCTGTTTAACAGTCTGATGGCCTTGAGATAGAAGCTTTTTTCAGTCTCTCGGCCCCCGCTTTGATGCACCTGTACTGACCTCGCCTTCTGGATGATAGCGGGGTGAACAGGCAGTGGCTCGGGTGGTTGTTGTCCTTGATGGTCTTTTTGGCCTTCCTGTGACATCGGGTGGTGTCGGTGTCCTGGAGGGCAGGTAGTTTGCACCCGGTGATGTGTTGTGCAGAATCCTCACTACCCTCTGGAGAGCCTTACGGTTATGGGCGGAGCAGCTGCCGTACCAGGCGGTGATACAGCTCGACAGGATGCTCTCGATTGTGCATCTGTAAAAGTTTGTGAGTGTTTTGGGTCACAAGTCTAATATCTTCAGCCTCCTGATGTTGAAGAGGCGCTGCTGCACCTTCTTCACCACGCTGTCTGTGTGGGTGGACCAATTCAGTTTGTCCGTGTACGCCGAGGAACTTAAAACTACTGTCCCGTCAATGTCAATGTAGATAGGGGGCTGCTCCCTCTGCTGTTTCCTGAAGTCCACGATCTTCTCCTTTGTTTTGTTGACATTGAGTGTGAGGTTATTTTCCTGACACCACACTCCGAGGGCCCTCACCTCCTCCCTGCAGGCCGTCTCGTCGTTGTTGGTAATCAAGCCTACCACTGTAGTGTTTTCTGCAAACTTGATGATTGAGTTGGAGTCGTGCATGGCCACGCAGTCGTGGGTGAACAGGGAGTATAGGAGAGGGCTGAGAATGCACCCTTGTGGGGACCCAGTGTTGAGGATCAGCGGGGTGGAGATGTTGTTACCTACCCTCACCACCTGGGGGCGGCCCGTCAGGAAGTCCAGGACCCAGTTGCACAGGGCGGGGTCGAGACCCAGGGTCTCGAGCTTAATGACGAGCTTGGAGGGCACTATGGTGTTAAATGCTGAGCTGTAATCGATGAACAGCATTCTCACATAGGTATTCCTTTTGTCCAGATGGGTTAGGGCAGTGTGCAGTGTGATGGCGATTGCGTCGTCTGTGGACCTATTGGGCCAGCTAGCTAACATAGCATCCCTCTGTTTAGGCAGGGTGTTTGAGTAGACTCAAGTAGCTAACTGCATTTGCGCTCTAAGTAAGTGAAAGTGAAAAAAATTACTCTCTTCTTCATTTTCGAAGAAAATCATTTGTTCAAAACTGATCAACTATTGTCTCTCTCTCTCTTTAAGACAAATATCAATCAATCAATCACATTTATTTATGAAGCCCTTTTTACATCAGCCCGGTGTCACAAAGTGCTATACAGAAACCCAGCGTAAAACCCCAAACAGCAAGCAATGCAAATTTAGAAGCACGGTGGCTCTGAAAAACTCCCTAGAAAGGCAGGAACCTTGGAAGAAACCTAGAGAGGAACCAGGTTCTGAGGGGTGGCCAGTCCTCTTCTGGCTGTGCGGGGTGGATATTAGAACAGTACATGGCCAAGATATTCAAATGTTCATAGATGACCAGCAGTGTCAAATAAAAATAATAATAATAATAACAGCAGTGGTTGTAGAGGGTGCATCAGGAGTAAATGTCAGTAGGCTTTTCATAGCCGATCATTCAGAGTTAGAGACAGCCGGAGAGAGAGAGAGAGAGTCAAAAACAACAGGTCCGGGACAAGGTAGCACTTCCGGTGAACAGGTTAGGGTTCCATAGCCGCAGACAGAACAGTTGAAACTGGAGCAGCAGCATGGCCAGGTGGACTGGGGACAGCAAGGAGTCATCAGGCCATGTAGTCTTGAGGCATGGTCCTTGGGCTCAGGTCCTCTGAGAGAAAGAGAGAAAGTGAGAGAGAATTAGAGGGAGCATACTTAAATTTACACAGGACACCGGATAAGACAGGAGAAATATTCCAGATATAACAGACTGACCCTAGCCTCCCGACACATAAACTATTGCTGCATAAATACTTGAGGCTGAGACAGAAGGGGTCGGGAGACACTGTGGCCCTGTCTGACGATACCCCCGGACAGGGCCGACCAGGCATGATATAACCCCACCCACTTTGTCAAAGCACAGCCCCCACACCGCTAGAGGGATATCTTCAAACCACTAACTTACTACCCTGAGACAAGGCCGAGTATAGCCCACGAAGGTCTCCCCCACAGCACGAACCCAAGGGGGGCGCCAACCCGGACAGGAAGATCATGTCAGTGACTCAACCCACTCAAGTGACGCACCCTCCTAGGGACGGCATGGAAGAGTAAGTGTAAGCCAGTGACTCAGACCCCGTAATAGGGTTAGAGGCAAAGAATCCCAGTGGAGAGAGGGGAACCGGCCAGGCAGAGACAGCAAGGGCCGTTCGTCGTTCCAGTGCCTTTCTGTTCACCTTCACACCCCTAGGCCAGACTACACCCAATAATAGTACCTACTGAAGATATGTCACGCCTTGATCTGTTTCACTTGTGCATGTCTCCACGCCCCTCCAGGTGTCGCCCATCTTCCCCACTTATCCCCTGGGTATTTATACCTGTGTTTTCTGTCTGTCTGTGCCAAGATTCTAGCAGCCGTGTTTAGCACTAACTGAAGTTTATTTAGTGGGGAAAGTCCTTCTCTGACTACAAGATGGTTATCATTAGCATCGCTAGCTGGCTGAACACAGAGTGATAGACAAACGCTTGCACCATACAGACAGAGCCAATATTGATGGAAATGAATTGGCAGATATTGTGTTACGATTGGATTTTTAAAATAGAGATGGGTTTTTTTCATGGGCTGCCTCTCTATCTACTGCATCCGCCTATGTCGGCATTCCTCACCTGAGGTGGAAGGTGGCCGAGCTACAGCGGTGTATGCCAGACCACGAGACATCCCGAAAATCCGCCTTCTCACGAAAATGTCTGTAGCGTCTGAATGGTTTGACATAAAGACTAATATGGCCACTCTCACCTAGATGCGCAATTAAAGGATAATTACACACAAAAAAAAAAAACGTTTTAGTTTATAGCCCCCCCCTTTATTTGTTGTTAATTAACCAGTATGCATTATGTTTTCATACATAGTTCTGAGCTATAGTTCAAATCAGAGTTTGATTAATTTGTTACATTGTGTTATTTATTTTTTGGGGTCCAATTGGTTTCACATTGCCAAATGTCAAATGAACTAAAATTCCTAAACAAAACAATGTGTCCATGCAAGTCATTTGTTTATTGGCCAAAAATGCTCATGTTAAAACCATCTATGATCATCATGGTACATCACCTTGTGTCCCAATTGTCATATTACTTTCGCTTTGGTCTTCCAACAATATTCAGGAGGAAAAAAATGTGTAATAGCTGCTCTAACTGCTGAAATGCTGTGAATATATTCAGTAACCTATATCCACTGGTCTCCCCTAATCTGCGTAGGATACACTCATAAATGCACTGCTCACAAAATATTTATGATATTACGTGCATTTTATCAAATGCTCACAGTCAAACAACCAATAATATTGTGCGCCTCTGGTTCGTTTCCTGTGTTTGGTCTGGGCTGCTTTGACACCTGCAGCCAACCACACAATCATACAAATGAAAATGGATTGAGACCACCCTTTTGGCACGAACCACACAATCATACAAATTAAAATGGATTGAGACCACCCTTTTGGCGCAAACCACAATGCGTTGCTCCCGAGTGCATATAGTGTTCACACCAGTCCAAATGAACTGAACTAAGGGGGTGGTCACCAGAGTTTGGAAAAACCCTCAAAACCAATCTGGTGTATAAGCTACATTGCCCACAGACATGCTGAAGCGAAAATATAGTGGATGCAAGGACTGACTATCCATGAGATCAAAATGTTGGGCCTATTGCAACCATTATTGGCCACTGTATTACCGTGAGGTGATCTCTCATTGAACCATCAATATGGGCTAAGATCAACCACACAGCTGATCTCAGTTGCAACCATTATTGGCCACTGTATTACTACTCTTGTTGAAGCGTGTTAACTTAAAACCTGCTCAGTGAGCAGACTAATGACAGATTTATTCATTTCAAATAATTACGTATAACTCAAAGTATTTCCTTGTTTACCACGACAAATATGGTAAGCAATTTAACAAACACATTTTCTGAATTGAATTTATCTAATAAAATTGTCTAATTAAGAAAATTCAACTTGCACAAATGATATAATTATGTTGCCATGAAACGTTTTATGATATATACTCCATTATTATAATAAGAATTGTCATCACTCCTATAGGTTTTAGGGGCGGTAGGTGCATGTAGTCTCCCGTTCTTATATTTTAAGAAAAACAACTTTAATACACTGCAGTGTGCGAAGTTCAGCTTGTTCGTTGCAATTGGCCGAACAGTTTTAATCAAGCTGTTTGTTTACATTGTTTGTTTACCATTACATTGTTCACAAACAGGAGTATGGGGATAAGTTATATTCTTCAATAATCAATGACTGTATACCATTAATTTAAAAGTCCTACAGAAATGGAAATGCTAATCCATTCACAATCTGCAGAAGTGTCAGGTTACCTTCCATTTTGCCACCTATGTAGGCTACGCCCAGAAGGTTTTGTTAGTTTGAATTGAAGCACAGCTGCATCACCTGGCATGGTCAATCTAACTGCAGAGGATATAATTTATCCCGCATTGTAGTTTTGTTTCTCTTTTTAAACCTTCAATTATGAGTTTAAAATACTGTGTAAAATATGTCTTTGATACAGGCTTTCCAATAATATTCACTGGACCAAACATGTCAGAAAGTAGAGGATGCCATCTTCTGGTTAGAACTAGTATGAGATACAGGATAACAACTCAAAGGCTGCTGTCACGTTCGTTGAAAGATGGATTGGACCAAGGTGCAACGTTGTAGGCGTACATTTTTCTTTTGTTTAAATGACACCGAAAAAACAACAAAATACAAAAACGAACTTAAAGCCGCATGCAGTGCAGAAAGCAACTACATACAAACAAGATCCCACAAACTAAAGGTGGAAAAAAGGCTGGTGCGGCTGGCTTCCGGGTTGGATGCATGCTGTGTTAAGAAGCAGTGCGGCTTGGTTGGGTTGTGTATCGGAGGACTCGTGACTTTCAACCTTCGTCTCTCCCGAGCCCGTACGGGAGTTGTAGCGATGAGACAAGATAGTAGCTACTAACAATTGGATACCACGAAAAAGGGGGTCAAGTTTTTAAAAATCTAAAACTTTAAAAAAATCTATGCATAGTCACTTTAACTCAACCCACATGTACATATTACCTCGACTAACCTGTGCCCCGCACATTGACACTGTACTGGTACCTGCTGTATATAGCCTCACAACTGTTATTTTACTGCTGCTCTTTCATCATTAAAAAAAAGTTTACTTATCTATTTTTTTCTTAACTGTTGGTTAAGGGCTTGTAGGTAAGCATTTCACTGTAAGGTCTGTTGTATTTGGAGCATGTGACAAATAACATCTGTGGACTAAGCACTCACCCCTGAGAGGCCCCTGTGTTGAGAATCAGTGTGGCAGTGTTGTTGCCTACCCTTACCACCCGGGGATGGCCCGTCAGTTAGTCCAGGGTCCAGTTGCAGAGGGAGGTGTTTAGTCCCAGGGTCCTTAGCTTAGTGATGAGCTTTGTGGGCACTATGGTGTTAAACGCTGACCTGTAGTCAAAGAACAGTATTCTCACATAGGTGTTCCTTTTGTCCAGGTAGAAAGGGAATTGTGGAGTGCAATTGCGATTGCGTCAGCTGTGGATCTGTTGGGGCGGTATGCGATTTGGAGTGGGTCTAGGGTTTCTATGGTGAGTGGACTGTGGTGGTCTGCTTGAAACATGTAGGTATTACAGAATTAGTCAGGGAGAGGTTGAAAATGTCAGTGAAGACACTTGCCAAATATTACATGACCTTACATTTCATAACACTTTCACAACACAGTAAGAGTGTTCCCTCAGGCCACTACTCTACTACCACATATCTACAATACAAAATCCATGTGTGTGTATAGAGTGCATCTTATCAAGAGTGTGTCTGTGCCTGTGTGTGTGTCTCTCTTCATAGTCCCCGCTGTTCGATAAGGTGTGTTTTTATCTGTTTTTATAAATCTGATTCTATTGCTTGCTTCAGTTACCTGATCTGGAATAGAGTGTGTTAGTATTTTAAACAGACACCTCGGTGCTTTCAGCTTGACAACACTTCTTACAAAACAAGTAGTGATGAAGTCAATCTCTCCTCCACTTTGAGCCATGAGAGATTTACATGCGTATTATTATACATTTATGGCCCAGCCGTGCTGCCCTATTCTGAGCCAATTGTAATTTTCCGAGGACCCTCTTTGTGGCACCTGACCACACGACTGAACAGGTGTGACAAAACTAGGACCTTTCGGATCTGCCTTGTTGATAGTGTTGTTTAAAAAAGGCAGAGCAGCACTTTATTATGGACACACATCTCCCCATATTAGGTACTGTTGTATCAACAGGTTTTGACCATGACAGTTACCATGACAATCCAGGGTTACTCCAAGCAGTTTAGTCACCTCAACTTGCTCAATTTCCACATGATTTATTCCAATATTTGGTTGACGTTTAGCGTTTAGTGAATGATTTGTCCCAAATACAATGTTTTTAGTTTTTTAAATATTTAGGACTAACTTATTCCTTGCCAACCATTATGAAACTAACTGCAGCTCTTTGCTAAGCGTTGCAGGGATTTCACTCGCTGTAGTAGCTGATGTGTATAGTGAGTTATCTGCATACATAGACACACTGGATTTATGTCATGTCATTAGTCAAGATTGAAAAAAGTAAGGGCCTAGACAGCTGCCCTGGGGAATTCCTGATTCCACCTGGATTATGTTGGAGAGGCTTCCACTAAATAACACCCTCTGTGTTCTCTTAGACCGATATCTCTTTATCCACAATATAGCAGGGGGTGTAAAACCATAACACATACTTTTTACCAGCAGCAGACTATGATCGATAATGTCAAACGCCGCAGTGAAGTCTAAAAAAAACTGCTTAACCAATCATCAGTCATTTGTGTAAATGCCTTGCTTGTTGAATGTCCTTCCCTATCTGCTCAAACACAATTTTTCCCAAAAGTTGGTAACAGGCTGATTGATCGGTTATTTGAGCCAGTGAAGGGGGCTTTACAATTCTGGAATTACTTTTCCTTTGCTCCAGGCCTGTGGGAACACACTTCCTAGTAGGCTTAAATTGAAGATATGGCAAATAGGAGTGGCAATATTGTCTACTATTATCCTCAGTAATTTCCCATCCATGTAATCAGACCCCGGTGGCTTGTCATTGTTGATAGACAACAATAATTTTTTCACCTCTTCCACACTCACTTCACAAAATGAAAAAGCTTGAATTTCTTAATTTTACCAGTTATACTTGGATGTGTAGGGTCAATGTTTCTTTGCTAATCTTACCAATGAAAAAAAATCATTAAAGTAATTGGCAATATCAGTGGGTTTGGTGATGAATCCCCAAAATGTCATTAGTCATTATAGGTACTATAAAGCTTTTTACTATAATTGTTTATATCATTTATCTTTGTTTTTTAGTACAGTTTCTTCTTCTTTTTATTCAGTTTAGTCACATGATTTCTCAATTTGCATTACGTTAGCCAACCAGTTGTGCAGCTAGACTTATTTGCCATTCCTTTTGCCTCATCCCTCTCAACCATACAATTTTTCAACTCCTCATCAATCCACAGGGATTTAAACGTTTTTATAGACATTTTTTAATGGGTGCATGTTTATTAGTAACTGGAATAAGCAATTTCATAAATGTGTCAAGTGCAGCGGCTGGTTGCTCCTCATTACACACCACCGACCAACAAATATTCTTTACATCAACAACATAGGAATCACTACAAAAATTATTGTATGACCTCTTATACACTATATTAGACCTAGCCTTTGGAACTTTGGTTTTCCTAGATATGGCTACTATATTGTTGATACTGCTTTTACGCACATTTCTGCAGCATTAGTAAAGATGTGATCATTCCTGTGTTGTTTGTAACTATCCTGGTAGGTTGACCGATAGCCAGGCACTGATAGCCAGGCACTGATAGCCAGGCACTGATAGCCAGGCACTGATAGCCAGGCACTGATAGCCAGGCACTGATAGCCAGGCACTGATAGCCAGGCACTGCCAGGCACTGATATTTGGCCCCATGAATAGATATCACATTGGGCCGCACCACCACAGTCCACACCAACCCTGTGCAATTGCTGTAACCACACACCTCCAGGATGCAGTCGACCCATTCAAAGCTTTAAATAACTCTACCTTTGCAGGCTTGAAACTCTCTTGTAGTCCAATATTTACTGTATGATATTTACTGACAGTGAGCTGTGAAAATATAACACTGTGCAGACATGCATGCACAATCCATTTGTCACGCCCTGACCTTAGAGAGCCGTTTTATTTCTCTATTTGGTTAGGTCAGGGTGTGATTTGGGGTGGGCATTCCATGTTGTCTATTTCTTTGTTTTTGGCCGAGTATGGTTCCCAATCAGAGGCAGCTGTCTATCGTTGTCTCTGATTGGGGATCAAACTTATGCAGCCCTTTTTTCCCACTTTCTGTTGTGGGATCTTGTATTTGTTAGTTGCTGGTTTAGCGCTACATTACTTTACGTGTCGTTTATCTTGCTTGTTTTTTGGGGGTTGTTCATTTAATAAATTCTAAATGTACGCATACCACGCTGCACCTTGGTCTCATTCCGACAACAGCCGTAACATCATTATTTGTTGCAAGACTGATACCCTCTATAAGAAATGTGTTAAAGGCCATCTTTTACAGTCTAAATGTAATTTTAATGGTAAAATTATTTCATGGAAAATTCTCTTAACATTAATGAATAACTTAAAATAAATATAACTTAAACATACATTAACCTCTTCAATTAAAATAAATTAACATTATCATCTATAGAATGATATAACAAACAAAATAATAAAATCAGCAGCAGATTTTTTAACTAAGTACACATAGCAACTAAAAATAAGCAGCTGTAATAGTGGAAATGGAAAACAAAATGGAAATGAAAAGGCCTGATGGTGGCGCTAGAGGAAAGGTCAAGTGGTCACCAAATCAATAGGTTTCTTCCACTTGGAGTCTTGATTGTGCACAACAAATTTTATGGCAATCCAGCCATTACTTTGAGTTATATCTTGTTCTCGGTCTTGTTCTCAGCCTGTGGGCATCGTGTGTAGTGATCCCATATCCAAAGCCATGCCATTTAACAGTTATCACTGGCCCTTGCTCAGCCTTACTCACCAAACTAGCGCCAAGACTTCTTGCTAGCAAAGTCACTGATCACCTTGTTTTTCAACATCTTCACTTTGTCGGTCTCTTTCTGTGCACTTTTTCTCATTTTCTCCATCCTCATCATCTGCATTGGTACTGCCAGCACTGTCTTTCACCTCTTCTTCCACTTCCACACTCGTCCCTGACAAAACTGTATCACTTGAAGAGGGTCCTTACTCTGTAGAGTGTACATGACGCATATGATAATATATCCTATAATATAATACCATTTGTAATAACATCATAACCAAAATGTCAGTTACTACCATCTTGTTTATTTAAAATAACTGCATGCACCACGGAAAAAATTAACCAGCACTGAATCCTGCAGAATATTGACCCAAATGACCTGCAGTTACGTATCACCACCACTAGACGTCAGTAAACAACCATATTTCAGTCTGCATCAAAGCCAAGGAGACATACCTTGGCCATTTGACCATTTGAAGGTATTATTTGAACATTGGCAGTCACTTATACAGACGGAGTCACTCAATGCTTCAAACTGTCCAGCATCCAATACAGACTATAGGCTGTTTTTATTTCATATAATGATCATTATGTGGAAAAAAATAATTAGTGTTTGAATTCTTATCATCGAAAAAGATGTAATAATTTGTATTTTTTTCATAATAATACAAATAGAAATTCCCACGGACCCCTAGCAATTATGCCAACTGACATGTCATTCACCACAATGCTGTTCACCTCCTCCTTCAGTTGTGAGTAGGGCTGGTTCAGGGGTATGGGGATGTGAAATGTAAACATTTTCTGTGAAGATATTAAGTAACTAATGAGCAAAAGTTGCCTATTTCACTATGGACTACGCTTCCAGGTTAATTTCCACCACTCTCGGACTACACCCACCTTCCTTTGTGAAAAACTGGGTGACATACTGTCGCCCTTTCTTTTCTCTCTCCCGTCTTTCTTTTCTCTCTCCCGTCTTTCTTTTCTCTCTCCCGTCTTTCTTTTCTCTATCCCGTCTTTATTTTCTCTCTCCCGTCTTTATTTTCTCTCTCCCGTCTTTCTTTTCTCTCTCCCGTCTTTCTTTTCTCTCTCCCGTCTTTATTTTCTCTCTCCCGTCTTTATTTTCTCTCTCCCGTCTTTATTTTCTCTCTCCCGTCTTTCTTTTCTCTATCCCGTCTTTATTTTCTCTCTCCCGTCTTTATTTTCTCTGTCCCGTCTTTCTTTTCTCTCTCCCGTCTTTCTTTTCTCTCTCCCGTCTTTATTTTCTCTCTCCCGTCTTTATTTTCTCTCTCCCGTCTTTATTTTCTCTCTCCCGTCTTTCTTTTCTCTATCCCGTCTTTATTTTCTCTCTCCCGTCTTTATTTTCTCTGTCCCGTCTTTCTTTTCTCTCTCCCGTCTTTATTTTCTCTCTCCCGTCTTTATTTTCTCTCTCCCGTCTTTATTTTCTCTCTCCCGTCTTTATTTTCTCTGTCCCGTCTTTCTTTTCTCTCTCCCGTCTTTCTTTTCTCTATCCCGTCTTTATTTTCTCTCTCCCGTCTTTATTTTCTCTGTCCCGTCTTTCTTTTCTCTCTCCCGTCTTTCTTTTCTCTCTCCCGTCTTTCTTTTCTTTCTTTTCGTTTTTGGAAGCCACATTTTCTTTAGGAATCTGAGACATGATGCTCCATCAGCACTCCTCACTCGCAATTCACTGCTACCAAGTACCGTTCGCGCCTGGTTTGGGGGCAGAACCGAAGCATTTCATGTAAACAGAGAGGGGGGTCTCTCTGGATGTTTACTTTTTGCCGAAAAGAAAAATAAACCGTTAGTTTAACTAGTACATTTTAAGTAAAATATTATATTAATGATGATAGGTTAATAATTCAATACTGGAAAAAATGTACCTAATGTTCTAATAATTTTTTAGGGACCCTGTCAGTCACACACAGGCCCTTAGAATTGTCCTAACCTACCCCCCTCCTCCATATGGTGCCCCTGCCTGTAGCCATATTATTTCAAAAGTATTTGACATGAGATCTTCTCTAAGCTTTACAGGAATGTGGTTCTGAATATAAACAGTAACACCTCCACCATTGGCATTTCTGTATGTTCTGTAGATGTAAAACCATGTATTGCTACCACTGTATCATCAAAGGTTTTATCTAAGTGAGTTTCAGAGATAGTCAGAATATGAATGTAATCTGTTACTAGCAAGTTATTGATTTCATGAACCTTGTTTCTAACAGTATAACTCTGGTTCATAGGCACATGATTACTGCATACAATAGCTGTGGGATCAGCAGAGGCATTCAGGGCAGTTAGAGGGACATACATTAGGTTACTTACATTGTGTCTACCAGTGGCAGACAGTGCCGTTTTAAGATGAGGGAGTACAATTTATTTTTTCATGAGCATGGCCTTATTTCTATTACAGCATATTTGATGACTCTTATTCATATTCCATTCAGCCAGTTCACTGTAACAGCGATAGGTTTAGGCTACTACATGATGCTTGAATTTTCTCTATACCTATCATGAGGTTGCTACAACCTAGCCTATGAATGAAAATGTACAATACAGGTGCACACAGGTCAAGAAACAAATTTGAGGTGACAGTGACAAATGCACAGACAGTGACGTAAAATACCACCTTGCACAATCTTGCCTGCATCTAGCTGATATACGGTATAATCATTAGGCCAACAGTTGCAAACAAGAGTTTCTATTGGACAAATTCAGGTATGTTTATCCCTCTTTGCTTCCGTTTTAAGCAACATTTTTCAACAGCATCGACGGAATGAATACACTCCTATTCACGCATAAGCACAGTTCACTTTCATTGGAGCCACGTTGTATTCCTTCTTGCATCTTTGCGCTTTCCCCCTCTGACCTCTTCCCTTCGTTTGTGGACTTCAATGCACAACACATCAGCTGTATGTGCCCAGGCGAAAAAAACTTTCCAAGCCAAACCACTACACACAGCCCTCGTTGTCACCATATTAGCTAAAGTAACGTCATAGTCAGCATAGCTAATAGAACTAACACGTTAGTAAACCAACTACAATCATGCAGTGACGTTGGTGTACAGTCACTATGCAGTTACACCAATGGGCCCCAGTGGCAATAAATTAGTAATACCAAAAGCTTATCTTGACTTGGAATAATTCCAGTGTTGTGTCAAGGCCAGCTAGCTAACATAGCTTCCCTCTGTTTTAGCAGGGTGTTTCAGTAAGCTAAACTAGCTAGCTGCATTTGCAAGCTAAGTAAGTGAAACTGAAAGTGAAAAAAAATGACAATCGCTCTATCTATTTCTCTCTTGCTTCTCCTTCATTTTGGAATAAATTTGTTCAAAACTGTTCAACTATTGTCGTTCTCTCTCTTTGAGTCAACTACTCACCATATTTGATACACTGCAGTGCTAGCTAGCTGTAGTTTATGCTTTCAGTACTAGATTCATTATCTGATCCTTTGATTGGGTGGACAACATGTCAGTTCATGCTGGAAGAGCTCTGATAGGCTGGAGGACGTCCTCTGGAAGTTGTCATAATTACTGTGTAAGTCTATGGAAGGGGGGTGAGAACCATGAGCCTCCTAGGTTTTGTATTGAAGTCAATGTCCCAGAGGAGGACGGAAGCTAGCTTTCCTCCGGCTACACCATGGTGCTACCCTACAAAGTGCTGTTGAGGCTACTGTAAAATAGTGTTTTAATACGTTTTTGGGGGGTAATATTTAGTATAGTTTTATTTAAAAAGGATAACTTTTTATATGTTTTTGCAATTACATTTTTTATGAAATTCACTGAGGAGGATGGTCTTCCCATTCCTCCTCTTAGGAGCCCCAACTGGTGTCTGCCAACTCCCCTGGGATAATGTACATTTTCTGAAGCATTATGACAACTCAGTGACACAATGGTAGGGATTAACTGAGCTTGGGTCATTGATAATCATTTTCTCAACTAGAGGTCGACCGATTAATTGTCATGGCCGATTAATTAGGGTTGATTTCAAGTTTTCATAACAATCGGTAATTGGCCTTTTTGGACACCGATTATGGTCGATTTACATTGCAATCCACGAGGAAACTGCGTGGCAGGCTGACCACCTTTTACGCGAGTGCAGCATCAAAAGGACCTTGTGGCTGCAAGGAGCCAAGGTAAGTTGCTAGCTATCATTAAACATATCTTATGAAAAACAATCAATCTTCACATAATCACTAGTTAACTACACATGGTTGATGATATTACTAGGTTAACTAGCTTGTCCTGCGTTGCATATAATCAATGGGCTGCCTGTTAATTTATCATCGAATCACAGCCTACTTGGCCAAACAGGTGATGATTTAACAAAAGCGCATTCCTAAAAATTTACCTAACCATAAAAATCAATGCCTTTCTTAAAATCAATACACAGAAGTATATTTTTTAAACCTGCATATTTAGTTAAAAGAAATTCATGTCACCAGGCAATATTAACTAGGGAAATTGTGTCAGGGTATAGCAGAGTCAGAGTGTATGCAACAGTTTGGGCCGCCTGTCTTGTTGCGAACTGTGAACTAATTTGCCAGAATTTAACATAATTATGACATAACATTGAAGGTTGGGCAATGTAACAGCAATATTTAGACTTAGGGTTGCCACCCGTTCAATAAAATACAGAACGGTTCCTTATTTCACTGAAAGATTAAATGTTTTGTTTTCAAAATGATAGTTTCTGGATTTGACCATATTAATGACCAAAAACTCGTATTTCTGTGTTTATTATATTATAATTAAGTCTATGATTTGATATTTGATAGAGCAATCTGACTGAGCGGCGGTTGGCAGCAGCAGGGACGTAAGTATTCATTCAAACAGCACTTTACTGCATTTGCCAGCAGCTCTTAGCAATGCTTGAAGCACAGCGCTGTTTATGATTTCAAGCCTATTAACTCCCAAGATTAGGCTGGCAATACTAAAGTGCCTATAAGAACATCCAATAGTGAAAGGTATATGAAATACAAATGATATAGAGAGAAATAGTCAACGTGTCATAATTCCTATAATAACTACAACCTAAAACTTCTTAACTGGGAATATTGAAGAACTGGGAATATTGAACCACCAGCTTTCATATGTTCTCATGTTCTGAGCAAGGAACTTAAACGTCAGCTTTTTTACATGGCACATATTGCACTTTTACTTTCTTCTCCAACACTGTGTTTTTGCGTTATTTAAACCAAATTGAACACGTTTCATTATTTATTTGAGACCAAATAGATTTTATTTATGTATTATATTAAGTTAAAATGCAAGTGTTCATTGTTCATTCAGTACTCTTGTAATTGTCATTATTACAAATATACAGTATATAAATCGTCCGATTAACCGGTATCGGCTTTTTTTGGTCCTCCAATAATCGGTATCGGTATTGGCGTTGAAAAATCATAATCGGTCGACCTCTAGTCTCAATGCCTTATAGTGCTGTGAATGGATCCATGAACCTAAATTATTTTAGTGGATCCCATCCTTCTTTTGTTTCCAAAAGGTATCGAAATTGTCAACAAATGTTACACCCATTGAGTTGCAGTAATCACATAGTCAGTTGTGAAGAGAAAGCATCCTGCTAAAGCGTTCAATTTCACAATTCAGAGGCTACAGGGCCAGACACGATGGGTATTTTATTAGTGTCTAACAGAAGATCAATCAGCTCATTAATCATACAAATATATAACGATTTATTTGCAACAGCAGGCACAAATCCATTAAAACAAATTAAAAGTACATTTAACAGAACTATAAATAGTACTTTAAGAGCATATTAGCTTTATAATATGAAGGGGAAAGGGAATACCTAGTCAGTTGCACAACTGAATGCATTCAACCGAAATGTGTCTTCCACATTTAACCCAACCCCTCTGAATCTGAGAGACACTCATGGCTCATCCATCCATTGATCTATTATTTCACAGGAACACATCCATCCATTCATTCCTCCTTATCCACTATTGTTCAGTGGAAAAAAGACATGCTCACAACAGTCTTACTATCATGTAGATGGTGCCGACAGAGATGGCAGCTTCGCTTCAAGTCCTAAGGATACTGTGCAGTATTTAGTTTTTTATGTATTTTTATGTATTATTTCTTCCCAGAAAACCCGGGAAGAACGATTGGATATCAGAGAGACGTCAAATTACCAGCACAACCAGCACTACGACCAGGAATACGACTTTCCCAAAGCGGATCCTTTGTCTGCACCTTCCAGAGCATTTGAACTGATTCCAGAGGCCGACCCAAAACATTCCCGTTGGAGGAGAGGGTGTGGGAGCAGTCTTCAATGAGGCTTCGGATGCGTGCACACCACCCACCGCTTCCGAGTATATTACTTGCTAATGTCCAGTCCCTACTTAACAAAGTCAACGAAATGAGTGCAAGAGTTGTTTTCCAAAGAGATATCCGGGATTGTAACATACTCTGTTTCACGGAGACATGGCTAGCTGGATACATGCTGTCGGAGTCCATACAGCCAACGGGATTTTCAGTGCATCGCACAGACAGGAACAAACCTCTCCAGTAAGAAGAAGGGCGGGGCTGTATGTTTCATGATTAACGACTCATGGTGTAATTGTAACAACATACAAGAACTCAAGTCCTTTTGTTCACTTCACCTAGAATTCCTCACAATCAAATACCGACTGTATTATCTCCCAAGAGAACTCTACTCGGTTATCGTCACAGCCGTGTATATCCCCCCGCAAATGGATACCATGACGGCCATCAAGCAACTTAACTGGTCTTTATGCAAACTGGAAACGATATATTTGGAGGCTGCATTTATTGTAGCTGGGGATTTTAAGAAAGCTAATCTGCGAACAAGGCTACCTAAATTCTATCCGCATATCGATTGCAGTACACGAGCGAGTAACACACTCGACCACTGCTACTCTCAAGGCCCTCCCCCACCCTCCTTTTGGAAAATCTGACCATGACTCCATCTTGTTGATCCCCTCCTAAAGGCAGAAACTAAAACAGGAAGCGCCCGTGTTTTGGTCTATCCAAAGCTGGTCTGGCCAATCGGATTCCACACTTCAAGATTGCTTCGATCACATGGACTGGGATATGTCTTGGGTAGCCTCAGACAAAACGTTGACGTATACGCTGACTCGATGAGGGAGTTTATAAGGAAGTGTATAGGAGATATTGTACGCACTGTGACTATTAAAACCCTAACCAGAAACCATGGATTGATGGCAGCATTCATGCAAAACTGAATGCTTGAGGACAATACAGTGTCACCGACACCACCCGTTACCAAAGACTGTGGGCTCTCCTTCTCTGTGGCTGATGTGAGTAAAATATTTGAACGTGTTTACCCTCGCAAGGCTGCTGGCCCAGACGGCATCCCTAGCCGCACCCTCAGAGCATGAGCAGACCAGCTGGCTGGTGTGTTTACGGACATATTCAATCAATCCCTATCCCAGTCTGCTGTCCCCACATGCTTCAAGATGGCCACCATTGTTCCTGTTTCCAAGAAAGCTAAGGGAACTGAACTAAATGACTATGCCAAGTGTGCAAAGCTGTCGTCAAGGCAAAGTGTGGCTACTTTGAAGAATCTCAAATATAAAATATATTTAGATTTGTTTAACACTTCTTTGCTTACTACATGATTCCATATGTGTTATTTCATAGTTTTGATGTCTTCACTATTATTCTATGTAGAAAATAGTAAAAATGAAGAAAAATCCTTGAATGAGTAGGTGTGTCCAAACTTTTGACTGGTACTGTATATATTTAATTTTGTTTGTTGTTGAATTTTCATTGTTGGACATACAAGTCTGTAAAAACACCAGGAAATCAACTCCAAGTGATTTTCATTTTTGGAAATCTGTTCACAAATGTTCCCACTCATAATAGAGAGACTTGATCATATAAAAATATAATTGATTGGAATGATATAGTGCTTTTCTACCAACTGAGGTAGTCAAACGCTTTACATAGTAGTGGGAAACTCACCTCATCCACCATCAACTTGTAGCACCTACTTCAGTGATGCACGGTGACCATTTTTGTGCCAGAACACACATCAACTATCAGGTGGAGAAGTGATATATGCCAATTAGGAATGAGGGGGATTTATTTATTTTTATTTCAATTTTTATATAACCTTTTATTTAACTAGGCAAGTCAGTTTAAGAACAAATTCTTATTTATAAAGGGAAAGGGGGATACCTAGTCTGTTGTACAACTGAATGCCTTCTGCATTTAACCCAACCCCTCTGAATCAGAGAGGTGCACGGGGCTGTCTTAATCAACATCCACGTCTTCGGCGCCCGGGGAACAGTGGGTTAACTGCTTTGCTCATGGGCAGAAAGACAGATTTTTACCTTGTCAGCTCAATGATTCATCTTTCGGTTACTGGCCAAAAGCTGTAACCACTAGGCTAACTGCCGCCTGACAACGGTCTACCAAACGGCAAAATGCCTCCTGTGGGGGGCACAGGATCAAAACACACATCACGACAAGAGGCACCACAACACTACATAAAGAGAGACCTAAGTCGACAACAAAGCATGGCAGCAACACATGACAACACAACATGGTAGCAGCACAACATGGTAGCAGCACAAAACATGGTACAAACATTATTGGGCACAGACAACAGCACAATGGGCAAGAAGGTAGAGACAACTCAAAGCAGCCACAACTGTCAGTAAGAGTGTCCATGATTGAATCTCTGAATGCAGAGATTGAGATAAAAACTGTCCAGTTTGAGTGTTTATTTGCAGCCTGTTCCAGTCGCTAGCTGCAGCGAACTGAAAAGAAGAGCGACCCAGGGTCTTAGGGGACCTTTAACAGAATGTGACTGACAGAACTGGTGTTGTATGTGGAGAATGAGGGCTGCAGTAGGTATCTCAGATAAGGGGGAGTGAGGCCTAAGAGGGTTTTATAAATAAGCATCAACCAGTGGGTCTTGCGAGAGGTATACAGAGAGGACCAGTTTACAGAGGAGTATAGAGTGCAGTGATGTGTCCTATAAGTAGCATTGGTGGCAAATTTGATGGCCGAATGGGGATGATTAGGTGGCCATAATGGGATGTGGCCAGGTTGGGAATTTAGCCATGACACCGGGGTGAACACCCCTACTCTTACAATAAGTGCCATGGGAGTTTGAATGACCACAGAGAGTCAGGACACCCATTTTAACGTCCCATCCGAAAGACTGCACCCTACACAGTGCAACTCAATATTTGGAAGGTGTTCCTAATGTTTGGTATACTTAGCCCCTTGATTATGGCTTATGCTTTAATTGTAGTAGCGTAACTGTGTTATGATATCATAACTAGAACGAATAGAAACTATTACTGGAAATAGTCAATGGGATAGTTTTTGTTGACATGGGAGACTTTTAAAACAAATTATGTGGCTGGCCACCCCTTTACAACTTTGAAGACATGGTTTTGCAGATATTAAAAGTGAACAATACAGTTTCGATAAGCAATTGTCCTCAAACAACTCGTTTCAAGGTGAAATCACTGAAGGAGAAAACCTAAAACCTCAGTTTTGAGTTAAAATCAGCTGACAATCTGCAGCAGATGTTGTTTATTTAAAGCATAATTCACCCATCAACTCAGTGGCCTTGGGGTTAGTGTCGGCCCTGAGATTGGAAGGTTGGGTTCAATCACCAGTTTAGTCATACCAAAGACTCTAAAAAGCGGAACCCAATGCATCTCTGCTTGGCAATCTGCATTAAGCAGATTCATTCGGGGTAAGGCATTGAGATAGTCTAGCGTCCTGTCCAGGGGGTAGACTTGTATATCAAGTTGCCTCACGCTACTGAAACAGGAGATAGTCTGCTGCCCTATAGGCTGTTATAGCTAGGACAGGGCTAATTATAATGCACCCAGAGGTAATGTTATATCAAATCAAATCAAATCAAATTTTATTTGTCACATACACATGGTTAGCAGATGTTAATGCGAGTGTAGCGAAATGCTTGTGCTTCTAGTTCCGACAATGCAGTAATAACGAACAAGTAATCTAACTAACAATTCCAAAAAAACTACTGTCTTATACACAGTGTAAGGGGATAAAGAATATGTACATAAGGATATATGAATGAGTGATGGTACAGAGCAGCATAGGCAAGATACAGTAGATGATATCGAGTACAGTATATACATATGAGATAAGTATGTAAACCAAGTGGCATAGTTAAAGTGGCTAGTGATACATGTATTACATAAGGATGCAGTCGATGATATAGAGTACAGTATCAACGTATGCATATGAGATGAACAATGTAGGGTAAGTAACATTATATAAGGTAGCATTGTTTAAAGTGGCTAGTGATATATTTACATCATTTCCCATCAATTCCCATGATTAAAGTGGCTGGAGTAGAGTCAGTGTCATTGACAGTGTGTTGGCAGTAGCCACTCAATGTTAGTGGTGGCTGTTTAACAGTCTGATGGCCTTGAGATAGAAGCTGTTTTTCAGTCTCTCGGTCCCAGCTTTGATGCACCTGTACTGACCTCGCCTTCTGGATGACAGCGGGGTGAACAGGCAGTGGCTCGGGTGGTTGATGTCCTTGATGATCTTTATGGCCTTCCTGTAGCATCGGGTGGTGTAGGTGTCCTGGAGGGCAGGTAGTTTGCCCCCGGTGATGCGTTGTGCAGACCTCACTACCCTCTGGAGAGCCTTACGGTGGAGGGCGGTGCAGTTGCCATACCAGGCGGTGATACAGCCCGCCAGGATGCTCTCGATTGTGCATCTGTAGAAGTTTGTGAGTGCTTTTGGTGACAAGCCGAATTTCTTCAGCCTCCTGAGGTTGAAGAGGTGCTGCTGCGCCTTCCTCACGATGCTGTCTGTGTGAGTGGACCAATTCAGTTTGTCTGTGATGTGTATGCCGAGGAACTTAAAACTTGCTACCCTCTCCACTACTGTTCCATCGATGTGGATGGGGGTGTTCCCTCTGCTGTTTCCTGAAGTCCACAATCATCTCCTTAGTTTTGTTGACGTTGAGTGTGAGGTTATTTTCCTGACACCACACTCCGAGGGCCCTCACCTCCTCCCTGTAGGCCGTCTCGTCGTTGTTGGTAATCAAGCCTACCACTGTTGTGTCGTCCGCAAACTTGATGATTGAGTTGGAGGCGTGCATGGCCACGCAGTCGTGGGTGAACAGGGAGTACAGGAGAGGGCTCAGAACGCACCCTTGTGGGGCCCCAGTGTTGAGGATCAGCGGGGAGGAGATGTTGTTGCCTACCCTCACCACCATACATTTGTCACCAAACCTAAACTTCGTAAGCTTGTTGATTATGTTTAATATGTGAAATGCAAAGTTTTTTATGTTGTTGACCCCGAATAATGGTAAAACTGAATTTCCGACTGCGTATTATGCCGTTAAGTAACACAGATACCAGCTTCATGAGATACCAGCTTCATGAGGCAGTCACCTGGAAAAGGTTAGTCGAAGTAATTGAGGTAATACTGTATGTACAAGGAGGTAGAGTTAAAGTGACTGCATACATAATAAACAGAGTACAGCAGCATAAAAGAGGGGGGAGGTGGTGACAATGCTAATAGTCTGGGTAGCTATTTGATGAGCTTTTCAGGAGTCTTATGGTTTGGGGGTAGAAGCTGTTAAGAAGCCTTTTGGAAGTAGACTTGGCGCTACAGTACCGCTTGCCATGTGGTAGCAGAGAGAACAGTCTATGACTAGGGTGGCTGGAGTCTTTGACCATTTTTAAGGCCTTCCTCTGACGCCGCCTAGTATAGAGGTCCTGGATGTCAGGAAGCTTGGCCCCAGTGATGTACTGGGCCGTATGCACTACCCTCTGTAGTGCCTTGCGGTCGGAGGCAGAGCAGTTGCCACACCAGGCAGTGATGCAACCAGTCAGGATGCTCTCAATGGTGCAGCTGTTTAACTTTTTGAGGATCTGAGGACCCATGCCAAATCTTTTCAGTCTCCGGAGGGGGAATAGGTTTTGTCGTGCCCTCTTCATGACTGTCTTGGTGTGTTTGGAACTTGAAGCTCTCAACCTGCTCCACTACAGCCCCGTTGATGAGAAGGGGGGCGTAAATGGTCCTACTTTTCCTGTAGTCCACAATCATCTCCTTTGTCTTGATCACATTGAGGGTGAGGTTGTTATCCTGGCACCACACGGCCAGATCTCTGACCTCCCCTCCCTATAGGCTGTCTCATTGTTGATGGTGATCAGGCCTACCACTGTTGTGTCGTCTGCAAACCTAATGATGGTGTTGGTGTCGTGCCTGCCATGCAGTCATGAGTGAACAGGGAGTACAGGAGGGGACTGAGCACGCACCCCTGAGGGGCCCCCGTGTTGAGGATCAGCGTGGCAGATGTGTTGTTACTTTACCCTTACCACCTGGGGGCGGCCCACCAGGAAGTCCAGGATCCAGGTGCAGAGGGAGGTGTTTAGTCCCACGGTCCTTGTTTTAAGGGCACTATGGTGTTGAACGCTGAGCTGTAGTCAATGAACAGCATTATCACATAGGTGTTCCTTTTGTCCAGGTGGCGTAGGGCACTGTGGAGTGTGGAGATTTGTCTGACCAGCCAGACGGCTAGGTCGGCCGGCTAACCAGACAGATAGGTCCGATCGGCCGGCATGCCGGATAAATGCCTGGCCGGGTGGACCTAGGTATACAGTGCATTCGGAAAGTATTCAGACCCCTTGACATTTTCCACATTTTGTTACGCTACAGCCTTATTCTAAAATGGATTGTTTTTTTCCCTCATCAATTTACACACAATATCCCATAATGACAAAGCAAAACCTTTTTTCATTTTTTTTTAAACGAAAAATAAAAACCTGAAATATCACATTTAAATAAGTATTCGGACCCTTTACTCAGTACTGTTGAAGCACCTTTGGCAGTGATTACAGCCTCGCTACAAGCTTTGCACACTTGTATTTGGGGAGTTTCTCCCATTCTGCTCTGAAGATGCTCTCAAGCTCTGTCAGGTTTGTTGGGTAAGCGTTGCTGCACAGCTATTTTCAGGTCTCTCCAGAGATGTTCGGTCGGGTTCAAGTCCGGGCTATGGCTGGGCCACTCAAGGATATTGAGACTTGTCCCGAATACACTCCTGCGTTGTCTTGGCTGTGTGCTTAGGGTAATTGTCCTTTTGGAAGGTGAACCTTGGCCCCAGTCTGAGGTCCTGAGCACTCTGGAGCAGGTTTTCATCAAAGATCTCTCTGTACTTTGCTCCATTCATATTTCCCTCAAACTTGACTAGTCTTCCAGTCCCTGCCGCTGAAAAACATCCCCACAGCATGATGCTGCCACCACCATGCTTCACCATAGGGATGGTACCAGGTTTCCTCCAGATATTCAGGCCAAAGAGTTCAATCTTGGTTTCATCAGACCAGTAAATCTTGTTTTTCATGGTCTGAGAGTCCTTTAGGTGCCTTTTGGCAAACTCCAAGTGGGCTGTCATGTGCCTTTACTGAGGAGTGGCTAATGTCTGGCCACCCTACCATAAAGGCATTGGTTGAGTACTGCATAGATGGTTGTACTTCTGGAAGGGTATCCCATCTCCACAGAGAAACTTTGAAGCTCTGAGTGACCATCGGGTTCTTGGTCACCTCCCTGACCAAGGCCCTTCTCCCCCAATTGCTCAGTTTGGCCGGATGGCCAATGGATGAGTCTTGGTGGTTCCAAACTTCTTCCATTTAAGAATGATCGAGGCCACTGGATTCTTGGAGACCTTCAACGCTGCAGAACTTTTGGTATCCTTCCAACAGATCTGTGCCTCAACACAATCCTGTCTCGGAGCAATCCTGTCTCGGAGCAATCGGACACAATCCTGTCTTTCCTTCGACCTAATGGCTTGGTTTTTGCTCTGACGGGCACTGTCAACTGTGGAACATTATATAGACAGCTGTGACTTTCCAAATCATGTCCAATTAATTGAATTTACCCCAGATGGACTCCAATAAAGTTGTAGAAATGTCTCAATGATGATCAATGGAAACAGGATGTAACTGAGCTCCATTTTGAGTCCCATAGCAAAGGGTTTGAATACTTATGTAAATAAGGTATTTATGTTTTTTATTTTTAATACATTTGCAAAAGATTCTAAAAACCTGTTTTCACTTGGTCATTATGGGGTATTGTGTGTAGACTCAAAGAAAAAAGTATTTAATCCATTTTAGAATTGTTTTATTTATTTAACTAGGCAAGTCAGTTAAGAACAAATTCTTATTTACAATAACGGCCTAGGAACAGTGGGTTAACTGCCTTGTTCAGGGGCAGAATGACAGATTTATACCTTGTTAGCTCGGGGATTCAATCTAGCAACCTTTTGGTTACTGGTCCAACGTTCTAACCACTAGGCTACCTGCTGTAATGTAATAAAATGTGGAAAAGGGGAAGGGGTCTGAATAGTTTCCGAATGCACTGTAACGCAACATTTTTTTGTGATTAAACCATCAGTAAAGTTGAAAATGCAATGGCAACCCATTTAACTTTTTAAAATTTTATTTGGAACATGGGTATTTAACCATAAAAGGTATTTGTATGTGTACTACATCATCATCCAGCCATTTTGGCACAGTAACTGTTTGCAGAATCTATGAGATGTACCTATATAAATATTTGTAGCTTTATAATAGGAGCTTAGTAAAGGAGGTTAGTGATGGTAAAGAGCTCTCTGCTTAAAGGCATAAAGGAGTCCTATTGGTGTGCACATACAACATAGTTTCACCACTTCCCCCACCTCAGGGTTGGTTCCTCTCTTCCACGTTCACTCCCCTCAACTGGTCTAGCAGTGTAGTCAAGTACATTGGATAGAGATAAACTTGACGAACAGAAAAGACCTGTATTGTTTCCAATCATCTTTGCTTCTGAGTAACTTGGTCACATGGCATTAGACAAAGATGGAGATATGAAGAGAACAGAGGCTAGCTTGGTAAAGAAAGGAGTAACGGAACTGCTGTTATCACTTGTTTGTATGAAATGACCTCACAGACCCGATACACATAGCCACAAGAAGAAAACAAGGTAGCTTATGATGCCTCAATCTGCCGGGGAGGGGTGGAACCAACCATGATTAAGTAGTTTTTAGGGTTCTATATAAACCCCTTGCTTTTGTTTTATTGGGCTCTCAGCGATCACCTACAGGTGGTCGTTGACAAGCTCCATTATTGCAATAATTAATCGGTATTAAAGGTTGATTGATTGAAGAAATTGAGTCTCTTCTCCCTTACTTGATTAGAATTTCCACTACATAATTCACTACCTAAAGCAGACGCAACTGGTTTCAAGCGGCCAAGAGACCTTGTGATCTCCTACTACGATCTCATGGACAAACTTGGAATCAGACAGGGGACAGATTTACATCAATGGATAGGTAGAGACTTTCTCGTATGTACGTCACTCCTGGAAGACAAAAAAAGAAGGCATGGCACGTTGCTCAAGCTGCTGTATCTCGGGCTCTGTAGTAGTAGTAGTTTCTGACATCTTAATCAGAATTCCACAGTTCTTGCCTTTCTAACAGTACTAAGCATGTATTTGCAGGACTTTAGAAACTGAAATGTACTTTGAGGGTAGCATACAATATAATGCGTTGTTTAGAAAATGCCACCAGAGTTTATTTAACAGGATAAGTTCAAGGTCAGAATATATGTAGAGAGAAGTCCATAAATGGAATCTAGCTATATTTACGGTCTCATAGCTATAAAGCGGAGACATGTATAGCATGTTACTGTACAGCCACTACGTTCCAACTTAGGCACTGAAATCGGTGACCAAATCCTATAATTTTCCTACAGTATACGATTGTATAGGGCTATGAGGTCAATAAGTTTGAAGGTGGAATCAACATGTAATATTTATTTATTTGATAAGTTCAACCACGGATCAAACTAGATAACATGATAATTCACAATGGTGGAAAGAATGGCATGTGCTCCTTCATACAATATCCGCAGGACAATATTAAAGTGAAACTGCTCACCCAGCGATATGTTGATATGGATGCAAGACTAACTATAAACTGTTTACTTTCAGACTTCAGAAATATCGAATTAACGTGTAGACTCAGAGGGAGCGAAGCAGAACATTGCAGGTAAAACTGTTATGTATGCTGTAGGTAGATGTGGCAGTTATCTATGATATCGGAGAACTATGGATCTTACATGTACAGTGCCTTCAGAAATTATTCATACCCCTTGACATACGCCACATTTTGTGTTACAGCTTGAATTCAAAAAATATATAAACATCTCATCCATCTTCACACAATACCCCCATAATGACAAAGTGAAAACATGTTTTTAGAAATGTTGGCAAATTTATTGAAAATGAAATACAGAAATATCTAATTTACATAAGTATTCCCACCCCTGAGTCAATACATGTTAGAATCACCTTTGGCAGAGATTACAGCTGTGAGTCTTTCTGGGCAAGGCTCTAAGATCTTTGCACACCTAGATTGCACAATACTTCAAGCTCTGTTGTTGATCACTGCTAGAAAGCCATGTTCAAGTCTTGTAACTAGACCACTCAGTAACATTCAATGCCATCTTGGTAAGCAACTCCAGTGTATATTTGGCCTTGTGTTTTAGGTTATTGTCCTGCTGAAAGGTGAATTTGTCTCCTGGTGTCTGTTGGAAAGTAGACAGAACTAGGATTTTGCTTGTGATTAGCTCGATTCAGTTTCTTTTCATCCCCCAAAAAACTGTAGTCCTTGCCGATGACAAGCATAGCCATAACATGATGCAGCCACCACCATGCTTGAAAATAAGAATAGTGCTCAGTGATGTTAGATTTGCCCCAAACGTAACGCTTTGTAATCAGGACAAAGTGAATTTCATTTTTTGCAGTTTGACTTTATTGCCGTATTGCAAACAGGATACATGTTTTGGGATATTTTTATTCTGTACAGGCGTCCTTAATTTCACTGTCATTTAGGTTAGTATTGTGGAGTAACTACAATGTTGCTGATCCATATGCTGCTTTCTACCATCACAGCCATTAAACTCTGTTTTAAGTAATTGGCCTCACGTCCTTCCTCTCGGCAACTAGTTAGGAAGGATGCCTGTATCTTTGTAGTGAATGGGTGTATTGATACACCATCCAAAATGTAATTAATAACTTCACCATACTCAAAGGTAATTCAATGCCTGTTTTTCTTCCTTCTGCCTATAGGTACCCTTCCTTGCGAGGCATTGGAAAACTTCCCTGGTCATTGTGTTTGAAATTCACTGCTAGATTGGGGAACCATACAGATAATTATGTGTGGGGTACAGAGATGGAGTCATTAAAAAAATCATGTTAAACACATTGCACAGTGAATCCATGCAACTTATGTGACATAAACCCATTTTTACTTCTGAACTTACGACTTGCCATTAAAGGCATTGAATACTTGACTCAAGACATTTCAGATTTTTAATTAATTTGTCAAAATAATCTACAAACAATTCCACTTTGACATTATGGGGTATTGTGTGTAGGCCAATGACACAATCTCAATTGAATCCATTTTAAATTCATGCTCTACACAAAATGTGGAAAATATCAAGCGGTGTGAATGCTTTCTGAAGGGCCCTGTGCAGTGGACACAATTCTACAATGTGGGATTGAAACCTAATTGGTTCATCGTAATTTTCATGCCTGAGCTAGTTCAGATGGATTTCTCACTTCATACAGATTTTGTATAATCACTTGATTTTAGACGAGATGTGGAGCTTTAAAACAGAGAAACAAGTCTCAGATATCCAGTTTACCTCAGATTTATTATATTTCATCATTCTTATAAAAAACATGATCTTAATGTTCATGTGTAACACCATTGCCTTGGACATAGGTTTAGTATGGATGCACTACTGATACGTACCCCATGGAGATCTATAGTTTTCAATATTTCACACCTAAGTTCATAACAAATCAGGTCTCCAAGAAATAAAAACCAAAAGGCATCATTTTGACATCAGTATTCTGGATTATTCCATACTAGATCAACAACCATATAGTACCAAATATAGGGATTGAATAGCAAAGGATAAGAAACCAACTAAATTGATGTGCAGTACATCATCAGCATTCAATCAACTTACACATGTAACTTCATCTCCATTGGTGAATGAACTATATCTAAACAAGTGTTATATAGGAAACAATCAACACTTCTGTTGACATTTTAAAGTGGTAATGTTCTCAACTCAACTTCTGACCTGAGCTTTTCCATTGTGGCAGATAATACATTTTCAACCAATATAAAATCATACCATTCGTCTGCCTGGAGGTAAACTATGATAGAAACCACTTCAACAAATGTTTCCTACTGTAATGGAAAAACACAATCCAGGCACTATTGGATCATCTTGAATTATTTGGGTGAATGAGTTGACGGAGATGTGCGAAGAGGAATACGTTTGTATTGGTTTTCTTTAAACCAGAGTGGGCATGTTTTGCAATTGAGTGTACCTTAATCTTAAGAGGTAATCTGGTATTTATACAACCAAGTACTATGATTAAATCCATACTAATAATGTGTTAGAATCACATTGCTCCAAAGAGTAGGGTATGAATGTTTTCCATCCCACTTCATTTTCCAACTAGATGTTGACATAAGTGATTACCATTTAAGAATCAAGACATGACAAAAATTCCAGAACAAATAAATACAAATAGTTTGTAAGACTGGAAGGAAGCACTGGAAGGAATTAATACTCTCTGAAAGGAACAGAATTGCCCACTGAAGGTCTTTCCTTCCTGGTGGAGACTGAGAAAAGAGGCGTAGCAGCTCTTGTGTTGCTTCTGTTGCCAGAGAGAATCAGGTCAAGGATTAAGATTTTGTTCATCATGCCACTCATGCTTCACTCAGTACCTGTGAAGAGTAAAATAGTATGGATAAAAGTGAGACAACGCAAGGATGGAAGATACCTGGTGTAGGAATGTCACTAGGGTGGGGGAAATGCCCTCAATTTCTGTATGAGGGGTCTGACATGTACAGTAAATATGATTGTAACAGGGTTACCTTTCTTGCAAACTCAGGGAGGATGAACGATGCTCTGTGGATCTCCGGGTTGTAATACCTCAGGTTCATACTTTCCACCTCATTTGTTGATAGTTCTCTCACGGGATCTCTGAAAGTGGTTTGCTAAATACAAAAACACAATTGTTGTAAGAATATGGGACTGTGACTGACTGTGGAAAAAAAGTCATCACTACGGAAGTGGGTTTCAGAATGTTTTTAAATAGTTTGCTTGTTTAGAGGCCTGAAAAACGACTTTTTCCCACATCTTGGAATAGACCTGTCAATGTAAGGTTCATACATGCATTATAAACCATATGTAGTCATCTTTTAACATGTGAATCCCAGAAATCCTTACATGCAATTATTTAAGGTCTTCATGCATGTTAGCTAAGTGCATGCCTTTTTTGAGCACCGTGAGAATAAATCAATTATGAATACAAAGTTAGATATACAGATAAAATGTTCTACAAGTTGGATTGGGAAGGATCTTAGACCATTCATCCATACAGAACCCTTCCAGATTCTTTATATCCTTAGTCTGCGTTTATATGGAGTTCCCTCTTCAATTCAAACCACAGGTTTTCACTGGGATTGAAGTACGGAGTCGGCCATTAAAATGTGGATTTTGATGTGTGCTTGGGGTTATCGTCTTGCAGTCAAGTTTCAGCCTCCCCGCAGAGGCGACAATGTCCTGGTACAGGGTAAAGTTCATGATGTTGTTGACCTTAACAAGGGCCCCAGGACCAGTGAAAGCATAATAGCCCCATAAAAGATCCACCACCATATTTTTTACAGAAGATGTGGGGTTATTTTCTGCTCATGCATTCTCATTTTGACATCAAACCCACCACTTGTGTGTGTTTGTGGCCAAATGGCTCCATTTTCATTTAAACACCTGGAGTTTGCTAAACGTCTATGGCAATTGGATTGGAACCGGAACTTTGCTCAGTATTAGACCTTGCTGGTGTCACTTCTCTCTTTCAATGCATTTATCCGGAAAAAAAGTAGCCTAATCCCAAAAATATATTTAACTAGGCAAGTCAGTTAAAAGGGCCCTTTTTTCTCCACTTCCTGTGTGAATGACGTGCCCAAAGTAAACTGCCTGTTACTCAGGCCCTGAAGCCAGGATATGCAAATAATTGGTACCATTGGAAAGAAAACACTGAGGTTTGTAGAAATTATAAAATAATGTAGGAGAGTATAACACAATAGATATGGGAGAAAATCCAACCAGATGTTTTTGAGAGAGAGACAATGCTCTTCCAATGGCCAGTATAAGGGAATACTCAATTCTAGCTCCCAGGATGCAATTCCTTCCACTGGGTGTCGGTAGTCTGTTCAATGTTTCAGGCTTATAACTTAAATAACGAATAAGAAATAACAGTTTTAGTACGAGGACACCGGTATGGAAATCCGTGTTTGCGCGCGCCAAGACGCACCTGCTAAAATCGGTTTCCTATTGAACATACTTTCCGTAAGAAATATTAGTTTGATTATATTTTAGGGTATCTGAGGAACAAATAGAAATGTATTTTGAAGTTTAGGCGTAGATTTTCAGACTCCTTTCTTTGCATGTTGAACGAGTGGATTACTCAAAATCGATGGCGCCAACTGAACAGACCTTTTGGGATATAAAGAAGGATTTTTATCTAACAAAACACTACATGTTATAGCTGGGACACTGGATGACAAATCAGAGGAAGATTTTCAAAAAGTTCATATTTAATCTCTATTTGTGAATTTATGAAACCTGTGCCGGCGGAAAAATATTTTGATATGCGGCGCCGTCCTCAAACAACCACATGGCATGCTTTTGCTGTAATAGCTACTTAACAAGAATTTAAGCTTTCAACCGATATGACACTTGTATGTACCTAAATGTTTAATATTCACAATTTTTAGGATTATTTATTTGAATTGCGTGCCCTCCAGTTTCACAGGAAGTTGTTTTGCTAGCGGGACGCCTAGGCTTAATAAGTAATTAAGAACAAATTCTTATTTTCACTGTTCCCCGGTAGGCCAAAGGCTTTGTTCAGAGGCAGCACGACAGACTTTTACCTTGTCAGCTCTGGGATTTGATCCACTACCTGCCGCCCTGGTTGGACAAGCAAATGTATAGGATACAGATGAGATGGCATTTCAGCTGCAAATACATTGATCATTTTCAACCCGATCAGAAACATTGTGGTCACAATCTTACTTCCTAAATAGTATCACTGATGTCTCTTGTTGAATTTGGGTACTATTTCACGATAAGGATTTATCGTGGACTCCCGAGTGGCGCAGCATCTCAGTGCAAGAGGCTTCACTACAGTACCTGGTTCAAATCCAGGCTGTATCACATCCAGCTGTGATTGGGTGTCCCATAGGGCAGCTCACAATTGGCCCAGTGTTGTCCGTCATTGTAAATAAGAATTTGTTCAACTGACTTGCCTAGTTAAAAGGTTAATAAAAAAATGTTTATTCTTTCATCCATTTAGATATCCTGGGCACAACACACAGTATTCATTCCAGAGGCTATCAAAGGCAACTGTTTCCACTTTTTTATAGATAAGTACATTGTGGCCTGCCTTCCTGTAATGTCAATGATCCAAATCAATAATTCCATATTGTCTTTTTTTGTCAATTTGTCAATTTTTTGACATCTAAGAATTTATTTTAACTCTGTGCACACACCTGCATGGACAGAGAGCAACGACGTGGTACGTGACGTTGTAAGACACGCACTCTACACACACACGGATTTTGTATTGTAGATACGTGGTCGTAGAGTAGTGGCCTGAGGGCAAACAATGTGTTGTGAAATGTCATGTAATATTTTAAATGTTATAACTGTCATAATGTTGCTGGACCCCAGGAAGAGTAGCTACTGCCTTGGCAACAGTTAATGGGGATCCTTCATAAATACAAATATATTTTCAGGGACCTTTTATTGGCTGTTGAGCACTAGTTTCAAAACCTCTTGCTTAAAAAGTACACAAAAACTTTAACTCATTCAATTCTATAAGTAATGAACCACTAAGAATTACATTACTGAAGACAGAAAAAAGCTAACCAGGACAAAGATGGAAACTTACAGCATTTTTACTGCACAGCATAAAGCCAATCTGACCACTTGGGTAGGTGGGAATGGTGCAGTAGGCATAATCTACCACTGGGAACAGTGTCTTGCAGAAGGTCCGCATCTCTTTAATCAGCTCCAAGTGGAGCCATTGACACTCTCCTGTGGAAATCAGAGGCAAACAAAAAAGGGTGGGTCAATTCTCTGTCAGTGTTATTGATCTAACCGACTGCAAAAAAATCAAACTATTTCCTCACAGGGCAATAAGTAAGCTGCTGAGCAGCATTTGCTGCAAATAAAGATAGGGATGGTCTTCTGACTCCCCTCACCAATTGAGCATGTATCTTATTGGCAATCTTGCTATAATAATGTGATATAGGTGGCAACAGGTTCCTGGCCAGTTTAGATTGGCTGTCTATTTACCTTGTGATACTGCTATGAATTACACACACTTTGCCATCTTTTTTCTAATAACGATATCTGAAGCAGGATTGAAGCGTCAGTAGAAATCATGTCACCTTGGCAACAAAGAATTCCACCATCTCGTAAGGCTGTCTTCATTAGTTCATAATAAGACTCTTTGAACAAACTCTCAGCAGGCCCTGTAACAGCAAGACATAAGTAACTGGATTAGACTTACGGAAAAGTGAACACTTGAGATTGATAATTGACGTATCAATAGCTAAAGGTACATTTATTTTCCAGATCACACAGAAATATGAGCAAATAAAACACTCATGTCGCAGGCATCTGTTTCCTTACCAACAGGGTCAGATGAATCTGTTATAATGATGTCAAAGGCATCCTGGTTCTGTTTCATGAACTCAAATCCATCCCCAACATTCAGAGTGAGTTTGGGACTGAAGAACCCTTGCGCCATACCTGGGAGGTATTTCTTCGACACATTGATTACATCCTTAAGGGCAAAGTGAATATTATAACAAACTTCACACTTCTGTCTTCTATGCTGTTACCAGTCAATTACATTTTGAGAAAAGAGCATGATTCCAGTTAGTGTTTGGTACCTACCTCATCGATTTCACACTGAACCACTGATTCAACAAGTGGATGCTTTACCACTTCTCTCAGGACTCCACCATCTCCTCCACCAATAATCAGGACCTGCAAAGAAAAGGGAACATTCATTATAATAAGTGATACAAGACACCAATTTCCAAAACTTCCCCAAAAGGTAATCTGTCCTGGATTCTCTACAAGGCACAATTAAGTCTTGTAGTATAATATGTTCAACTGAATTTATGGTGGGATGACTATACCTTTTTGGGGCAAGGGTGGGAGCACAGAGGTAGGTTGGCTATCATTTCTTGGTAGGAAAACTCATCTCTCTCTGTGCATTGAATAACTCCATCCAGCACAAGTACATTTCCATAGGTTTTGCTGAAAATATATGGTATGAGATTACTTACTCAAATGACTAATTAGTTCAAACAAATAACCCCAGAAACACTAGAAGAGCAGGAACAAGTCAAAAAGGAACAGACTGGATGTGGTTGCATGATAATAAATCAGGAATGGGTTAGGGGTGTCAAATACAAGTTATGACTGGCAAGATAAAGCTAGCAACCTAGTTAGCCAACTAACGTTATGTATGAGACAAGTTGTGCCAAGACATGCTAGCTAATGCAGGGCTACTTACATTACTTAGCACACATAATATTGCAGCAATTTCATTGACGGAAGTGAGAGATGGCGACATTTGGGGCAACATTTGGGACATCATGACATCTGGCAAGTTAAACTAGCTAGATAGTTAGCTTTGGCTAGCTAACGAGCTAACATGAATAAAATGACCGCGACAAACAATCAAAACAAATAACTAGCTAGAAAACCTTGGAAACATTTACACCTTTGGAACCAATTAAGTAACTAACCGTATAGTAGCTAGGTTAACGACGTTAAGGTATTGCTGTCAGCTAACTAGGTAGATACGTTTGCTAGCTAATTAACGTGAGCTAACTAGTTAGCGCTAGCTAAACTTCTAGCAATAATGATTAGATGAGAGAACAGTTACTTAACCTTTCAATTTTAAAAGCAGCCTAAATACTAGCTAGCCAGACACTCAGCGTTACATAACTAGCTAACGTAGCTAGCATAAACAGTTGTATTGCTAGCTAGCGTTAGCTACCTAGTTAAATAGCTAGCTACTTACCTTCTGAAAACCATGACATCTTGAAATTTAGATTTTTGTTGGTAAAGAACCTCTTCTACTTGCAGACTCATCGCTTGTCCAGGCCATAACGTACACGTTTCTGTGAACCATCCGTCTTTTATGCTGTCCATTATTGATGCAGTCAAAGTTCACAGTTCGTTATCGTAACAAACAAAAAATATTTGTTAATGTTTCATTCAAAATAAATCTGACTGAGCTGTGAACCACGTTGGGGCGTGTAGCATGCCTTCTTCGCTTTGGTATCTTCTTCGGTGGTTTTATCGGTGGTTGGCATCCAACGTTATGGTTCATTACTGCCACCTACTGCACTGGAGTGTGGGACAGAGAGGGAGAAGCTAAATCCTACCTGCCAAGCCCGTTGCTCGCAGGTAACGGGCTGGCAGCAAAAAATATAAAATATTTGAGACTATATCTAATGACGTTCTACTCAATATACTCTTTAAACTAATTTCCTGTATCCTCTTCTTCCTCATATGAGATCTCAGCTTCCCTCTGATACTGCCCACACTATAGCAATATTTAGGCTCCTGAGTGACGCAGAGGTCTAAGGCACTGCATCGCCGTTCTAGAGGCGTCACTACATATCCTGATCCGATCCTGGGCTGTATCACAACCGGCTGTGATCGGGTGAGGCACAATTGGCCCAGCGTCGTCCGGGTTAGGGGAGGGTTTGGCCAGGGTAGGCCATCATTGTAAATAAGAATTTGTTCTTAACTGTCTTGCCTAAGACGTGGATGTCAATTTAAGGCGTTAGACACATTTCAGTTGAAGGCATTCAGCTGTACAACTGACTAGGTATCCCCTTTTCCCTTTAAGTTTAAATAAAAAAATAAAATATGCTCCATGGTCTGTTTCCTGGCAATAATCACAATTTCCTGTTGGATGCTTTCCTATCACATTTAAAGTCTTATTCAACCGGCTTTGTCCCACCCTTAATCTAGTAAAAATAGCCTCCTCTCGTCTGTCCTTTGCTGCTGCCTCCCCCCTCCCTGACTTTCCTCTGTACTTGAAATACATGCCTGCCCTTAGTATCTCTATTCCCCTGCTCCTGCCATCTCTGCATCATCACTGTCCATAACAGGCCTTTTGCCTCTGCCTTGCTCATTGAAACTACAACATCAACATCCCCACTACTAAGTGCTTGTTTAGCCAGTACATCAACTGCCTCATTCCCCTCCACCCCTCATGGGCTGGGACCCAAGTAAATCTTCTGTATACCCATATACCCGTCTAATCCTGCCATGGGTTTGTAGTACATCCTAAATTATGTCTCGTCTGCTACGTAATCTAAAGGACTGCAGACTCATCAACATTGCATATGAATCAGAGAAAATAACTACTCTGTCTGGTTTAACTTCCTCCACCCACTGTAAGGCCAACAGTAAGGCCATCAGCTCCACCGTATATACACAGTACAGCCAGATGATCTGTAATGATACGTCCTGTCCTTGGATCTTTTGAACCATCTGTGTAAATGGCCACAGAATCCTGAAACACAGTATCCAGACGTCTATTAAACAAATCATATCAACACAACACATCACACATCAGCTGATTGTGACCAGGCAACAAAAACCTTTCCAAGCCAAACTTGCATATCATAACCGCTACACACAGCCTACATTGTTGTCAACATATTAGCTTACGTCAAGTCAACATAGCTACTTGAACTAACGCGTTAGTAAACCCGCTACAATCATGCACTACAATGTACAGTTAGCAAGCAGTTACACCGGCAGGCCTCAGTGTGTAAAGGAGTGCGTAACTGGCTGCAGGGAAGTCAGGTGCAGGAGAACAGAAATGGGTAGCAAACGGAGCCCTTTATTGAGGCGAACAAAACACAGCACTCAGAAAACTAAACACACAAGGGTTACAATAACCCGGCACAAATACATTTACATATAACAATTCCACACACAGACATGGGGGGAAACAGAGGGTTTTATACAAGACGAGTAATGAGGGAATGCAAACCAGGTGTGCGGGAAAACAAGACAAAACAAATGGAAAATGAAAGGTGGATCGGCGATGGCTAGAAGACCGGTGATGTCGACCGCGGGAACACCGCCCAAACAAGGAGAGGGACCGACCTCGGCGTCTTGACACAGTGGCAATACATTTATAAAACCAAAAGCTTACCTTGACTTGGAAGACTAACAGTGTTTGATAGCCATATCCAATTAGGTAACATTGCATCCCTCTCTGTTTGAGCCGGGTGTTTGAGTAGGCAAAACTAGCTAACTGCATTCTCTAGCTAAAAAAATACAAAATCTCTCTTGCTTCTCAATTTTTTTATAATTACATTTGTTCAAAACTGTTCAACAATTGTCTTTCTTTGAGTCAACTACTCACCACATTTCATGCACTGCAGTGCTAGCTAGCTGTAGTTTATGCTTTCAGTACTAGATTCATTCTCTGATCCTTTGATTGGGTGGACAACATGTCAGTTCATGCTGCAAGAGCTCTGATAGGTTGGAGCACTGTCCTCCAGAAGTTGTCATAATTACTGTGTAAGTATGGAAGCGGGTGGGAACCACGATCCTCCTAGGTTTTGTATTGTATTGTTTGTATTAAGTCAATGTACCCAGAAGCTACACCATGACTCTACCCTACAGAGTGCTGTTGAGGCTACTGTAGACCTTCATAGCAAAACAGTGTTTTTTAATAAATTATTTGGGGACGTGAATATATTTAGTATAGTTATCTAAAAAGGATAATTTTAATGTTTCACTATTTTATTTGTATGAAATTCTCTGAGGAGTCTCCACTGTGCTTTGATCCTAACTGATACTACACCAGGCTAGTGGTTTTCTAGTTCCCACCACAACTTTACTTCTTGTGTTTCTCTTCTTTTTCGCCACTGTAACCCACTCATTCTCACTCTCTGTGCTATTATCTTCACCCGATTCACTAGCAGTTTAAAACAAAACCACAGTTTCTGCCATCTTCTCATATACTTTCCTTCATTCCGAATCATCCTGCCGCTCTTTGAGCCACCTTCTGTTCTACTCTGACCCTAGCCCAATATTGGACTAAAGGAGCCTAATGTTACTCCTTAGTCCAAGGACCTTACATGTTCTGTTTAAAGGCCGAATTGGCTCAGGAAGCCAAAACAGACAAAAACTCAATCTAAACGTGAATTGATTTCTAGAAACATAAATCCCTCTACTTTCACATCACATCAAAATAATTTCATAAATGCAAAATACACCGACAGTATTTTTCAGTGAAAACACATTTGTGGCATCTGTCTTCCGTTTACACACAGGTGTTCAGAGACTCAAGATAGCTAATTAGCACAGGTAGTCCACTGTCTTCCATCTGTTTTCCGTAAACAAGCGCAGTAACATGGAAATATGGCCATGTGGGAACCCTAACTTTATAAAAGGTATGTATCAAATGTAACCTTTATTTTATTATTATTTATTGACGATTTGAAAGATAAAAGGTCCTTATTCTTCCAAAACCGTACCGCAAGCGATGCATATTCATTTTCAGACCAAGCACCACAGCAACCCCTACAGAAGATGCCTTCGTCCAATTACTTATGTGTAATGTAATGGAACTGAGAGTCATGATCAAGGGCTACTCTGACCCTGGCAACCTCAACCTGTCTCTCACGCACTGGACACTTCTGATCCTCAGCAACATGGGCACTCCCACAATTGACACGTTTTTTTCCCCACCAATACTACACATTCCTTTGTCCCATGCCATCCTGCACACTTCTCACATCTCAGAATCTCCCTACTACACACTGCTACAACATGACCATAAGCTTGGCATCTGAAATCCCTTAATGGGTTCAGTACAAAAGCTCTCATGGGATAACTGACATATCCTAACATGACTTTATCAGGTAAAGACTCTGCTTCAAAACTCAAAAGGACAGTGTCTTCTCAGTTTCACCACGCTCGCCATCAGGTCTACATTACACAAAACGGCAGGCGTCACAGACTCAGGGAATCTTCCATTTCAGTTGCATCACCTCAACCCTTAATGTCACTCCAGTAATCACTCCTTTCAAAGGCACCCTGCTCCGGAGAGCAAAGTAGGTCACAGGTCTTGTCCCTAGGCGGGTGACAGGGGGGGGGGGGACAGGGTAGCCTAGTGGTTAGAGCATTGGACTAGTAGCCGGAAGGTTGCAAGTTCAAACCCCCGAGCTTACAAGGTACAGATCTGTTGTTCTGCCCCTGAACAGGCAGTTAACCCACTGTTCCTAGGCCGTCATTGAAAATAAGAATTTGTTCTTAACTGACTTGCCTAGTTAAATAAAAGGTAAAATAAAAAGGTGCCTTTTCCCTCTGGATGGAAGAAACAAAGAAAATCATTACAAGTCCACTTCAAGCTACCTTTACCGATTTAACAGTACCAACTTCTTTTCTACCCAGCCTGATATGGATATGGATCAGCCAAAAGGCAGGGATCCACTTTCTCCAAAAATGTAACTCCCACTGGGCCCGAATCATCCGTTGCATGACCATCGGGGCGAGACTCAGACCACAGGTAATTCATCTTCACTCTTGTCAAGTTAAATTTCTGAGCCATCAGACTACAGAATACCATTTGGATTTGGCACCATTCCTCCTCAACACACATCTTCCCACTGCACTTGGCTCTTCTCCTTCTTCCTCGCTGTCCATAACCACATCTACCATGGCTTCATCCACTGTACTGCTTGCAGAACATGCACTGATGGCCTTTCTCCAATACCCACCTTCTCTTCCTTAGCCCAATTTACTAGTCTGGCTATCTCCGGCTTTCCATACTCACAAAATATTGGCTACTCTGCCCGCTTGTTGACATCAACCTGTATGTCACATTATGACGCACCTAGCATGCGTTCTTCTTCTGTGATGTTTTATGGCGAACGACACGCAAAAAGATGGCTGCACCTCTACACGCGTCTTCCTGAAGAAATGTGCCTGTCCATTGGGCTGCCTTCCTTGAACCCTCTATAAAAGGTACACGTGAACTTAAAAATATACAATAACGTTCAAAAGTTTGCAGGTCACTTAGAAATGTCCTTGTTTTTGAAAAGAAAAGCACATTTTTTGTCCATTAAAATAACAAATTGATTAGAAATACAGTGTAGACATTGTTAATGTTGTAAATGACTATTGTAGCTGGAAACAGCAGATTTTTCATGGAATATCTAGAGGCACATTATCAGCAACCATCACTCCTGTGTTCCAATGGCACGTTGTGTTAGCTAATCCAAGTTTATCATTTTAAAAGGCTAATTGATCATTAGAAAATTGCAAAAGGGCTATGTTAGCACAGCTGAAAACTGTTGGTCTGATTAAAGAAGCAATAACACTGGCCTTCTTTAGACTAGTTGAGTATCTAGAGCATCAGCATTTGTGGGTTCAATTACAGGCTCAAAATAGCCAGAAGGAAATAACTTTCTTCTGAAACTTGTCAGACTATTTTAGTTCAGACTTCTCACAAGTCCTCAACTGGCATCTTCATTAAATAGTACCCGCAAAACATCAGTCAACGTCAACAGTGAAGAGGCGACTCCGGGATGCTGGCCTTCTAGGCAGAGTTCCTCTGTCCAGTGTCTGTGTTCTTTTGCCTATCTTAATCTTTTATTTTTATTGGCCAGTCTGATATATGGCTTTTTCTTTGCAACTCTGCCTAGAAGGCCAGCATCCTGGAGTCAAATGTAATCTATTACTTCTGTACTGCCATAGTAGTAGCCTATACTCAGATCTGGGCGGCCCTATACGCTCACTACGCAAGTTGCCTGGGGCCCCGAATATTGCGCAAGGGCCCCACTTCCCCCTCATGTCAAAGCAGGTGTCAATGTTTACGACTTCGATGAGAGGATGAAGTGGAACTATCCTTCTGGTCACAAAATGAGAAAAAAAACAACATGGAGAGTGAATTGCGGGAACAGCAAGTTTGATGTCAGCAAATAACAGTAACGTTAAGTTGATGTGTTAGCTTGCAGTGCATATCTTGGTCTGTCTGTGTCTTGCTTGCCAGCCACTTCCAGGGCTGTGTTCTGTGATTTTGTGCCTGACAAAAGTGACGCCAATGGGCAACGGTGTTTATAATTTGCAGCTGGGTAAAGATAACCGCGTCGTGTGTGAACATGCGTTCATATTCACGTGCACGAAATGAAACTCGCACTTTCCAGCAGCAACCTCTGGAGACAAATCCAGACAATTATATATGGGCGTGATGGCACTCCTCAGAGGTGCACAATTTTAAAACAAGACAATAATAATCTAGTCTCTCAGTCAAGGTTTAGTTACAACTCTGGACTAATGCAAGATTGAAAGCAATGGATTGACATTGACTATTGATTTATATATTTAATTTAAAATGTTGATTAGCTCGGCATACTGGGCAATATGGATGCACATCTCTCAGTGAATAATAACCATCAAGTATTCAGCCAAGCCATAGTATAAATAGTATTTTATATTTGAAAATGTATAAAAAGGAAATCTGGTGGAGCCAGTTTGAATGGGCCTGATGCAGCTGATAAAATTAATAATAGTATTGTTATATATAATTTACAGGTGCTATGTTAAGTTTGTCAGTAGAGGAGATGCTGGATCATCAGCCAGTACAAGCATCTACTCAGTTGATCCACATCCAGCCAGTACTAACACAGACCCCGTACAGCCGGCTTCAGCAAATACTAAAATAGACCCAGTGCTGGCAGCTCAGCAAGTACTAACACAGACCCAGTATAGCTGGCTTCAGCAGATACTAACACAGACCCAATACAGCCATCTTCAGCAAGTACTAACACAGACCCAATACAGTCATCTTCAGCAAGTACTAACACAGACCCAATACAGCCATCTTCAGCAAGTACTAACACAGACCCAATACAGCCATCTTCAGCAAGTACTAACACAGACCCAATACAGCCATCTTCAGCAAGTACTAACACAGACCCAGGTGAAGTACAGGCAGCCTCAGCCAGTACTAGTATTGTTTTTGATGTAAGCTCTTTTATTCAAAAGAATACAAAATAATAAAGGAAGGCATGAATGACTGGTCAAATATCAACACCATGATGGTAGTCCTGAACACACACAATATGATTAAGTGGAGAGAACTTGATATGTGCCTAAGTCAGGGACAGACTCTTGACCAGATACAAATGACAATTTTGGAGGCTGAAAGCAAGATAGCGGGATGTCCTTACACATTTACTAATAATCACCCAGTCTCTGGCTGAAAGAAACCTAGCATTCAGGTGTTCATCAGACAAACTCTTCCAACCAGATAATGGAAACTTCCTAAAAGAGGTTGAATTACTGGCAAAAATGGACCCTGTTATGGAAAATAATCTCAGCAAAATTAAAGATGGAGACACATCCTCATTACCTTGGAAAGCGCAGACAGAATGAGCTGATACAGATTGTGAGTGACAAGATTCTGGAAGCAATAGTGACTCAAGTAAGAGACTCAAAGTACTTCTCAATTATCTTGGACTGTACACCTGACATTAGTCACCAGGAGCAAATGTCCATTATTCTGAGAAGCGTTGCTTTAAAGGGAAAGCCAGAGATCAAGGAGCACATCCTCGGCTTTGTGAATGTTGAGGTTACAACAGGCTTGAATCTGTCCAGTGTCTGTCCACTAGGCTACCCTGGGGTGGCAGGGTAGCCTAGTGGTTAGAGCATTGGACTAGTAACCAGAAGGTTGCAAGTTCAAATCACCTGAGCTGACAAGGTACAAATCTGTCGTTCTGCCCCTGAACAGGCAGTTAACCCACTGTTCCTAGGCCGTCATTGAAAATAAGAATATGTTCTTAACTGACTTGCCTAGTTAAATAAAGGTAAAATAAAATATATAAATATCCCATGTTTTTTTTTCACTCCCCTACCCCAATCCCATGATCATTTATCTAAACGCAAAGTGAAAAATCCTACAAATTCTTGCAGTTTTACCATCTAATCACCCCTACTTCATGGCATGGATCAAATCATAACATATTATGTCATAATTGGCAGCGCAGTTTAGGTCAGAATGGCTTCTGGGGTAACTCAAGTCAGGTTTTCAACATACTCTTGAAAATTGTAATAGTAGAATGCACAAGGTTTAATTGGGTTGTGCATCAGTTTTCCTCTTATCCTGTCAATCATTGCATACCTTAGAGCCATTTATAAATTGTCAGAAATGTCCAGATCAACTAACCCAACTAGTCAGCTAATGTTTTTTAGCCCATAGATTGTTGTAACGTTTAAGTCACTTAAATTTAAGTCAAACAGTTTGTGTCATGAACCGTGCTTATATAAATAGATGTGGTGTGCGTGCAGGGGCAGGATGTTCCCCTACGCTTAAAAGGGGGGCCTGAGTGAAAAAGTTTAGGAAACCCTGACCTACTGGATTGGAGAAGAGTTTGAGATTAAGAGTTTCAGTGATAAGCACAAAGTTCTTAATTTAATTTTATAATTAAGCGCTCCTCCTGCACACCCCTCGCCCCAGTTTCGGAACAATGCATTAGGTAGTCAGATCATTTTGTCTTGTGTCCTTTCAGTCAACTGAAATGAAAATTCCTTTTTGTTAATTTTTTTCTGGGTCTATTTAGTCAGTTATAATCCCGTCAATTGCCACTGAAAAATAGGTGTTTGAAAAAAGCACAAATCCGTCGCTGTGGATATATAATATACAGTATATTTTTTCCATTTATCATCTGCGTATTTTGAGGTAGCTTAGAATAGATATTTTGTCAATTTGTTAACTTTTTTTGTCTGTCTTTACAAGATAGTATCAGTCAACACGCATTAATACACAGTCAGTATAACAATGGGGATTTCCTACGCTCCTGTTCTTTGGCTCTCCCCTCAACCATTACTTTCAGCCAGGTATAATATAACTTGTTGCCCATTAGACAACAGTCACTGGTTGCTGTTAATTTACAAAACTAATCTTGGAAAGGTACTCAATTTATGAAAACTACTGCAAATGTCTTCAAAATGATCATTCCCAAAGTCTGCATAGTTTCTCTTTTAATGAGCGGCAGCCAATAACTGTATGAGCTTTAACAACAAGTGTGGTTAAAAATGTACCTAAAAGTCTAGTCTGAATGTTTGCAAGGACATTTTGTAAGGAATCCATCAACAAATAAAATAAGACAAATTCCCTTAAAAACTATTTTAATAAGCAGGCTGCAAATACTTTGTTAAAGAAAAAAATATTTTGTGCACCATTGTACTAACATAGGGTAACTAGATCCACACACAAAAAAAACTAATTTTAAAACAAGTTTCCTTTTTGAGAAGAGAAGTTCATTGATGGGTAGACTTATCTTTTAGGCCAGTTACGACGGACTCCTCTGCAAGATGAATAAAGAAAACCAACACAGTGATATTAGTAGAACAATCAAAACTGGAATTGTGATAGAAAATTAATATGCACGTCGTGGTAAAATGTAAACTGGAGATACCCGCCATTTTCTAGCAAAAGTAGAAGAGATTGTTAACTGTAAACAGTTTTAGGTGGCTAGCTAAACACCATGCCTAATTGTGGCTAAGCAATTAACTTATTTACTGTTAATTAGCCAGGGCAAATATCTTTGCAAGTGCGATGGTGTCTCCAAAACAGCAAGCATGGATCTTGTTACCTTTCGGATTTTCCACCAAAAAAGGACATACTTCGGTTTCCAGCACAGGCATTCGATTTTTGTGCTTTTGCATTTTTCTACAGAAACCAAAAAGAATGTTCACTTGATATTACAATAGCCATGAGAACTGTTACTTTTCCACAAATATCTTGCCAGCGTTAAAGGTAGACTTAGCAAGATGACATTGAATGCACAATGTACACACAGTGGGTTAATTTGGCAAATGTAATAATTATAACTTGATGTTAATAATACCTTTTTCCTGGGTTCATGACCTTGTCTGTCTGGATCAAACTGTTTACCATCATTTCCTTTGGCCCCTAGAACATCACAAAATTATTTATTTCACCACATACAATGAGAAAGGAAGGTCATGTGTGGAGATGCAAAATAATCGCATCAACCAACTACAAATATCATGACCAAAGTCAGATAGAACATAAACAAATACAAATACATGTGGTTGCGTACCAGCAAAGACTTTGAAATCTGACTGGCTGTAGTCATAAGGTTTGAAAACTAGAGGTGTTGTAGAGTCCTCGTTATTCTTCACAGCAGCTTTCATTAGTTTCTTGTTAGGTTTTGGGGTCGACTCTCCTGTCTCACTGGCAACCCTCTCCCTTTTCTTTCCTCCTGGTTTTATAGGTTCCTGATGGAAATGTAAACACAATGTAATGAGATAACTTGCCTGCACAGAATTGAAAATGTTTTCTTATAGCTCTGAAGAAATGTGAAAACTACTCACTGAAGCTTGCTGGCGCACAGTCGCAACATTCTGAAGTGATTCCTGGTAGCTCTGCTTGGCCTTCTTCCTTTCCTCTGTAGGACAATAAATCTCACAATATTCACAAAGGATGGTTTGAAATAATTTTAGAAAGTTAATTTGAATCAAGTCAAGTACACCACACCTGCTACTGCCTTTGCCTCTTCCTTCGCTTTCTTTTTGGCCTCTACCTCCTTCTGCTGCTGTTCCACACTCTGCAGCTTCCATCTATTACTGATCTGTTGAAACAGTGGATAATATAACACAAGCAGGACAAATGAAGTTCGACAGTTCGAACTTCAAGATAATATTGACCATCTTCGAGTTCAGATTTCAGTGGCATAATTTCTGCCACAATCATTGTTATGTACAAATATCAATTAATTAATAAATACCTCATATATTTTCGTAGAGGGGTCGAACTTAGCATTTTTGGAGATATGGATGTCGTTTGACGGTAGATACTAAAAACAAGAGGATGCATTATAGCAACACAAACAAAACACATCATTGGTTAACCACGCATTACCAGGTCAATGCATCTTACCATTCGGAAAGGGTTCTGAAAAGACTCGACAACCCTGCATGCTTTCTGTTGAGCCACTGTGAGGTGACCAGGGTCTTTGACGGTGTCCTCCTTCAAAAGAAGCACAAAACACAAGTCACCAACCGAGATCATTACAGTCACATTTCAAACAGTCTTATAGACAACAAATCTGAGAGGTGTACTGTAGTGTACCATTCATTCATGGGCCAAAACACAACCAGACATCATAGTTCTTACCTCAAACAATGTGATTTTCGCTGAAACTACTAGACCCATCATTTTATGCATGTCAACCTCCTCTCCCTGCTCCTCTTCAGAAAAGAATGCCCCCTTTTTGGTTGAGAGTTCTGAAAGTAGACGCAAAGTACATTTTCATTGGTTTAATTGACTATAGCCAAGGACAACATAATTCATGTTAACAATGGACTTTAGATATATCTTACTATCTGGGGTAAAGCTGGGGATATCACTTTCAGAGACTCTGGATGTATCATGAGGACCAAAAAGAGGAATTTCTGGCTGCAAAAAGAACCAATGCATGGCACTTCAGATAAGACAGTTTTGCTCATAAATGACCTGTGAAAATGTAGAACCAAGTGTATGTGGTATCAATTAACTAGTTGTACAAACCTTTTTTATGGGCGTGAGTGTTTTCTTCTTGTCAGCCACAATTTCAGCCTATATACACACACACACATGGAAAACATTGATTCAAATGAAATCCATTGTATAAATGCAGAGGGCAAACTACATGCCCCCCATGACACCTACAGCACCCGATGTCACAGAAAGGCCAAAAAGATCATCAAGGACAACACTGCCACTGCCTATTCACACCACTACCATCCAGAAGGCGAGGTCAGTACAGGTGCATCAAAGCTAGGATGGAGAGACTGAAAAACAGCTTCTATCTCAAGGCCATCAGACTGTTAAAACAGCAATCACTAATTCAGAGGTTGCTACCTACTTTGAGACCCAATCACTGGCCACTTTAATAAATGGATCACTAGACACTTTAAACAATGTTCACATAGCTTACATTACTCATATCATATGTATATACTGTTTTTTATACCATCGTTTGCACCTTGCCTACGCCGTTCTGCCATCACTCATCCATATATTTATATGTACATATTCTCATTCACCCTTTTAGATGTGTGTATTGGATAGTTGTTGGGGAATTGTTAATTACTTGTTAGATATTACCGCACTGTCGGAACTAGAAGCACACACACTCGCATTAACATCATCTGTATGTTACCAGAAAAATCTGATTTTATTAGAGTTCACTAGTTACTTATTTGACACTATAACAGCATCAAGTCACCCAAACCAAGATGTGTCAGGCTGGTTAGTGAGGTTGTCATCATTGAAAATAGATAACTCAATTAATTCAGGTAGTTGATTGAGGTTAAATGTAGTAAACAATCAACACTGCCCCCAGGCATGTCTCACCTTGAGAAGGGGCATCTCCCGGGCCTGCTGCACCAATATGTGGAGCTCGTTGACCTGCTGCCGCACCAATGGGGGGACAGGGTTACAGCAAGCGATGATGCCTTGAGGCTCTCTGGTAGAAGAAAAACAGATGGAGATTGTTTAACATGGTATTAATGTTTGTGTGTGTTTTTTGGGGGGACCGGCATCTCAACTTACTTGGGCAGGATGTCAGAGATCTTAATCATCATATGATTGGGCAGGACATATCTGAAACACATGGCAAGCAAGTTTAAATAAAAGTCATATACTTAACAAAAACCCTTGCCATTTTCATTATTTCTATCTCAGTTTGAGATGAATCAGGATGATTTTACATATCAAGCAGTGTTAGGTGCTTACTGGGGAAAGAGGACAGCAAATGTAGCAGACAGTATAAAGCTGGCTTTCATAGACCAACTTCACAATCCAAACCAAATACTCTTGAGCATCAGGATCTTAAGCGAGCAAACGACAAATGGGTCCATAGGCAAGACCCTCCCTACCCAGTGCTCTCATCCTCCTGTCTGGCCAGCTTGTCCCTCCAGCCGTACAGCAGTCGGAAGGCAGTTAGCTGCTGCGTGTTGAACGCCTTCTTCTGCTTCCTCAGCAGATCCATGTAGGAGTCCTCGGTGAAGAGCGGCTTCATGTATTTCTGCAGAGAGGGGTTTTCACTGTTATTGTCTGAACAAGGGAATTAGGCCTAGGTGGTGCGGTAATGTTCAGTCGCGCTATTCAGCTCGAGAAGTGTACCTTCAATGAGATGTCTTTGCTTTTGTGCCAGACCATCTGCAGCAGGGCAGGCTGCCCATTGCCCACTTCCCACAGGTCCACCCTCAGCCGATCGTAGACATAGAGGAGGTAGTGGGTATCTGCCCGGGCATACTGAAACATCTCATCTGGCAAAGGCCTAGGGAAAATCAAAAGCAATCAAATCATATTTTGCTCCCAGGCCAACATGAACAGCTTTAAGTGAAAACTATTTAGTACACATTCATGAACAATCAGAGCACACATGAACATCTACAACATCAAAGTGCATAATAGAGGGTTAGCGAAATGACATTACCGTATTCTCCAGTCTGCCAGTTGGTAGCGTTTGTCAGAGTCCACGTTGCAGAACAGCTTAAGCAAGTGGTCAAGCGAGTGCCTGCCCAGGTTAAGGGTACGTGACGCCTGGTGAGTGTCAAACATGTTGACAATGTAAAGGCCCAAATCCTTTTGCAGCCACTCAATATCAGAGTCGGCACCATGGAAAACCTGCGAAAGCCATATAAACCTACATTAGTGACTCAAATTCTAGGCTATACTGAAGTTTCTGTAAACTGAAATGCTAAGCCTGCTACCATTGCCATTATTGGGCATTGGGCTGTGAAATCCAAAATGTGCTTAGACAACCAGGCAATGACCTTGACGATGGTGGGATCTGTAAAAGCCTCATTGAGTATGTACAGCTCACTACGCAGCTCCAAGGTGTCTATAATGAAGTCTTCATCCCGTGTTGAAATCTGCATCAGGCAGGTGATGCCCAAAAAACTTCTGTAGGAGTGATGCTAAGAGAGAAGATACACATGATTCAACAGAAAATCCTGGTTGGGTAGGACAGATGAGAGGTCACAAAAGGCTAAAACTAGCAAGCGTTAATTTCCCCCATCTTTAAAGCTTAGTTATTTGAGGTACAATTTAATTGTCTCAGACAGAGGAACATGTGTAAAACCCTCAATTGTACCTCCAGATCTACTGCAAACTCTGACGTCTTGGCCAGTTTCTCATTTACTGCCACCAGATCCTCCAGATTGTCAATGAATGAGCACTTTGTCTCAGCAAGTGGTTTGTACATCTGAAAAATCAAAACACAGAAAATTAAGTCTGGCATCAATTGAGAAAATGTTTCACACACAAAAAAAAACAAAAAAACAACATTTGCTTATTTGTGCCAGAGGCGAACTTGACCAATATTGGCTTTCAATAAAGATATCCAACAGCTTTCAATAAAGATATCCAGCAATGTCAAGGTCAACAAAGTGTCAGGCATCATGGTCAAAATGCTTCATGACCACGTCAAAATGTATTTAGCTATTCAAAAATAAAAGTGACACCGGATGGACTTGACAAGGTCTCAGGCATGATAATGCACATTTGTTTGTAGTAAAGTAGCCCAATGTTGCAGGTTTTGCTGAATATATTATTGTGATCTGCAACAAGTGCCCGTGTGGGGTATTTTCAAGTGAAAATATTGGACTTTATTATTTTCTATATACTTTCATGGTTGTTTTTTTATTGACTCTCCCCTTTAACTGCCCCTAATATAGGGATGCAAACTAGAGGGGGGCTTTGGATGACAACTGGCTGTATTCGAACGAGTGATGCGCATTTGGAGCAATACTGGGTGCATCTAAGCCAATCATTCACATAACAGAATGCAGCACTCGACTGAAGAGAGAAGAGACAACCAATTAGCTAGTTACAACATCAGCGTGCGCTCGGAAAGAGACGTGGTTAATTTACAGCAGCGCGTCCCCTGAACGATAACGAAGAGGTAGGTGAGAAGCCTGACCACGGAGATGAGGAGTGAGAAAGTAATGAACCGTACTTCATGAGCTGTAACCGAAAACTGGCATTTGGAAAGTTTGAGGTGAGGGAGAAAGTGTGGTGGAACAAGTATTGTTAAGTATCTTGCTAGCTGGATCAAATTATCCATTATAGCTTGCCAGAGAAATGTTGAGCAACATTCAACTTAACTGATCAAATAATTTAGTTTATGATGTGAAAATAAAGTCAGACAGCTAACATTATCTAGCTAATGTTACAACATCAGATGAACCAACGTTAGTAACCTAACCAATTCGATCTAGTATGAACTGGTAACGTTATACCACTCCTTGCCGTTCCTCAAGTTAGAACGCGTTAGTTGCTTACTGGACCCTGGCAATCTGAAATGTTAACTAGCTAACGAACTAACTACTATCTGTGAACTAATGTTTTCCCTCTACAGTACAGTAAGTTAATTTTCAGAATGAGAGAATTGTGTGAAAATGAGGCATTGCTTGTTAAGTTAAGAGTTAATTGTCACTGGAGCTGGCTTAAGCTGAATGTCACCATAGAGGTGAAAGGACCACCACACACTTTCCCCCTTTTTCAATACAGTGGATAAAAAGGGGTATAGCGGGTGTATTCTCTGCCTGAAAGAGATCAATTATGTCAACAAAGGGTATCATGCTCTGCTGGCACATTGTACACTTTCTGCCTGTGGACTTCTGTTCTACAATGTAATAATGTGCAGTAGCCCAAAGATATTGCTTTTGTTGTTTTGAACTGACAGTAACAATTGTGAGTGAGGGGAGATTATTACATTTTTTACTCAGTGAACTTTATTTTTGCACACATGTAGCCTTGTGCACTTGATCGATGGCCACTATAATAGAGCAAAAATAGAATGCCTCTTTCTTTCTATTTCTACTGAAGATGTTTTTCCCCCAAGTGCAATATTTAGATGTGTGTGGTCACAAGCATTCTATTATAAAGGCTGTCATGGCTAACAGCAAAATCAGTGTATTGTTTTTTTCTTAACTTGAGTGCCATTTGCAATAAAGTCGAGGAATCAAATAATTGGAATGCTTTCCTTACATTTTTTTTAAAGCTGTGAGTTAGGTTCACATTAACCACTTTATTTTACACAGATTGATCATGTAGATAAAATATTCTTTGCTTAATTAGTTAACCTGCATTTCCCCCTAGAAGGGATTTTTTGCATGTTTCAGTGCAAAAAAGAAGAAAAGTAACCTTTTTGGGCCCTCACCAGTTTGCATCCCTGCTAATAGTCCATCAAGTTTGCCAACACAACAGTGGTGGGCCTGATAGTCGACGAGACAGGGAGCAGGTGAGAGTGGAAAATTACATCTCCCTCAATGTCAGCAAAACCAAGGTGATCATGGACTACCAGACACAGGAGGGGACACCCCCAATCTCCATCAACAGGTTGCAGTAGAGGGTCTAAAGATTCAAGTTCCTTGGCATACAGATCACAGAGGACCTGACATGGACCAATCACACAGACAGTGGTGAAAGCACAACAGCACCTCTTCAACTTCAGGCAACTGAACTTTGCATGGAACCTCGGGTCCTAAAGAAGTTCTACAGCCGCACCAATGAGCATCTTGACCGACTACATCACTACGTGGTAGGGAAACTGCACCGCACACAACCGCAAGGCTCTTCAGAGGGTGGTGAGGATGCCTCAACACATCACAGGGGGCAGGCTCCCTGCCCTCCAGGACATTTATAGCATCCGGTGTTTGAGGAAGGCCCGGAAGATCAAGGACTTCAGTCACTCGGGCCATGGACAGTTAACTCTTACCATCTGACCAACGGGCTCCGAGACAGCTTCTACTACCAGTCCATCAGACAGCTAACCCTAGCTGTCTACCTGCTCAGACCTGCACCATAGAGACTATTTGCACTGACTCTCCACTCAAGCACACAACCAAAGTCAATGCTGCTGTTCTATTTTATACTATTTATTCAACTGCGTGACCAAAACACTATCCAGTTTATTTGTATACAGTCATACTTGTCATGGCACATTAATTTGTACTGTATATACTATTGTGCACATATCAGTTATAATACTATGTATATACCTTACAATTACTAGTCATTTTTTATTTGACCTTTGTATATTATTGATATTGTACTGCAATGTTCAGTGAGCTAGCACAAACACACTTTACTGACTGTACTTTTATAATCGGCAGTGAACTGTGTATGAGACTAACAATTAGATTGAGTCCGTTAAGAGTCAACTTGAGCAAAGTGAGGTGTATAATCATTGATCTACAAATAATATTCCCTGCTAAATAATAGGTTTTGTGCAATCAAGATTCACAGAGCCTCCCCCGACTCAGGCAATCCCCCCACCAAACATACACACGCACAACCAGACATTGATTGGAGACATCTTGTGTAAATAACATTTCCTCTTACTTTTTACCTGCAGCGACACTAGCAAGATAATGCTTGAAATACCGGTAAATGCAGTGTCTGTGTTATCACTCAAATGCAGGATCCTAGTTATGACGCTATACCTCATAAAGTGATAACCAAACAATTTACCTGGGGTTCAGGCTTGGACAGAAGATTCTCAGGTAACGCAAGGTGATCCAGTTCGTATTGGTATGGGTGAGCGAACCTATGGAGGAAAAACGATAGCAATGTCAGATGGGATGTTATCACATTTCAACCTTGGAACAAGAGTACACCGACTCAGAATGTCTTACATGTCTTCTACATGCTCCTGAGTTCTCTGCTGGTGAATGAAATCAGCCAGGGCGGCAGGGACATCCAAATCCTCTGGTCTCTCTTTGCGAATGTGTTTGTTGGTAAAATCTACAACAGGAAAGATGGAAGCAATGGACATCTTCATCGCACCTCATTATCGCATGTACAATTTATTTAATTGGTACTTTTTAGTAAAGAATTTTGCATTTTTGGCAACTACATGGAACACAATTGATCATATTGGGTAATACAATGCTGATGTGTAATTTCTAAATACCAGGAAAGTGTTGGCACAAAAATAAGTTACAACTGAATTTATTTGAAATTATGGCAAACGCGACCTACATGAAGGAAGTGGTTTTATTGCATTGGGCTTGACGAAGATCTTTGGAGTAAACGGTGTGTTGCTATTGTCAACTTTTTCCCGGAATTTCAACTGAGGTCTGGTGACGTTTTTGGCTTGGAGGAGTCGGAATGTCTCTGAACTACGTCCAGAACCAGAGTCACCCCCCTGTTCAATAAAGACAAAAAACAATCAATAATACTTCCATTCCAAACAACATTATAAACATTAACTTTTCATTAGATGTGGACATTTATCTCCACTTCCTACCGCCAAAAGGACAACCGGTAAAGTACACTAGCTTTCAAAAGTTCGGGGTCACTTATAAAACGCCCTTGTTTTTTGAAAGAAAAGCACATTTTTGTCCATTGATCAGAAATACAATGTAGAAATTGTTAATGTTGTAAACGACTATTGTAGCTGGAAACGGCCGATTTTGAATGGAATATCTACTTAGGCGTACAGATGCCCATTATCAACAAACATCACTCCTGTGTTTCAATGGCACGTTGTGTTAGCTAATCCAAGTTTATAATTTAATATAGCCCTCATTTCTTAATATAGCCCTAATTTCTCAGAACAAGAATAGACTTGACTAGTTTCTGAAGAAAATTCTGTTTCTAGCCTTTTTGAGCCTGCAATCGAACCCACAAATGCTGATGCTCCAGATACTCAACTAGTCTATAGAAGGCCAGTTTTATTGCTACTTTAATTAAAACAGTTTTCAGCTGTGCTAACATGATTGCAAAAGGGTTTTCTAATGATCAATGAGACTTAAAATTATACACTTGGATTAGCTAACACAATGTGCCATTGGAACACAGGAGTGATGGTTGCTGATAAATGTAGATATTTCATTAAAAAGAATCTGCCGTTTCCAACTACAATAGTCATTTACAAAATGAATGTTTACACTAGATTTCTGATCAATTTGATGTTATTTTAATGGACAATTTTTTTTTGCTTTTCTTTAAAAAACAATGACATTTCTAAGTGATCCCAAAACTTAGGAACGGCAGTGGACGTTTAAATGTTTTTCAACATTCTGTCTGGTAGAGATTATTGCATCTTTTTTTACAGCGACTTCTTTCAGACTGATATGTATGGAGTAACCATGATAACAGTTGTGATGTTTAGACAATAGTTCTGACAGGTTTGTCATTTTGTGGCCCCTGTGCCAAGAAGCTTTGTTTCTGCACCTTACGATTCCAACTGGATACGACGATCTTAGGGGGCTGAAAACCTGCGGGCATGACAGGTTGCTGGCTCCTGTTGACTCCGGCAGCATCATCAAGCAGAATACCCTGAAAATCAATTTTAAAAAAAAGTGTTGACTTCAGAATAATTCCCAAAATAATGGGGAATTAGAAAAGTCATTAGTTCAGAATATGCTGCCACTTTGGTATACATACCACTTTCTCAAGAATGACATCATTGGAGTCAACCACCAAGTCAAATCTTTCCTCCAACCCCGTCAGTTTGTTGCGGTCTCTCATGTGAGCTCTGCAGCCATGGTGGTGCATTATCTGACTCATACTGACCATGGGAAGAAAAAGACAAACATGTTGGGAAGATGGTGCATGAGCGACTTATGCCAACCATTTTTCTTGACAGCAATGTCAAACTGTTTACAATCCAGTACTACTTTACCAATATGTACATGTGGCCCGACCACAGCTAAGGGCCATTTTCTTATGTACAGACCTTAGCTGTGGTATATTGGCCATATACCACAAATACCCAGGGTGCCTTATTGCTATTATAAACTGGTTACCAAAGTAATTGGAGCAGTAAAAATAAATAAAGATTATACCCGTGGTATGTGGTCTGATATACCATGACTGTCAGCCAATCAGCATTCAGGCCTGATGATGTGAAGAGGCTCACAATAATGACTGGAGTAAATGGAATGGTATCAAACGTATGGAAACAGTTCGATCAGTTCGATACCATTTCATGAATTCCATTCAAGTCATTACTATGATCCCATCCTCCCCACTTATGGCACCTGCACCTCCTGTGAAATAAAGCAATGCATTACGGGGTTACAAATTATTACTCACCAATGCAACAGTCCATCTCCTTGAGTTTCACAGAATTCTTGAAATCCCGGGAAGCTGCGATATAAGTCATATTCATCCCCTACTTGCGGTAGACTGGCAGATGCCTTGGTAGCTGCTACGACAGTGCCCAGTCCATACTATAGAAGAGAAAGGGTAAGGCTTACTCAAAGTTAAAATGACCTTTATGCATAATGCAGTTAGCTAGCGTCAAAGATGGATATACTGACAAGATACATGGTTAAATGCTACTAGCCTCATACCATGAATAGCAATCTCAGACGTTTTTTCTCAAAGTTTCCGGGATGTCACACGTGTCTTACTTACAGCAGTACACTCTTCACTACTTAAGCATTACGAAACTTCTATTCGAGTAAATAAACCAACCTCACGTAGAAAATAAGTCATACATTTTTTGTTGTTGACCCAATGTGACATTCACATTGACTTCTATACAAAATATCCTTGATGGTCGAAACAACTCCACCTGCTGGTGGCTGAGGGAGACAGGTTTTACGCTGAGTTGGGCCTCTCTGGTATTACTGTGTGAGGATTCTCGCTAGCGAGAAGTGGAACCTGGCGTGACCATCCTGAACACCCGATACAAAGCTCTTGCTTATGTTGTGTATAAATTATTTTTTGTTAGAATCTGTGTTAAAGCATTAGTTAGGCTTGATAAACGTAGCTGAAGCTACTATTACGAGACATATAGCTAGTTAGCTAACGTTAGCTGTTCCACGTTTTACATGCTGCAGACACAGTACAACTCGTTAGTCAGCTCACTACCTTCACAAATGCATCCACATCCTTGAAACCGGGACAAAACTCGTTGTCCACACCAGCTGGGTCTTCGTTAACAGATTGAGTATTATTTTGTTTGTCACTGTTTGAAGAATCCATCTCTAATTTCTGTACATGCGAGTGGCAGGAAGCAACCGCGCTTGGTTTTTCTTCTTCACCGTTGGGTTTTATGGGTAACACTAACATTAGATGAGCAATAGCGCCACTAACCGGACTGGAGTATAAAGCAGAGACAGAACGCACCATATTTTAGTTGTTTTGAGTAACTTTGAAAAATATATATAGCATATATCACTCACATACAATTAAACCCCCCAAATGACTAGAGTGCCCTTAGTAAAATACAATTGTTTGTTCTGTCCCCCATCTCCCACTGCTCAATAGCCTATGATCTATCAACTTGCACCCACCCTGTGTTGGCACTACTGTGAACTGCACAAATATTTTATTACGCTTTGTGTAGGCATAGGTTAATTAAAGGGCGGGCCTGTTTTTGTGGGCCCTGCATTCTATTTCTCTCCTCACACAAGTCCACAAGGCTGTTGTAATTAGAAGATTGTACCAGCGGGTGGCAGTGTTCATCTGAGAATTGTCCCCATCTTCCTCCATGTATATCAAAATGTACACAGATTTGCAGTTGTTATCGTAGATACAGCGAAATGCTTGTATTTCTAGCTCCAACAGTCCAGTAATACCTGGAAATACAAAACAATACACACATAATCCATAATCAAGTAAATAATAAGACATTAGGAAATATCAGAATGAGCAATGTCAGTCGGTAATATACAGTATACTGTATATTTTCCACACACACAAAAAGCTTCTTCCTCTCAAAGTTTGTGCACAAATTTGTTTACATCGCTGTTAGTGAGCATTTCTCATTTCACAAAACAATACATCCACCTGACAGGTGTGTCATATCAAGAAGCTCATTAAACAGTGTGATGATTACACATGTGCACCTTGTGCTGGGGACAATAAAAGGCAGTGTGCAGTGTAATGGCGATTGCATCGTCCCTGGATCTGTTGGATCGGTATGAGAATTGTAGTAGGTCTAGGGTGTCGGATAAGGTGGAGGAGATATGGTCCTTAACTAGCCTCTGAAAACACTTAATGATGACAGAAGTGAGTGCTATGGGGCGATAGTCATTTAGTTCAATTACCTTCGCTTTCTTGGGTACAGGAGCAATGGTCTTTCAGGTGTTAAAGTGGGCTCCTTTTGATCCACTGATCAATAGCATGTGCAGTGCAGCGCTCTGGGCATTGACACATTGACAAGTCATTATTTGGATCTGTGGTGTGTGGAGAGGAAACTTTTCTCTTCCACTCCTCTTCATATTGATCTTTGTACAGGGTCCTTTTCTCTTATTATCTTAAATAGATTTTCTTGTGTTTTATATATATTTCCACACTATACGGTTTGGATTGTACTGTGAAATTGTGAAAATTATGATAATGCCCTTTTAGTGTAAGAGCTGTTTGAAAAGATCGCCTGAAATGTCAGCCTGTTTCGGTGGGATGGACCTTTGGCCTGCCTGTTGACATCACCAGGCAGTAAATTATTTAATACACCAATATGAAAGAGTTCCAAACCTCTCTGCCAATTACAGCTAGTTTTCAGTTTTCCCTTCCCAACAATTTTATTTAACCAGGCAAGTCCATTAACAGATTCTTATTTACAATGACAGCCTACCCCAGCCTAACGAAGTTGGGCCAATTGTGCACAGAGTCCTATGGGACTCCTAATCACAGCCAGTTGTGATACAGCCTGGAATCAAACCAGGGTCTGTAGTGACACCTCTAGCACTGAGATGCAGTGCCTTTGACCGCTGTGCCACTCGGGAGCCCTAAGACCACTCCCAGACAGTCCTAGCAAAATTCTTGCTAGAGAAATCGCTTTTTTTCTAAGAAACTATTTTGTTTCTTTTTTTACGATGTTTTTTATTATTAAACAATCACTGTAAGGTACTTAATTGTTACCCGAAACATATTTGATATTGAGATAAAAACGGCTGCATTGGACATTTAAAAAAGCGTCTCTGCAACACTGGGTTGATAGATATTTCAGCACATAGAGTACCTTCATATGCTGTTTGTGAGAGGAAAGGGGCTGGACTTGAACATTGGACACATAAATAAAATCAAAAAAGTGTATTGGTTTAGCAGTAATTATAGCGGGAGCAGCACAATGCTTACGTTACTAGATCCTAACGATACAGTAAAATGTCAGACAATTCAAATGTAAGAAAAAAAATATTACAAAAAAAGACTTTCGTGGACAGACTATGTAACCATAAATTGTACTGCAGATCCATAGATGGTAGATTATCATGATGCAACGGGAGATAACGAGCAGCGTTAGTTCCCGTGCTTTGGATAAATCAAGATTTCGCAGGTGTTAGCGGTCGCGTTCCACTATTTAGACGTTGCATCATCAACCAATGGTTGTATGCCACGGTATCGACCGTGTCATTGACCGACAGAGTGCTATAATATATGATAAGGTTAGCTGATAGGTAAAATACCTATCCAGGCTTTGTAAGATCTGGCAACGTCTAAGCAGTCGAACGCAACCTGCATTTTTCTAATTTCGGAAGGGTAGGAGAAATTTGGCCCATAGACTTGCGGGTAACTTGCAAAAAGCTTTTCCTTCCGGTTCCGATCGTCGTTATATCTCTTCTCTTAACACCTATGGACCCAGAATTTAACCGAGCATCTGACCAATTACGCAATACTTTTGTTCTGCTTTAACCGAGATTAATGGACACATGGCTGTAATCCTGAAAAATTGTTATTGTAGTAGCATTATGCTTGTGTCCAGTACTATAATTTTCTTGTGATTGCAGTTATGCAATGTCTATGTGCATGTGTCAAAAATCTAATTTATCTTTTAAAAATAGGAAGACACAGAACAAAGTCTTTAATGGTACACTCATGTGTACTTTATGGAATGATCCTTTGGTCAACTGTTCAATGTCAGCAGACCAATATCATTAGTTGGACAAATCAGAAGAAAAATATGAATGAAATAAATACAGACTATTCTACTTTCTTGGTCAAAGTAGACTGCTATTATACAGTATAATTCACACAACTCAACAACAACACTGAAGAGAAAATCCTTTGTAAATCGTTTTCCTTTAATTTTTTGTTTTAGAAAACATAAATGCACCAAACAATATTGTACATGCACAGATTCAGTATACAAGATCAGCCAATTACTTTTCATCGTGAAAACATTCTTGATACAATCTCATGGAGATCACTTAACATTGTTTTAATACTGCAGTGTGAAACATAAAGACCAAGTGTTACTAACCAATTAACTATACAGTACTGTTTGATGTTAGTCTTTCCTTTTAATAATGCATTAGTCAAGCTCAATAAGTTTGAATCATGTTGTACAAATATAGTGCTATAAAAAACAGATGATCGGTTTTCCTAGTACCATTCATAAGGGGAAACTTTGCTGTCCGTTGACCAAATTGTCACAATATCACTCTGGTATAGTTAAGAATTGTTGAATTTAATGGGGATTGCATTCAAAATTAATATTGCATTTTGGAGACAAATCAAATGAAAGTTTCCTTCACAGTTTTAAACCCCTTTGAGAGCATTGGTCCATATCATAGTACATGGGAGCGACAGAGCAATCAAAATGTATTTCTAAACAAGTTAGAACTTATATGTTTATCTCTTTAAAGCAACACTTGACCTTTGTGTAGAATTGTCAAAACTAAAAAAGCATATAATCAAACATAAAAAAAACGAGATCTCCACAGTACTTACTGTATACATTACAAAACAAAGATGGAGGTGACCTTTCTGCATCAAGGACACAAAGTTCATAGACTGTATATTGTGAGTTTCTAATCAGTTAAACATTGAAATCAGTCATAAAGATACAGTTTCTTTGTAAACACTGGTTGGTTTGTAATGAAATAAAACTGAGAGTGTACAGATGAACCACGAGAAAGCCACAAAAACAAGCATATCAACAAAAACACATTACTCAAAGACAGCTCTCTTTAAGTTGCCAGCAGTGGTAATGAGATCTGATCTTATCATCCAACAAAGCCCTTTACAACTGTTGCCTTTTTTAAACGTATCCGTTGAACTTGGATCGTGCTCATTAGGGCACGCAATGGAAAACATTTTGCAATGTGAAGTGAAAAGAAGCCTTTCTTAGTCCAGGTAGTCCCTCCATGTTTGAGTTAGTTTTCTTCCATTTGGTGCTTAATAAACACAACTCAGTTTACACCATTGCAGATGTGCAACTTCATGGTGTTGTTATTCTATTTGAAAGTGGGCACAAAAATTTCCCAAATCTTTGATTGCCAATACAATAAATTATTTGGGGCTTTATAAAAATGACTCACTGGCCTTCCAAAAGACACCGTCATCTTTTTATTATTTTTTTATTACATTTTTTACTTCAGTTAATTTGGTAAATATTTTCTTAACTCTTCTTGAACTGCACTGTTGGTTAAGGGCTTGTCAGTAAGCATTTCACGGTAAGGTCTAAACTTGTTTTATTCGGCATTATGTGACAAATAAAGTTTGATTTGATCTGCGACACACAGAGAAGCACGGTAATATGCATCTATTAACACACACACACACACACACACACACACACACACACACACACACACACACACACACACACACACACACACACACACACACACACACACACACACACACACACACACACACACACACACACACATATATATTTCCATCCTGATGGAATCGTTCTGATTTAGCTCCTCTCACTGAATCCTGATACATTAATCTTCTGTGATGTCATAGAACCATTAGTCCTATGCCCTTTCCCATAAAGGCCCCTAGGCTCACTCTAATTTATTAATATGTTTTAATTGCTGCTAAATCATGGCAGATATCAGACTTTTCATTTGTCAAGTCAGAGCATTAAATAGACCACTGTATCATGTGCTGTCAGCCGTCTGATATAGCTGCTCTCTGCTTTATGACCAGTGAAGTTGGTGTGTAAAAGACCGAACACCTGAGCAGTTGAGGCTACACTGAAAAATATGTAGGGCCTATAATACAATACATAAGTTTCAAGAAAAGGCTAATTGAACCTTGAACAAATGATAGGCAAGTCTAGTACATATTTAACACAGCTGACTATAAGTCAATGTCATGCATGAGTTCCATATACAGTAAGGCTCCATGGATTTTCTTGGGGGTGAATGACTTTGTCTGCTTGGGTCTCAGCTAGTGGCTCAATTTCAATGTCAGACTAGCACATATGGCACAATTTTCACCACGCAACGGGCGAGCACTCTGGCACAAAATGGCTGCCGTGCATCACCCAGGTGGGTGTCATATTGGTAGTGGGTGAGGTGTGGTAAAGACAGTCCTCCTATTAAATGCAATCTATCCATCCACTGTAAGGTCAGTTTTTAGATTTTGGCTCATTATAGTTGTAAGGAGCCCTCGTGATACAATCAAGTCTCTACCACAATGACAAAATGAAAACATTGAGAAAATGGCTTGCACTCTCTCAAGCCGCTCTCGTCTTATGGGTTTCAGCACATAATTATACGATAATGATCACTTAAAGAGCTCTGAAATGCTGCACAACACTGACTATAAGTCAAGTGAAGCGATTTTCTTTGTCACACTCTTACACAGATCTTCAAAGGCACAGGCACAGGCAAATGGTTGTGTCTACTCAATGAGTAAGCAAGAGAACTTAACTTGGCTCAGCCAAACACCAGTAAAAGTTTTTGCTTCGATGACCACCTCAGAGTACGTCAAAATTACAAAAGTCAACTTCATATCGCAACCTTGAAAGTTTAAATGACAAGTATTATTACCATAGGTAATAACTTTCATAACTAGCTTTGAGTGTGACATGGCTTAATTACAAATGAAAATATGAAGGGGAAAAAAGCATGGCATTGCTAGCTTAACATTTAGCCTACAACTAAACGATTCAAACTACTTTGGCACATGAATGGAAGTAAGGCATTTGTATCATTCAGGGCTCCAAAAATTCAGAATAGCGCATTCATCTGAACATCCACCTAGAATGTACAATCCAAATAGATACCTTCAGAAGTTGACAGCACTTGAACAAACGCAATGTTCATCAAAACATGTGCCCAAACAACAACAAAAATGTCTTCCCAAATTCCCAAATGAATGCGCTTACTGTCTTGCCTCCAAAATGGATGGTCTCTACCATTACTTTCACACAGTTAGAAAAATGATAATTGTAGATGGGTCATTTGGAATGGAGCAGAGACAGCTTATTTGATCTGTAAACCAGATAGTAGCCTGACATTCTGTCACGATGTAGACCTGAATGTTGAAAATGCGATGCTGAGGAGCAGAGAGACAGGGGATGTGTTCAGACTCCAGGCCTTCGAGCCTCGAGCACTCATACCTAGAACAAAGCATAACACCAACATTAAGGATTTACGAAACAGAGAGAGATGATACCTCAACATAGTTATTTGCCCCATGTAATGTTATTTTTGTGTTTTTGTCCCTTCTATTTTTGTTCTTTTTAAAAATGATATATAATAGAGTGATAGATACCACTTATGAGATGCAGACAAATTGAAAGGTGAAGGGGTGGGACTAGGGAATCGAACCCTGGTCTCCAGGGGCGATATATGTAGTCCAGAGTTGGCAGCACTACCTCTAAACCAACTTGCACCACCCATGTAATTTTCACATGAATAATAATGCATTCCTATTAATATACATCCCTAGCTAATTGACACATGCCTTCAACACAGTATGTTACATAATCAAATATAACAATTAAGACCGAATGAAAGCTGACTCAAGAGAAAAAATAGGGCCAATTTGAAGCAAATTTGCTTCGCCCTAATACGGTTTGTGCTTCCACACAAAATAGGTGTTAAAGGAAAACAAAAAGTACAAATACAGGCTCTTTATTTCTTTATTTTCAGACAAAACAAATATAAAAAAGTAGAGGGGGACACACACTTCGTATCTGAATATAAATGTAATAAATAAGGCCAGTTTAGAATGCAATCCTCTCCATCCTTTTCAGTGGCTCAACACAGAATATCAATATGACAAAATATAGCTGCAAGCAACCATAGCTGGGTTCAAAATTCATGGCACCACAGCACCATTATCCGGACAAAATGGGATTCTCGATGAGCTACTTCTGTACTCCTTAAAGCTAGAAGCCTTAGTTGAAACAATAACAGAGCGGTCACCCCACCTCTGTTTTGGTAAAAAGCTGAGGGATTGGCCTGGAGAAATGTAACCACTCTCAAATTCATAGACAGAGCTATGTATACAATGACTGACCATCCACAATGTAAAAATTATATACTGAACAAAAATATAAATGCAGCAGGTAAAGTGTTGGTTTCATGAGCTGAAATAAAAGATTCCAGAAATGTTCTATACGCACAAAAAGCTTATTTCGCTCAAATTTTGTGCACAAATTTGTTTACATCCCTGTTAGTGAGCATTTCTCCTTTGCCAAGATAATCAATCCACCTAACCGGTGTGGCATATTAAGAAGCTTATTAAACAGCATGATAATTACACATGTGCACCTTGTGCTGGGGACAATAAAAGGCCACTCTAAAATGTGCAGTTTGTTACACAACACAATACCACAGATTACTCAAGTTTTGAGGGAGCGTGCAATTGGCCTGCTGACTGCAGGAATGTCCACCAGAGCTGTTGCCAGAGAATTCAATGTTAATACAATAAGCCGCCTCCAACGGCTGTTTTTGAGAAATTGGCAGTATGTCCAACTGGCCTCACAACCGCAGACCACGTGTTACCACTTCATTCCAGGAACTCCACATCTGGCTTCTTCCCCTACGGTATCATCTGAGACCAGAAACCTGGACAGCTGATGAAACTGTGGGTTTGCACAACCAAAGAATTTCTCCACAAACTGTCAGAAACTATCGGATAAATCCCGGTTTCAAATGTACCGGGCACATGGAAAACAGCGCGTATGGCATCGTGTGGGCGAGCAGTTTGCTGATGTCAACATTGTGAACACAGTTCCACATGGTGGCGGTGGGGTTATGGTATGGGCAAGCATAAGCTACGGACAAAGAACACAATTGCATTTTATCAATGGCAATTTGAATGCACAGAGATACCGTGACAAGATCCTGAGGCCAATTGTCGTGCCATTCATCCGCCACCACCACCTCATGTTCCAACATGATAATGCACAGATCCATGTCGCAAGGATCTGTACACAATTCCTGGAAGCTGAACATTTCCCAGTTCTTCCATTGCCTGCATACTCACCAGACATGTTACCCATTGAGCATGTTTTGGATGCTCTGGATCAACGTGTATGACAGCGTGTTCCAGTTCCAACCAATATCAAGCAACTTCACACATCCATTGCAGTGGAGTGAGACAACATTACACAAGTCACAATCAACAGTTTGATCAACTTTATGAGAAGGAGATGTGTCGCGCTGCATGAGGCAAACAGATGCATATCTGTATTCCCAGTCATGTGAAATACATAGATTAGGGACTAATGAATTAATTTCAATTCACTGATTTACTTATATGAACTGTAACTCAGTAAAATCTTTGAAATTGTTGCATGATGAGTTTATATTTTTGTTCAGTGTACTTTTAACCATGTTTTGAGGATATACCGTGTTGGTTTACATTTACATTCCTCCATTCCTCGGGGCATGGACTACAAGGTATTGAAATCATTCCACAGGGATAATGGCCCATGTTGACTCCAATGCTTCCCAAAGTTTGTGTCAAGTTGGTTGGATGTCCTTTGGGTGATGGACCATTCTTGATACACACAGGAAATTGTTGAGCGTGGAAAAACCCAGCAGCGTTGCAGTTCTTGACACACTCAAACCTGTGCGCCTGGCACCTACTACCATACCGTGTTCAAAGGACCTTAAATTGCATCTGAATGGCACACATACACAATCCATGTCTCAATTGTCTCAAGGCTTAAAAATACTTCTTTAGCCTGTCTCCTCCCCTTCATCTAAACTGATTGAATTGGTTTTACAGGTGACATCAATAAGGGATCATAGCTTTCACCTGGATTCAACTTGTCAGTCTATGTTCCTAATGTTTTGTACACTTAGTGAATATCATTCATTTATGTCTAAAAATCGATGTTGCAACTAGGGATTCTAACTTTAACACACCTGCCAACTCCATATCAAATAGATCATGCAATATGCTTTCGATGGATTTAAAAAAATGTTTAATGATGTTGACAACTGAACGTATTTTTTGCCAGAACCACTGGGCTGACCGACACCAAATTTGGTAAATAGCTTCTATGTGGACCCACGTCTTAAAACCCACGTCTTTATTTTCTAAGACTCTAGTTTAAACAACATGGCCATTATAAGCCAATAATCTTGCGTTAATGTTTTTTCCTGTCCAACAGCGCCACCTTGGGTAAAACTGAACCATACTCTACAGGTTAGCTAGACTCACATCGCTGATCATGTGTGCCAAAGTCAAACAGATCAATAGATATAAATATGTGCCTGTCGTAGAGCCACAGTATGGTTAATCTGCATGTGCTTTCACAATGTATCAATATAAATATCCATGTCAGATTCATATGCATTTATGTGTCAGGTCACACTCACTTCAATGTTTATTTGTCCATAGCTGCCATGTTGTTTGCGATAATAGCCGGAAAAATATTGTTTTTGGAGACCTTGGAGACCTTGGTCCATAGATGCTATATATCAAGTTTCATCAGGTCTGCCCAGTCCTTCCGGACTGCCCAGTATTTTCCACAAAATTCTGAATGGCAGAATATCCCTCATGGCGGACCTATGTACCTATGTACTTTGCGACTCTAGGTCAAACGGGGTGAGGGGCATTTTCAATTGTGTGTTATAGCGCCACCATCTGGCTAACTGGCATAGCATTGCATGAGAGGGTGTGGACTATAAGCCTTTACCATCATGCCAAGATGCACCCTCCTAGGCCTTACCATCTCACAGACATTTGCATGTTCATTTTCTGTGATGGAAGAACCGGTTTAAAAATAATGACAATAGGATTTCTCAAAGGTTTGCTGCTCGAACTCCTTATAATGAACTTCAACAAAAACAATAAACAGTGCCTGCTCTAGCCTTTTGTGGGCCCCAAGCGAGCTTCGCTGCTTGAACCTCTAATTAGCATTTAAAGGAAAGGAAGAGGTCTCCTCCTGTAGTCTCCCAGGAAGGTAATATAGTATCCAGTGAGAAGGGAAGTGAAACTTAGTGACATAGATAGATTGTGCTGCATATTTCAGCAAAATATGAGATTTCGGAGCCTAAAAGAGAAAAGTCACAGAGGAGGACAAACTGTCTTGGCTAGGTTATCAAGTTCCTAAATGACTTTCTGTTGAAAAACTGTTTTCATCTTGATGGAAATAGTGTTTCCAGGGCCATCTCAGCTGTAACTACCTGATGGTAATAGAATGGCAATATGCACTCACATAATATAATATATAATAATATAGATGTAACTCGTTTTGGATATAAGCTGAGACAAGACTCTTGGTCCCTCTGAACTTGCTTCTCCTTTGTGAGCAGAACGTATTAAATCTACGAAAGACTCCGGTCAATCTCTTCTTTGAATCACCACACACGGTCTACACATATTTCCAAGATCCATCCATTTCTAATAACCTGCCCCTGTCCCGATGGGGATTGAAACATCACATTATGTCACATTAAGTTTGTCCAAGGGCCTATCGTATTTTGTTAATATCTTCATTAACAAATACAGTACCAGTCAGAAGTTTGGATACACCTACTCATTCAAGGGTTTTTCTTTATTTTTACAATTTTTTATATTGTAGAATAATAGTGAAGACATCAAAACTATGGAATAACACATGGAATCGTGTAGTAACCAAAAAAGTGTTAAACAAATCAAAATTCTTGCCTTGATGACAGCTTTGCATACTCTCAACCAGCTTCATGAGGAAGTCACCTGGAATGCATGTGCCTTGTTAAAAGTTACTTAATGCGTTTGAGCCAATCAGTTGTGTTGTGACCAGGTAGGGTTGGTATACAGAAGATATCCCTATTTGGTAAACGACAAAGTTCATATTATGGCAAGAACAGCTCAAATAAGCAAAGAGAAACGACAGTCCATCATAACTTTAAGCCATGAAGGTCAATCTGGAAAATTTCAAGAACTTTAAAAGCTTCTTCAAGTGCTGTTGCAAAAACCATCAAGTGCTATGATGAAACTGGCTCTCATGAGGACTGCCACAGGAAAGGAATACCCAGAGAGTTACCTCTGCTGCAGAGGATAAGTTCATTAGAGTTTCCAGCCTCAGAAATTGCAGCCCAAATAAATGCTTCACAGAGTTCAAGTAACGGACACATCTTAACATCAACTGTTCAGAGGAGATTGCGTGAATCAGGCCTTCATAGTCGAATTGTTGCAAAGAAACCACTACTAAAGGATACCAATAAGAAGATGGGACTTGCTTGGGCCAAGAAACATGTGCAATGGACATTAGACCAGTGGAAATCTGGCTTTTGGTCTGATGATTCCAAATCTTAGATTTTTGATTCCAACCGCCATGTCTTTGTGAGATGCAGAGTAGGTGAACGGATGATCTCCGCATGTGTGGTTCCCACCGTGAAGCATGGAGGAGGAGGTGTGATGGTGTGGGGTGCTTTGCTGGTGACACTCTCAGTGATTTATTATGAATTCAAGGCACACTTAACCAGCATGGCTACCACAGCATTCTGCAGCGATACACCATCCCATCTGGTTTGGGCTTAGTGGGACTATCATTTGTTTTTCAACAGGACAATGACCCAACACACCTCCAGGCTGTGTAAGGGCTATTTGACCAAGAAGGAGAATGATGGAGGACTACATCAGATGACCTGGCCTCCACTATCACCCGACTTCAACCCATTTGAGATGGCTTGGGATGAGTCGGACCGCAGAGGAAGGAAAAGCAGCCAACACGTGCTCAGCATATGTGGGAACTCCTTCAAGGCTGTTAGAAAAGCATTCCAGTTGAAGCTGGTTGAAAGAATGCCAAGAGTGTGCAAAGCTGTCATCAAGGCAAAGGGTGGCTACTTTGAAGAATCTAAAATGTAAAATATATTTTGTTTGGTTTAACACTTCTTTGGTTACTACATGATTCCGTTATTTCAGTTTTGATGTCTTCACTATTATTCTACAATGGAGAAAATAGTTCAAATAAAGAAAAACCCTTGAATGAGTAGGTGTTTCCAAACTTTTGACTGGTACTGTATATTTTCGCTGAACCCAGATCAGTTAATGCTTTACATTATGAGCAGCTTACTTAGTTTGTGGATGCGGATGGGATCTGTGGCTGGGCCAAGCCCTCCCTCGCTCAGCGACCTTATGTGGATGACATAGTCTTCATTGTCAACGAGGGTCAGCTCGGCTGTGGAATTGTTTGTCAAGAGCATGTTCTCTTCCTTATGTTTCAGACTCCTGTAAGACAGCTGACGGGGGGAAAAATAGAAAACATGGAGTAGCATTCTTCATAATCAGCAAGTTGATTGGTGAAAAATTAGGATGGGATTTATCATTAGAAACTATACTGGGTGATGGACCAGACGACCACATAAGCTATGTGATTCTTCCTGGACATGTATCAGAAATAACTAAAAGATGTAGGTACAGCAGAAATATGTAGTACAGCAGATATTGATAAATATGTAGCTGGACTAATTTGCCATTACTAGTTTGGAAATAAGTGGGAAGTTTGAGGATAATATGAACTCACTTGGTAACCGGTGACCTCTGACTCTGTTTCCATGGCTACCACCGGCTCCCAGTATATAGTGATCTGGGAGCCAATCAAGGTCCACTCAACATTTAGAGGAGGTTGTCCGGGTGCTGTTGGACACAAGCAGCATTCTGTCGTTAAGTTTCTTTGTAAGTTACCATAACCAGTCATGACCTCACCCAGTCATCTTCACCAGTCATAGTGTCTCTATGGCTTGGCTCATTCTACTCTACACACTTTTCTCCTGACAGCTACCCACCATGCAGTTAAAATGTACCCTTTAAATAAGAGCTATTTCCCAACCACTGCCGTAACGCCCTCCTCTGTCCTCCCCACTTGGCATTAATTAAAAAGAATGGTGAACACTAATCCTCTGTCCACAACAAATTTGTCCAGTTTATTAATACATTTTCCCTTTTGCTGAGCAATTGATGGAATTACCTCCATTTACCGTCTAGGCCAGTATTGTAGTAGACACCTACGTGATTTCTTGGTGGTGGCGTTGATGGCGGGGAGGAAAGGGCCAGTACCAGCTGTGTTGAAAGCGCTGACTGTGAGAAAATACTGAGTGTTTCGCCCTAAGCCACTAACAGTGACCGATGTTTGACTCCCAGGTACCCTCACTTTCCCCATCGTCTCTGGCTTGGTGTCATCCTCCCAGTACACCACCTGTTGAAATTGGAGGAAATGGGAGTTTATCTTTTCATGTATTACTTGAATAGGGACAGAAGCAAACACATTGACACACTGAATAAACAACCATCCGATGCAACAGACTTGTGGACATATGGAGACATCTCAAACTGGGGATTTGGTTTATGCTAATATCTGAGCTCTGGTTGGCTATATGCCTTTTACTCCCGCCTCGCTTAAGGTAATTATTTTCATGAATCCCGAAGGGTGATACTTTAAGCAAGAACTTGGTAAAGGTTAGGTTTAAGGTTAAGTTTAGGGCAGTGCTGCCAACTCTCAGGCATTTTGGAGTGAGACACACACATTTGATCCTCTTCACACGCCACACCTCTTATTTCTCACGCATTGAAAAAAGTACTGCTTTTATTTTCTATTTAATCCAGTGTATATTCAGTGTATTCACATTTCAACCGCGGCATCTCAACCTGGGAGATACTTCAGCTTCCTGCCATCGCACTGTGAACCGTGTCACATTGAGGCTTGTGATTGGTTTAGTAAGGGTCAGGTACAAATGGTGATTGGATACGTGTTTGTAAAAAAACACCTCCCACGATTGTGGAAGGCAGCCACGACAGACTGGACAAGCACCTTCGTTCTACGCTGAACAAAGTTTATGAACTCAATTCTCAAAGAGCAGCACAACAACTTGTAGCACTGTTTTGTACACATAATTATAAACAAATGGATTTGCTGTCACAACCTGCCCCTGTCGCAAAATGCTTCCCTTTGACAGCATGCAATAATATAGCCTACCATAGTGATTTAATTCACCACTTGCATTAGCCCAGATCCATGGTGTCTTTCACAATAATGTATTTGGTCTAAGTCATCCCCTACAATGGGCTAAATATGTGAGCCGCTTCAGGAAACTAGGCGTATGTCGCAGGTCACTACTTCACAGGAGAGCCATTTGAACATAAACTTTTTTTTGTTGGCAGAAATGCCTTCTGAACATGTGAACTTTCATGTGCCTTAATAACAAACTTGTATGCCATCTGTAAATACGAATAAAATTGTTCAATTACGAGCCTAGTTGGTTTAGCCACTTAAAAAGACACCAACCTTCCCGCTAGCCATGATTGGCTAAGATAATGAGTGGGCTGAAAATGCTGAGAGATGAGTTTGGATTGGTCTGCCATATAGCATGCTTCTGTCTTTTTGAAGGGCTCTCCAGTAATAGTACCAAAAGATTCAAAGGCCATTTCCTCAAAAGTGAGTTTAAATGTTTATCAACTTTCAAAGCAAAATTACTTTCCCATTGTTCCTCAACTGTAGTGTATGATACACCATTGTATGATAGTCTAATTTTATCCAATGTAAAAAAAAACATCTCAAATTTTGTTACATAAGACCGATTTGAGTCGGTCGGTCACATATAGACTAATTGGTGTGCCTATCTTAGCAAGAACACTACTGTTATACGCCATAGTTTTACTATTTCACTTCTTACCAATTTTGCTGGTGTAATTAAATGTGAAATCTGATATGCCAACTTGTCTTTGAATGGATCTTTTTTTTTTTTTTTTTTTTTTTACAATTCAATGAGGGCTATTCAATGAGGGCTATTTATTTTTGTACTCATTTATGGGCAGTGCTGAATATAGGTTACATCATAAAATGAGAATAGGTTATATTGAAATGCCCCTTGTCCCAAATATCCTGTTTTGTCATTTTAGTATTGTGCACAAGTTGCTAGACAGATGTGGTAGGTATGAATGCAAAACATGTTGCCTATGTACAGAAAGATGATAGAAAGGTTTTGAAAATCAGCCTCAACCACCTGAAGATTGATATTCATTAGATATTTTTGAATGTGGGGTAATTTGTAGAAATCAAATGTCACATGTTTAAATCCCCAGTATTTGGAAGACATAGATCAGGGGTGGCCAACCTTCTTGGGGAGCTTCCTCTATGCAGGAATTTATCCCTATTTTAAAGGAATAGTTCACCAATTTAATTACATTTTAACTTGTTTATTTCTTATGAACAAGGGGAGACTGCAATCCATCCTATGGTTAGCCACGGCCACCAACCGTTAATGTTAGCATTTTCCACCAGTTGGCAGTCTCCAAATTTCATGTCCAAATAATCTTAAAGAAACTTAAAACCAAGTCGTTGAGATTTGAGTGTGTATTCAATTTTAAATGAATCCTGATTTTTTAAAAAATGTATTCCACCCTGGTCATGGCCAAAGCTGTGTGAAAATATACAGAATTGCAGAAAATTTGCTTTTGGGTGGATTTATGATAGCTTGGAGTGAGATTTCCTATCTTCAGAAGTTGGCAGCCCTGGTTTGGTGTTTCTGGCCCAAAAACACAGACCGTATTATGTGTTTGTGGTGTTGAGTACAGGTGACAGGAAGTAAAAAAAGCAGGTAGATCAGCATTTTGCTTTGTATTCTTTAAAAGGGCCAAAGTGCTCTCGGGATGCTGCTGTGAAGGCCTGTATAATTTACCACACAAGTCATCCAATTAAATCAGCCGTTACCATGGAAACATGCCGTTTTGAAGTTGAGGCTTTGAGGTACACTGTGGGTGACGACAGGCATTGTAATTGTGTTGCACAAACTCGCTGTTTCATTTACATTTAAAACAGGAAATATACCTCGTAGCCGAGAACTCTTTCAGGAGTAAAGGATAGAGCCTGCCAATTCACTTCAATTTCTGAGGCGGAAACACTTCTGGCCCAAACTCCCCCTGGCATACCACTCGGCTCTGAAAAGACACAACCGAGGAGAGTTTCACCTATTATTGAGAAACAACCAAGGCAAACGACTCTACAGACAAATACAACCCCTTTCAAACAAACATTTATGATCCTTCAGTTTATTGCAGTGGTCACCAACCTTTTCTGAGTCAAGATCACATTCTGAGTGAAAATGCATGCCGAGATCTACCGCTTTTTATTAACATGACTTAAAAAATGTAAGCCTAAGCAACAATAACCAATTAAAAACAGTACTGTTGCAATGAGGTTTGTGCAGTAAGCTATAGGCTCAATACATTAAAACAGCATACTGGCTTTGCATGAATTTGTCTGCCAATGCATTGTTGTTCGGGACATTCTTTTAAAATTCTATTTCAAAATTTGAGGTAGGCTATATGATCACACCGGTAATATATCCATTGTTGTATGACTTGTGAGGCACAGCTGAGTGAGCACACATTTAAATAATTTGCTTTTTATTTTACTGGGCTGATGGTGCCTGCATCTGATGGTCAGTCTCAGCGGAGGGAAAGAGCAGCAGAGTGAGGGACATCTCTCAACATCCCTCCGCTCTCCCTTTCCTCCACTGACACTGACCAAAAAGGGACACCGTCTTCCAGCTGATGGTGAAACTCGGGTCGCACCGTACAAATCCATGCTGTTACTCCTATGAACAGAGAAAGTCAAATATTCCTTGATATTACAAAAGACCCAAGCCGCTAATAATAACAACAACGCAAGCCTTTATACTCTTTCCAATTCATTCATTACTGCTGCACTGCTTGTTGTAGCGCTGAGTGGAAATAGGAAGAACGTGCATTTTATGGGTTATAAAAGTGTAAAATACAAAGTGTTGACAGTGCTGAGTAAGATCTTAAACATTAACTCACTCAAAAACAGCAGCTCTTTGCTGTATTCATTGACAGTCTCTCTCATGGTTTTAAACGTTAGGAATCTCACAGTATATCAATTTTGCCATAGTTTTCTTTTATGCCTGCTAGGTTCCTGCAGACTCGGTCACCTGAGCAATCTGATTGGCCAGCGGTGGCATAATGCACTTGACCTACCACCAACAGCCCGTCATGCTGGAGTGTCATGTTAGGATGAGCCTGCAGGAAGGGTACCACATAAGGGAGGAGGATGTCTTCCCTGTAACGCACAGCATTGAGATTGCCTGTAATGACAACAGGCTCAGTCTGATGATGCTGTGACACCGCCCCAGACCATGACGGACCCTCTACCTCCAAATTGATCCCGCTCCAGAGTACAGGCCTCAGTGTAACGCTCATTCCTTCGACGATAAACACGATTCCGACCATCACCCCTGGTGAGACAAAACCGCGACTCGTCAGTGAAGAGCACTTTTTGCCAATCCTGTCTGGTCCAGCGATGGTGGGTATGTGCCTATAGGCGACGTTGTTGCCGGGGATGTCTGGTGAGGACCTGCCTTACAACCGGCCTACAAGCCCTCAGTCCAGCCTCTCTCAGCCTATTGCGGACAGTCTGAGCACTGATGGAGCGATTGTGCATTCCTGGTGTAACCCGGGAAGTTGTTGTTGCCGCCATCCTGTACCTGTCCCGCAGGTGTCATGTTCGGATGTACCGATCCTGTGCAGGTGTTATTACACGTGGTCTGCCACTGCTAGGACGATCAGCTGTCCGTCCTATCTCCCAGTAGCGCTGTCTTAGGCGTCTCACAGTACGGACATTGCAATTTATTCCCCTGGTCACATCTGCAATCCTCACACCTCCTTGCAGTATGCCTAAGGCACGTTCCCGCAGATGAGCAGGGACCCTGGGCGTCTTTCTTTTGGTGTTTTTCAGAGTCAGTAGAAAGGTCTCTTTAGTGTCCTAAGTTTTCATAACTGTGACCTTAATTGCCTGCCGTCTGTAAGCTGAAGGTGTCTTAACGACCGTTCCACAGGTGCATGTTCATTAATTGTTTATGGTTCATTGAACAAACATGGGAAACAGTGTTTAAACCCTTTACAATGAAGATCTGTGAAGTTATTTGGATTTTTCCAAATTATCTTTGAAAGACAGGGTCCTGAAAAAGGGACGTTTCTTTTTTTGCTGAGTATATTAACTTTGGTACTTTATTTAAAGTAACTGTCCAGTGAAAATCTCATTTTTAAAAGTTAATATTATGTTAATTCATACCCAAATAATGTTGTTGATTCATCCTATACTTGTATTTGTGGCCAAAGCATAAATTGGATTTAAAAAACACACTTCACAAATCCCACTTCAAACTCGTATCTCAAACAGACATTTAAAAAAATGTTTGCCATTTCCTCGTAAATGATGATGTCATCTTCCTGAAGAGGATGAGCTGGCCAATCAGCTGTCTACTCAAATTCATATTTTTTATGACTGGTATATGCCCACACCCTTCCAACACAGAAAAGTTCCTTTTTAACCTACTTAATTCCCATTTTGTTGGATGGAAAACTATTTCACTCATATTTAAAATAATTATATAATTATATATAAATATATTTAATAGAAATTAGGAAACAGTGGACAGTTACTTTAAGATAGTCCCCTATAGATGGTTTATAGATATTCAACAAACTAAACTAGCTATCCACTAACCCTAACTCTAGCTCTAATTCTTGCATGTTGTTGTATTTCAAATTAACAGAGTTGCAGTTGATAGTTTGTTGATATTTTGAGCATTTGTAGACCATGTTTAGGGGGCTATCCAAATAAAGTGGGGTACCCTTTGTTTAGATTGATTTATAGTTACATTTGAGTATATTATCATAATGTGCACCTCCCTAACACAACAATGCATTCTTTCAATATGTGAACTGGGGTTGTGTCTGAAATAGCACCCTATGGCTCAGGTCAAAAGTAGTGCACTATATAGGGAATAGAGTGCCATTTTGGACACACCGTTCAACAGTCTGTCACACCCTGGTCAGTTTCACCTGTCCTCGTTATTGTCTCCATCCCCTCCAGGTGTCGCTTCTTTCCCACAATGTATTTATCTCTGTGTTTCCTGTCTCTCTGTGCCAGTTCATCTTGTACGTTTCCAAGTCAACCAGTGTTTTTCCCATTCTCCTGCTTTTTGCATTCTCCTTTTTCTCATCCTCCCGGTTTTGACCCTTGCCTGTTTCTGGACTTTGTACCCGCCTGCCTGACCATTCTGCCTGCCTTGACCACGAGCCTGTCTGCCACTCTGTACCTCATGGACTCTGATCTGGTTTTGATCTTTTGCCTGTCCATGACCATTCTCTTGCCTACCCCTTTGGATTAATAATCATTGTAAGACTCCAACCATCTGCCTCCTGTGTCTGCATTTGGGTCTCACCTTGTGTCATGACAGTACGAACTGGCCATGACAGACCCAGCAGACTTGGAGCAGCTCCACCACGCTGTCTCCCTACAGGGAGCCACCATTGGGATACATCAGGAGTTGCTACAGGGCCTTTTGGAAGGGCTCAGTTCCTTGACGGAATGCCACGACCATGGGTTTAAGGCTATTATGGAGCAAATCAGGGCGTTAGCTCAGACTGTCTGCCACCTCTGAAAAACCCCAACCACCCAGTAATTTTTCCCCCTATCTGTGGTGAGTTGGTATAGCCTATCCCGACTCCCTGTGAACCCCGTTTACCTCCTCCAGAGCGATATTCGGGGAATCCTGGTGCCTGCCGGTGTTTTCATTCTCAGTGGTCGCTTATTTTTGAGCTATAGCCATCTTCGTTTTCTTCAGACCGATCAGAGATAGCGTATATAATTACACTAATGTCAGGAAGGGCGCTCTCCTGGGCTTCGGCAGTTTGGGAACAACAATCTGCCATTTGCGGGTATTTGGAGGAATTCATTGCAGAGGTGAGAAGTTTTTGAGTCTCCGGTATCTGGGAGAAAGGCAGCCAGCAAATTGCTTGACTTGCGTCAAAACTCCCGTAGTGTGGCAGACTACACGGTGGATTTTCACGCGTTGGCCGCCGAGAGTGCCTGGAATCCGGAGTCTCTTTTTGATACTTTTCTGCACGGATTATCTGAGGAGGTTAAGGATGAGCTAGCTGCTTGGGAACTGCTGTTGGATCTCGACTCCCTTATCGCCTTAACCATTAAAATTGATGGACGCCTAAGGGAACACAAGATTGAGAGGATGTCTGGTCTCGGGCACACTCGTGCACCTAATATGGCGCGTTCACCTCCTATGGAATCCGGAAGTTTCTGAAGGTAGCTCTTCCGAGAGGAATCGAAGCCACCCGAGCTCTCACGTGAATCTACGATGGGTGAGTTGGATACTCCTGAGCCTATGCAGTTGGGAAGAACTAGGCTATCAGTTTGGGAGCGCTCACAGAGGATGAATAATAACCATTGTCTGTACTGTGGAGGGGCAGGACATTTTATAGCTACCTGTCCTATTAGGAAACCCTTGTCTCTAGTGGGTACCAGTACTATGGGGAGTCAGACTGGGAGTTCCCTAATTCCTATCACCCGCACACCCCTTTTTGCTCTTGTGCTGTTGGGAGACCAATCTAAGTCTCTCCGAGTGCTCATTAACTCTGGGGCTGATGAATGTCTTCTAGATGCCACGATAGCTTCGTAGCTTGGTATTCCCACTCAGCCTCTCTCTGTGCCCATGGATGCTAGGGCACTGGACGGCCGCTCTATAGGGGAAGTCACCTATAGTACTGTGCCCGTTCAATTACTAGTTTCTGGTAACCACAGTGAGACAATTTAGTTCCTCCTCATTACCTCTCCCCATGTTCCGGTGGTTTTGAGATTTTTCTGGCTTCAAAAGCCCAATCCGATGATTGATTGGACCGCAAGCTCCATCCTGGGTTGGAACCCATTTTACCATTCCCACTGCCTTCAAGCAGCACAGCCTTCCTCAAGTCATCTTCCTCAGGATGTTAGCAAGACTGTGGATGTCTGCTATCCCCACAGAATACCATGACCTCCTGGAAGTGTTCAGTAAGGCATGTGCTACTTCCTTTCCCCCGCGCCCTCCTTATGATTGTGCCATTGATCTTCTCCCAGGCACTACACCACCTTGGGGTTGATTTTGTATTCTCTGTCTGGACCAGAGACCAAAGCTATGGAGGAGTACATAGAGGAGTCTCTGTCCACTGGGGCCATCCGTCTGTCTGCATCTCCTGCCGGCGCAGGGTTTTTCTTTGTGGAGAAGAAGGACAAGACCCTGCGTCTGTGCATTGACTACCGGGGACTTAATGACATTACTGTCAAGAATCTTTACCCCTTACCTCTCCTTGGCATTTGAACCTCTCCAGGGGGCCATCATATTTACTAAGTTGGACCTTTGAAATGCCTACGACTTGGTTCGGACACAGCCAGTGGACATTATGAGTACCAAGTCATGCCATTTTGATTCACCAATGCCCCTGCTGTCAACCAAGTTTTTTTCCCGTTCTTCTGCTTTTTGCATTCTCCTTTTTCTCGTCCTCCCGGTTTTGACCCTTGCCCGTTTCTGGACTTTGTACCCGCCTGCCTGACCATTCTGCCTGCCTTGACAACAAGCCTGTCTGCCACTCTGTACCTCCTGGACTCTGATCTGGTTTTTACCTTTTTGCCTGTCCACGACCATTCTCTTGCCTACCCTTTTGGATTAATAATCATTGTAAGACTCCAACCATCTGGCCTCCAATGTGTGCATTTGGGTCTCGCCTTGTGCTTTAATACAGTCAAACAGTCAGGATACATAAAATAAATCCTATCATACCCTTTCAAATAAGTGGTTGTGGAAACCAATGAAGCAAGGAAAGGACATTTTTTTGGAACTGTTGGAGTATACATGGTTTATCTCTCACCTTCCTCTGCAGAGTAGATGGTGACCACGGGACTGAACGGGCCCTGCCCTTTGCTGTTATAGGCTCCCACCTTCACGTGGAAGGGTGAGAAGGGAGCGATGCTGTCGTTCCGGTACACATAGCGGGATGCCCCTGGAGCAGAGGTGGCGACGTGGGTCCAGGTCATCTCACCGAGGCCACGGAACGCGATAATGTAACCGAAGCTCTCACCGTTCTGCAGTTCCTCAGGAACAGGCTGGGAGTGAAACACAACTATAGTGATATTAAAACACATACAAAACACACATTCAGCGAGTCATCACGCCAGACACCATCACATCCAATCTCACAACCATGACCTTCAAATTTGTTTTCTTTGCTACCTGACTATAATTGAAATGAGCAAGAAAAGCAGATATTAAAACTATTGGGCGCATTATACATACTGCAGCCTTTTTAATGGAACGTTATTCCCACAGTTCTTGAAATTAAATATTTTCAATAATAGGTGAAGAGTAGAATTCTTAATGTATTTAGCTTATATCATCATTACATTATTTGTTTGGCACTTATGATGCCTAAACATTTTATCTGATGTAACTTTGCAGTACTGCAGTTTTGCAACAGTGTGGGATTTCCAAGGTTCTGATTTGATTGAATTGTACCCTTTTAATCATTCAAAGTATCATGAATTGAAAACAATTCATCTGTCAGGTGGCATGTTCTGCATTTGTTTGCCAAGGGCTTATACGGGCGCCTCAACTAAGGAATTACAACCACTGCTCTGGAGCCACATTTCAACAGCTCTGGATTTACAACACCCACAAGCCAACTAACTGATTTAATGTAAAATAATAAGCACCTTATTAAATGATATACAAGTAAGGACAACAGTTTCACTTTAGCGGGGCAGCAGGTAGCCTAGTGGTTAGAGTGTTGGACTAGTAAACAAAAGGTTGCAAGATCAAATCCCTGAGCTGGCTGACAAGGTAAAAATCTGTCATTCTGACACAGTTAACCCACTGTTCCTAGGCCATCATTGAAAATAAGAATTTGTTCTTAACTGACTTGCCTTATTAAATTAAGATAAATAAATTAGAGGAGACTGGAACAAATGACGACTTACCTCCCATGTAACAACCAACTCTGATCTGCTGCCGCCCCCTCCTCCAACATCAGTGGGTGCAGCATCAGGAACTACACAACAGAGACCATGTTTATGACAACACTAGTCTGGCACATGTCTTTTGTTTCAGATAGCTTGAGACATTTGTATTGACAAAGCTATTTGAAGCAGATCTGGGTTCAAATAATATTTGTTTTACTTTATACTTTGAACATTTGATTGAGCCTGTCTGGAGTTCCAGATGGTTGGGGTTTTTGGGACTTCCAATTCCATTGGTTCCACTGCGCCAGACAAGCTCGTTTAACCACGGCTTAATAAGAATCTTTTAGATAAAAAAATACTGTTTGAGCTCGGGCCCGATTGGAGGAGGGTTGTATCCAACAGCTGGGTCATTCCAACAGTTGACTGCCTTTTGGGTAGTGTAATTTGCAAATACAAAACTTTCACCTATGACATTCTGTTATAGAACATTTGATAAAGTAATAAAGAAAAATGTATAAAGTAAGTGCCAATTAACAGGGTTGACGTAACAGGGTTTAAGTTCATCTTAAATTAGCCATAACTCTTGTGACATGGAGAATGGAAGCTTGCTGTGTGCAACAGGGAGGGGCAATTGAATGCAAGTTTCACAAAAAATGTAATTGCTAAAACATTTCTAGCCTATCTACGTATCTATAGGAAACAGGGTTGATGTGTTATTGTCATCCGTCTCAGTTTTCCACCACAAAACACCAGAAGATCCAACTCACCTGCTTTTACACTATGATTTGACTACTAGATGTTCAATGTTTAAAAAAAATAAAAACAATTGGGGAATAGTATCACCATATTAAAATGAGAGTTCAGTTCACTTAACAGCGTTGGCCTTAAAATGAGGGACAAAGCAAAATTAATCACGTGAAATAAATAATAATCTTCAGAAATTACGTTGAAACTCTTCTAGAAGTCAGAAAAACATGCGGGACATGTCAAAATACAGATTTTTAGCACTTTAACAAGTCTTTATTCATATTGAAAATCTGATTTATTAATTTTCCATGTGGTCTATATTAAAGTAAGTTATTTCAGAAGCTAGTGGATTCATTACTTACAAACAGCTGCAAATCCCAATAAAACTACACCACGTTTTGAAGTTCACTTGCTTTGTATAATAACACTATCATGACTCTAGCAAAGATGTTTAGTGGGTCAGAGTTCAGATTTTTTTTAGTCTCATTGCACAAACTTTTGCTAGCAAGTTTCTCACGCTGGCTGTAGCCGGGTGAGGGGCAGGCCTGTCCGGGCAAGTCCAGGAGGGTTGCCGAGCAACCTGCGCCTCGGAAAAGATCAACATCTGCATGGTTTGCACTAGTTACCACAACCACAAAGTCAAAATGTAATAATTTAATGTTAGGGTTAGGCAAATGTTAGCAGTGTGGTTAAGATTAGCGCTAAGGTTAGGGCTAGATTTAAGAAAATAAATTGTAGAAATAGGGGGGGTTCATGACTTGTGGCAACTAGTGGCGACCCATCTGCATCGTCCATGCTATCCGGGATCCTTGGGACGTCTCTGCATAGCGCGACAAATCGCCGTGATTCAATGCTAGGTTCGGACAAAGCAAGAAATGTAAAGAGAAGCAACTGTCATATCAGTGCTTGACTCGGGATGAGAGGTGCAGGAGCAGTGGCGACCCGTCATTCAGGGCAGGGGCAGAGCCCCACCTATTTTGAGCCCCACCTGTTTTGCTAAAACAAAAAAATATATATACAGCACCAGTCAAAAGTTTGGACACACCTACTCATTCCAGGGTTTTTCTTAGTTTTTAGTAATTTACCTAATTTTTTAAAATAATAGTGAAGACATCAAAACTATGAAATTACACATAGGGAATCATGTAGTAACCAAAAAAGTGTTAAACCAATCAAAATATATGTTGGATTCTTCAAAGTAGCCACCCTTTGCCGTGATGACAGATTTGCACAATCATTTAATTCTCTCAACCAGCTTCACCTGGAATGCTTTTCCAACAGTCTTGAAGGATTTCCCACATATGCTCAGCACGTGTTGGCTGCTTTTCCTTCCTCTGCGGTCCAACTCATCCCAAACCATCTCAATTGGGTTGAAGTCGGGTGATTGTGGAGGCCAGGTCATCTGATTCAGCCCTCCACCACTCTCCTTCTTGGTCAAATAGCTCTTACACTGCCTGGAGGTGTGTTGGGTCATTGTACTGTTGAAAACCAGATGGGATGGCTTATCGACGCAGAATCCTGTGGTAGCCATGCTGGTTAAGGGTGCCTTGAATTTAAAAAAAATCACTGACAGTGTCACCAGCAAAGCACCCCCACACCATCACACATCCTCCTCCATGCTTCACGGTGGGAATCACACATGAGGAGATCATCCGTTCACCTACTCTGCTTCTCACGAAGACACGGCGGTTGGAACCAATAATCTCCATTTGGAATCATCCGACCAAAGGACAGATTTCCACCAGTCTAATGTCCATTAATTGTGTTTCTTGGCCCAAGCAAGTCTCTTCTTCTTATTGGTGTCCTTTAGTAGTGGTTCCTTGCAGCAATTCGACCATGAAGGCCTGATTCACGCAGTCTCCTCTGAACAGTTGATGTTGAGATGTGTCTGTTACTTGAACTCTGTGAAGCATTTATTTGGGCTACAGTTTTTGAGGCTGGTAACTCTAATGAACTTATCCTCTGCTGCAGAGGTAACTCTCTGGGTCATCCTTTCCTGTGGCGGTCCTCATAAGAGCAATTTTCATCATAGGCACACCTTCCAGGTGAAGTTGGTTAAGAGAATGCCAAGAGTGTGTAAACCTGTCATCAAGGCAAAGGGTGGCTACTTTGAAGAATCTCAAATAGAAAATATATTTTGATTTGTTTAACACTTTTATGGTTACTACATGATTCCATATGTGTTATTTCATAGTTTTGATGTCTTCACTATTTTTCTGGGGTATCTGTACTTTACTTTATTTTTTTGCAACTTTTACTTTTACTTCACTAGATTTCTAGACAATAATGTACTTTTTAATGTATACATTTTTCCTGACACACAAAAGTACTCTTTATATTTTAAATGCTTAGCAGGACAGGAAAACGGTCCAATTCATGTACTAATAAGGAGAACATGACTGGTAATCCCTACTGCCTCTGATCTGGTGGATTCAAAGACTCACGAAGCACAACTTCTTAGTTTGTAAATTATGTCTGAGTGTTGGAGTGTGCCCCTGGCTATCCGAAAATGTTAATTACTTGCTTAATATAAGGAATTTGAAATGATTTATACGTTTACTTTTGATACTTAATGTATATTAACATTACATTTACTTTTGATACTTGAGTAAAAGTCTAAAAGTATTTGGTTTTAAATATACTTAAGTATCAAAAGTAAATGTAATGTTAATATACATTAAGTATCAAAAGTAAACGTATAAATCATTTCAAATTCCTTACTAGACAGAGGAAAACCATTTGAGACAAATGGTAGGCTAGACAGACTGATGACGAATGAACAACAGTTCGTAGTCAGAGCTAGAGTCATATTACGTACCGTTGATGCTTTTTTTACTGAATACTGCCATGTAGCCAAAGTAAAAGGATGTCTGGAGTAGTATTTTAATGGGGGACTTTCACTTTTACTTAAGTCATTTTCTATTAAGATATCTTAACTTTTACTCAAGTATGACAATTGGGTACTTCTTCCGCCACTGGGAATGAGTAGGTGTGTCCAACTTTTGAATCGTACAGTATTTCGCAACAGTGCCGGTGAAAAGACGGCAACGAGTCTACAACGTTAATGCTTATAGCTAAAAAGTTAACTAGCGAGATAGCTTGTAGTACGGTTAGTTATGTTTTGAATTGGCTATATAGTTAATGAAATTATTTTCTAGGCTACCTGCTGCTGAAATGTCTCTCTCTCTCCTCGAGCAACAGCCCATTCGCACTGGCACACATGCAGATGAAGCACAGCACACACAGAGAGACGCATTGAAGGGTAGGCCTAATTCTGATCATGGCTGATATGTACATTTTTAAGTGATTGAGCATATATTTAAAAAAGGAAAACATGTTAAAATTCTATGACTTTTCCAGGATTTTCATGACAGTAAGAACCCTCATTTGGCAATTTGGAACAGCACATCCTGCACATTCAGTCTGGCGCATTCTCAATCTGCGAATTCTCAAACTCGAACAGACTACTGACACATATACACCGGATTCACAGACTAGCGGCAAATAAACCTGAACAGTGGAATCAGGATATGAATGCCCACTCTCCATTGTTATTCAATGCAGATCTCGCCTTAATTCCGCTTTGATCAACCTTTTTTTTTACACTGTGTGTGTGTGAATCCAGGCTGGTGATAAGCCACTTTGTTTTATAGAGGAGCCCGTATGCCGTTCCCCAAAAATTGGAGGTGGGATGACGGCACTCCGGACAGTTCTGGCCTAAGCCAAGCACTGAGTCAGATGCATCATAATACCCCGGAAGTAAAGCCACACTGGGAGCCAGATTTTAAACCGAATTACATTGAAAACAATGGAGCGGGGTCGAGCATATTAAAACTCAATCCAATGTATTTTTGGGAAGGTCTGTGATCACAATTCTAGTAATAAATTACATTTAAACATCAGATGGTTTTGGGGAGCTATTTCATAGTTTTATCAAGGTCCCATTATTTTCCTATTTTCGTCTTATAGCAACCCTATACTTGTCATGATTGTATACATTCCTTTTGTGAAGGAGAGCAATGGCAGAGCAGACAGTAATATGCCCTGAAATATTTTTGTGCAACCTGGAATTAAAATTTAAGAGGACCAGTGCTTCTATAGTGAAACAAATCTCACACCTGTGCCGTTTGCGAGCAATTGTTGTTACATTGTACAGTATATTGTTTCTTCAGCATACCGCACTAGCGAGCAACAACATAACGTCACTTCACAGAGAGAACCACAGAGAACCATGAGTTCTTCAAGTTTAGCTGTATCCACACATTTTTGAACGATCTGAATGATGATGAAGATCGTGAAGGGGGTGATTGAATTTACGATATGCAACAGGGTTTGGCAACTAGGTTTGGCCTCCAGCGAATTTCTTCCTGAGCTTGTAGCTAGTCAGCGGGCCAGAACAGCAAAGGCTAGCAAAGACTCGCAGCCCAATTCATAGGCCTACACTACACATTGAACACATCTGGTTAGTGGGCTAATTAATTAAATGACAATAAGATAAAAATGTCAATGTCTCTATTAATACCTTATTAAGTGATATTCATCTTACTATACTTCTCAGATGCCAAGCCAGTGTCTTGTTTGCAACAAAACTGTCGCTGTAAGCAAATAATTAAATATGAGACGTCATCATGAATCCACCCCAGACATGAGGCCTGAGTCCGATGAAGAATTTGAAGCTGGCTACTCGTCCGTGGCTTAACCCAAAAGCAAAAGATACAAGTGCGTCCCTAAAAGCTGCCTGGGCTTAAAAACATATTCTCTTTTACATAACTTGAAAATCTCAATTGATAGCAACAGTCACATTGTGATTGTATTAGATTACTAAATACTTCCCAAACAAAGTCATTATTGTTGGTGTCCTCAACCTGCAGAAGGCCGTAGCTCAACCTCTGAATGTCATAGACTAACCAAATATACTTTATCTCCATGTGCATCAGAGCCGTGTCTTTCTTGTGTATTTTACAGCTCGTTTTTAGCACAAAGCATTGTGTTAATCATCGAGTTTATCATCATTATTGATTGCTTTATATAATCTGGATCCATTTTATTTCCTCCCTCAAGCTAACAAGGGGTATGCTTTTTGCCCTTTACCCCCTCAATTCGAGCCCTTTTTTCAGCCGCACACCAAGCCCTCCACAGACATAGAGGCAGGCCTGGTGACAGTATTTGAGGAAATAGCTGGGCCTACCAACAAATATATGAATAACATTACTGCATCTATCAAACAGGTAAGCCTCTCTCTTATTTCTTAAATAGGGCTCCAACAAAGTGCTCTTGTTATTAAATTAGCCTACTAAGCTTTCAGCGCCAGGTGATGTCCATATTGATTTTAGGAATAGCAATCCACACACGAGTGTTGGCTGCATCTCAACTAATCTTTTTTCTAATTTATCCAATTATATTCCATTCTCTTGTTTTTATCATGGACATATTCCATCCTTTATGTAATTAAGCTTTCACATGTGTGTTTCAGTTTTTATCAAGTGTGTTGGTGCTTGCTTCTAAATGTGGCAAAAACAATTGACTGCTGTAGGTTGAGGTTCTTGTTTCCTATTCCCTGACAAAAATACGTTGTTACTGGGGGATTATTACGATATCTTTGTGATATTTTAGTTATATTGAATTTTACAAATTAAATTGATTAAATTGCTCTGCCCAAATCATCTTATAAAATTAAAATGGGATAATAATGGACCCATAAAAAAAACAATCAAATAGCTTGCCAATTGCATCCGCTGCAAATACAGTGCATTCGTAAAGTATTCAGACCCCTTGACTTTTCCACATTTTGTTACGTTACAGCCTTATTCTAAAATGTATTAAATACATGTTTTCCCTCATCAGTCTACACACAATACCCCATAATGACAAAGTATTCAGACACTTTGCTATGAGACTTGAAATTGAGCTCAGGTGCATCCTTTTTCCATTGATCATCCTTGAGATGTTTCTACAACTTCAATGGAGTCCACCTGTGGTAAATTCAATTGATTGGGCATTATTTGGAAAGGCACACACCTGTCTATATAAGATCCCACAGTTGATAGTGCTTGTCAGAGCAAAAAAACATGCCATGAGGCCGAAGGAATTGTCCGTAGAGCTCTGAGACAGGATTGTGTCGTGGCACAGATCTGGGGATGGGTACCAAAAAATGTCTGCGTCATTGAAGGTCCCCAAGAACACAGTGGCCTCCATCATTCTTAAATGGAAGACGTTTGGAACCACCAAGACTCTTGATAGAGCTAGCCGTCTGGCCAAACTGAGCAATCGGGGGAGAAGGCCCTTGGTCTGGGAGGTGGTCACTATGACAGATGGGAGAATTTTCCAGAAGGACAAGCATCTCTGCAGCACTCCACCAATCAGGCTTTTATGGTAGAGTGGCCAGACGGAAGCCACTCCTCAGTAAAAGGCAAATGACAGCCCACTTGGAGTTTGCCCAAAGGCACCTAAAGGACTCTCAGACCATGAAAAACAAGATTCTCTGGTCTGATGAAACCAAGAAACCAAGAAATCTTTGGTCTGAATGCCAAGCGTCATGTCTGGAGGAAACCTGGCACCACCTCTATGGTGAAGCAGGGTGGTGGCAGAATCATGCTATGGGGATGTTTTTCAGAGGCTGGAACTGGGAGACTAGTCAGGATCGAGGGAAGATGAACGGAGCAAAGTACGAAGAGATCCTTGATGAAAACCTGCTCCAGATTGCTCAGGCTGGGGAGGTTCACCTTCCAACAGGACAACGAACCTAAGCACACAGCCAAGACAATGCAGGAGTGGCTTCGGGACAAGTCTCTCAATGTCCTTGAGTGGCCCTGCCAGAGCCCGGGCTTGAACCTGATCGAACATCTCTGGAGAGACTTTAAAATAGCTGTGCAGCAATGCTCCCCCTTCCAACTTGACCAAGCTTGAGAAGATCTGCAGAGAAGAATGGGAGAAACTCTCCAAATACAAGTGTGCCAAGCTTGTAGCGTCATACCCAAGAAGACTCAAGGCTGTAATTGAGTAAAGGGACTGAATACGTATGTAAATGTGATAGTTCAGTTTTTTCTTTGTCATTATGGGGTATTGTGTGTGTAGATTGATGAGGATTTTTTTTTGAAAAAGTCAAGGAGTCTGAATACTTTCAGAATGCACACCTTCCAAAAATACTTAATGGGATTTTTCCCACCCTGCTCCATTGTTTTCAATGTAATTCCATTTCAAATCTGTCTTCTAGTGCGGCTTTACTTCCGGGATATTATGACGCATCTGACGGTTCCCTCTCTTTACATTACTTGGTACCAAGGCCCCTGGGTTCCGGTCTAGAAGCACGCTTTTCACTGTACCCAGAGGACACTTTTGGTATTGCAGTTTTTCTGAAGTCAAGCCCAAAATTAATGTTCTCATAGATGGGGGAAAGGGGAGTACCTAGTCAGTTGTCCAACTGAATGTATTCAACTGAAATGGGTCTTCCTCATTTAACCCAACTCCTCTGAATCAGAGGGGTGCGGGGGGGTGGGCTGGCCTTAATCGACATCCACTGTGCCCAATGGGTTAATGGGTTAATAATGGGTTAACTACCTTACTCAGGAGCAGAACAACAGATTTTTACCCTATCCACACCGGATTTGATCCAGCAACCTTCCAGTCACTGGCCCAATGCTCTAACCACTAGGCTCCCTGCCGCAGCTCCCATAGAGAAGTCAAATGAGAAAATTGCAAATAATACACTTTACAAAAACATCCTTTAAATTATTAAAGTAAATTGTCTTACAGGCTGATTTTTTTTCCATCACTCACAGCCGAAGATTTTATTTGAATTCACTTTGTCAAATTTCTAGATGACCTGATGATGTTGTCACTTCTCGCGCTGCTCCAGTGCGCACTAAGTGCTCATGCGCAGGCGTAATCAGCTCTCTAAAACCAGATCTGGACAACCACGAAACAGTGGATGCAAACATGAGTAGATTACATTGAAAACAATGGTTGTCCATCTTGAACGCGGCCTCTAGTTCATATATAGATCAGTGTTTTGGACCGAATAGCTAGCTTGACAGCTAAAATGAAAAAATAGGGAGCAGTATCTAACAAAATATCTACATTATGGCATTTACTTATCATAACAGAACTTAATCAAACTTTTAAAGGGCACTTCCATTCAATATAACAGGATCTAAAAATTCAATATGGTGCACAATTTCTACTTAAAATCAGAAGGGATGCAAAAGGCACTCTATTCGTGGAATGACCCAACTACTTCTCATGAAAAGTTTATGAAGCGTTTTATGAAGCATTTTATGAAGCGTTTTATGGAGTGGAATTTGCGTGAACAACTCACCTGCATCCTCTGTCCGTGTCTGGAGGGAGGTGGGACTGGGCTCGCCCACTCCCACACTGTTCTTTGCCACAACTCGAAACTCGTACTCCACCCAGGCATTGAGATCCACCACCGTGGCTGTCAGTGTGTTGCCATCAATTACCTCAGGAACTAGGGACAGAGGGAAATAAGGCTAAGATCAGGCATCCCATCAATGTAGATAAACCATCATTTCAATCAAATAGTCCCTTATGGTAAAAAAAATTTACACGGTTCACTTTAATCCAAGGATAGGGCATCTACATGATCTGTTGTTGTGGTTCAACATTAAATATTCTTTCACATGTTCATGATCACATTTTTTATTTTTTACGAAGCTGGGCCAATTGTGCTCCGCCCTATGGGACTCCCAATCATGGCTGGTTGAGATACAGCCTGGAATCTACCAGGGTCTGTAGTGACGCTCCTAGCACTGAGATACAGTGCCTTAGACCGCTGCACCCCTCAGGAGCCCAAAAGCAGGGATGGAACGTATGGATATTGGGCACTGGCCAACCGGCCAAGAAGACTGCAATTTTTACTAGCCCGGGTCCAAAATCTGTGCCAGGACATATTTGAAAAGACAGAATTTCACTAGCCGTCAGGCTAGTTGGGCACATTTTCTGCTATCCCAGTCTGAAAAGAACTAGCCACGGGCTAGCGGGCTAGCTCAATTTCCATCCCTAATGAAATGTATGACCTATCAATTAAATCTTCACAGATAAACAAAGAGGCTAGATCAATGTGCAGGCCTACCTGTGTCCACCCTCTGCCAGCCCACAGTGAAGGGGGTCCTGGTCTGGATGAGGTAGCTGGTGATGGGGCTGCCGTTATCCCTGCCGCGGCTCCATGAGAGCTGTGCTGTGCTGTCCGTCACCTCCTCCACTGCCACTGTGTCTGGAGGGCCAGGGGGGCCTGACTCGATCGCAAATTAAGCAGAGTTAGAGTCCCCCCTACTGTACACGCACATGCAGGCACGCACACACATATACACCTCTTTATTATCTGCTGCTGCAACAGCTCCTTAATTCAGCTGCCATCCACACTGAGCCAATCTCAAATGACTCCCTATTCCCTATACAGTGCTACTATATGCGCGCAACACTGTCAGTCACTTTGGATAAAACTGTCTGCTAAATGACATACAGTGCCTTCTGAAAGTATTTATACCCCTAGACTTATTCCATACATTTTTATCCTGAAAAACTCCCCAGTTCTTAACGAGTACAAGCATACCCATAACATTCAGCCCCCACTATGGTTGAAAATATGGAGAGTCGTACTCAGTAATGTGTTGTATTGGATTTGCCCCAAACATAACACTTTGTATTCAGAAAAAAAGTGAATTGCTTTGCCAATTTTTTTTTCTTCAGTATTGCTTTAGTGCCTTGTTGCAAACAGGATGCATGTTTGGGAATATTTTTATTCTGTACAGGCTTCCTTCTTTTCACTATGTCAATTAGGTTAGTATGTGGAGTAACTACAATGTTGTTGATCCATCCTTAGTTTCCTCCTATCACAGCCATTAAACTCTGTAACTGTTTTAAAGTCACCATTGGCCTCATGGTGAAATCCCTGAGCGGTTTCCTTCCTCTCCGGCAACTGAGTTAGGAAAGACGCCCGTATCTTTGTAGTGACTGGGTGTATTGACACACCATCCAAAGTGTAATTAATAACTTCATCATGCTCAAAGGATATATATATATATTTTTACCCATCTACCAATCGGTGCACTTCATTGCGAGGCATTGGACGACCTCCTTGGTCTTTGTAGTTGAATCTGTCACTCCCCCTCTCTCATTTTCTCTCCCACATCAGGTTTTACAACGGTCATAAATACCTGGTAGAAACTGCCATGTAGTATTGAGGGAGAGAGTCTATGGAGAACAGAGCTTCTCTTGCCGTAACTCATAATCCCCAAAATGGGAGAATGAAACAATATTTATATTTTTGAGAATGTGGGAATGGTCCGTGGACACTTAAGGGACAGTCATGTCAAGTCATTTGGTGATCTCATGAAGGTCAGGAAACACACATAACTGTATCTCTTAAAGTGGGCATTTCCCAACGGTTTACTTCTGAATGTTGCATAAGATGAATGAATAATAGGGGTGAAACGGTACGTGTATTCGTATTGAACCGTTCGGTACAGGGTCCAGGTTGCACGGTTCGGTATGTACTGCGAACCTAACAACACATTAATCATATATTCCAGCTAGGAAGATATATAAATTATATATATAAATTATATATATATATATTTAATTGTACAATTTTTTTTTATGGCATATAAATGAATGTGGGAAAAATATCTATATAAACCCAGCAAAAAAAGAATGTCAACTGCGTTTATTTTCAGCAAACTTCAGATGTGTAAATATTTGCATGGCATAACAAGATTCAACAACTGAGACATAAACTGAACAGACATGTGACTAATGGAAATTGAATAATGTGTCCCTGAACAAAGGGGGTGGGGTAACAGTCAGTATCTGGTGTGGTCATCAGCTGCATTAAGTAATGCAGTGCATCTCCTCCTCATGGACTGCACCAGATTTGCCAGTTCTTGCTGTGAGATGTTACTCCACTCTTCCACCAAGACACCTGCAAGTTTCCAGACATTTCTGGGGGGAATGGCCCTAGCCTCACCATCCGATCCAACAGGCCCCAGACGTGCTCAATGGGAATGAGATCCGGGCTCTTCGCTGGCCATGGCAGAACACTGACATTCCTGTCTTGCAGGAAATCACACACAGAACGAGCAGTATGGCTGGTGACATTGTCATGCTGGAGGGTCATGTTAGGATGAGCCTGCAGGAAGGGTACCACGTGAGGGAGGAGGATATCTTCCCTGTAACACACAGCATTGAGATTGCCTGCAATGACAACAAGCTCAGTCCGATGATGCTGTGACACACCACCACAGACCATGACGGACCCTCCATCTCCAAATCAATCCCGCTCCAGAGTACAGGCCTTGGTGTAACGCTCATTCCTTTGACGATAAATGTGAAACCGACTATCACCCCTGTTGAGACAAAACTGTGACTCGTCAGTGAAGAGCAGTTTTTGCCAGTCCTGTCTGGTCCAGCGACGGTGGGTATGTGCCCATAGGCAACGTTGCTGCTGGTTATGTCTGGTGAGGACCTGCCTTACAACCGGCCTACAAGCCCTCAGTCCAGCCTCTCTCAGCCTATTGCGAACAGTCTGAGCACTGATGGAGGGATTGTGCATTCCTGGTGTAACTCGAGCAGTTGTGGTTGCCATCCTGTACCTGTCCCACAGGTGTCATGTTCGGATGTACTGATCCTGTACAGGTGTTGTTACACATGGACTGCCACTGCGGGGACGATAGGCTGCCCGTCCTGTCTCATTGTAGCTCTGTCTTAGGCGTCTCACAGTACGGACATTGCAATTTATTGCCCTGGCCACATCTTCAGTCATCACGCCTCCTTACAGCATGCCTAAGGCACGTTCACGCAGATGAGCAGGGACCTTGGGCATCTTTCTTTTGGTGTTTTTCAGAGTCAGTAGAAAGGCCTCTTTAGTGTCCTAAGTTTTCATAACTGTGACCTTAATTGCCTACCGTCTGTAAGCTGGTAGTGTTGCTGTCCATGGAGAACAAGAGCACCTCCTCCCAGCTGCCCACTGCACTGAGGCTAGGTAACACGGTCACCACCGATAAATCCATGATTATCGAAAACTTCAACAAGCATTTCTCAACAGCTGGCCATGCCTTCCGCCTGGCTACTCCAACCTCAGCCAACAGCTCCGCCCCCCCCCGCAGCTACTCGCCCAAGCCTCTCCAGGTTCTCCTTTACCCAAATCCTGATAGCAGATGTTCTGAAAGAGCTGCAAAACCTGGACCCGTACAAATCAGCTGGGCTTGACAATCTGGACCCTCTATTTCTGAAACTATCCGCCGCCATTGTTGCAACCCCTATTACCAGCCTGTTCAACCTCTCTTTCATATCATCTGAGATCCCCAAGGATTGGAAAGCTGCCGCGGTCATCCCCCTCTTCAAAGGGGGAGACACCCTGGACCCAAACTGTTACAGACCTATATCCATCCTGCCCTACCTATCTAAGGTCTTCGAAAGCCAAGTCAACAAACAGGTGACTGACCATCTCGAATCCCACCGTACCTTCTCCACTGTGCAATCGGGTTTCCGAGCCGGTCACGGGTGCACCTCAGCCACGCTCAAGGTACTAAACGATATCATAACCACCATCGATAAAAGACAGTACTGTGCAGCCGTCTTCATCGACCTTGCCAAGGCTTTTGACTCTGTCAATCACCATATTCTTATCGGCAGACTAAGTAGCCTCGGTTTTTCGGATGACTGCCTTGCCTGGTTCACCAATTACTTTGCAGACAGAGTTCAGTGTGTCAAATCGGAGGGCATGCTGTCCGGTCCTCTGGCAGTCTCTATGGGGGTGCCACAGGGTTCAATCCTCGGGCCGACTCTTTTCTCTGTATATATCAATGATGTTGCTCTTGCTGCGGGCGATTCCCTGATCCACCTCTACGCAGACGACACCATTCTATATACTTCCGGCCCGTCCTTGAACACTGTGCTATCTAACCTCCAAACGAGCTTCAATGCCATACAACACTCCTTCCGTGGCCTCCAACTGCTCTTAAACGCTAGTAAAACCAAATGCATGCTTTTCAACCGTTCGCTGCCTGCACCCGCACGCCTGACCAGCATCACCACCCTGGATGGTTCCGACCTTGAATATGTGGACATCTATAAGTACCTAGGTCTCTCCTTCCAGACTCATATCAAACATCTCCAATCGAAAATCAAATCAAGAATTGGCTTTCTATTCCGCAACAAAGCCTCCTTCACTCACGCCGCCAAACTTACCCTAGTAAAACTGACTATCCTACCGATCCTCGACTTCGGCGATGTCATCTACAAAATTGCTTCCAACACTCTACTCAGCAAATTGGATGCAGTTTATCACAGTGCCATCCGTTTTGTCACTAAAGCACCTTATACCACCCACCACTGCGACTTGTATGCTCCAGTCGGCTGGCCCTCGCTACATATTCGTCGCCAGACCCACTGGCTCCAGGTCATCTACAAGTCCATGCTAGGTAAAGCTCCGCCTTATCTCAGTTCACTGGTCACGATGGCAACACCCATCCGTAGCACGCGCTCCAGCAGGTGTATCTCACTGATCATCCCTAAAGCCAACACCTCATTTGGCCGCCTTTCGTTCCAGTTCTCTGCTGCCTGTGACTGGAACGAATTGCAAAAATCGCTGAAGCTGGAGACTTTTATCTCCCTCACCAACTTAAAACATCTGCTGTCTGAGCAGTTAACCGATCGCTGCAACTGTACATAGTCTATCGGTAAATAGCCCACCCATTTTCACCTACCTCCTCCCCATACTGTTTTTATTTATTTACTTTTCTGCTCTTTTGCACACCAATATCTCTACCTGTACATGACCATCTGATCATTTATCACTCCAGTGTTATTAATCTGCAAAATTGTAATTATTCGCCTACCTCCTCATGCCTTTTGCACACAATGTATATAGACTCCCCTTTTTTTTCTCTACTGTGTTATTGATTTGTTAATTGTTTACTCCATGTGTAACTCTGTGTTGTCTGTTCACACTGCTATGCTTTATCTTGGCCAGGTCGCAGTTGCAAATGAGAACTTGTTCTCAACTAGCCTACCTGGTTAAATAAAGGTGAAATAAAAATACATTTAAAAAAAGTGTTATTTGGATTTTTACAAATTATCTTTGAAAGACAGGGTCCTGAAAAAGGGACGTTTCTTTTTTTTTCTGAGTTTAGTAATAAAGTTGTCTTAAAAAAAAGAAAGGTGTTTTGTCTCATAGCTGTATGCAGCTCCGCTCATTAGTTATTTTACTCCAGCGAGAACAGAGCTAAGAGACCGTCGTAGCAGCAATTAGCTGATGAAGGAATTAGCAGTTAGCTAAATGCAAAGGAGCAGAACTAGAAGAGGTCATTGAGGTCTGCCATCTGGGAACATTTCGGTTTCCCTGTAAACTATAACGGGGATTGCCAACGAGTGGTGCATAAAACTTCTACAACGTGTAGGCTCTGTTCAATGCCGATAGACTATTCAAGTGGCAATACGAGTAACATGACTACTCATTTGCCCCAGAACAACTGCAAAGGCCCTTGTGAAGATGCTGGAGGAAACAGGTACAAAAGTATCTATATCCACAGTAAAACGAGTCCTATATCGACATAACCTGAAAGGCCGCTCAGCAAGGAAGAAGACACTGCTCCAAAACCGCTATAAAAAAGTCAGACTACGGTTTGCAACTGCATATGGGAACAAAGATCGTACTTTTCGGGGAGAAATGTCCTCTGGTCTGATGAAACAAAAATAGAACTGTTTGGCCATAATGACTATTGCTATGTTTGGAGGAGGCTTGCAAAAAATAATGTGGTGATCCTAACTGACATAAAACTGATTTTTTTACCAGGATTAAATGTCAGGAATTGTGAAAAACTGAGTTTAAATGTATTCGGCTAAGGTGTATGTAAACTTCCAACTTCAACTGTACATGGTGGAAGACCAAAGAGTTAATATACCCTCATGTTGCCATGTTAGCAAGGCGCTACCTGGCTGTGCCTGGGACCTCTGTCCCTAGCGAGAGGGTATTCTCCACAGTGGCTGACATTGTCACAGCAAGCCGATCTGTGCTCACTGCAGATAATTTGGATAGACTAATCTTCTTAATTGGACTATGCACTCTTGTTGAAGTTCTGTTTTAAATGACTAGGCACTGTTGTTTTTTGTTGTCCCTTTGTTTCCATATGCTCCTGGGAATTAAAGCTACCCATGTTTACTATTATAATAAATGGAAAATCTAAATACAAATGACATATTTCTCAGGCATTTATTTTGTCGATGTATCGAAATCGTACCAAACCGTGACGCCACTGTACCGTATCATACCCAACAGTGAGTAGCCCACTAGGGACTGTGTTAGTAACCAATAACCATATTGTTTGTTTATGTAATTCTGTGACTTGATTAGTTAGTTAGTAAATAAACAATTAATCCAATTTGTATATCACTGATTCATTATGGAGGCTAGGGTTCGTGCAGATATCCAAGGGTTTGTGACATTCAGTAATGAGAACTGGTGAGGTAATAATAATACACAAATACAAGACTGTACTCGATAAGATATGAAAATATCTGAAGAGTCGATTCGGAAATAGAGACTGTATGTGTGGGGTACAGAGATGAGATGTGATAAAAAAAAAAACACTTATTGCACACAGAGTGAGTCGATGCAACTTACAGATGGACGAAAATGGATAGAATGGTTACCTGAAAGAAAATGGGGGAGGGTCATGCTTTTTTAATTTCAGTGAAGGGGAGGGTTTAGTATTTTTTTTATATCTAGTCAAGGGGAGTGTTATGTCATTTCTAATTGATGAAATTTAAATATTTCTCAGGGTTTTAGAATTAGTTGCTTATTAGGCTATACTGTATATCGATGTGTGCCCTCATCTCTGATTCTCAGCTGGGCGCGCAATATCACACACACAGACGACACCATTCTGTATACTTCTGGCACTTCTTTGGACACTGTGTTAACTAACCTCCAGACGAGCTTCAATGCCATACAACACTCCTTCCGTGGCCTCCAACTGCTCTTAAATACAAGCAAAACCAAATGCATGCTCTTCAACCGATCGCTGCCCACACCTGCCCGCCCGCCCAGCATCACTACTCTGGACGGTTCTGACTTAGAATATGTGGACAACTACAAATACATACGTGTCTGGTTAGACTGTAAACTCTCCTTCCAGACTCACATTAAGCATCTCCAATCCAAAAATAAATCTAGAATCGGCTTCCTATTTCGCAAAAAAGCATCCTGCATTCATGCTGCCAAACATTCCCTCATAAAACTGACCATCCTACCGATCCTCGACTTCGGCAATGTAATTTACAAAACAGCCCCCAACACTCTAATCAACAAATTGGATGCAGTCTATCACAGTGCCATCCGTTTTGTCACCAAAGCCCCATATACCACCCACCACTGCGACCTGTACGCTCTCGTTGGCTGGCCCTCGCATCATACTCGTCGCTAAACACACTGGCTTCAGGTCATCTACAAGGCTCTGATGGGTAAGGCCCCACCTTATCTCAGCTCACTGGTCACCATAGCAGCACCCACCCGTAGCACACTCTCCAGCAGGAATATCTCTCTAGTCACCCCCAAAGCCAATTCTTCCTTTGGCAGCCTTTCCTTCCAGTTCTCTGCTGCCAATGACTGGAATGAATTGCAAAAATCACTGAAGCTGGAGACTCTTACCTCCCTCACTAGCTTTAAGCACCAGCTGTCTGAGCAGCTCACAGATCACTGCACCTGTACATAGCCCGTCTGTAAATAGCCCATCCAACTGCATCATCCCCATACTGTATTTATTTATTTATCTTGCTCCTTTGCACCCCTGCATTTCTACTTGCACATTCATCTTCTGCACGTCAATCACTCTAGTGTCTAATTGGTATATTGTAATTACTTTGCCACCATGGCCTATTTATTGCCTTACCTCCCTTTTCTTACCTCTTTTACACACACTGTATATAGAGGTTCTTCAACTGAATTGACTGTATGTTTAGTTTATTCTATGTGTAACTCTGTGTTGTTGTTTGTGACGAACTGCTTTGCTTTATTCTTGGCCAGGTCGCAGTTATAAATGAGAACTTGTTCTCAACTTGCCTAACTGGCTAAACAAAGGTGAAATTAAAAAATGAAATACAAATAAATCAATTGCGTCTATAGGCTATTTAGTGTGGTCTCAATCAAATTATCAACAGCGTATAGGTTTCGATGTGCATGATGGGAGAAGCACAGAGCAAAGTTATACAGTATTTCTAAGATAGCTGCTGGGATGGTGTAAATAGGTAGAATGGCGCCAGAGGGGAGGGCTGCCATCTTACGGGCTCCTAACCAACTGTGCTATTTTGCTAGTTTTTTTTGCGTTGTTTCTAACTTTAAATTATTATTATTTTTTGTACATAATGTTGCTGCAACCGTCTCTTATGACCGAAAATAACTTCTGAACATCAGAACAGCAATAACACACCTCGAACTGGAAAGATGTTTTTTTTAAACGAATCTGATGCAAAAGATATACTGCTTTCTAGGGAACGGGCCCAAATCCCCGTCAATTGCGTGAATAAAAAACTGAGAAAAAGGGGACGGAGGTCGGGCTGCCTTCTGAGAATTCGTGGGAGAGTGAGTAAAACTCCACTATGATCCGTTATATTGGCCAACATGCAATCATTGGAAAACAAAATGGATGATATACGATCAAGACTATCCTACCATGGGGACATTAAAAACTGTAATATCTTATGTTTCACCGAGTCGTGGCTGAACGACGACACAGATAATATAGAGCTGGCAGAATTTTCCATGCATCGGCAGGACAGAGAAGCAACGTCTGGTTAGACGAGGGCGGGGGTATGTGTCTATTTGTTAATAACAGCTGGTGCTTGATGTCTAATATTAAAGAAGTTTCAAGGTATTGCTCGCCTGAGGTAGAGTACCTTATGATAAGCTGTAGACCACACTATCTACCAAGAGGGTACTCATCTATATTATTCATAGCCGTCTGTTTACAACCACAAACCGATGCTGGCACTAAGACGGCACTCAACCAGCTGTTTAAGGCCAAAAGCAAACAAGAAAATGTTCATCCAGAAGCGGCGCTCCTAGTGGCCGGGGACTTTAATGCAGGCAAACTTAAATCCATTTTACCTAATTTCTACCAGCACATCACTATTGAACACCTTTACTCCACACACAGAGATGCATACAAAGCTCTCCCCCACACTCCATTTGGCAAATCTGAACATAATTCTATCCTGATTCCTGCTTACAAGCAAAAACTAAAGAAGAAGTACCAGTGACTCGCTCAATAAATGGTCAGATGACCTGGATGCTACGCTATAGGACTGTTTTGCTAGCACAGACTGGAATATGTTCCGGAATTCATCTAATGGCATTGAGGAGTATACCACCTTAGTCATCGGCTTCATCAATAACTGCATCAACGACGTCGTCCCTACAGTGACCATACGTACATATCAAAACCCGAAGCCATGGATTACAGGCAACATCCGCATCGTGCTAAAGGTTAGAGCTGCCGCTTTCAAGGAGCGGGACACTAATCCGGACACTTGTAAGAAATCCTGCTATACCCTCTGACGAACCATCAAACAGGCAAAGAGTCAATACAGGATTAAGATTGAATCCTACTACAACGGCTCTGACGCTTGTCGGATGTGGCAGGGCTTGAAAACTATTATGGACTACAAAGGGAAACACAGCCGTGAGCTGCCCAGTCACGTGAGCCTACCAGACGAGCTCATTCACAAAGCCGCGGGCCAGACGGATTACCAGGACGTGTACTCAAAGCATGCACCGACCAACTGGCAAGAGTCTTACCTGACATTTTCAACCTCTCCCTGACCGAGTCTGTAATACCTACATGTTTCAAGCAGACCACCATAGTCCCTGTGCCTAAGGAAGCGAAGGTAACCTGCCTAAATGACTACCATGAAGTGAGTTGAAAGGCCGCTCATGGCTCACATCAACAGCATCATCCCGGATACCCTAGACCCACTCCAATTCGGATACCGAGCTGATCGTGGACTACAGAAAAAGGCGGGCCGAACAGGCCCCCATTAACATTGACTGGGCTGTAGTGGAGCGAGTCGAGAGTTTCTCCAGGACTATTTACACTGCTGCTACTTGCTGTTTATTATCTACTTTACCCGGTAAGGTTGTAAGGTTCACGGTACCTGTTGTATTCGACACATGTGACAAATAAAGTTTGATTTAGTTTGATAAAACCAGGCTGCATTACACAGCGCAATGGATATTCCAATCCTGAGCCCCGGCCTGCTCTGCTCTTTCTGATCAAATACTTTTGTGTGTGCTGCTTAACCAATAGCTGTGCTGTGTAGGGCTCTGGTGACACTTTAGGAGGAGTGCCAAAGGTTTCTTTTGATTTTTTTGTTGTTGATTAGGCCTAGTCCCAAAAATGTGTGGACTAGCCTATAGCCTATGTTCTATTCAGTTTTAGAAAGAGAGTGCAAAGATGAGGGCCAGAGGTCAACTTTGATAGCTTGCTACTACTATAATAGATTTTTATTAAAAACATTATGTTTCTTGGCCGTGATGTATTTATCAGAGTTATTGACCTCACAATAAGCCAGATTGGAGTAATTTACATAGTGGTGCTGAAACTTGTAGCAGAAGCAGTGGCACAATCGGAAATGGACAACTCATGATGCTGAAAGAATACAAATTCGAGTAGGCATAATTCATTTCAACCCACCTTTATTTTATTTAGACTTTACTAACAACAAGAGGGCTTTGTGGTAGGAGCCTATTTCTTCCTATTTAAGAAATAAGAGGTAAACCTACTTGTTTGACAAAAAAAATTAGGTTACAGGCTGCTATAACCAATAGATTTGTCGGTCAATTCCTCCACCCACTACTTTAAATAGCCTACCTCCATGTCAGTGAAGGGCCGTAAAGAAACAAGCCGTAAGATACCTGGGAAAGACATCACTCCGATGCATATGGGGATAGAATTGTTTTGTTTCTTTCATATTCAGAGGCTGGCTTTGCTTGGGAAGTAATCTAATTCGGTCACTATCAATTGATTAAGCTATTCCCTTTCTGTACAATAGATGTTTAAACCCAGACAATTTTTAGGGAAACACTTCTGATCATCTCTCGTTGGGTTAAGCCACTGAAGAAGTAGCCAGAAGATAAAGCTTACATTTTTCTTTGTCGGTAGGCCTACTCTGTCTGTGGTGGAAAGGTAGGCATAACTTTTGAAAATACCATGCTCAGATTCCTAACGACATCTCAGATTCAATTATTTGTAAACTTGGACAGTTTCTTTACAAACAAGACACACTGATTTGGCATTGGAGAAATATGATAAGATGAACACATCTCTCTGTCAATTCTTAGCCTGAAATTTTGGTAATTTGTGTGGTATTAAAAAACGACTCCGCTAATATGTGAAATGATGTTGAATTGCATGAAATGTTTATAAAAGGCCGACCTGCAAATACAATGCAATGTTTTTGCTATAAAGGAGATCTTACACCTCATGTTGTCTGCGAACCCACAACCTTCTGGCCCGCAGCCCTGGCCCTGGCTCTGTGCCCTAAATTCACGCATTGCTATGTAATGCTTAAAAGATGAAGAGATGAACAGTTTCTAAAACTGCACATCTTAGGCTCTGGCCTGTCCAAGAAGTGGGGGTAGATGGTAGACACGTTTTCTTTGTTTTATTTATTATTTTGGGTATAGGGTAGGGTTACTTGTTGTTGTTTTTTTCAACCATTTAGGGATGGTTAAGGTAAAATATATTTTGCTGAAAGTAGGGCCATCCATTTTCATTTCAGAGAGGTCCGATTTTCTCCATGTAACCCTTATTGTAAATAACGTTCATTCCAATATGATGTGATTGTTAAGCAACATTTACTCCTGAACTTATTTAGGCTGACCATAACAAAGGGGTGGAATACTTGACTCAAGACATTTCAGCTTTTCATTGTTCATTAATTTGTAAACATTTTGAAAAACATAATTCCACTTTGACATTATGGGTTATTGTGTGTTCAGGCTGTAACACAACAAAATGTGAGAAAAAGGGGTGTGACTTCTGCCTGAAGGCACTGTATATTATTGTATATTATCTTGTATTGGCCAGAGCCAAAATACAGAGAAAGATATGTCTCTTGCCCAAAGCTCACTATGTGCTGTAATGGAAAAAACACTATTAATAAGGAATAGGAAGCCACTTCAGGCGTATACATTTTCCCCTCTAATTATCCTCTTCTCACTCATCAACAGTACTGTAGTTGTCACAGGGCTACATTAAAAGGTGAAAATGAAAACAATCTCTGTAGCCTTCGAGAACCCCCGTTTTAATTATTTAGTTTTATTATCCAACCAATTGGAGGGGCTGATGTTTAAAGCTCATCTGCTGTTTCCTGTTGTAATGAAGGTGTCAGTTCGCCAAAGCTAATACATAGACCACCAGCAAACAATGAGAGTAAGAACCACAGAATTAAATAGATATTTCATAATATCTATGCTAGGACCACTGACACTCCTCATTTGCTGGAATTTGAACAGAATTCTAAACAACATTTCAATTATTAGAGCATTTTGCCAATGCAACACTTCATAAACATGATAAAGAACTGCAAACGTGACTTGATATTTAATCAAATAATGTATAATAGCTGTCAAAAGTTGTTGTGATTCGCTCTATAATAAAGACATGCTAAATATATTATATTTAGAATGTCACCATCAGCTTAATTTGTACGATATCGATCTATGTAAAACTCATTAGCTCTTTCCAATAAGAAGCTTCGATGTGTCGCCCTCATTAAAACCTACAATCAAGGATCAATTCTTTATCTCGTTAATTATATATTCTTGGCAGGGCCGAGAGAATACTGTCAGAATCTCAGGGGCGTTAAAATAGTCGGAGATTAAAATGAACATACTACATTTGCTTTGTTTTTAGGCACCACTACAATGGGAATTAAAAAATGTCCCCTTTTTAATACAGTACACTGTATGGACATATTTAGGTATTTTACATTCACATCACATTTATGAAACACATTTATGAGTATTGTAGTATGATTCATACCAACCTTCATAAAAAATAAATTCAATATCATTAGTAAGGAGTTTTCTAAATAAAAGTCCCTTTACATTTCAGAACTAAAAGGTATCAGTAACACTGAAATGGATCTTTATTTATCTACTGTACAACATACATTTGTACATACATTTGTGTGTTACCCTAAGAATACATTTTTGTCAAAGAGCACGTTGTAAACCCAAAATGACATTGACGATTGATGCTTCAGGACAGAACTCACTTTAGGCCGGTAGGCCCACTCTATTTCCTTCAGATCCGCCATCTACTGGGTATTGTGACAGAAAAGTGATGTAATTCAGTAAGATAATATTGATGACGACTCAATGTACAACCTAAGCTGACATTGGCAAAATGCTTGTCATTAATTTAATATAAATGTGTCATGTAGTCCTTAAAGGGCCTCTCTCTCAATAGTTAAGAATGCCTCCTGTGTGTCAGTTGTACGTTTCCCCCTAGCAACAACAGCTCAATTATATGATGCTATTCTATGTCGGTAATTAAGCTAACTACTATATTCCCCTGTAAACGGTGCTACTAAATGGGCCTTCAAACATACTCCCTCTGTGTTTACAGGAACTGACTCCAGTTATAATTAGTGAGTGGTAATTCTGCGAAAAGGAGGGTTTCTTACCTTTTACAATCAATATGGCCACTGCTGACAGGCTCTCCACGTCTGTGTCCACCACGCAGATGTACTTCCCAGCATGATTCAACTGGATGTTTCTAATCATCAGATCCCCAGCTGTTCTCTACAAAGGCAATCATAAGAAATCCCAAACAACCTGGGTAAGTAAAGGGCATTTGTAATGTAACCCCCTCCTACGTCTATGGGTCTTCGGGCAGTTTTCTCCACTGTAATTTAAAAAAAAAATAGGGCCCTGTAGATTTTCATTTCTGAAGAGGACTGCCAGCAGCGAATGCTAAATTAAAGGTGGAATCCCTTCCTTTGGCTGTGGCGGAGGGATAGTGGCGAGGCTGATCTGATTTAATTATGGAAATTAATTCCTTGAAGCGGGCAAGTTAGTTGATAATCTCTTTGGACTTGGGGACATTATAGACTTTTTGAGGAGTGAATCTCATTAGTGATAAGAAAATTGTCAGTCACACACATATATGCCGGATGTATAATCTCTCAGAATGTGTGGGTGTTCCATTTCATCCAGTAGTTTTTTTGTTGTAGTCCAGGCAAGGCACGACGCCTTTTTACCCCACTGATATCCAATACAGTTGAAGATCTGTTACAAGACCTTGATCAGTGATCATTTTGCAGCTGAACATCAAAATATAAAACCTCAGAGGATACAACAGAGGCAAAAGATTCATGTTAAGTTGAAAAACTCTGACACTGTAAAATGTACTTGAAACCAAAGATGCAGTAGAAAGTTGAATATGTTTTGATCAGGCTAACTTAATAAATCATGTTGAGCTACTATTGACAAAATACAATTGGAACAATTGATTGAAGCCTTATCAAAGACTGCTATTGAGTTTTTCAAATTAATGAGACAGACAGACAATGTCTAGTTTGATATTTGCGTGCGAGCCAGTGCGTGCAAGTGCTGAGAAGCTTGAAAATCGAGACTCAACAAGTGTTTTAATTACTTCCTGTAACTCCCGGGAGCATGCGGAAGATTCGGACAGAAGCCAATGGGAACGTGCCACTTTCTTATTTACATGAAAGTATAACTCATGTCTCTCAATTTTCAAGCTTCAGTGTACCTAGCACAAATTGGCTTGCACGGATATTGCGCAATAATGGGTATGTGCTATTGACCACAGTAACCAATCCAGAGCTACAACTAGCCAAAGGCCCTGCTCAAAAAATACTTTAAAGAATGCCTGCTTCCTTCCTTGAAGAATCTGATTGGATCACTCATCTGACATGGCTGGATCTTTATTTAAATATTAACCAGACAAGTCAATTGAGAACTAATTCTTACTTATTTTTTCGGATGACTGCCTTGCCTGGTTCACCAACTACTTTGCAGACAGAGTTCAGTGTGTCAAATCGGAGGGCATGCTGTCCGGTCCTCTGGCAGTCTCTATGGGGGTGCCACAGGGTTCAATTCTCGGGCCGACTCTTTTCTCTGTGTATATCAATGATGTTGCTCTTGCTGCGGGCGATTCCCTGATCCACCTCTACGCAGACGACACCATTCTATATACTTTCGGCCCGTCATTGGACACTGTGCTATCTAACCTCCAAACAAGCTTCAATGCCATACAACACTCCTTCCGTGGCCTCCAACTGCTCTTAAACGCTAGTAAAACCAAATGCATGCTTTTCAACCGATCGCTGCCTGCACCCGCATGCCCGACTAGCATCACCACCCTGGATGGTTCCGACCTTGAATATGTGGACATCTATAAGTACCTAGGTGTCTGGCTAGACTGCAAACTCTCCTTCCAGACTCATATCAAACATCTCCAATCAAAAATCAAATCAAGAGTCGGCTTTCTATTCCGCAACAAAGCCTCCTTCACTCACGCCGCCAAGCTTACCCTAGTAAAACTGACTATCCTACCAATCCTCGACTTCGGCGATGTCATCTACAAAATGGCTTCCAACACTCTACTCAGCAAACTGGATGCAGTATATCACAGTGCCATCCGTTTTGTCACTAAAGCACCTTATACCACCCACCACTGCGACTTGTATGCTCTAGTCGGCTGGCCCTCGCTACATATTCGTCGCCAGACCCACTGGCTCCAGGTCATCTACAAGTCCATGCTAGGTAAAGCTCCGCCTTATCTCAGTTCACTGGTCACGATGGCAACACCCATCCGTAGCACGCGCTCCAGCAGGTGTATCTCACTGATCATCCCTAAAGCCAACACCTCATTTGGCCGCCTTTCGTTCCAGTACTCTGCTGCCTGTGACTGGAACGAATTGCAAAATCGCTGAAGCTGGAGACTTTTATCTCCCTCACCAACTTCAAACATCAGCTATCTGAGCAGCTAACCGATCGCTGCAGCTGTACATAGTCTATTGGTAAATAGCCCACCCATTTTCACCTACCTCATCCCCATACTGTTTTTATTTATTTACTTTTCTGCTCTTTTGCACACCAATATCTCTACCTGTACATGACCATCTGATCATTTATCACTCCAGTGTTAATCTGCAAAATTGTAACTATTCGTCTACCTCCTCATGCCTTTTGCACACATTGTATATAGACTCCCCCTTTGTTTTCTACTGTGTTATTGACTTGTTAATTGTTTATTCCATGTGTAACTCTGTGTTGTCTGCTCACACTGCTATGCTTTATCTTGGCCAGGTCGCAGTTGTAAATGAGAACTTGTTCTCAACTAGCCTACCTGGTTAAATAAAGGTGAAATAAAAATTAAAAATTAACAATGACAGCATGGCTGGATTGGTTAAGTTACAGGTATGTGATAGAGCCATTGCTTACAGCAATCAATGTGTTAGGAAGAGTCTGTGCGTTTAAAGTATTTGAACAGGGCCAAAGTCTCCCCTAAAAACAAATAGGGGAAATCAGGGGACACCACACCCTGGAGTTGAACAAATGTGACCGAATTGAGAAAGATATGCCAGATGTCCAAATGTTCAAAGAAATAGTGTAGAAGAAAGTGGGTCACTCACCCCTCCCACTAGCTCAAAATGCCTGTCTGTCTTGGTGATGAGCTGTCCGTTGAAAGCCCAGGTGAAGAAGACATCAAGGACAGGATCACAGGCGATCTGGCAGGGCAGCACGATGCTCTCACCCACTATGATCTCCATGTCCACTGGCCCCTGAGTAATTCTTGTTGGATCTGTCCAAAATGTACAAACAATCCCACGCACAAAGCACCAGGGATGGGGTCAATTACATTTCAGTCAATTCAGGAAGTAAACTGAAAATTCCAATGTATGATCAAATGCTATTCGGTCAAGCTATTCTGTTTGTCTATATCTTGTTCAATAACAAGCAGAGTTGGGGAGTAACAGATTACATGTCATCCATTACATGTATGGGATTTTTTTTTTAAACGGTAACTGTAATCAGTTACGTTAACAGCAAAAATATTGTAATCAGATTACAAATACTTTTGGAAAACTAAATAATTACTTCAAGGATTACTTTTAAATTCAGAAAGGATGTTTGCGAAAAATAAATCATTGACACTTCTCTGTTTTCTCAATGACATTCAAATCAGCAAGTTAGTTACACCTGAGCAAGTCTGACCACAAGTCAGAGACCACTATGATGACACACCAAATGTGTTTGATGGATCGCGGGAAAAGAGCAGGAATAGTATTTTGTAGGCTACAGTCCAAGCTTAGACTTCCAATGGTGCGACTACTGTCGGCATCCAAAGAATATCCAACTTGAATAAACGCTTGGATGTAAGGATGACAGCAGTGGTTTAGTCTACAGCGATACAGATATCACTTATTATTGATATCTAAGTAGCTCATTGATGTGAATCACAATGCTGCTCTCTTATTTAGCTATTTGCGTCTTACGGATTGTGGGTGTTGTGGATGGCTGTTAACAAATCTAAATGTGTATTTGAACCCAATAATAGTTGAATTCAAGAAGTATAAACTGCTTATCAATCATTGTTTTTGAAACCAGTGGACAGCCAGTGAAAAATGCGCTCTTGCAACAGCTACATAGTGCAGATCCCAGCCTACATTAAAAACAGTTGACTTTGGTTTTTAATGTAAAGATATAATTTCATTGTATTATTATTATGTAGTAGTAGAAAGCGATGGGTTAGCGATGGGTAACATAACCAACCCAATAAAGTCAAATGTAACATCCATATATAGCCAGTGTCACACCCTGACCTTAGTGTTCTTTGATTTCCTTGTTATTTTGGTTAGGTCAGGGTGTGACATGGGTGATGTATGTGTTTGTCTTGTCTAGGGGTTTTGTATGTTTATGGGGCTGTTTCCTTTCTAGGTGTTTATGTAAGTCTATGGTTGCCTAGATTGGTTCTCAATTAGAGGCAGGTGCTTATCGTTGTCTCTGATTGGGAACCATATTTAGGCAGCCATGTTCTTTGGGTATTTTGTGGGTGGTTGTCTTCTGTCTATGCACCAGATAGGACTGTTGTGGTTTTCGCATTTGTTGTTTTGGTATTTTGTAGTGTTCACGTTTATGGTCTTTATTAAACATGTTGAACTCTAACCACGCTGCGCTTTGGTCCGATCCTTCGTCCACAGAAGACAACCGTTACAGCCAGCTTCATTGATTTATCCTGCAATAATTAAATTGGTAACATAAAATTTTGTCTTCTTCTAATGCCTCCTATGGGGAAAGTAATCTAAAAGTAACTGAATGTAATCATATGTTACTGAGTTTTGGTAATCCAAAAGTTACGTTACTGATTCCAATTTGACAGGTAACTAATGGATTACATTTAGAAAGTAACCTACTCAACCCTGAAACAAGGTAATTATGGATAGTGGAAATGTTACACTTGCTGTCATAAACAGACGGGTTATGTAAAGCAATAAGTCTTACAGTTTTCAGGCAGAATTATGGAAGTATTACAACAGATTAGCCAAGTAAAGGGTTATTAAACAGGCTTGTTACTAATAAGAGCTGATACTGTTTGCTGACATGACTGGAATAATCTTTGGTAATCCTGAAAGCAATTACAATACCCAGATAAATCTGATTAAAAAAGCAGAGGTGATTTATACTTCGAGATGGTGGGACTGTTATCCACGAGATGAGTTAACCCACAGACACATGCTTACACACACCGAGCACCTGCTGACCACACAATAAGGGCACACTGAGTTGCAACCACTACAGCCATTGTTTGTCGGAGGCCGCTGCGCTTCAAAAGTCAGGGCAATTAATTACAACCTTGCTCTATCTTGCTAAATAAAATCAATAAATCAAAAAAAAAAGAATAAAGGGATAAGAAATGTATCACTATTGCAGGGATTGTATTTGGAGCCTCAGCATGAACAATGATATGTAAAAGATGTCTCATGATTCTCTATACGTATATCTCTTCTCTGAATAAATCCTCGGAAAATGCAAATACCATAGTATGGTTTAAAAATAAATGCAGTGTTTGGCAGCCAAATTATTCGACAGTTACCATTCGGCTCACCTGTGAACTCTGAGGGGTTGTTCTTTTGGCCCTGTACAGGGCCCGGCGAGTGGGGGGTGGGGGTGGGGGTACCCCCCTCTTATTTTTGTTCGAAAATTGACATATCATTTGAATCTATCTTTTTGGATATTTTACTCAAATCGTACTGCGGGAAATGTCATTACCTCCACCCCCCACCACACCTCCCACAAAGGCCATAAATCATGAGCTATAGTCATATTCATAGAGTATGCTATGCAGATCAAGTCACCAAAAGTGAAAACATTTAGTATGCATGGAAAGGGTACACCCTGATGGTCAATATAAAGCAATGCATTTCCTTATCTAGCCACATTTCCTTTGTATGCATCCTCCACATGCGCCGTTGATCTATCTCACTAATATACAATAGGAAAAGTGAATGGGAAAATAGTTTGTTTTCTCACCTGTCTGTGTTTTATTTTAAAACACTGACCCAATAACTTGAAATGCCTGATTCCTATGGTCATGCTTGAAAATCTGTTCAGCCATTTTGGAACAGTGACTCACTACCCAAACCAGACAACTGGTTTCAAGTGGCCAAGAGATGTCATGTGATCTCCTATTGCGCTCTAGTGGAGGAACTGGGCATCAGACAGGGGATATATTTGCATCAATGGATAGATAGAAACTAAAACATTCTCCTCATTTATGTATATCATTCTTGTAAGACAAAAGATTCCTATGAGACAAAAATGTATGTTGCACAAGCCCTGCACTTTCAAAATAGCTGTGTGCATGCTTAGAGTGCCATCATTTTATATTACTAATCCTTTTATAACATTAATTGGTGACATATTTGATTTAAAACCTAAAAAAGTAGTCAGTTACCTTTCTAACAGTACTAAGCATGTGTTTGTAGGACTTATAGCTTTGAATCCGAAATGTACTTTGAGGGTAATATATAATATTATGCATCGTTTAGAAAATGCCACCAGAGAGCGTCAGAATTGAAGAGGTTAATAGTTGCATGAGCAACCAACAACCCCTCTTCTAGAAATACACTTCAAAATCGGCAATAAAAGCATACTTTTACAACTTTATTTCGGCTCAGGGTCATTTAATTTGTTCCGAGTCAATTGGTTGGCTGCATCCAAGTAAACAAAGATAAAGTAGTTTCACGAACACCTTTCCAATGTATTATTATACCTACTGCAAAATGTACAGTAGGGTGTACTCTACAGTAGGGAACACAGCTCAACGCAATGAAATTCCTATGACAAAAAGAAACTGTGGGATGCAAACCATGAATCTGGTCATGTTTTCTGCCCTCAAGTCTGAGCTCAGTATCAGAGAAGAGCTAGCTTAGCTCTTACCTTTGGTAACCCTTAGTTAGACAGAGTGTAGGTTTGGTTAGGGCTAAACTACTGTGTAATGCAACACCTTACCTGTGATGAGGAGTCTTCCAGTGGTGCTGGAGGTCCCAAATCGGTTTCTGGCAAAGCAGGTGTAGCTGCCTGCATCATACTTGGTCACATTAGTGATTCTCAAAGTTCCACCTGGAGAGAGAGTGATTCTGTGGGGGTAGATGGAGAAACTGGTGACACGGGTAGAATCTGTACCCCAGTCTCCCACGGGAGAAACCGTCTTAACTGTTAGTCGAATAGGAAATTCCACCAGGGGCCGAGGCTGGCACTAGTATTAGTAGTGTTTATTAGGATCCCCAATTAGCTGCTGCCGGGGCAGCGGCTACTCTTATGGGGGTCCAAACAGAAATCAAAACACAACAAATGAAATACATAATATTCAAAACACTACATGTACATCACAATTTAGTAACTTAGCAGATGCTCCCATCCAGAGCGACCCACATTCATCTCAAGATAGCCAGGCGAGACAACCTCGCATCACATATCACTACGTAATACAATACATAATACAATGCAAAATACAGTCCAAAATACATAAAAATGTCTGTGTGTCTATTCAAAGTCCCCATCGTACCATATGGTGTTCTTTTATCTGTTTTTAAAAAATCTTATTTTATTGCTAGCTTGAGTTATCTGGGGTGGCAGAGAGCCATGTTGTTATGGCTCTATTTAATACTGTGTGTTTCCAAGCTTCTATGCTCGACCTGAAGACTGTGAAAAGGCCTCTGGTTCCATATCTTGTGTGGTACAGATGAATGTCCAAACTGTTTAAGCAGACAGTTCGCGACCTTCAACACATCAACATCTCGCACAAAGACCAATAGTGATGCAGTCACTCTCTACCCAACTTTGAGCCAGAAGAGATAGACATGCATGTTTCAGCCAATCGTCATCTGTCATGTGTGTCAGTGCCGAGCATGTTGAGTGCCCTTTCAAATAAGAATGCTGAAAGTCTGTTGTTAATTTGTTTTCTGCAAAATAACATTGTATTTGGTAGAACAAAAAGTTTGCTAAGCGCTGGTAACAGACTGATTGGTCGGCTGTTTGAAACATTAAAGGGTGCTTTGCTATTCTCCCAGGCAGGGCTACCTCATTGGGATACCATAAGCCCGACTCATGTCCTCTACACTGGGTCATTTTCATTAAGGCATTGAACGGAAAACTTTTAAAAATGTTCTGTAATTGAAAATGAAAATAAACATGACCCTGTTTACATTCAACTTGTCATGTGATGAACCCTATCAACACCAGTGGGCAACAGTGCCTAAAATTCTTTGAAATAAATCTACCCACTGGTTGAATCAATTTTGTTTCCACGTCATTTCAATGAAATTACATTGAACCAACGTGGAATAGACAATGAATTGATGTCTGTGCCCAGTGGGTAAATTCTAACCCATTGACCTTGAATTGTGTCTGTTATTCTGAACATTCTATGTAAACATTTTTAGTGTACACAATCAGTTATGAAACTAATAGCAAGTCATTGACATTTAGATATTTTCTTGATATGATTTCAAATGATATAAGTAGAGATTATTTTTATGTAAGCTCTTCCTTCTTGAAAAAAAATCTACAAGGTCTCTATCTTTTCGGAGGTTGTATGTACTACCAAAGAAAAATGACCAATTGAGAAATACATCCTATCTTGCAGAAATCAGTATCTTCTTGTACCTGTCTAAATAAGACTAAAATAAATTAGGAACAGATCATCGTCTGATCAATGTAATATGGAGCACTAATATGGGTGGAGAAGAAAGGGGGAATCGAACCATATATAGAATGTACTGTAAGACGTTACCTGTCATTGGTGTGGATGGGTTGGTTGCCTTTCTTCCACAGGATGCTAGCGGTGGGGTAGGCTTGGGGCTTACACTCTAGAGTCACTATGGTGCCGGCCTTGGCTTTAAGCAGGGCTCTGAGCAGGTTACCAGTGAAGTCTGGAGAAGAGGCTGAAGGGACACAGGAAACGTAAAAAACATTATTATTGACCCCATTATTATCGAATCCTTCTAACCTTTCAAAGAACAGTAATATGACCTTTTGGATTTGTTAGACAGTCACACAATGTTTAAGAAATGGATAAAAGCCACCATACCTAAGACCATGAGCTCAGTGCTGAAATAGATGACACCATATTTATTCTCAGCCACACACTGGTACATCCCGGCATCAGACAGGTTCAAAGACGAGATCAACAGGACCCCATTGTCAACGTAGACCCTCTCCTGACAAGGCACAGACACAAGTAGCATGTAGAGTACAAGTAAATGTTAAGGTCATATGAACATAATATAATAAAACACACTTATCACAGTAAAAACAACCATTAGGAGGATTTTGGTAAGGAGTCAAATTAAACAAAATATCCAGCTAATGTAAACAATAACAAAGTGGTAGAAAAGTGCATGTGCTAGAAACATCTAGGTGCACTTCTCTGGGTGTTTAAGTTTGGTTTGCTGTCGTGTACTTTTCACAGTAGATTAACTCAATCCGCAGAAGCCTGAACATGGGCTATGAATAATGGAGAGTGTTTGCCTGTTCTCTTGAAATGGAGCAGCTTGTCGAGAGTCTGATACGCTATCTTTCTCTCACACACACGCAATATCTCTCTCCATGCACACCCATGTCACAGGTGCAAAAGCAATGTTTCAATGTAAGGAAGGTGCCTGGATATATACTCCTAAAAGTTAAAGGATATATACTCCTAAAAGTTGGGTTTTTGTGAAATGTTCAGTGTGCTAGCGCCTTCCTTTCTGTAAGACTGACAAAGAACTCATGAGAGATGGATGGGAAGGTGGGGTTTACCTCAGTGATCAGCACTTGACCATTTTTCAGCCAGTTGTAGGAGGGTTTGGGCTTCCCGTTGGCCCTGCACTCCCAGTGAAGCCTCTCCTCTATGGCCAGGGCTGTGTCTCTCATGGTCTGAATCCACTGAGGTTTGGCTAAGAAAGATCCAAAATACTCCATGTCAATGACTGACTGAATATTAGTAGAGGGTTTTAAAGGGGAAGTCCTCTGACAGTTTTTATTGACTGCTTGAACACTGTTAAGGAAACTGGGATCTTCGTGAGCAAAACTGGGATCCACATGGCCAAAACAATAACCTTTTCTTACAGTTAGTAATTTCTCATTGTTTATACACTAAATGCAAATGCTTAAACACTTTTTTTGCAAAACAGTAGACAAAACTTTACTGTATTTTTTATTTATTACATTTATTTAACCCATATTTTACTAAGTAAGTTGACTGAGAACACATTCTCTTTTACAGCAACGACGTGGTGAATAATTGCAAGGGAGAGGGGAGGGGATGAATGAGTCAACGGAAAGCTGTTGGTGATTAGCTGGCCATGATGGTATGAGGGCCAGATTGTACATTTTAGCCAGGACACCGGGGTTAACACCCCTACTCATACGATAAGTGCCACGGGATCTTTTGTGATCACAGAGAGTCAGGACTTCCGTTTAACATCCCATCCGAAAGCTGCACCCTACACAGAACAATGTCCCTTTCACTGCAAAGGGGCAGTATCTACTGTATCTGCTATCTTTAGTAACACAAACATGCACTTGGCTTCACAGTGAGGAACAATGTGCAATTCTCTGTTCAAACTGTGTCACCCTCTGTAAGCAGCGCTATCATGTACTTGAATGCACTAGAGATTAGGGAATTCTTACAGAGATGACACAAAGCTCTTCACCTGCAACGCTCCCAGACTGTAGAGATCATAATTCAAATCGGTTTCACAGCCAAACTCACCTCTGACCTATTCCCAGCACCAAACTGGGTTTCAAGGAGCTTTTGCAGAAAGTCTTTTAACACCATTGTCACTTGTTAACATTCTGTCAACTCCAATTAGGAAAGTGTTATTTTGCCTCAACCACGAGACCATGGGAAAGAAAAGGAGAGGAAGCAGAAGCAATCCAGGCATAAAAAAATGAAATAATTGAAGTAAAAGTATTGCCAAATATACTTCCAATGTGAGACTGTCTGTCCCAACTGGAAATGTTTTCTACCAGAATGATAACTGAAAATCAAAAACAGAGTTGCCTGCAATGCTTACAGATAACAACAATGCACATTAAACAAAAATATAAATGCAACAAGTGTTTGTCCCATGTTTCATGAGCTGAAATAAAATATCCCCGGAATGTTCCATACATCCCTGTTAGTGAGCATTTCTCCTTTGCCAAGATAATCCATCCACCTGACAGGTGTGGCATATCAAGAAGCTGATTAAACGGCATGATCATTACACAGGTGCAGCTTGTGCTGGGGATAATAAAAGGCTACTCTAAAATGTGCAGTTTTGTCACACAACACAATGCCACAGACTGCATGAATGTCCACCAGAGCTCTTGCTAGAGAATTTAATGTTCATTTATCTACCATAAGCTGCCTCCAATGGAGTTTTTGAGAATTTGGCAGTTATTCGAACCGGTCTCACAACCGCAGACCACGTGTCACCACGCCAGCACAGGACCTCCACATCCGGCTTCTTCACCTGCGGGATTATCTGCGACCAGCCACCCGGATAGCTGATGAAACTGTGGGTTTGTACAACCGAAGAATTTCGCACAAACTGTCAGAAACCGTCTCAGGAACCTCATCTGTTTGCTCATCATCCTCACCATGGTCTTGACCTGACTGCAGTTCGGCGTCGTAACCAACTTCAGTGGGAAAATGTTAATCTTTGATGGCCACTGGCATGCTGGAGAAGTGTGCTCTTCACGGATTAATCCCGGTTTCAATTGTACAAGGCAGATTGCAGACAGTCTATGGAGTTGTGTGGGCGAGCGGTTTACTGATGTCAACATTGTGAAAAAGTGCCCCATGGTGACGGAGGGGGGTTATGGTATCGGCAGGCATAAGCTACAGACAAAGAACACAACTGCATTTTATCGATGGCAATTTGAATGCACAGAGATATCGTGACGAGATCCTGATGCCTATTGTCGTGCCATTCATCTGTCGCCATCACCCATGTCGCAAGGATCTGTACACAATTCCTGGAAGCTGAAAATGTCCCAGTTCTTCCATGGCCTGCATACTCACCAGACATATCACACATTGAGCATGTTTGGGATGCTCTGGATTGACATGTACAACAGCGTGTTCCAGTTCCCGCCAATATCCAGCAACTTCACACAGCCACTGAAGAGGAGTGGGACAACATTCCACAGGCCACAATCAAATCAAATCAAATTGTATTGGTCACATACACATGGTTAGCAGATGTTAATGCAAGTGTAGCGAAATGCTTGTGCTTCTAGTTCCGACCGTGCAGTAATATCTAACAAGTAATGTAACAATTTCACAACAACTACCTTATACACACAAGTGTAAAGGAATGAATAGCCTGATCAACTCCATTTGAAGGAGATGTTGCGCTGCATGATACTGACTGGTTTTCTGATCCACGCCCCTACTTTAAAAAAAAAGGTGTCTGTGACCAACAGATGCATATCTGTATTCCCAGTCATGTGAAATCCATAGATTAGGTCCTAATTCATTGATTTCAATTGATGGATTTCCTTATATGAACTGTAACTCAGTCAAATCTTTGAAATTGTTGAATGTTGCATTTATATTTTTGTTCAGTGTAAAATCAATAAACAAACAATATATTATTACATTATAATACCAACAGTGGCTGTACTTTGCCAATGAGTAGTAGCAACAGCAATATAATGATGGCATGAGAGCCTGTGCATTATCTTGAATATAGCACAGCTTTTATAATGACCAATAGTGTGTGTTCATGGTTGTAAAATGTAGTGAACATTTTACACATGGATAAATCCATCCCTCTTGAAAGTAGGATGGTGTGCTTGTTGTATTTGATGTCCTAACAAATGATTGCTGACCAAATATGGATTGTTTTTACTGTTTGTTGTGTTCTTGCCATGTGTTTTTGTCCTTTTGAATTGTGATGGGCCTGTTATCTGGACCTCTGGCAGTCTCTATGGGGGTACCACAGGGTTCAATTCTCGGGCTGACTCTTTTCTCTGTATATATATCAACGATGTCGCTCTTGCTGCGGGTGATTCCCTGATCCACCTCTACACAGATGACACCCTTCTGTATACATCTGGCCCTTCTTTGGACACTGTGTTAACAAACCTCCAAACGAGCTTCAATGCCATACAACACTCCTTCCGTGGCCTCCAACTGTTCTTAAACGCTAGTAAAACTAAATGCATGCTTTTCAGCCGTTCGCTGCCCGCACCTGCCTGCCCGACTTGCATCACTACTCTGGACGGTTCTGACTTAGAATATGTGGACAACTACAAATACCTAGGTGTCTGCCTAGACTGTAAACTCTCCTTCCAGACTCACATTAAACATCTCCAATCCAAATTTAAATATAGAATCGGCTTGCTATCCCGCACCAAAGCGTCCTTCACTCATGCCGCCAAACATACCCTAGTGAAATTGACTATCCAACCGATCCTCGACTTTGGTGATGTAATTTACAAAATAGCAAACTGGATGCAGTATATCACAGTGCCATCCGTTTTGTCACCAAAGCCCCATATACCACCCACCACTGCGACCTGTATGCTCTAATTGGCTGGCCCTTGCTACATATTCGTCGCCAGACGCACTGGCTCCAGGTCATCTATAAGTCTTTGGTAGGCAAAGCTCGGCCTTATCTCAGCTCACTGGTCACGATAACAACACCCACCCGTAGCACGCACTCCAGCAGGTATATCTCACTGGTCATCCCCAAAGCCAACACCCCCATTGGCCGCCTTTCCTTCCAGTTCTCTGCTGCCAGTGACTGGAACGAATTGCAAAGATCGCTGAAGACATCAGCTAAAATAGCTAAACGATCACTGCAGCTGTACATAGCCCATCTGTAAATAGCCCATCCAATCTACCTACCTCATCCCCATATTGTTTTTATTACCTTTTTTGCTCTTTTGCACACCAGTATTTCTACTTGCACATCATCATCTGCACGTCTATCACTCCAGTGTTAATTTGCTAAATTGTAATTACTTGCTACTATGGCCTTACCATTTGCACACTCTGTATATAGACTTTCTTTTTTTCCCTATTGCGTTTTTGACTGTACGCTTGTGTAACAGTATAACTTTTGTCCGTCCCCTCACCCATACCCAGGCTCGAACCAGGGACCCTCTGCACACATCAACAACTGACACCCACGAAGCATCGTTACCCATCGCTCCACAAAAGCCCCGGCCCTTGCAGAGCTAGGGGAACCACTACTTCAGAGGTCTCAGAGCAAGTGACGTCACTGATTGAAATGCTATTAGCACGCACCACCGCTAACTAGCTAGCCATTTCACATCGGTTACACTTGTTTATTCCATGTGTAACTCTGTGTTGTTGTTTGTGTCACACTGCTTTGCTTTATCTTGGCTAGGTTGCAGTTGTAAATGAGAACTTGTTCTCAACTAGCCTACCTGGTTCAATAAAGGTGAAATAAAATGTATTTTATTTTTATTTTTTAAATGTCGGTCTTGTTTTGTAACTTTATTGTACATATAATTTTCATTATATATTGCTGCACTAGCCTCTAGCCACTTATCAGGCTGTCATTGTAAAAAGGAGTGTTTTTAACTTACTCGCCTGATGGTTAAAATTATATTTGCGATCCCACAGGGTGACAGTACCATGGAAGGCCAATCGGCCTGTAGCGATGTTCTTCCCCATCTTGTTTTCGGCCACACACTCATAGCCCCCCGTGTCGTCTTGTTGGAAGCTGGGGATCTCCAAGACGGCATTGGAGTACTTCATCTTCACTTTGCTGGGGAACGGGACTCCATTAGCCCTCTTCCAAGTAATCTCAGGGACAGGGCTAGGAAAGACAGAAAGCAAAACATGTTAGAGATCTAGAGTGTCGACTCCACATCTTCTCTGTTAGACCATATCTAACGAGATTTTATGCAACTCATTTTCGTATTCTACCCATTAAATAAAGAGAGTCATTTGAAGAAAGTATGCATGTGGCCCTTCACAAACTGACTTTGACAATCATTGCATTCAAAGGCTCTTCTGACGAATAATAGAGAGATGCCACAGTCGAACAAACATAATTGCCCTAGTGACACTTCTCTATAAAAATCCCAAAATGCTTTAAGTGAGTGAAAGAAGAGGGAAGATTGAAAACATGCTCCAAGAAATACAGCTTACTTCCCAAGAGCAAAACACTCCAGCGTAACCACTGATCCTTTTGCTGCTGGTACGGTGTCGGGGAAATGAACTTCTATTTTCGGCTCGTATTCTCCCATTACTCCTATGACGTACAAGTACAAGTAGTTGTTGTTCATGCTTCCATTATTCATGACATACAAGCTATGCTACCTTGCATTGTGAGGCCCAACAAAAGCAAAAAAATACATGCATAAACACTATTTCTTAGGTGAACTAAACTACTATTCCACTTAAAGGTACACTATGCAGAAATCGCTCCATCATTTCCTGGTTGCAGAAATTCTAATAGTTCACCTAATTTCAGTTTATGTGACAAATCAAGCAAGTATAGCGTAGATAATCATTGTACCATCTAAACTGCTGTGAAACATATTTTCCATAAGCAAAAATATTGTATTTTCTGCTGTTTGAAACTGGTGTGCAAAAACGAAAGTAAAAGAGGCAAAAATGACGCTTAAGAGCAGGAAGCATAGAAATAGCACACATAGGACAACAGATCTACAACTTCTTACACTTGTTTTTAATGAATTTGTCAGGGTCGCCCTAAAAAGTTACATATTGCAGCTTTAAGCATGCATTCGAGCGAGAGTAGCGAAATAACAGCATCAAATAATTTAAAGCCTCCGTTCCTGGGTGGAATACACTAAGGTTATCTCTTGAGGGTCTGGCTGATTTTGAATGTATGGTTAATATTTAAATGTTTAATTCAACCCAAAGGCAGTGTTTACTTTCTGCAGAAGCGTGAAGAGCTGCAGAGATACTGTAGCTATAAGGAACAGTTCATTGGATTCCTCCAAGTACAGGCAGTTGTTTAAAAAGTAGAGTAAGAAAATAAGGCACCTGGATCATCGGTGATAAAGCCTACATAGTGTTATAATGAACATGGCCTGGCAACTAAACAATGCATATCAGGTAATAACAATGTTAGCTTATACGAAGGAGGTATACTGTACATAACGCCTTTATGAAACCAGTCATGACACCTTCATGAATGTCGCCGTATCATTCAACCCACATTCATAACACATTTATTCAACATCATGTTTAAGGTGTCTTCAAAATAAAAGTCTATTTTTATTATACTACAAAATGTTATCTGGCTCAATGAATGCCTACCTACAATGCCTGCTATCTGTATGTTATGAATCATTATGCAAGGTCTTCTGATGAATAAGCTTACCGTCTTTCCTCAGGACCAGAGATGTGGGTGAGCTGTGAACTTTGCCCTTTGTGATGCTGTTCATCACCACACAGGTATAGTTGCCCACATCTGAGGGCTCCACTTTGGCGATGTACAGGTTGCCAGTCTCCTGAGATACGAAGCGCCTGTTGTCTTGCTGGACGAAGTATGGGTATTCATTGAAGACCCATGAATAACTAAGGCCTAGAAAGGGAAATGAGGGGGAGATTTAGCCAACTACTGATATGACGTTACATTCAAAACTTGAAACCAAGAACACAAATGCTGCATTTATACAGGCAGCCCAGTTCTGATCTTTTGCCCAATTGGCAAAGATCTGATGTGATTTGTCAAAACACCAATACCCTATGAAAGTGACGCTAATTGTTACTTCTGGGATCCTCGTTTTGTAGGCTAAGAATGGGCTTCAAAAATGCATCCTCAAATCCATGAAAACGTGCTAATTTAAGATATATATTAAAATGTATATGTGTTTAGAAAAAAACATCTACAAATTTGACGCCCAAGAAAAAGCACGAAGCCAAAAAGTTACAACTCTTTAATTTGAACTACAGACATAAACAACAACTGCTTAAAGGTGTTTCGACAGCTTGCCAGTCTTCAGAAACATTTTTTTTAAACATTTTCAAAAAGTACTGGGTGGCAACATTCACAAAAAAAGCATAATCTATTATGAAACACATCAAATTGCCTGTAGCTAACGGGTTCTTACCATCCTGTAGGTCCTCAGCTTGAGCAGGCGCGCTCCAGCATGCTAACAACGCTGCAACACTTTTCTAATTTTCAATGATGTGTCTTACTTCTTGAGATTCAAATATTTTGATGAAAGGCATTGGGTGTGAGTAAATCAGTAAACAAATACGATTATAATTGTATATATCTTAAATGACCGTATTTTCATACATTTTATGATATAATCTTGAAAAGACCCGGGAGATGACCTGATCCGGAAGTATGACTTCACATTCACAGGTTAATAGTGTAAAAAAGATCTGAATTGGGCCACTTATGTAAACACAGCCATAAAGACTATGTGTCTTTGTGATGGATTTAATTTGGATTTGATTTGTGTATAAAGGGTGACATAACCACTCCCTCTATAGGGTTTATAGCCAAATGTGACATAGTGCACTATGTCAATTTCCCAAAATGCTATGCTTTATAAAGGGTGGTATAACCCCTTATACCTGGCGTCACGTGTTTTGAGCAAAGCTCCCAAAGGGATGGAGAGGACAAAAGGGATGTGTCATGAGACAAACCCTACCATCAAATGACTTCTTCCTCAGTGCCAACACCTACGCACAGTCAACATCCATATACCTACACACTGCTCTCAGATGTTATATATGTTAAATATGTTATATTTATGTTATATATATATTAAAGTAAATAAATTGCATTCTTAATGTAAACACTACTCATATTTCAGAGCGCACGGTAAGTTTTGAAAAGACACCAAGACTTACTTTGTAGCATCTACAGACTAATCGTTGTAGTGGAGACCTGGGTAACAACAAAATCTCACAGATGTTCCAACTTTATTTAAATATTTCTTAATTCCCCCAAACAACCTTTGTATGGCTTTTATTAGAGGAAGATCGAAAACATCATGACTATCTTTAGGCCAAACTGGTGTGGAATTGACCTATATGTAACGATTTGGACATGAAGCATTTCTGATTATTTGAGTTTTGTGCTATCAGTTGAAATAATTGCACCAAAAGCACTGATTAAATTGTAATATGACTGCAAAATCATGCTTAAGTAGTAGTGCTAAAGTATAGTTGAAATGCCGTGTGGACTCATATAGGACTGTCAAGTGTCAAAAGAAGATAACAAAAGTAATTCAATACCTCCTGAGGACGTGGGTGTTCCACAGAGTAACACAACTCCTTGTCCTTCTCGAACTGACACCGCACTTCTTGTGTGGAGTTTAAAATGATCCAAGTCTAGAAGAGAAACAGGACAATTTATGACATCTAAGAATATAAATACAGCACTGATGACACTCATTTCCCCCTATGAACCACCTGCATGTAAAGCATTATAATGCATTGATAAGGTATGGTGTGTTATTATCAATGGTGACAATGTAATAATGCAATATAATGCAGTGTGACAGGAGGCAGTATTATGGCCTGTTCTTAACTTACAGGCAAACTGTAGGCTTGCTCTTCTGCTGAGAACGGCTCCTATTGTGTTATAGGCTGTACACTGATACCTTCCCCCATCCTGGTAGCGGTCCAGACTTCTTATGATGAGGTTGCCCCCAGACAACCGACGCCGGTGGTCCAACTCCAGATTTATGAGAGTTCCATTCAGTGACCATCTGTGAGGGCAGAAATACCATCAGCTGCTGGCAATATTCACAAAACATCTCTATCTATTTACCACAGTGGATTTATGGGAGCAAATTGAACACTAAAACTCAATAAAGGCAGCAAACGTTATTTGGACGGTACTTAAAGTTTATTGTTATTCTGAGGTCAATGATAAAAAATAACATATACAGGTAGGTACGGTTTAGGGTTGTTTGTTGCTTTTGTTGTTTTGTCATTTCAAATGAAGGGACATACTGTGCATAAGTCTTTACTATGTCAATATTTGAAGTACATACCAATATCCATAACCATTTATAACAATTTGTAAATCTTCAAGCTAAGCTAAATAAGAAGAATGCCTGTTGAGATAAGTCCAGGTCCCAGGCCATCTACTTTGTAGGTCCAGCTGTATCCCACAATCCCAAATGAAATGCTAAGAACCATATCATTACCAGATTTGTGTTATCCTTTCCATTCAATTGGACACATACTGTATACTGTAGTTGGACCTACACAATGGATGGCAAGGGAATGTGGACTCATCTTGACAGACTTATTTTGGAGTTTGAAGATATCCGACAAACTTAAATTGTGTGTCATGTCCTTTTAATAATATGCAAATGCATTCATAATATTTAGTGTTATTACAGTTTTACGGTTGATATGGATATCCCATCCACTTAAGACAAACTCTCAAATACATTGTTTCCACTCTCCACCGAGGCCTAATAGTCAAAAATGCACATACTATAGTCACAAACAGTAGCACCTTGTTCTTTTTCGATTGGTATAATATGCTCAGTTCTTCTCTCTTTAAACAAGAACATTAGCACCATGAAACACCACAGCAGGTGCAAACTCACACTACCCACACAGCAATGCTTTCACACATTCCTTTCATTGCACCCTTTCTGCATTCTCATAGAAAAGAGGACAATAATCAAAGCTGGTATCAAGTCCAAGGAAAATGTTAACGTCATTCACTTCCTAAATCTCGCAAATCTCCGTTTTGGAATATACTTTATACTTTAACTTTATGACCAAAGTTATCCTACTTACACTTTTTATTCAGTTTTGGGACTACAATTGATGTTTATGACTACTGGTGACGCCACATAAACCGTTTTTTAACCAGAAAAGTAATTAAAAAAAAAATAGGTCATAGTATTTGAGAGGTAAAGCACCTTGAAACTCAGTCCATCAATCCTGCTACTATATCATGGCAATTAATTGATTTGATGACCTGGGGCTCTTGCCAAACAGGGGAAGGCAGAGGATCTTATTAGATCCCAGACGGTGACTTGTGGCATATATAAAGGCTGTTAAATTGAGCTGTGAGCTGTTATGAATGCTTATATCAAGTAAGTTATAATGCACTATGGGGTGAAGCCCCCACAGCACTAAACATGTGCCATAAAAGCATATTAGTCTATTCATAATGCATTATAAACAGCATGGTTACATTACTTGTGTTATTATTTTTATATTTTTCTAAATAAATTATTTCTGCATTGTTTGGAAGTAAGCATTTCCCTGTTAGTCTATACCTGTCGTTTACGAAGTATGTGACAAATAGAATTGGATTTGAATTAAGTAGTTCAGTTTCTTATGATCTCATATAATAAACACTGTTTACATGTTCATTGATTATATGAGTCCAAATATGCAGCACAAGACCAATGTATTTTTGTGTTTTACCTCAGAAACCCTGTTCCCTTTTTGGGGGTATGAGAGTATGAGTGGCAGGAGTGAGAGAGAAAGCAAGAGAGAGAGAGAGAGAGAGAGTGCGAGAGAAGATAAAATGGAGGGAGCAGTGTATTCCATTTACACTTCAAGAGAGGAGCTGAGGAGGTGTTGAGGGCATGTGGTGCAGAGCACAGCAAGCCTGAAGAGATGCAATGCTAAACACGCTCGTCTCGCCTTTAATCAGAAAATGGAAATACCTTATCTTAGCTGGGGAGATACCAACCAGATGTGATTATGAACGTAGTGTGAGCTCAATACCACTTTTATTCTTCTCATTTACACCGGCTGTGCTGGAGTAGTGTGGACGACACAGCAAAGACAGTTGACAGTCAATGCATCTTTTTGTTTTTGTTAGCGCGACTGGTTTTTTCCCCCCTCTGTAAAATAACAACAAGCTATTAATGTGAAAAGCATGAGCAGGGGAGAAGAACCACATAAACCTGACCCATTAAAGTCCCTGATCGGCCAGACAGTCAAAACACCTCATTTCACAGGTGTAAATTAGTTGCTGATTGAAAAGCAAAGATGAAAACCAGTAGACCCCGCAGCACTGGTGTAAAACGTAGTCATAGTTGTAGTCGAAGTCATATAGAAATTCAAACCAGGTGAGTAAGTCAGAATCCTACCTGTATTGAGGAGGGGGGATTCCTTTAGCGTCACATGTAAGAGTGGCCTCCTCTTCCATAGAATCAACAGGGATAAACAAGTCACCGGGTTCCATCCTCCATCTTGGACCATGGAATGATCCACTGTCCAAACATTCTGGGGAAGACATACTCTTCAATGTAGCAGAACGTTTAAATCATATATTCTGGTTGTGACATGAGTTCCAGCTTTTTCGGATGTCACACTCAAATCGTAAATGTCCCTACAAAAGAATCATTAAACATTAAAAAAAAAGAATTCTACCTGCGAGACAGTCGATGATTGATAGCAGAAGAAGCTGTTTCCATGGTAACGTCATCTTTGGCAGGGAAGGACGAATAAGACTTTCATTCAATAAGCTCTAAACGACACTCTTTTCTCCGGAACAGACAGGCCTGACCCTGTAGGAGACAGTCATTATAGCAAAAACACCAAACTCAGCATACATGTCACCTCATGAAAACTTCAAATATACTGTATCTTTTTTCGCGCTTAGCCATAATTTGGACAGGCAGTGAAGACGGATATGGAATTGACATTGGCAACATAGAAATATTGAGTGATGGAATGTTGGGACTGAATGTGGGAACTGTCCATTTCTCTTAACCATGTTTTTTTTCAATATCCAGTTTCAACATTCCCATTGAGCAACAGCATTAATGAATCCTGTGTATTCTGATATGGAAACAAACAATACAAGCGAGCAAGGGAGCACTCATTGGCATATGGGACAAGACAGACGCCAATCTATTAGGAGAACAACTGTTGACCCAGCTCCATCTTTCACAGAGACAAATCTATCCTCTCAGGCCCAAGGAGCCTGGACCTGTGAATTGGGTGCCATCCAATCAATTAGTCTCACCGACACCAGCATGTCTTGCCACATGCTGAGGGAATCTAGAGAGCTTGATGAGAAATCCATTCCCCACAGGTACATGATCAAGGGCGAGTGGCTGGTCATTGCGTGGTCTGCATTGCAATACTAAGGTTAATTGCAGTAGAGCAGTGATTCCCATATACAAATAAACTAGACACAAATAAACTGAAGAATGAAACACACACAAATGTGATACCACACAAATGCCCTGTCTCTCTCTCTCTCTCTCTCTCTCTCTCTCTCACACACACACACACACACACACAAACACACACACAGATTCAAACATGATGTACACCTCATTTAAGGTATAATCCTCGGGCTAGTCTGCTTTAGTTGTGTAGTTATATGGGCTAATTGTGTGTTGGCTGCTGTAATGTCAGATTTGTAAGGTCTCAGGGAGTATTCTTTCATGTTTACTGGGTCTTTTCTCCTGCTGGAAGTCTCCTAAATTGGATTTTCCACGCCTTCTCATGAAGAATTCTGCATGCTTCACCTCTCCAGTAGGTCTACAGTACAGCCTTGCAAACTGTATAGGCTTCACTGTGGGCTGATGATTGTTGTGCGATAGGAGTTGTGTAAAATAAGTTATTTGAAACCTGAGCTGCTCAATAAACGGTTTCATCTGTTTGGTCACCATACATAGAACTCACATCATGTGACACCACATGTGCTGGTGATAAATAAGCCAAAGAATTGTAGCAGGATGAATGTCAGATGATAAGGAGTTGTGTCACTTCCTGTATCACAGCAATTGAAACCCATAAAAGAAGCACATCTCCCTCTCTTCTACTCTGTATCTGCAGGTAACCAAATACCACAGCATTTCAACATCAAGGCAACCCAAACTGACCACATCTGCATTCATAACAATAATAGGACTTCCCACTGACTTACTCAATAGAAGAATATGCATATTACTTGATTATTGTTTTAGTTCCCCAAGCATGAACAGACAGACTCATTCATTCAGAGCCATACCTTGGCAGGTTAGTCAGAATCTCTCTGCATAGAGAAATATTCAAGATACTGAACTAATAGGCACCCACCCACCTCTCATCGTTTGTCCCTTGAAAAATGTATAATTGAGCAGCAGCTCATTGGAAACACCTAAATGGTTCTATCATGGCAATGCAATGAATTTTCAATGCACATGCAGCTTTGAGTGCAACCCCCCATTAGGCCTATGTACAATTTTACATCTATGCTTTGTTACATTTGAAACGGTAAAATTAGATGTGATGTCAATAGATGTTGATAACACCTATGGGTTCTATAGGAAGGACAAAGAGATGTGAAAGATGAGGTAAGAAATATACAAGAAGTCATTTAACTGACAAACAAGCATTAGGCTGGCTATATGTCAAATAGCTTCAGAAATGAACTGTACAAAACAACAAATCTGTATCAATGGCAAACACATCGTGAGTGCTTGCAGTTTCTGCGAGTAGCCTAGGCTATATGTTCCTCAATCCTCAATCAACGTTAATCAAACCAAACACACAAACCATTATATGTCCAATATCTATTATTAATATTATGTTACTGTTATATTGAGTTTATAATTGAGAGGAAACACCTCATGTCAAAGCCTATAGGCATATGTCTTTGGTAGATAGATGCCCACCAAGAAAACGAATTAGGCTACCAATCAAAGAACAATTTATTGAAAGTAAATTTTATTGTCACCATTGCCATCATAATGTATATCCAGCCACACATTGTTTCAGTGATTTTTCAGTTTCAATGGCATGGCCACACATGCCGAGCTTGATAATTTCCTTACCTAGCGGCCGTTTTCTCCTTATCTTGAAATATATTCAGACCAGCAGTGCACTAATTCAATTCTTTTAGCCATAATAAATAGTTGACCCGCCACGGACGCGTTTTCTACCGATTTATGTCGGGAACACAAGCTCGTTCATACAGGTTAAACCGAAACACTGGTCAGTCAGTGTAAGAAAAAACAGGCAATGAACGAAGGCACTAAATAGGCAAGCGTCTCATAGCCTACGTCGTTTTCTCTTTCCCAAAAACAACACCCACACAGTTTGCTCATGAATCAAATCGGCAACCGTACGAAAGATGAGCACAAACGCAGACCTATCTCCGAGCCACATTCATGTTGGCAGATTATGTTAAAAATAGTATTTTGCGGAGGTCTCCGTATTCCCTGTGAAGTAGCTAAAGCAGACGATAGAAGCAGAAAAGATGGAAAGGTATGGCAGACGCACCTGCCGAAGCCAAAGAACTGCGCCAGTCTTCGCCAGAGATCTGAGCAGACAGAAAAACTGTGGGGACATCACTGCGTAAAAATGATCAGGATATCAAAATGTATTGATAGGTTTATAAAAATGTATATGTTGATAACTGCACTTTCAGCCTGGTCTCAGAAGAGTAGATAACATAGTAAACGTACATTTGGGCCACTCAAATTAGTACGTTAGCCTATGTTACATTTGATATGGTTACATAAGACAGTAGGTTACTTAAATTGGTTGGGGTGGATGTGTGGGCTATAATGGCAATGTCTAGCAACCCAAAGTTAGAATCTCATCTTTAGCATTTTTAGCTAATTAGCTACTTTGCAACTACTTAGCATGTTTGCTAACCTTAACCTTAAAACCCTTTAACCTAACTCCTATTCCTAACCTTAACCCCTACCCTAGCTAACATTAGCCACAACAAATTGGAATTCGTAACATAGCATATGTTTGATAAAATTTGAATTTATTGTACATTGCAATTCGTAACGTATTGTACGAATTGCAATTGATAACATATGATACAAATTGTAATTCACAACATATCATACGAAATGGATGAATAACATCCAGAAATTAATACATATCATACGAAAGGTAACATATCATACTAATTAGAGTGTCTCCGATTTACATTTACTATGTTACGTCTATCCCTGAGTCCTGGTTGGCCCGTTATATATTGTATACTTGAAATATTGCACAGTGTAGATCCATGGCAGTCCGAATCTGCCCCAATGCTGGTGTAGACTGAATAGAAGCTATGATCAATTATTTTGGGCAACTCTTAATTTTGTGTAGTAACCTTTCAACTGATCAAAGTTTTGGGAAAATATTGACATTTCAATGCACTCGATAGGTTACAGTAGGCTAATTAAACATGAATAAGCGATCTATAAATCATATTTTACATGGTTTCAATGTGTCATAATAACCCCCTTGATCTGTAGGCTACTTGAAAAAGACATTTATGCATAAGAATTATGTTATTTCCTAGGCTAAAGGTTGGACAGGTGGGCCAGCAACTGCAAAGTTGCCGGTGTAAATCCCAAATCTGATGGGGGAAATCCAGTGGGGAATGAGCTGGTAACCGGAAGATTGCTAACATGAGTATCCTAGAAGACATCCCCTGCCGTTTTGCACTTGAGCAATGCACCTTCTGGTGTACATTGTGTCATAGTGCCGATGGTTCTGAGTTTGTGTCCTGGATCAGTTATATTTGCATTCCAACATTCCTTTCACTCAGAGTAAAGGAATAATAATCAATGCTACTATTCTGATGACAAAGTAAGATAGGCTATTCATCTATTTCAAGTCCTCTAGAGAGGACCTCTCCTTCCCACTCTATAACTGTAGTTCATAAATTATCTTCAGACAAGGCCCACATTTTATCAGCCAGTTGTCTGTCTTTAACATGTATGCTCGCTCACACACACGCACACACACACACACACACACACACACACACACACACACACACACACACACACACACACACACACACATACACATACACATACACACACACACACACACACACACACACACACACACACAGTCAATAGCTGGGACAAACCCAGTGAAACAAACTCTTTTTTACTACAGTCAGTGTCTGTGTAGTCTACCAGATACCTATTAAACACACATTGATCATCGTCTCTTCAGCCCAGGATTCTTTAACATGGCCAGGGCATCGTTAATAATGCTCCATACAGCCACCATTTGACATTTCCTTTAATTATCTCCGTAATGTATTCATGCACTTGATCCTAGGAGCTTGTTGTGAAAAGCCGCCTCTAGGAATATTTTTATCCCGCCTCGAGGCACCACGGATTAGCCCGAACCCTGAAGGTATTACCTCCGTCTGTATGTGTGTCTGTGTGTGTTAAGCTGTAAAAGTCATTAGGCCTTATTTCTCAACCGTTCAGAGAAGTGAATGTAAATGCTCCACCACGACTAGCTTGTCTAATACCCGGAGTTACAAAGAAAAGTGCAAATGGATGCAAGATAACATGTTAATAGCACAATGGAGCAACCTCCATGTTTAGCCCAGTTTTAGAGAATAACAGCCTCAATTAATTTGTTCCCTCTGCATGTCTATCTTTTAGCTAGCCAAGTACCTCAACTCTTCCATAGTTTTTTTAATTAACCTCCAACTCCTTTGGGTCGCTATATATTGATACTTAAGAAGTTAAAATTCTTAAACCCTTATCGTGTACCTATGTTGTTCTGTGCCTTTCTTTTTAATAAAACGTTAATCAAATATAACCACCGACTTTCCTTATTGAGATTCAAATCAAAATCTAATTTTATTTGTCACATACACATGGTTAGCAGATGTTAATGCGAGTGTAGCGAAATGCTTATGCTTCTAGTTCCGACAATGCAGTAATAACCATCGAGTAATCTAACCTAACAATTCCACAACTACTACCTTATACACACAAGTGTAAAGGGATAAAGAGTATGGATGGAAAGATATATGAATGAGTGATGGTACAGAACGGCATAGGCAAGATGCAGTAGATGGTATCGAGTACAGTATATACATATGGGTATATACTGTATGTAAACATAAAAGTGGCATAGTTTAAAGTGGCTAGTGATACATGTATTACATAAAGATGGCAAGATGCAGTAGATGATATAGAGTACAGTATATACATATACATATGAGATGAGTAATGTAGGGTATGTAAACATTATATTAAGTGGCATTGTTTAAAGTGGCTAGTGGTACATGTTTTACATCAATTTACATTATTAAAGTGAGCTGGAGTTGAGTCAGTATGTTGGCAGCAGCCACTCAATGTTAGTGGTGGCTGTTTAACAGTCTGATGGCCTTGAGATAGAAGCTGTTTTTCAGTCTCTCGGTCCCTGCTTTGATGCACCTGTACTGACCTCGCCTTCTGGATGATAGTGGGGTGAACAGGCAGTGGCTCGGGTGGTTGTTGTCCTTGATGATCTTTATGGCCTTCTTGTGACATTGGGTGGTGTAGGTGTCCTGGAAGGCAGGTAGTTTGCCCCCGGTGATGCGTTGTGCAGACCTCACTACCCTCTGGAGAGCCTTACGGTTGTGGGCGGAGCAGTTGCCGTACCAGGCGGTGATGCAGCCCGACAGGATGCTCTCGATTGTGCATCTGTAGAAGTTTGTGAGTGCTTTTGGTGACAAGCCGAATTTCTTCAGCCTCCTGAGGTTGAACGCTGTCAGTGTGGGTGGACCAATTCAGTTTGTCCGTGATGTGTACGCCGAGGAACTTAAAACTTAGTACCCTGTCCACTGCTGTCCCGTCGATGTGGAAAGGCGGGTGCTCCCTCTGCTGTTTCCTGAAGTCCACGATCATCTCCTTTGTTTTGTTGACGTTGAGTGTGAGGTTATTTTCCTGACACCACACTCCGAGGGCCCTCACCTCCTCCCTGGAGTAGTCTCGTCGTTGTTGGTAATCAAGCCTACCACTGTAGTGTCGTCCGCAAACTTGATGATTGAGTTGGAGGCGTGCATGGCCACGCAGTCGTGGGTGAACAGGGAGTACAGGAGAGTGCTCAGAACACACCCTTGTGGGGCCCCAGTGTTGAAGATCAGCGGGGTGGAGATGTTGTTACCTACCCTCACTACCTGGGGGCTGCCCGTTAGGAAGTCCAGTACCCAGTTGCACAAGGCGAGGTCGAGACCCAGAGTCTCGAGCTTGATGATGAGTTTTGAGGGTACTATGGTGTTAAGTGCTGAGCTGTACTCGATGAACAGCATTCTCACATAGGGATTCCTCTTGTCCAGATGGGTTAGGGCAGTGTGCAGTGTGATTGCGATTGTGTCGTCTGTAGACCTATTGGGGCGGTAAGCAAATTGGAGTGGGTCTAGGGTGTCAGGTAGGGTGGCGGGGATATGGTCCTTGACTAGTCTCTAAAAGCCCTTCATGATGACGGAAGTGAGTGTTACGGGGCAGTAGTCGTTTAGCTCAGTTACCTTAGCTTTCTTGGGAACAGGAACAATGGTGGCCCTCTTGAAGCATGTGGGAACAGCAGACTGGGATAAGGACTGATTGAATATGTCCGTAAACACATAATATGTCCGCCAGCAAATGGGCATGCTGAGTTGCCCTCTTAGAGCAACAGCAATGAGGAAACAGTCAGTGGTTGTATTTGATTAACGTTCAATTAAAGAGTATGGATTTCAGCAAACAAAGAAAGGACCGCAACAACAAAGGGAAACATAGGTACATGGAAAGGGTTTAAGAATGTACATTTTTTTAGGTATCGACGAGTCCGAGGTTTATTTAAAAAACTAGTCTGCGCTCAACTCCATGGAGGAGTTGAGGTACTTGGATATCTTTGAGCCAGGCAGTAAGACTCAGCCGTTTCTACCAAATAAGTAGAAGTTTAATACACAAACAACTAAATGTCCAAGTTTTAAGATTCCCTTTTCACACAAATATGTTGTGTGAAATATTCACAAGTTACCTTTATCTAGTTACTTGTATCTTCAATACTGTGCAAGCAATGAAGCAAAAAAAAGCAATATCGTTTTCATATTTAAAACTGCTCATAAATACTCTAAAGCATAAATGCATTAAACTACGCAGGACTGCAAATCCTGTTTCCTCCATAACTTTGTATTCTAGACTACACAAGACTTTACCACGATTTGTACAAACTTTTTATGAACATAGCTGTAAAAAAAAGAAGCTTTGCTTTGTCGTTGAGCTGTTTGCTAATTTAAGAATGCACTGAGGAAGGATGCCCTCCTTGGGTTGCTTCATTAATTCCTACACTCTATGGTTGACTCTTGGTGTAGCCTTACTTCATTAGCCAGGATGGTTTCAACAGCCTTGCCTAAGACTAACGACCCGGCATACCTTTTATTGCCCACTGCAGCTCCATGCTTGTGGGGTCCATTAGGTCCGAGTACCTTGAATTCTCTCTCTCTCTCTCTCTCTCTCTCTCTCTCTCTCTCTTTCTCTCTCTCTCTATGAGGGAGCCCAGGCTCCATTAAAGAAGAGAGAGATCCAGTTGGGGATAAATCCTGTTCTTGGTCAATACAGTTTGGCTGCTTCTAGAGGGGAATTAGAGACCTGCTTTGGGAGGACTGGGCAATAGTCCCACAACCTCAGACAGCACTATGGGCACTATTCAATCAAAACCACTACCTGAGTAACTGGGGTTAGTCCAAAGCCAGGTAGAGACCGTAAAGAACATTCAGTGTTTTTTGCTGCAAGAGAGTATGTTTGACTTGTTATGCACTATATATTCTTAGATATAGTGTAATATATAATAATATAGTGTATTATACTTGCTATAAACTTTAGTAACAGCTAATGTCACCTTATAAAAGCCTACATAAATTATGAAGTCGTTCTTAGAAAGTGTTACAAACATGATTTTTAAAAATACATTATAATACAAACGTTCACTCTCACAGAGGAACAGGTGGCATGCATCTCCCACTGCATCCAAGTGCAAAGCACATGTTGACTGTTAAAAGCTTCACTGACAAAACCAAATGGAGTGATAACTGAATCGAGATTTCATCTAATGTATTCAGAACAGGAGTTAGTTTGTCAGTGTATCAGTAAGGATCATGCTACAGTTAGTGTCCAAGCACCATACCAAGGATTTTCTGTAGTATCCCACCGGGCACAAACTGGTTGAATCAATGTTGTTTCAATGTAATTTGAAAGCATATTGTGAAGTGGAATCTACATGGAAAATATATTGGATTTGAAAAAGGTTCTCATCATTAACTGTTGTTTTGAGGGTGAAATTACAACCTCAGGATTATAGAGTATCATCATGATAAGCAAATTGTATAAAATATGTTGAATTTGTACCTTGAAAACAACTTCAGATCTTTACTTTACCAATCAGTGCAGATAGAGCATCTTGCTATGGAGTGGGTAAGCGATTTAATCTATATAGGAAAGTCGTTAAGAGAAAATTGTATTTTGCTGTAACAGCATGGTTTAATCATAATGAAAGACAAGCACACACACTGTTCTGCCAGTCACTTTGTAGGGCACGAGAGGCAACTGAAATTTTGCCAGTGAGAGAGGATGAGGAAGCTTGCTTTGAAGCGTTGGGCATATTGTTATGACATGCATTATCTGAATTAGGCCCACAGAATTATATCTACGAAGGAGGAACTTTGAATATCTTTGAATTTCCGAGTTGGTTTAACGTTGGACCAGAGCAAACGTTAGCTAGCTAGCTAACATGCTTGTGTGTGCAGAGCAGCACAAGAATTAAAAACACATCTTACCATTTTGAAGTTAATAAACGTGATTACTATAATATCCTTAACTAGCATTGAAAATGTTAATCCATTATTTTAAACATCTCTCCCTAATTTCTGAATCATGCTTGTAACGTTGTCTGTAGGCTACAGTAACCTATGCTTCAGAGGGGAGAGAAAGGTAGCCTACACACACACCCACTGACACAGATTTCCAGCTGGCAGGCAGACACTGGAATAAGTTTTTGAGTGAGAGTGAGGGCTTTGCATAGGTGCAGTGTTGCGATTTTTGTGGGACTGGAAAAAAATGCCCGGAATGTAAAAGAATGTTATCAACCGGTTCCCATGCTTTTAAAATAACAGTTCTGTTCCGGAAGAGGATAAAGCACTTTTTTTCCATTTTGGGTTCTGTTCCTCAAATAATTTCTATATTTTCTGGTTTTTGGTTCTGTTCCCTCAACCGTTCCAACCCTTGGTTTTAACCAAGCCCTGCTTAGCTATGATATTTGTCACTGACTATTACCAATTGTGCTATCGTTAGAATGATTGTTGAGAGATTAAAAACTTAAAAATGAAATAGATTCACTGTTGCTATCGAAGTCATTCCAAAGGGTAGGTTTAACAGACAAAATGAAATGTGACCATACTTTATCACTCATATATCATTAATTATGCTATTTAGGCCTAAGATGGAGACATGAATCCATCATATCAATTATTAATTCATAGACAAACTGGAATTAAAGCCAGACTAAGTCAGTGGCACAGATGGAACTATCAAGTTCAAGTTTATTTATGTGTCATATACACATGATATACAGTGCCTTCAGAAAGTATTAATTTGGGACCTCCCGAGTGGCGCAGTGATCTAAGGCACAACTGGCTATGATCGGGAGTTCCATAGGATGGTGCACAATTGGCAAAGCGTTGTCTGGGTTAGGGGAGGGTTTGTCTCGTGGGGCTTTACTTGTCTCATCACACTCAAGTGACTCATTGTCACTAGAGTGACAATGAATCACTAGAGTCACTGTCCTTGGTCTTCAGTTGAAAGTTTCCTCCGACACATTGGTGCAGGAAGGGTGTTAAGAAGCGCGGTTTGGCGGGTCATGTTTTGGAGGACGCATGACTCGACCTTCGCCTCACGAGCCCATTGGGGAGTTGTAGCGATGAGACAAGATCAAAATTGGGGATTTAAAAAAAATATATATTCAGTCTTCATTCAAAACCCCTTGACTCATTACAAATGTTGTTGTGTTACAGCCTGAATTCAAAAACTATTAAAAATATATATATATATTCTTGCCCACCTACACACAATACTCCATAATGACAAAGTGAAACATGTTTTTAAAAATACAGAAATATCTCATTTACATAAGTATTCACACCCCTTTGCTATGACACTCCAAAATGAGCTTAGGTGCATCAACTTTCCTTTGATAATCTTTCAGATGACTCTACAAATGAATTGGAGTCCACCTGTGGCCAAGTAATTTGACTGGACATGATTTTGAAAGAAACACACACACATATATACAGTGCCTTGCGAAAGTATTCGGCCCCCTTGAACTTTGCGACCTTTTGCCACATTTCAGGCTTCAAACATAAAGATATAAAACTGTATTTTTTTGTGAAGAATCAACAACAAGTGGGACACAATCATGAAGTGGAACGACATTTATTGGATATTTCAAACTTTTTTAACAAATCAAAAACTGAAAAATTGGGCGTGCAAAATTATTCAGCCCCCTTAAGTTAATACTTTGTAGCGCCACCTTTTGCTGCGATTACAGCTGTAAGTCGCTTGGGGTATGTCTCTATCAGTTTTGCACATCGGGAGACTGAAATTTTTTCCCATTCCTCCTTGCAAAACAGCTCGAGCTCAGTGAGGTTGGATGGAGAGCATTTGTGAACAGCAGTTTTCAGTTCTTTCCACAGATTCTCGATTGGATTCAGGTCTGGACTTTGACTTGGCCATTCTAACACCTGGATATGTTTATTTTTGAACCATTCCATTGTAGATTTTGCTTTATGTTTTGGATCATTGTCTTGTTGGAAGACAAATCTCTGTCCCAGTCTCAGGTCTTTTGCTGACTCCATCAGGTTTTCTTCCAGAATGGTCCTGTATTTGGCTCCATCCATCTTCCCATCAATTTTAACCATCTTCCCTGTCCCTGCTGAAGAAAAGCAGGCCCAAACCATGATGCTGCCACCACCATGTTTGACAGTGGGGATGCTGTGTTCAGGGTGATGAGCTGTGTTGCTTTTACGCCAAACATAACGTTTTGCATTGTTGCCAAAAAGTTCAATTTTGGTTTCATCTGACCAGAGCACCTTCTTCCACATGTTTGGTGTGTCTCCCAGGTGGCTTGTGGCAAACTTTAAACAACACTTTTTATGGATATCTTTAAGAAATGGCTTTCTTCTTGCCACTCTTCCATAAAGGCCAGATTTGTGCAATATACGACTAATTGTTGTCCTATGGACAGAGTCTCCCACCTCAGCTGTAGATCTCTGCAGTTCATCCAGAGTGATCATGGGCCTCTTGGCTGCATCTCTGATCAGTCTTCTCCTTGTATGAGCTGAAAGTTTAGAGGGACGGCCAGGTCTTGGTAGATTTGCAGTGGTCTGATACTCCTTCCATTTCAATATTATCGCTTGCACAGTGCTCCTTGGGATGTTTAAAGCTTGGGAAATCTTTTTGTATCCAAATCTGGCTTTAAACTTCTTCACAACAGTATCTCGGACCTGCCTGGTGTGTTCCTTGTTCTTCATGATGCTCTCTGCGCTTTTAACGGACCTCTGAGACTATCACAGTGCAGGTGCATTTATACGGAGACTTGATAACACACAGGTGGATTGTAGTTATCATCATTAGTCATTTAGGTCAACATTGGATCATTCAGAGATCCTCACTGAACTTCTGGAGAGAGTTTGCTGCACTGAAAGTAAAGGGGCTGAATAATTTTGCACGCCCAATTTTTCAGTTTTTGATTTGTTAAAAAAGTTTGAAATATCCAATAAATGTCATTCCACTTCATGATTGTGTCCCACTTGTTGTTGATTCTTCACAAAAAAATACAGTTTTATATCTTTATGTTTGAAGCCTGAAATGTGGCAAAAGGTCGCAAAGTTCAAGGGGGCCGAATACTTTCGCAAGGCACTGTATACACTGAGTGTACAAAACATTAAGAACACCTTCTTGATACACATGGGAAACTGTTGCGTGTGGAAAAAACCCAGCTGCATTGCAGTTCTTGACACAAACTGGTGTGCCTGGCACCTACTACCATACTCTGTTCGAAGGCACTTAAATCTTTTGTCTTGCCCATTCACCCTCTGAATGGCACACATACACAATCCATGTCTTAATTGTCACAAGGCTTTAAAAAATCATTATTTAACCTGTATCCTCCCCCTCTGCTAAACTGATTGAAGTGGATTTAACAAGGGACATCAATAAGGGATCATAGCTTTCACCTGGATTCACCTGTTCAGTCTAGGCCATGGGAAAAGCAGGTGTTCTTAATGTTTTGTACACTCAGTGTAAGGTCCCACAGTTGGCAGTGCATGTCAGAGCAGAAACTATACCATGAAGTCCAAGGAACTGTCCAGTTTGGTCAGATGGCCTGACTGCATAGAGCTTGCTAAAGTTCCAAAGTCCAGTATTTTGACATGTCCCTCTATGCACCCTCTGTGACTTCTTGGAAGATTTGAACCCATTTAACCCTAACATTTCTCCATGTTTTCACCATAATTGTAAAGCCCTAGTTATGCCCTAGTCATTTTGTTGATTTGACAAAGTCATTTCTGGAGATTATTACTTATTTACTTATTAGTGATTCATTTCAGTCCCTCATTTTAATGTCAACCCTGTTACGTGAACTGAATTAACATGTTAATATGGATAATATAGAGCTGGCGGGATTTTCCATGCACCGGCAGAACAGAGAAACTACGTCTGGTAAGATGAGGGGTGGGGGTGTGTGTCTATTTGTCAATAACATCTGGTGCATGATATCTAATATTAAAGAAGTCTCAAGGTATTGCTCGCCTGAGGTAGAGTACCTTATGATAAGCCTTAGACCACACTATCTACCAAGAGAGTTCTCATCTATGTTATCCGTAGCTGTCTATTTACCACCACAGACCAATGCTGGCACTAAGATCGCACTCAACCAACTTTATAAGGCCAAAAGCAAACAAGAAAATGCTCAGCCAGAAGTGGCGCTCCTAGTGGCCGGGGACATTAATGCAGGCAAACTTAAATCAGTTTTACCAAATTTTTACCAGCATGTCACATGTGCAACTAGAGGAAAAAAAACTCTAGACCACCTTTACTCCACACACACAGAGATGCATACAAAGCTCTCCCCCGCACTCCATTTGACAAATCTGACCATAATTCTATCCTCCTGATTCCTAGTTACAAGCAAAAACTAGGGAGTACCAGTGACTCGCTCAAAACGGAAGTGGCCAGATGACACGGATGCTACACTACAAGACTGTTTTTCTAGCACAGACTAGAATATGTTCCGGTTTTCATCCAATGGCATTGGGACGACGTTGTCCCCACAGAGACCATACGTACATATCCCAACCAGAAGCCATGGGTTACAGGCAACATCCGCATCGAGCTAAAGGCTAAAGCTGCCGTTTTCAAGGAGCAGGACACTAATCAGGATGCTTATAAGAAATCCCGCTATGCCCTCAGACGAACCATCAAACAAGCAAAGCATCAATACAGGATTAAGATTGAATCCTACTACACCGGCTCTGACGATCGACAGATGTGGCAGGGCTTGAAAACTATTACAGACTACAAAGGGAAACCCAGACGCGAGCTGCCCAGTGCCGGGAGCCACCCAGATGAGCTAAATGCCTTTTATGCTCACTTCGAGGCAAGCAACACCGAGAGCACCAGCTGTTCTGGATGACTGTGTGATAACGCTCTCTGTAGCCAACGTGAGCAAGAACTTTAAACAGGTCAACATTCACAAAGCCGTGGGGCCAGACAATTACCAGGATGTGTACTCAAAGCATGCCGGACCAACTGGCAAGTGTCTTCACTGACATTTTCAACCTCTCCCTGACCGAGTCTGTAATACAGTACCTACATATTTCAAGCAAACCACCATAGTACCTGTGCCCAAAGAAGCGAATGTAACCTGCCTAAATGGGGCTGCAGGTAACCTAGTGGTTAGAGCGTTGGGCCAGTAACCGAAAGGTTGCTAGATAGAATCCCCGAGCTGACAAGGTAAAACTCTGTCGTTCAGCCCCTGAACTGTTCCTAGGCCGTCAATGTAAATAAGACGTTGTTCTTAACTGATTTTTTAAAAAAGTATTACCGTCCCGTAGCACTCATGTTAGTAGCCATGAAGTGCTTTGAAAGGCTGGTCATGATTCACATCAACACCATCCTTCCGGATACACTAGATCCACTCCAATTTGCATACCGCCACAACAGATCCATAGATTACACAATCGCCCTCCACACTACCCTTTCTCACCTGGTCAAAAGGATGTGAGAATGCTGTTCATTGACTACAGCTCAGTGTTCAACACCATAGTGCCCACTAAGCTAAGGACCCTGGGACAAAACACCTCCCTCTGCAACTGGATCCTGGACATCCTGAATGGCCACCCCCAGGTGGCAAGGGTAGGCAACAACACGTCTGCCATGCTCATCCTCAACACTGGGGCCCATCAGGGGTGTGTACTTAGTCTCCTCCTGTACTCCCTGGTCACCCATGACTGCGTGGCCAAACACGACTCCAACACCATCATTAAGTTTGCCGACGACACAACAGCGGTAGTCCTGGTCACAGACAACGATGAGACAGACTAAAGGGAGGAGGTCAGAGAACTGGCAGTGTTGTGCCTGGACAACAACCTCTCCCTCAATGTGAGCAAGACAAAGGAGCTGATCGTGTCCTACAGGAAAAAGAGGGTCGAACAGGCCCCTATTAACATCGACGGGCCTGTAGTGGAGCGGGTCGAGAGTTTCAAGTTCCTTGATATCCATATAACCAACAAACTCTCATGGTCCAAAACACCAAGACAGATGTGAAGAGGGCATGACAAAACATTTTCCCCCTCAGGAGACTGAAAAGATTTGGCATGGGTCCCCAGATCCTCAAAAAGTTCTACAGCTGCACCATCGACAGCATCCTGACCGGTTGCTTCACCGCCTGGTATGGCTAACGCACGGCAAGCGGTACCAGAGTGAAAGGCTCCTTAACAGCTTCTACCCCCAAGCCATAAGATTGCTGAACAATTAATCAAATGGCCACCGGACTATTTACATTGACACATTGACATAAACATTGAACATTAAATGGTGAAATCATAGCTAAAAGCAGGTGAGCTTGTTCTCCTCTTTTTGGCCATTTTGGAGTGTTTTGTGGTGGATGAACTGAGCGGTCAACTTAACACGTCAACCTTGTTACCCATAGATAGACAGACCCGAAATGTTTTATCAATGTAAAAAAAAAATTAAGCTTGCATTAAATTGCCCCTCCCTTTGATTTAAGATGTAATCATCAACCCTGTTACAGTCAACCCTGTTACTTTATTTGGCACTTCATAAGAACTTACTATAGTATTTTTTAAATTTAACCTCTTGAGATGGGATTTTTTTTATTAAGTTGAACATGTGCGCTTTATGACAGAATGCTAAAATTAGGTGAAATAACACATTTTGTTTACAAAGTTACACCCAAAAGGTACTCAATTGGTGGAACAACCCAATCTTCAACTTAACAACAGCATCATTGCACCAATGATATAGCAGGTATAATATTTTTCATCAGCTATGTTGTATCGACTTGAGTATACATTGTATAGACACTGCTACTGTACCAAAGTACTGATAAATCCCAGTCATAATTATCCCATACGGATATTCTACAGTGGCAAGAAAAAGTATGTGAACCCTTTGGAATTACCTGGATTTCTACATAATTTGGTCATAGATGAAGATCAGATCAAATTTTAAGTCACAACAATAGACAAACACAGTCTGCTTAAACTAATAACACACAAACAATTATACGTTTTCATGTCTTTATTGAACACACCGTGTAAACATTCACAGTGTAGGGTGGAAAAAGTATGTGAACCCTTGGATTTAATAACTGGTTGACCCTCCTTTGGCAGCAATAAACTCAACCAAACATTTTCTGTATTTGTGGATCAGACCTGCACAACAATCAGGAGGAATTTTGGACCATTCATCTTAACAAAATTGTTTCAGTTCAGCATTATTCTTAGGATGTCCGGTGTGAACCGCTCTCTAGGTCATGATACAGCATTTTAAATCAGGTTGAGGTCAGGACCCTGACTGGGCCACCTCAGTTGGGCCACTTCATATTTTCTTCAGTTGAAGACATTCTGTTGTTGATTTACTTCTGTGTTTTGGGTCATTGTCCTGTTGCATCACCCAACATCTTTTGAGCTTCAAATGGTGGACAGATAGCCTAACATTCTCCTGCAAAATGTCTTGATAAACTTGGGAATACATTTTTCTGTCAATGATAGCAAGCTGTCCAGGCCCTGAGGCAGCAAAGCAGCCCCAAACCATGATCCATGATGCTCCCTCCACCATACTTTACAGTTGGGATAAGGTTTTGATGTTGGTGTGCTGTGCCTTTTTTCCTCCACACAGAGTGTTGTGTGTTCCTACCAAACAACTACAATTTAGTTTAATCTGTCCACAGAATATATTGCCAGAAGCGCTGTGGAACATCCAGGTGCTCTTTTACAAACTTGGGACTTTGTTTGGACAGCAGTGGCTTCTTCCGTGGTGTCCTCCCATGAACACCGTTCTTGCTTAGTGTTTTACGTATCGTAGACTCGTCAACAGAGATGTTAGCATGTTCCAGAGATTTCTGTAAATCTTTAGCTGACACTCTAGGATTCTTCTACACCTCATAGACAATTTGTCTTACTGTGGATTGATGAACATCAAGGCTTTTAGAGATACTTTTGTAACCCTTTCTAGCTTTATGCAAGTCAACAATTCTTAATCTTAGGTCTTCTGAGATCTCTTTTGTTCCAGGCATGGTTCACATCAGGCAATGCTTCTTGTGAATAGCAAACTCAAATTTTGTGAGTGTTTTTTTATAGGGCAGGGCAGCTCTGACCAACATCTCCAATCTCATCTCATTGATTGGACTCCAGGTTAGCTGACTCCTGACTCCAATTAGCTTTTGGAAAAGCCATTAGCCTAGGGGTTCACATACTTTTTCCAAACTACACTATGAATTTTTATGATGTATTCAATATAGACAAGAAAAATACAAGAATTGGTGTGTTTGTCTATTGTTGTGACTAAGATGAAGATCAGATCAAATTTTCTAACTAATTTATGCAGAAATACAGGTAATTCCAAAGGGCTCACATACGTTTTCTTGCCACTTTATATTTAACCTGTTCTATCTAAAATGGAGAGATACAGAAAATGTATTTGCTACAGTGTTTCTCATTGGAAATATCATAGGGATCAACAATGCTTTGGAAATGAATTTACTGCATATATTTACAGAGAAGCCCCATCTACTGTTTTTTGTGACAGCACAGAACAGAACATTGCCACAGTGTGTTGTGTTAAATTGGACAGATTCCCCATTCAAGCAAGCATGGACAGATCTACAGTATATTCCTTAGACATAGAGAATCATGCAAGGATATATGCCGGTGTTGGAGATTTCAGGGCTCTTATACTGTGGTTGAAAATGACAGTTTTTTACAATCGCTTTCACACTAAAAGTGGTACTTGAGGTATACTCAGTGAAACCATTAACTCATGTACCTAATCTTCAGACCAAGTCTGCAAAACCGCAAGCACATCATCTGCTTTACACTCAGTTTGCATTTGTAAAACACAGTTTTTGCAAAACACTAAACACAGTTCTCTACATTAGACACATCATTCAAAAGTAACAGGTCTTGGCTTCCGGTGACGCAACTTAGGAAATGGCTGCCTAGTTTTTCGTACTGCACATTGGTTGGGTATTTTCCCCCCCTAAATTCAAGCATTTACTATGAGCATTATAATAACTTACGCAAAATGGAAAAGGGGAAAATAGGAAAAGGTCGCAGAGCTACAACAACAGCCCGTAACAAGACAGCAGAAGATATAAACGTTGATGAATCCGAAATGGCTAATGCTAGCGCAAATAAGATAGCAGCAGCAAAATAACCCTCATTTCATGAGGTGATGAAGGATGAACTTCGAGAAGATGTAAGAAAAGAATTAAATGAGTTCAAAAAGGACATTATCCAGAAACTGGAAGAAAACAAATGACAACTTCACAGCATATCTACAAGAATGGGGGACGCAGAACAGCACATTGGGGAAACGGACATATAGAACTCTGCAGTCAAGGAAATACTTGAACAGTCACTGAAAAGCCAACACGCACTACAGGCAAAAGTGACAGAACTCGAAGGTTTCTCACGTCGAAACAACATTAGACTTTATAACGTAGTAGAGGGCGCAGAAAAATACTCTCTGCCCAACTTTGTGGAGGGTCTATTCAAGGGCATACTTGAAGACAACACTGACCTGGGAATCGAGAGAGCACACCGAGCTCTGGCTCAAAACCCCCCAGGGGCGCCCCACCAAGATCCATAGTAGTACGGTTCTTAAAATTCTCAGTCAAAGAGAAAGTCTTACTTGCAACCTGGAAAAAGCCTGTTAACTTCCAAGGCCAACGAGTGTTCTCTGATCATGACTATGTGTGAGAGATACTGAAAAGAAGGAAAGAATACACCCCCATTAAGAAAGCACTTAAAGAGAAGGGTATTCGAGAAGGGTATACGAGCATGCAGACGAGGCGGCTGAGGACCTGAAGTCAAGGGGCTTCCCAGTGGAGTACACCGCCAGGAGAAAGGTGACATCACCAGTGGAAAGACTCGAGCAGGCTCTCCCATGGATCATTGTCGACAAGCAGGGTCATGGAGAAAGAGCGAAACCATCTCGGCGAGAGGACGCTCACATCCGAGAGAGACTCCGGCATTTCCAACGGGAAGATGGAAGACACTGAATCGGATTTAACAGAATTAATAGTTACCGTGAGCTGTTAAGACTTTGGGTTGTTATGGTTGACATTACAATAGGTAAAATATATCCCCTATCTTCCCCCAATGTTGAACAAGGGTGTGTAGCCAAAAGCATGTGTTCTTTACGAACACACTAAGTACCGTCACGTTAATAACATATATATTAGCTAAGGATTAATGACACATTGACAACGGGGTGACAGAAGGGCATATCAAGGGGAGGATTCATGACATGCACGCATGACCGATATAGTTTTCACTTGTAATTAACCGATGTGTATAAGCGACGAATTAGGCGGCCTTATTATTTTCGGTTCCACCAGGTCTTGTTTGTGACTACGTCACGCATTTTCATATCTGAGCGAGGGGCCCGTCCTGCGGACAGGCTCATCCCCTCAAACCCCAGAGGCAAGAGACAGTCCTCTGACATGGGAGTCCAAATACCAAAGTATTTTCCCACTTTGGTTTACTTTTATTATCGTTCTTGATTTTTCGTTCATTTTTAGGTTCATGATAAGCAGGCAGATATGTTGCACAGGTTTTTTTTATTTATATCGATGCATCATCGGGAATTTAAGGTCATAAGTCTCAATGTCAACGGACTGGGGAGTGCCGTCAAGAGAAGTAAGGTAATAGCAAAGATGAAACGGGAGAGAGTTGACATACAATTCTGGCAGGAAACTCACTTATCCACACCTGAACACGAGAAACTCAAGAAAATGTGATATAGGAACACATTTTTTTCTTATTACAAAATGGGTAGAAGGGGAGTTGCAATCTTGATCTCAAATTCAGTTCATTTTGAGTTTATGTCAGAAATAAAAGACAAGGAGGGTAGATTTATACTTGTTAAATGTAAACTGGATAACAAGGAAGTTACATTATTTAATGTATACGCACCCCCAGGGAGTGACATGGTCTTCTATGGGAAGGTGTTTGGCACTCTTATCTGTGGAGGGGACTTTAACACAATTCTACACTCAAAATTGGACAGCACAAACCAAATAAGGAAAATGAGCCTAGTTGCCAAAAAGATCAATAGGATACTGCAGGATCTAGGACTGCTCGATGTATGGCGTGACACCCACAGGACAGATAAGGAATATACTTTTTACTCAGCCCGCCACACTGAATACTCCAGGTTAGACTACTTTTTACTCAGCCTGCCACACTGAATACTCCAGGTTAGACTACTTTTTACTCAGCCCGCCACACTGAATACTCCAGGTTAGACTACTTTTTACTCAGCCCGCCACACTGAATACTCCAGGTTAGACTACTTTTTACTCAGCCCGCCACACTGGATACTCCAGGTTAGACTACTTTTACTCAGCCCGCCACACTGAATACTCCAGGTTAGACTACTTTTACTCAGCCCGCCACACTGGATACTCCAGGTTAGACTACGTTTTACTCAGCCCGCCACACTGAATACTCCAGGTTAGACTACTTTTTACTCAGCCCGCCACACTGAATACTCCAGGTTAGACTACGTTTTACTAAGCCTGCCACACTGAATACTCCAGGTTAGACTACGTTTTTATGTACAGTGCAGATAGACACAGGCTTAAGGATCGTAGGATCGGGCAGAGCGACTTATCATAATGGAGTTTACCTAACTCTACACCTTGATAGCAAACCAAGAAATACTATATGGAGACTTAATACAAGCATGCTGAATTATCCAGCATTCAAGGAATCAATAAAGACAGAATTGAACATCTATCTGGAGAATAATGATAATGGGGAAGTATCTCCTGCTATATTGTGGGATGCAGCTAAGGCGGTTATTAGAGGGAAGATCATAGCCACATCATCTCTCAAGAAAAAGATTAAAGCACAGAAACTGCTGAAATTACAGGAAGCCCTAAGAAATGTAGAACGATCTCATAGTCAATACAAAGACCCTCTTATATTACGAGCGATTCCAAAGGTAAAACAGGAAATAGACCAGATTTATAGAGAAAAAGTAGAGAAAAAGCTTAGGTTCCCGAAACAACGATATTATGAAGCAGACTCAAAGGCAACCAAATTACTGGCATGGAGACTCAGGAAACAACAAGCACAGAATACCATTATCAAAATAAAAGACCCCAAAACAAAAAGGATCACATGCAAATTAGATGAAATACAGAATGCATTTGAATCATATTATACAAATCTGTACAAGCAACCAGAGAAGGCAGATGCACAGACAATAGAGCACTTTTTGAACTCACCTGATCTCCCCTCAATTGGGACAGAGCAAAATGATAGACTAACTTTCGAAATATCCACCGAAGAAATTGATAAAGCAATATCTCAACAAAAAGTCAGCAAGTCTCCAGGCACTGATGGCTTCCCTTCAGAATGGTTCAAAACCTTCAGAGAACAATTAGCACCTCTACTTAAGGCCTGTTTTAACTGGACTCTGAGGGAGAGGGCCTCCCACCGTCATGGAGAGAGGCCATCATATCTGTAATACCAAAAGAGGGTAAAGATAAGAAAGAATGCAGTTCATATAGACCTATCGCAATTCTTAACACAGATTATAAACTATATGCATCAATAATAGACAAAAGAATGGAGAACATAATCCCAGAATTGATTGACGGAGATCAAACTGGTTTCATACAAAATAGGCAGACACAGGACAATATAAGGAGAACACTACATGTCAAGTGCAATATTAATCAGCCTTGATGCATAAGACAAGTGCAATATTAATCAGCCTCGATGCAGAAAAAGCAGTTGATTCAGTGGGATGGTATTACCTATTCCAAGTTATGGAAAGATTTGGTTTCAACAAAAAAGTGATACAGTGCATCAAAACACTGTATTCATGTCCGACCGCTAGAATAAAGATAAATGGACATTTGACAAGAACGATAAAATTAGAGCGAGGGGCAAGACAAGGCTGTAATCTTTCACCCACGCTCTTCTCCTTGTACCTCCAACCATTAGCACAGGCAATAAGATAGGACCCAACTTTAGAGGGAATAACAATAAGAGGCAGGGAACATAAGATATGCATGTATGCTGATGACGTTCTGTTATTCCTTAAAAACCCAGGCACAAGTGTACCCAGATTGATGGATGTTTTACAAACATTTGGAACATATTCAGGGTACAGTATGTGCTTAACATACACAAGACCCAAGCCCTAGTATATAATTATACCCCACAGGAAGAGCTGAAGAGTAGGTATAACTTCACCTGGACCTCTTCATCCATTAAATATCTGGGAGTAAATTTACCAAAAGATACACCCAAACTTTATTGCATGAATTACGATCACATTAACAAGAAAATATATGATGACCTAGACAGGTGGAATTCACGTCCCTTAGATCTTAGTAGTAGAATTGAAACAATCAAAAATGAACATCCTGCCAAGGTTACTGTATTTGTTCCAACCACTGCCCATAGAAATCCCGCCTAAACAGTTTAGGGAATGGGATAAACTGAAATCAAGGTTTATCTGGAACAGTAAGAGACCAAGAACTAGATATACAACATGACAGTTACCAAAAAACTGTGGGGGTATGGCCTTACCAAACCTAAAAGATTATTATGTGTCAGCCCAATTGAGACCTTTGGTGTGTTGGTGCAATTCAGAATACGAATCCAAATGGAAAGACATCGAGACTACTTTGACAGAGACACCCATACAGTCGGTTTTGGGAAATTAGGACATGGTAAAAGAAATAGACAATAGACAAAATCAGTGGATTAATTTCTCTCTGAAGACATGGTTTAGGGTAGTTAAGCAAAATAATTTAGACAGAGAGATCAAACTGCTGAGTTGGCCCGCATACGACCCCAGCTTCATCCCCGCAACTCAGGACAGCAGGTTTAAACAATGGATGCAGAAAGGCATCACATCATTCAGTACAATTATAAGGAATGGGAACCTAGATAACTTCCAGGACCTAAGTTAAAAAAACATGGCTTGGATAAACAAGATTTTTTACAGATACCTACAAGTTCGACACTATTTCTTAAGGGAGATAAAAGTGACTGAACCTCGAGCACCTCCAAAATTAATCCAAGTATTCACTAACGCATACAACTTGGAGAGTAACAAAAATCTCTACTTGGGTATTCAAGCCTCAAAGAAACATTCTACGAACTATATTAAAAAGAAATGGGAGGAGGAACTTAACATTGACTGAACTTAACTGATGGAACATGGTTGAACATATTAGAGACTCAACAAAGCTCCACCAACTCAAGGTCATGGAGAGAATTCTGGAGAGAATTCATAACACCTAAACTGAAATCAAAACAGACTGGCTCACTACACCCTTGTTGGAGAGAATGCGGTCTATTGAGGGCGGACCACTTTCATATCTTTTGGACTTGCCCCGCAATCGAAACTTATTGGGGAGAAATAAGATCTAACATTGGAAAAATAATGGGATTTGACATAGAACAAACATTCATTTCTTTGTACATGGGTGAAATACCGGATAACTTACACAATAGAGAAAAATACCTCTTGAAGGTCCTACTGGCAGCCAGTAAAAAGGCTATCACTAGGAAATGGCTACAAAAAGACCCTTCCACAGTGACACAATGGATAGACGTTGTAGAAGAAATACACCACATGGAGCGTATGACCTTTGCTTTAAGAACTCAACAGGAGAGAGGTCAAGAATACTGGGGAAAAATGGGTTTCGTACTTGGAAAAGGACTAATTCAAAGATGTCAATGTAACTAATATGATGATATGATGATGAAGGCATGAAGTACACTGTAACTGACAGATCTTTTTTTTGTTGTTCTTTTATTTGACATTATTTGTACTTTCTTTGTGTTCCTACAATAAGAACAAAGTATTAAAAAAAAGTAACAGATCTTGTGATTTGTTTGGGAAACACTGCCTTTCAAAATGCCACACTCCTTTACCGATTACCTACACCCAGAGCTCACGTGTGAAAACACTTATAGCTAATTTATTCGCTTAGAAATCAGAGCTTGAGCACTATAAATACAGGCTTCAGGTTGGCTGTCTTGGTTTGGACAACAATGGAGGCCCATTTTGGAGAGAGAGTTAGAGGAAGAGGGGGGTGTGGACAAGGACAAGGAGGAGGCCTGTGGTGACTGGGACAAGGGGGCATGCCAGGGCTGCATACGCTACTCCAGATGTTACTTCCCCTGCCTATTTGTTTATCTTCTACCGTATTTATTTTGTCTGTTACTGTTCATCCCGAATTCTGGATGAAAATACAATGTTTTGAGCAGGAAATACATGTTATTTCCCCCCTTTCATTTCTGTTTATAGTGTAAATATATACTGAATATGCATAATACATACTGTATATATTTGTGCACGTACATGTACGTGTGAGTGCTATGACAAACTGCCTTGGAGTCCACTGCACACTAAACACGCAAAAGACACAAGATAGTAGTGTTTTACATTTTCCACATCCGTGTGTAGTTGGCATGTATAAGAGCTAATCATTTGATAGTTTGTGTGTAGTTTTGATGCAAAAACACAATTTTGAGAAGAATTAAAATAATTTTGAATTAAGTGTTTGGTTTTGCAAGAGATGTGTGACACTTTGCATGTTGTGTGTGTTTGGGTTTTTTGTGTGTAGACATAGAAAAGGAGCCAGAGTTTCAGAAATCATGTGTAAGCAATTGTCAAACTGTATGTCCTCTCCTTTGACACTGGTCTGAGAAATAGAACAGTGTCCTCTGGTGGATTGTAGTGAGTACTGTAGAAGACTTACGCTTCGATCACACCGACAGGGTTTGCATTTTGGTACACCAGAATTTAATTAATTTCCAATGAAACGCTATGTTTGCCTTGTAGCATTGCGTTGCAGGGGCAGTTGCAGGGCGTTCTGTGTGGTGCATATGTTGGATTTATCAAACGTATGTGTAAAACTGTATGTGTAGGCGACTTGACAGAAATGGTAGCAGAAGGTGAATGTTGAACTTTTGTTGCATACATATCCAGATGATGCTGCGTACTATTTTGCGCAACGCGTTGGTGTGTTCGAACGTTAGGAGGACCGTAGTTCCTCCCATTCCCTGCCAGACCATTAGAATTGGTCCTTCGTGACTTAGTTGGGATAAGTGTAATGATAACAATAATGTTGTGGTTTCAATTACCACAAGGATCACTTTGGATAAAGGCAGCTAAGTTGCATTTCATTCCCTTGCGGCCAAACTGTCATTATAGTTTATATATAGCTCTGCCTACGACCATGTATTAGTTATTTTGGAAGGCACTATCCAAGCTACAGTTGAAGTCGGAAGTTTACGTACACTTATGTTGGAGTCATTAAATTGACTCTTTTGAGTCAATTGGAGGTGTACTTGTGGATGTATTTCAAGGTCTACCTTCAAACTCAGTGCCTCTTTGCATGACATCATGGGAAAATCAAAAGAAATCAGCCAAGACCTCAGAAACAAAATGTAGACCTCCACAAGTCTGGTTCATCCTTGTGAGCAATTTCCAAACGCCTGAAGGTACCACGTTCATCTGTACAAACAATAGTACGCAAGTATAAATACCATGGGACCACACAGACGTCGTACCGCTCAGGAAAGAGACACGTTCTGTCTCATAGAGATAAACGTACTTTGGTGCAAAGAATACAATTCAATCCCAGAACAACAGCAAAGGACCTTGTGAAGATGCTGGAGGAAACAGGTAGAAAAGTATCTATATCCACAGTAAAGCATTTCAAATTGACTGAAAATGTCACTTCCGTCTTTTTGGCACCAACAAAATCAAGTACTTTACTGTAACCTAATGTCTAATCACTTTTGCTAATGTCTAATCACTTATGTCACATCACTTTTGCCCTTTTTGCACACTGGGTCTACATGTTGTTACACTATATTTCTATAAAGGTAAGGATTTCAGAATGGTCTTTTTTTCAGTGGATCGAGCTCACCAAGAGCATTCCAGAGCCAGTGATTATGACCAAAGCCTTATATTTTTTCAATTAAATGCTCTGGTCCCATACTCATAAAGTGTCCTAGAGTAAGAGTGCTGATCTAGGATCAGGTTTGCCTTTTAGATGATCATAAATGGACCGGGGGACCAGCGCTCCTAATTTGAGACACTCGAAAACCATACCTGATGATGACAATGGGTTTTACAGTTGAATGGTGTATAGCTGTCTATAGACAACTGATATCACTAGAGGGCAGAGTTGTACTACAGGAGAATCAGTTGTCTGGTTGGTATTCTCACATAGCCAGACAGTCTATTTCCCCATTTGCTCTCCATCCTGGCAAGCAAGGCTATCAAGTTGGTCATAACCTTGCTTCATCACCATGACAACAAAACATTCTATGCTATACGCACTTTTCATTTTGAACATGATTTGAGTTATTTGCTTTACCTCAAGGATGACAGGTCAGCTTTAAACCAGAAGAGCTGTACTTGTGATGGTACAACACCGTACAAAGGTAAAATGTTTTTTCCTGCCATAACTTTTTTATCCCCGCGCTGCTGACGGCTATTTTGGTCTGCCCATACACAAGTAATAAATGCCCAGTGCACTACTTTTGTTTTGGTTTAAAATTCTGATTTATCAGGGGTTGCTGCAGCACCCTCAGCACCCCTACTTCCTGTGGCTATGTGTAAACGCTCTCTTTTCAGAGGTTAAACATGCTGCAGTAGAACACCAGAGTATTTTCTTGTAGTAGCATCGTCCCCTACTCTCTGTATCCCCTTGTATCAGTCTCCCTCTATACAGTTCTTTGCGACTGTCACTGTCTGTAACATAGAGCACACTGAGGCAGGGATGCGGATAGAAGAACAAAGTGTATATCTGAGGACATGGGTCAAGTTCAAGTACAGATAATCTCCTGTAGTAATTAGTAATAGCTCCACCCTCAATCACTCCAGGTAAATACATGTATATGCATGACACTGTCCCTCAACAATACAAGTTTAAAAATAAATAAAAAAACACAAATGAGTAGTAGATTCCCATCCTTGCTAACAAAATGACTATTTAATATTGATAATGCACCAAATAATATTTAAAGTTTTAAAGCCCTGTGTTCATGGTGGTCCATTTTGATGATTTCATGGGTTGATTTTAATTCTGTACTGAGTGGTAAAAACTGTTTAATTGAATGTGACTAACACTACATTAAGTTGGGTAGTAAGTCTCTCTCATCATCATATTATATATTTGACATAGGAGGGCTATAACGTCGCTATAACTTAGGTAAAGAGAGCTGTGACATCTGTGTAATATTTACAATATCTCTTCATCCTCTGTGCTCCGAGTGAGCTTAGTCCTGTGAATTAAACAAAGTTATCTGTCATTGACACAATTCATAAAATAAACTGTATTCTATGGAGTTTGAAAATGTGGGAGCCTATAAAACTAGTTTTCTGTCCATGGACTTATTCTCTGCGATTCAAAGTCAAATAATTTGTCATAGAACGTGTGCCACCTCAATCATTTGGTAAGAAGCGTGTCCTTTGTCAAATGCCATCCTCCAATTATTCTCTGTGAATTGAAGTTACTGCAGTATTTGTTGAGATTAGATGAAGAAATTAAATGTCCAGCCAGTATGTGAAATGTCTTTAGATATGTGGAGAGGGCAATAGCATGCCTGACTGAGCAATGATTGTCCTCTATAATCACCAATAACACATGTAATTGGAATTTATAATGAAGTTTAGATCTATTTTATTGAATATGCAGTATGCCATGTGTGACCATCCAGGGTTTGAACCTGGTCTCCAGCACACCACAAGACTGTATTAGCATGCTGAGCTAAAGCCTGGGCAATAGCTTTGGAAGCAAGCAAAATGTTTTACATCTCAGGCAAGGACAAGGTTACTCATCACCCTGAAGTGCTTTTTTTGATTGGTATGATAAAAATTGGGTTTTGGTTCATTTAACCTATTATATTAAATTTGGCAGAAATCAAGTAACGAATTTGACAGATCAATGTGATTTTGGGATTTGAATGAAAGCTTCTAAATTGCTTTCAACACCCCGTGCGCAGGCACATTGCACAGCGGTGGGGGAAATATATTGCCAGCTGCCTATACATTAAATATTAGTTTATATTTACCAGTATATTATTTAATCACGTGGGTACCAACGGTGGCCTCACCTGTGATGATTCTGTATATCACTCTGTCTAACCAAAAGCTGAACGCAATTATCGCAGTTTTTCTCTACAGTTTGCATGACAAGGAGTTGTATTCATTTGTTTCCGATGTATAAATTATGCAAACGTTTGGGTCATTCTCTTGACAACCGGCAAAGTGATTTATGGGGCTAAACTCTGGGGGAGCGCGAGCTCGCTATCATCCAAAGTTGATTGAAGCACCACATGCAAATCATCATTTACGTTGGATTTACTTTTTACTCCGAAGGTAAGTATTATTTAACATGCATGGTCTATATTGAAGTGTCAGTGTGATCCTTTTAATGTCTAGATAATACGTAAGGCGGTCGTCATACTGCATATGATTTTTTGCACAGACTGAAAGTGTTGTATGCGAGTTTCACATTCACAGAACTGTTCGGATGATGTATTATTTTTGGTTTTATTTCTGAACATGGTGTAGCATGAATATGTTCGAACAACACCCATATTGCTGTTGATCGTGCATTATAACGATACGTGTAAATTTGTCATGGAAAATGCACAGTTCCTTTTGCCCGTGCCTGTCCTCACGAGTGACTTTATTCAGAGTATGAAACCATCCTGATTTACAGCTGTTGTCGGTTGACTTTTATGTTGTTTTTTTTCTGGGCAGGTTTTTACATGTAATGTGTCACATAAATCTGCGTTAACTTGGACTGTTCTTGCGCAAGTTCTCCCCTAAAGGCTTCTTCTACTTTTTGTCTTTTGTCCCTCTTCATAGGACTATGTGTTTAAATTACAAGTTTTGTTGGATGATATTCCATTCATCCAGCTCAATGTAACATCAATAGGTTTAGGCCACTACATGATACTCAAAATTAAATACCACCTTGCACACTCTTGCCTGCATTTTAGCTGGTCTAGGGTGTAATCATTAATCCAAACAGTTGCAAACAAGAGTTTCTATTGGACAAATTCAGGTAGGTTTATCTCTGTTTCATTCTGTTTGCTTACACCCATGTTTCATTCTGTTTGCTTACACCCCTGATCACCCACGCACACACAGTTCACTTTCATAGTAGGCTGATACAAACAGCGTTATCACTTTGCTCATTGTATAATTCCTTCTCGCATCTATGCCCTCTCCTCCTCTCACCTGTTACCCTTCACTTGTGGACTTCAGTGCACAACACAGCAGCAGTCTGTGACAAGGCGAAAAAACCTTCATACCACATAACCACTAACCACTAACCGCTACACACAGCCTAGATAATTGTCAATGTCATCATATTAGCTAACGTCATAGTCAACATAGCTACTAGAACTAACGCGTTAGTAATCCCGCTACAATCGTGCAGTACAGTGTACAGCAAGCAGTTCAGCAGTTACACTGGCGGGCCCCGTTGGAAATAAATGTATAAAACCAAAAGCATACCTTGACTTGGAAGAGTTCCAGTGTTGGATAGCAATTGCAAGTTAGGTAACATAAATAGCATTCCTTCATTTGTTAAAAACTGTTCAACTATTGTCGTTCTCTCTCTTTGTCAACTACTCACCACATTTTATTTAGGTTGGAGGACATCCTCCGGAAGTTGTCATAATTACTGTGTAAGTCTATGGAAGGGGGTGAGAACCATGAGCCTCCTAGGTTTTTGTATTGAAGCCAATGTACCCAGAGGAGGACAGAAAAAAGCTGTCCTCCGTCTACACAATGGTGCTACCCCAGAGAGTGCTGTTGAGGCTACTGTAGACCTTCATTGCAAAACAGTGTGTTTTAAATCAGTTATTTGATGACGTGAATATATTTAGTATAGTTTAATCTAAAAAGTATAACTTTTTTTAACGTGTTACTATATTTTTATTTTCATGAAATTCACTGAGTAGGATGGTCCTCCTCTGAGGAACCCTCACTGGTCTGTGTTCAAGCTGTGTGTTCTCTCTATATCTCCTTCAACTGAAGGAGAATAAGAGGAGTTTTCCCAGGGCATTGGCAATGGTCGGTCCTCTGAAGCTTGGCTATTCAGTCCACTGCAGCTTTATACAGGGAAATGGTTTGAGCCTCTTTCATTGTGACCCAACTTGACTGCTATGGGGTAATTGGGGAATCCAGGGATACTCAAACTCCCCGCTGTGCTGTGATGTTGGAGCCAGCGTTCAATGAATACATTTACAGCACAGCACACCAAACTGCTACATAGGAATTCATTTTCATCCAGTCCTGTCCTGCAAACTTCTATCATAGTTCACACGTTGGTATGCTCTCGCAGTTCCTTTCCTTGTCATTCATTCACAGCAAACACAGAAATCTGCACACAAACACTGTTACAGACTTTTCTCTTGATTGCATTTTTTGCAGTTGTTTCTCTTTGGGTGTGGCATACTGATTGGAATCATCCTTGTTGGTCAGGATGTGTTGCACCTGTGCTAGCACAGCTGATATGTAGGGGCTACTGGCCCATTGCTTCAGTTGGAAAAAGAGATGTTGGAAGAGCGACACCTCTGTTTAAGGTTGTTTAACAGAGCCTTTACCTTATTTGTTTCCCCCAATTTTGGTTTCACTAGCTAAGTTGGTGTGTTTTTTCTTCTTCTTCTTTTAGTTGGTCTGATATCAGAGAAATCCAGTTAGTATCCATGATGGGCATCTTTTTTTAAAACCAACTGTAGTTTCTTGGTGAGCACTCAGTAGGCCCTCCATGGATGCCTTTCAGAACCCATTTTAAAACCCCACCTGTTTCATTTCGGTTGTCAGTGGCTCATTTGTTAGTTAACTTTTTCTTTGGAGCAAAGTTTTTTTGGTTTCTTATTGGGGAATGTAACAAAATGGGGGCTTGTGTCCCAGGTTTGTTGTTGTCGCTCAAATCACTCTGAAACAAGGGAAGGTTGCATAAACACTAACAAAAAAAATCATGGGGTGGTTCTCAATATGCCTACTACCATGCTCCACTCATGCTCCAAGTGCATTCTCCGAGGATGTTTTTTTTGAGTACATTCTTGTGAGAACGAGAGTGTGGAGAACACATAAAACATTACATTTGAGAAGCACTCACGCTCCCCCTACTGTATTACGTCACGCTGCACCTCCCCAATCACTGAACCAAAACAAGATATACACAAAGCAAACATTTTACTTCATAATTATCAGCTAGCTACATTGCATTGCAAAACTATTCATCCCCCTTGGCGTTTTTCCTATTTTGTTGCATTACAACCTGTAATTTAAATGGATTTTTATCTGCATTTCATGTAATGGACAAAATAGTCCAAATTGGTGAAGTGAAATGAAAAAAATTACTTGTTTCAAAAAAATAAAAAAAGGAAAAGTGGTGCGTGCATATGTATTCACCCCTTTGCTATGAAGCCCCTAAATTAGATCTGGTGCAACCAATTACCTTCAGAAGTCACATAATTAGTTAGATTGCACACAGGTGGACTTTATTTAAGTATCACATGCTCTGTCACATGATCTCAGTGTATATACACACCTGTTCTGAAAGGCCCCAGAGTCTGCAACACCACTAAGCAAGGGGCACCACCAAGCAAGCGACACCATGAAGACCAAGGAGCTCTCCAAACAGGTCAGGGACAAAGTTGCGAAGTACAGATCAGGGTTGGGTTCTAAAAAAATATCAGAAACTTTGAACATCCTACGGAGCAGCAATAAATCCATTATTTAAAAAATGGAAAGAATATAGCACCACAACAAACCTGCCAAGAGGGCCACCCACCAAAACTCACAGAACAGGCAAGGAGGGCATTAATCAGAGAGGCAGCAAAGAGACCAAAGATAACCCTGAAGGCGCTGCAAAGCTCCACAGCAGAGATTGGAGTATCTGTCCATCGGACCACATCAAGCTGTACACTCCAAAGAGCTGGGCTTTACGGAAGAGTGGCCAGAAAAAAAGCCAATGCTTAAAGGAAAACAATAACACGTTTGGTGTTTGCCAAAAGGCATGTGGGAGACTCCCCAAACATATGGAAGAAGGGGTACTATAGTCAGATGAGACAAAAATTGAGCTTTTTGGCATCAAGGAAAATACTATGTATGGAGCAAACCCAACACCTCTCATCACCAAGTGAACACCATCCCCACAGTGAAGCATGGTGGTGGCAGCATCATGCTGTGGGGATGTTTTTCATCGGCAGGGACTGGGAAACTGGTCAGAATTTAAGGAATGATGGATGGTGCTAAATACAGGGACATTTGAGGGAAACCTGTTTCAGTCTTCCAGAGATTTGAGACTGGGATGGAGGTTCACCTTCCAGCAGGACAATGACCCAAAGCATACTGCTAAAGCAACACTCGAGTGTTTTAAGGGGAAACATTTAAATGTCTTGAAATGGCCTAGTCAAAGCCCACACCTCAATCCAATTGAGAATATGTGGTATGATTTAACCCTTTCATGCGTGAGTTCCAACTATCTCTAATGGTCGCCCCAGCGTGAGTTTTTTTTTATGCACGTGATGTTAGAATGTTCTCTGCATTCCAGAATGTGATTGGTACATAACAGTACATTTTATCCACGCTGCCCTCAAACTAAAGCACGCAGCCTGTTTATATTTATAGGCTGTTTCAACTTCAATTTCAAATGATTTTCGAACAAGTTTTTATTCTAAAAACAGTTTGAATTTAGGTGTGTTCCGCCTCCTCATTCATTCACATAAAAATAGTCATTTTTACTTTTGCGGACAATTACATTTTTGAGACATTTCTGACACGGACAAAATTCCCAAGCACTTCACAATTGTTTGTGCAGTTCACATCTGCAGACATTTGCTCATCTCCCATCAGAACAGGATCTGCAAACGTGTTCACATTTTCCATTTTCCATTCCACATTTCTATTGTAGCGTACTGTATGTATGGAGCATAATATATTTGTGTATATTCTTTATAACCGCGGACACGTGAGGTAACGTTACTCATTTTATAACCTTAATGGTGTTATAGTCAATCGTGCTTATGTAGCTACATTCTTCTATTAGCTCTGTAAAACAATGCTAATTGCATCAGAAGTATTATCTTGTGTTGTATTTTAAAGCTACATGGCCTTATGACTCCCAAGTGGTGCAGCGGTCAAAGGCACAGCACATCAGTGTAAGGCGTCACTACAGACTCCCAGGTTCAAATCCAGGCTGCGCTTCTATCAAAGTAAGTGCCTTATTACGTTATAATAGTTTCCATATGCCGTTTCTGCTGTAGCTCACTGTATGTATAGATCATAATATATTCCTTATAACCGTGGACACGTGAGGTAACGTTACACATTGTATAACCTTTATGGTGTTATAGTCAATCGTGCTTACATAGGTACATTCTATTAGCTCTGTAAAACAATGCTAGTTGTGTCAGAGAACTATTAGCTTGTGTTGTATTTTGAAGCTACCCTGGCCTTATGACTCCCAAGTGGCGCAGCTGTCTATGGCACTGCATCTCAGTGCAGGCGTCACTACAGACACTCTGGTTCAAATCCAGGCTGTATCACCACTGGCTGTGATTGGGAGTCCCATAGTGCAGCGCACAATTCTCCCAGCCTTGTCCGAGTTTGGCCGGTATACGCCATCATTATAAATAATAATTTGTTCTTAAATGACTTGCCTAGTTAAATAAATAAAAAATATGGCAATGGTTTGTTTATTTGGTCTATTCAGCATAGCTCTGTTCTGCCCTGCTTTGCCCCCGTTGTGGAGCTCAAAAGTTAGTTTCTTACTGTTATAACTCAAATCTGTGATTTTGTCAATGCAATAAACTATTTTTTTTATAGCAGTGTTTATTATGGTACTTAATTGTAGTATTGTTTTTTTTGCTATCACCTTATATTGTATTCTAATGAATAATTCCTCTTTATTCTGTACTTTCAGAAACCACAAACATTATTTGCCAATATCATAACTGGAGCTGGACATCTTTGGAGCTGACTGACTGATCACCACCAGCATCTTCAAAGGGACCTGGTACTTTGTCAGTGGACAAGGGAAATTCAAATTCAGGGTTCTCAATGGCTATAAGGTTGGGGGGCAGCTCCTCACTCACTGTCAGAATCTGATTCCTGACTTTCATACTCAGACTCATTGTCAGAATTTTAAAAAATCTCCAGAATTTCCACATTTGTGAGTTGTCTCCTTTTGAAAGACATTGCTAATGCTACAGCTTAACTCACTAGCTACATACATAAACAACACTTAATGACGCAGAGTGGGTGTCACGTGGTTGACTGCTGGCATGGCCACTTGTATCAATAAATCACTATCAGAAAATGTTTTGTGCTGCAATTATTTGTGTATTTACTGTTTTATTCACGTTTTCAATTCTAGGTGACAAATCATGCATTCGGATTCTTGCACAGATTGTAATGGGCACATTTATGTGTGTAAAATACTTTTTTGAAGGTTGTACTGATTATGATGAGCTAAGCTAATTCCAGCTGTGTCGGCATGTTTGTTGACATACAATGCATTCTGGGTTTCGCGTCTGTTTGACCGAAGATGTTATAACAATGAGGTGAGTAAGAGTACACTAATTATTTTGAGGACTTCCGGAAATTAATGGTGGGATGTGAACGATGGTAGATGACACACCCCTTCAACATGCATACTATAAACAGACCAAAACTCATCTCCTCTTCTCTTATCTTCGGTTTTTGTGAGGAAAAAATGGATGGCGGCGCGCTGAAACTAATCGTCGGTTTACTTTAAATTTCTATAAAGTGTTTTACCTAGTTATTTCGATCAATGGTGAGCTCACCCGTGATGTGATTAATTATACATAGTAATTGCTATTAGCTAATTCATATTGTAGTTTGTCAGCCGAGAGTTAGAAAATATGACTGCTTGTGTTGGGTCAATCTTTCCTCAGTTAGCACTAGGACAAATGTAGCCTACATTTTTCTGGTTAGGATGATTGTGTTATGTTATAAATACTTCTGTGAATATCTGAACATTGCATCCAAAAATAAACTGCTCACATTCTGGACATAACTTTGTAAGGACTGTGTTTGTGTAACTCGTTTCTGAAAAAAGTGTGGCCAGCTCAAATGCTGATTGTTGCGTCATTTGAAACTGGCCGTTCTAAAGGAGCATTCTAAAGGAGTGTTCTAAACACACGGGGTGTGATCATACACTTCAGGGACCACTGTAGAACGATCACACCCGTGTGATGGTACGTGTGGAAGGGTTAAAGATTGCTGTACACCAGTGGAACCCATCCAACTTGATGGAGCTGGAGTAGTTTTGCCCTTGAAGAATGGGCAAAAATCCCAGTGGCTAGATGTGCCAAGCTTAAAGAGACATACTCCAAGAGAGTTGCAGCTGTAATTGCTGCAAAGTATTGACTTGGTGGTGGTGGTGGTGAATAGTTATGCATTAACTCATCGTTGCATACTATTTAGCATGTACTGTTTAGTATGCAGCATGAAATGGCCGCAACACACTAGCGGCTCCTGATTGGCTGAGTAGGTGAGGCAGGGCTGAGTGCGGGTGGATTTTTCCATATTCAACAGAAATGCATTGCAGTAACCATTTCCAATTTGGAGTTATAGGCCTACTCAGGCTCGTTATAGGCAGACTATCACATTCAACCTATACCGTAGTAGACCATATAACCTATTTAAAAAGTACTGAGACAGGAACTGATAATTTGGTTCCATTTCAACATATTTATTAGTCAAAAGGCACTCGCACAGCTGAGATATCTTTGTTGCAGGTGCATGGTGACAGTTGAATAAGATGAGAAAAAAGAAGAAACCCACACACTGCTCTTGATAGTATCACAGCTCTTTAATAAGCATTAAGTATCAAGGCCTCAAGGCCTTCCCTCAGGTTGAGCGAGGGAAATAAATGTTTTTGTGAGTAACAAAACGTCTGTAAAACCACAATGAAAAGCAAGTTTTTAAATCAGGAAATAATTTAGTGCCATTAATTCATTTTCACATTTACAACAAAAATAATGTAAGACCTTTGAAATAATGTCTGGGTGAAAATCCCAAAACATTCTCTTTTGCTCAGAGTATTATTTAAATCACCTCCCTGTCTGATATCTTAAATTTCTCTGTGCCACAAAATCTAAAGGTAAAAATGGTCATTAAAATGTACTGCGACTGGATAATCCCTGTCATTATCCCATGTTAATTCATTCTCTGTTTGCGAGAACGAGAGGTTTTACCTACATAACACAGCCCACATGGACATTTTAATAATTTAGATAACATGGGTGGTGGAGCACGTAATAATGTAATTTATTTGGAACCGTTTTCCTGTATGTGGGTTGCCGAAATATTCACACTTCATCATATTGTTGCACTGTCTGCATCCATAGCTACCATTTGGGAGAGGGTGTAAAAGAGCCTGGCTGATTTTCTTTTGTAGCTGGCAGTTGGCATACAATAAGTGGTGGATTCTTAAATTCAGCTGGAAAAGCTGGGTCCGATGATTTAACATGGCAGTGTTTCTTGACAGCATCTCCCACTTTGCGCGAGTTGAAAGTATACAGTACCAGTCAAAAATTTGGACACCTACTTATTCCAGGGTTTTTCTTTATTTTTGACTATTTTCCACATTGTTGAATAATAGTGAAGACCTCAAACTATGAAATAACACATATGGAATCATGTAGTAACCAAAATAGTGTTAAACTAACCAAATATATTTTCTATTTTAGATTCTTCAAAGTGGCCACCTTTGTCTTGATGACAGCTTTGCACACTCTTGACATTCTTTCAACCGGCTTCATGAGGTACAGTGGTTCCTCCTTTAAAAATTGTGAGCTCATGCCACGGGATTTAGAGGTCACTTGTGGTTTAGTAAGGTACCCTGCGTCACCACTTCATTGCTCCAGACCAGCGGAAGGGGGAGTTAGATCACTGATTTTGCTTTTGGGTCCTACTGGGTCTCTAACAATGAATGGGCGACATAAACCTAAATAGAAACTGATAATTGTGCACGACTTCAGTATTACTTATGTCGTGTCTTTACTATCATTAACTGAAGATTGATAGTTTTTATCAAAGATTCTCTGTAATTAGTTACTGTGCAATCAACTGATTAATCATGTAACTAATTAACTAAGAAGTCAGGGCACCAAGGACAAATATTCAGATTAGTTTTCATTTCCTAAAATAACTTTTCAGATATTTTATCTGATCAATTAGTCTTCGAATTAATTAATTATTTACTGTACCTCACGTTAGTCTCATTCCAAATGTCATAAATTGTTGGTTATCTGCACGAACCCAGTCTTCACTGTGAGTCATCCATACATCAATTGTCTTAAATAATTTATTTATTACTAATTCACAGAAATGCATAAACAAACAAACAAACAAACAAGGGAAATGTAATGATAGGAAAATGCGCCCTAGTGGGCTAAACCGGCATGGCGGCTTGTTAAACAAAAAGGGGAAGTGGGGGTCGACTAAGAAGTCACTACAGAGTGATAATTATAACAATTAAAATGCGAATCCTTTACACATGAACGCTCACTCATTCGGGAACAATTGCAATCAATATATATATATTTACGCTCAGTGTGTCGTCTTGATCGCTGATGAAAAGTTTGTGTCTTTCGTAGAATTGTCCGTCTCTCTCCCTCTCTCTCTCTGTCTTGGTTAGAGGGGATAGTTCAAAGTGACATTTGTTATAGAATGGGTGTTTCGGGGGTTGTCGTTCTTCGCGTTCTATGATACCGAATTCCTAGCTGCAGACTAGTAATTAGTATCAAAGACTTGTTCTTATTCGGTCGGTATCGATAGTCTAAGAGTTTAACTACGTCAAATCAAATCAAATCAAATTTTATTTGTCACATACACATGGTTAGCAGATGTTAATGCGAGTGTAGCGAAATGCTTGTGCTTCTAGTTCCGACAATGCAGTAATAACGAACAAGTAATCTAACTAACAATTCCAAAAAAACTACTGTCTTACACTGTGTAAGGGGATAAAGAATATGTACATAAGGATATATGAATGAGTGATGGTACAGAGCAGCATAGGCAAGATACAGTAGATGATATCGAGTACAGTATATACATATGAGATGAGTATGTAAACCAAGTGGCATAGTTAAAGTGGCTAGTGATACATTTTTTTAAATATTTTTATTTATTTCACCTTTATTTAACCAGGTAGGCCAGTTGAGAACAAGTTCTCATTTGCAACTGCGACCTGGCCAAGATAAAGCATAGCAGTGTGAGCAGACAACACAGAGTTACACATGGAATAAACAATTAACAAGTCAATAACACAGTAAAAAACAAAGGGGGAGTCTATATACAATGTGTGCAAAAGGCATGAGGAGGTAGGCGAATAATTACAATTTTGCAGATTAACACTGGAGTGAACCAATTACCTTCAGAAGTCACATAATTAGTTAGATTGCACACAGGTGGACTTTATTTAAGTATCACATGCTCTGTCACATGATCTCAGTGTATATACACACCTGTTCTGAAAGGCCCCAGAGTCTGCAACACCACTAAGCAAGGGGCACCACCAAGCAAGCGACACCATGAAGACCAAGGAGCTCTCCAAACAGGTCAGGGACAAAGTTGCGAAGTACAGATCAGGGTTGGGTTCTAAAAAATATCAGAAACTTTGAACATCCTACGGAGCAGCAATAAATCCATTATTTAAAAAATGGAAAGAATATAGCACCACAACAAACCTGCCAAGAGGGCCACCCACCAAAACTCACAGAACAGGCAAGGAGGGCATTAATCAGAGAGGCAGCAAAGAGACCAAAGATAACCCTGAAGGCGCTGCAAAGCTCCACAGCAGAGATTGGAGTATCTGTCCATCGGACCACATCAAGCTGTACACTCCAAAGAGCTGGGCTTTACGGAAGAGTGGCCAGAAAAAGCCAATGCTTAAAGGAAAACAATAACACGTTTGGTGTTTGCCAAAGGCATGTGGGAGACTCCCCAAACATATGGAAGAAGGGGTACTATAGTCAGATGAGACAAAAATTGAGCTTTTTGGCATCAAGGAAAATACTATGTATGGAGCAAACCCAACACCTCTCATCACCAAGTGAACACCATCCCCACAGTGAAGCATGGTGGTGGCAGCATCATGCTGTGGGGATGTTTTTCATCGGCAGGGACTGGGAAACTGGTCAGAATTTAAGGAATGATGGATGGTGCTAAATACAGGGACATTTGAGGGAAACCTGTTTCAGTCTTCCAGAGATTTGAGACTGGGATGGAGGTTCACCTTCCAGCAGGACAATGACCCAAAGCATACTGCTAAAGCAACACTCGAGTGTTTTAAGGGGAAACATTTAAATGTCTTGAAATGGCCTAGTCAAAGCCCACACCTCAATCCAATTGAGAATATGTGGTATGATTTAACCCTTTCATGCGTGAGTTCCAACTATCTCTAATGGTCGCCCCAGCGTGAGTTTTTTTTTATGCACGTGATGTTAGAATGTTCTCTGCATTCCAGAATGTGATTGGTACATAACAGTACATTTTATCCACGCTGCCCTCAAACTAAAGCACGCAGCCTGTTTATATTTATAGGCTGTTTCAACTTCAATTTCAAATGATTTTCGAACAAGTTTTTATTCTAAAAACAGTTTGAATTTAGGTGTGTTCCGCCTCCTCATTCATTCACATAAAAATAGTCATTTTACTTTTGCGGACAATTACATTTTTGAGACATTTCTGACACGGACAAAATTCCCAAGCACTTCACAATTGTTTGTGCAGTTCACATCTGCAGACATTTGCTCATCTCCCATCAGAACAGGATCTGCAAACGTGTTCACATTTTCCATTTTCCATTCCACATTTCTATTGTAGCGTACTGTATGTATGGAGCATAATATATTTGTGTATATTCTTTATAACCGCGGACACGTGAGGTAACGTTACTCATTTTATAACCTTAATGGTGTTATAGTCAATCGTGCTTATGTAGCTACATTCTTCTATTAGCTCTGTAAAACAATGCTAATTGCATCAGAAGTATTATCTTGTGTTGTATTTTAAAGCTACATGGCCTTATGACTCCCAAGTGGTGCAGCGGTCAAAGGCACAGCACATCAGTGTAAGGCGTCACTACAGACTCCCAGGTTCAAATCCAGGCTGCGCTTCTATCAAAGTAAGTGCCTTATTACGTTATAATAGTTTCCATATGCCGTTTCTGCTGTAGCTCACTGTATGTATAGATCATAATATATTCCTTATAACCGCGGACACGTGAGGTAACGTTACACATTGTATAACCTTTATGGTGTTATAGTCAATCGTGCTTACATAGGTACATTCTATTAGCTCTGTAAAACAATGCTAGTTGTGTCAGAGAACTATTAGCTTGTGTTGTATTTTGAAGCTACCCTGGCCTTATGACTCCCAAGTGGCGCAGCTGTCTATGGCACTGCATCTCAGTGCAGGCGTCACTACAGACACTCTGGTTCAAATCCAGGCTGTATCACCACTGGCTGTGATTGGGAGTCCCATAGTGCAGCGCACAATTCTCCCAGCGTTGTCTGAGTTTGGCCAGTATACGCCATCATTATAAATAATAATTTGTTCTTAAATGACTTGCCTAGTTAAATAAATAAAAAATATGGCAATGGTTTGTTTATTTGGTCTATTCAGCATAGCTCTGTTCTGCCCTGCTTTGCCCCCGTTGTGGAGCTCAAAAGTTAGTTTCTTACTGTTATAACTCAAATCTGTGATTTTGTCAATGCAATAAACTATTTTTTTTATAGCAGTGTTTATTATGGTACTTAATTGTAGTATTGTTTTTTTTGCTATCACCTTATATTGTATTCTAATGAATAATTCCTCTTTATTCTGTACTTTCAGAAACCACAAACATTATTTGCCAATATCATAACTGGAGCTGGACATCTTTGGAGCTGACTGACTGATCACCACCAGCATCTTCAAAGGGACCTGGTACTTTGTCAGTGGACAAGGGAAATTCAAATTCAGGGTTCTCAATGGCTATAAGGTTGGGGGGCAGCTCCTCACTCACTGTCAGAATCTGATTCCTGACTTTCATACTCAGACTCATTGTCAGAATTTTAAAAAATCTCCAGAATTTCCACATTTGTGAGTTGTCTCCTTTTGAAAGACATTGCTAATGCTACAGCTTAACTCACTAGCTACATACATAAACAACACTTAATGACGCAGAGTGGGTGTCACGTGGTTGACTGCTGGCATGGCCACTTGTATCAATAAATCACTATCAGAAAATGTTTTGTGCTGCAATTATTTGTGTATTTACTGTTTTATTCACGTTTTCAATTCTAGGTGACAAATCATGCATTCGGATTCTTGCACAGATTGTAATGGGCACATTTATGTGTGTAAAATACTTTTTTGAAGGTTGTACTGATTATGATGAGCTAAGCTAATTCCAGCTGTGTCGGCATGTTTGTTGACATACAATGCATTCTGGGTTTCGCGTCTGTTTGACCGAAGATGTTATAACAATGAGGTGAGTAAGAGTACACTAATTATTTTGAGGACTTCCGGAAATTAATGGTGGGATGTGAACGATGGTAGATGACACACCCCTTCAACATGCATACTATAAACAGACCAAAACTCATCTCCTCTTCTCTTATCTTCGGTTTTTGTGAGGAAAAAATGGATGGCGGCGCGCTGAAACTAATCGTCGGTTTACTTTAAATTTCTATAAAGTGTTTTACCTAGTTATTTCGATCAATGGTGAGCTCACCCGTGATGTGATTAATTATACATAGTAATTGCTATTAGCTAATTCATATTGTAGTTTGTCAGCCGAGAGTTAGAAAATATGACTGCTTGTGTTGGGTCAATCTTTCCTCAGTTAGCACTAGGACAAATGTAGCCTACATTTTTCTGGTTAGGATGATTGTGTTATGTTATAAATACTTCTGTGAATATCTGAACATTGCATCCAAAAATAAACTGCTCACATTCTGGACATAACTTTGTAAGGACTGTGTTTGTGTAACTCGTTTCTGAAAAAGTGTGGCCAGCTCAAATGCTGATTGTTGCGTCATTTGAAACTGGCCGTTCTAAAGGAGCATTCTAAAGGAGTGTTCTAAACACACGGGGTGTGATCATACACTTCAGGGACCACTGTAGAACGATCACACCCGTGTGATGGTACGTGTGGAAGGGTTAAAGATTGCTGTACACCAGTGGAACCCATCCAACTTGATGGAGCTGGAGTAGTTTTGCCCTTGAAGAATGGGCAAAAATCCCAGTGGCTAGATGTGCCAAGCTTAAAGAGACATACTCCAAGAGAGTTGCAGCTGTAATTGCTGCAAAGTATTGACTTGGTGGTGGTGGTGGTGAATAGTTATGCATTAACTCATCGTTGCATACTATTTAGCATGTACTGTTTAGTATGCAGCATGAAATGGCCGCAACACACTAGCGGCTCCTGATTGGCTGAGTAGGTGAGGCAGGGCTGAGTGCGGGTGGATTTTTCCATATTCAACAGAAATGCATTGCAGTAACCATTTCCAATTTGGAGTTATAGGCCTACTCAGGCTCGTTATAGGCAGACTATCACATTCAACCTATACCGTAGTAGACCATATAACCTATTTAAAAAGTACTGAGACAGGAACTGATAATTTGGTTCCATTTCAACATATTTATTAGTCAAAAGGCACTCGCACAGCTGAGATATCTTTGTTGCAGGTGCATGGTGACAGTTGAATAAGATGAGAAAAAAGAAGAAACCCACACACTGCTCTTGATAGTATCACAGCTCTTTAATAAGCATTAAGTATCGGCCTCAAGGCCTTCCTCAGAGCTTTTGTGAGTAAAAGAAAAAAAGTTGCAGACAGCTCCACCCACATCCGTTCCATGCATCGAATGAGGTTGTAGTCGAGGGAAATAAATGTTACCAAATATAACAATGCATTTCATAAATATTGTAATAAAGTGTGTACATAAAACATAACAAACACGTCTGTAAAACCACAATGAGGACATCGACCGACCAAGCAAGTTTTCATAAATCATTGGGTACAGTGCAAGAAAAACGTCTGAGTAATCTGAAATGGTGCCATTAATTCATTTTCACATTTACAACAAAACATACATAGACATTTCATTATTAAGACCTTTAGGAAATAATGTCTGGAGGGTGAAAATCCCAAAACATTCTCTTTTGCTCAGAGTATTATTTAAATCACCTCCCCTGTCTGATATCTTAAATTTCTCTGTGCCACAAAATCTAAAGGTAAAAATGGTCATTAAAATGTACTGCGACTGGATAATCCCTGTCATTATCCCATGTTAATTCATTCTCTGTTTGCGAGAACGAGAGGTTTTACCTACATAACACAGCCCACATGGACATTTTAATAATGTAGATAACATGGGTGGTGGAGCACGTAATAATGTAATTTATTTGGAACCGTTTTCCTGTATGTGGGTTGCCGAAATATTCACACTTCATCATATTGTTGCACTGTCTGCATCCATAGCTACCATTTGGGAGAGGGTGTAAAAGAGCCTGGCTGATTTTCTTTTGTAGCTGGCAGTTGGCATACAATAAGTGGTGGATTCTTAAATTCAGCTGGAAAAGCTGGGTCCGATGATTTAACATGGCAGTGTTTCTTGACAGCATCTCCCACTTTGCGCGAGTTGAAAGTATACAGTACCAGTCAAAAATTTGGACACCTACTTATTCCAGGGTTTTCTTTATTTTTGACTATTTTCCACATTGTTGAATAATAGTGAAGACCTCAAACTATGAAATAACACATATGGAATCATGTAGTAACCAAAATAGTGTTAAACTAACCAAATATATTTTCTATTTTAGATTCTTCAAAGTGGCCACCTTTGTCTTGATGACAGCTTTGCACACTCTTGACATTCTTTCAACCGGCTTCATGAGGTACAGTGGTTCCTCCTTTAAAAATTGTGAGCTCATGCCACGGGATTTAGAGGTCACTTGTGGTTTAGTAAGGTACCCTGCGTCACCACTTCATTGCTCCAGACCAGCGGAAGGGGGAGTTAGATCACTGATTTTGCTTTTGGGTCCTACTGGGTCTCTAACAATGAATGGGCGACATAAACCTAAATAGAAACTGATAATTGTGCACGACTTCAGTATTACTTATGTCGTGTCTTTACTATCATTAACTGAAGATTGATAGTTTTTATCAAAGATTCTCTGTAATTAGTTACTGTGCAATCAACTGATTAATCATGTAACTAATTAACTAAGAAGTCAGGGCACCAAGGACAAATATTCAGATTACAGTTTTCATTTCCTAAAATAACTTTTCAGATATTTTATCTGATCAATTAGTCTTCGAATTAATTAATTATTTACTGTACCTCACGTTAGTCTCATTCCAAATGTCATAAATTGTTGGTTATCTGCACGAACCCAGTCTTCACTGTGAGTCATCCATACATCAATTGTCTTAAATAATTTATTTATTACTAATTCACAGAAATGCATAAACAAACAAACAAACAAACAAACAAGGGAAATGTAATGATAGGAAAATGCTCCCTAGTGGGCTAAACCGGCATGGCGGCTTGTTAAACAAAAGGGGAAGTGGGGGTCGACTAAGAAGTCACTACAGAGTGATAATTATAACAATTAAAATGCGAATCCTTTACACATGAACGCTCACTCATTCGGGAACAATTGCAATCAATATATATATATTTACGCTCAGTGTGTCGTCTTGATCGCTGATGAAAAGTTTGTGTCTTTCGTAGAATTGTCCGTCTCTCTCCCCTCTCTCTCTGTCTTGGTTAGAGGGGATAGTTCAAAGTGACATTTGTTATAGAATGGGTGTTTCGGGGTTGTCGTTCTTCGCGTTCTATGATACCGAATTCCTAGCTGCAGACTAGTAATTAGTATCAAAGACTTGTTCTTATTCGGTCGGTATCGATAGTCTAAGAGTTTAACTACGTCAAATCAAATCAAATCAAATTTTATTTGTCACATACACATGGTTAGCAGATGTTAATGTGAGTGTAGCGAAATGCTTGTGCTTCTAGTTCCGACAATGCAGTAATAACGAACAAGTAATCTAACTAACAATTCCAAAAAAACTACTGTCTTACACTGTGTATAAGGGGATAAAGAATATGTACATAAGGATATATGAATGAGTGATGGTACAGAGCAGCATAGGCAAGATACAGTAGATGATATCGAGTACAGTATATACATATGAGATGAGTATGTAAACCAAGTGGCATAGTTAAAGTGGCTAGTGATACATTTTTTTAAATATTTTTTATTTATTTCACCTTTATTTAACCAGGTAGGCCAGTTGAGAACAAGTTCTCATTTGCAACTGCGACCTGGCCAAGATAAAGCATAGCAGTGTGAGCAGACAACACAGAGTTACACATGGAATAAACAATTAACAAGTCAATAACACAGTAAAAAACAAAGGGGGAGTCTATATACAATGTGTGCAAAAGGCATGAGGAGGTAGGCGAATAATTACAATTTTGCAGATTAACACTGGAGTGAACCAATTACCTTCAGAAGTCACATAATTAGTTAGATTGCACACAGGTGGACTTTATTTAAGTATCACATGCTCTGTCACATGATCTCAGTGTATATACACACCTGTTCTGAAAGGCCCCAGAGTCTGCAACACCACTAAGCAAGGGGCACCACCAAGCAAGCGACACCATGAAGACCAAGGAGCTCTCCAAACAGGTCAGGGACAAAGTTGCGAAGTACAGATCAGGGTTGGGTTCTAAAAAAATATCAGAAACTTTGAACATCCTACGGAGCAGCAATAAATCCATTATTTAAAAAATGGAAAGAATATAGCACCACAACAAACCTGCCAAGAGGGCCACCCACCAAAACTCACAGAACAGGCAAGGAGGGCATTAATCAGAGAGGCAGCAAAGAGACCAAAGATAACCCTGAAGGCGCTGCAAAGCTCCACAGCAGAGATTGGAGTATCTGTCCATCGGACCACATCAAGCTGTACACTCCAAAGAGCTGGGCTTTACGGAAGAGTGGCCAGAAAAAAGCCAATGCTTAAAGGAAAACAATAACACGTTTGGTGTTTGCCAAAAGGCATGTGGGAGACTCCCCAAACATATGGAAGAAGGGGTACTATAGTCAGATGAGACAAAAATTGAGCTTTTTGGCATCAAGGAAAATACTATGTATGGAGCAAACCCAACACCTCTCATCACCAAGTGAACACCATCCCCACAGTGAAGCATGGTGGTGGCAGCATCATGCTGTGGGGATGTTTTTCATCGGCAGGGACTGGGAAACTGGTCAGAATTTAAGGAATGATGGATGGTGCTAAATACAGGGACATTTGAGGGAAACCTGTTTCAGTCTTCCAGAGATTTGAGACTGGGATGGAGGTTCACCTTCCAGCAGGACAATGACCCAAAGCATACTGCTAAAGCAACACTCGAGTGTTTTAAGGGGAAACATTTAAATGTCTTGAAATGGCCTAGTCAAAGCCCACACCTCAATCCAATTGAGAATATGTGGTATGATTTAACCCTTTCATGCGTGAGTTCCAACTATCTCTAATGGTCGCCCCAGCGTGAGTTTTTTTTTTTTTTATGCACGTGATGTTAGAATGTTCTCTGCATTCCAGAATGTGATTGGTACATAACAGTACATTTTATCCACGCTGCCCTCAAACTAAAGCACGCAGCCTGTTTATATTTATAGGCTGTTTCAACTTCAATTTCAAATGATTTTCGAACAAGTTTTTATTCTAAAAACAGTTTGAATTTAGGTGTGTTCCGCCTCCTCATTCATTCACATAAAAATAGTCATTTTTACTTTTGCGGACAATTACATTTTTGAGACATTTCTGACACGGACAAAATTCCCAAGCACTTCACAATTGTTTGTGCAGTTCACATCTGCAGACATTTGCTCATCTCCCATCAGAACAGGATCTGCAAACGTGTTCACATTTTCCATTTTCCATTCCACATTTCTATTGTAGCGTACTGTATGTATGGAGCATAATATATTTGTGTATATTCTTTATAACCGCGGACACGTGAGGTAACGTTACTCATTTTATAACCTTAATGGTGTTATAGTCAATCGTGCTTATGTAGCTACATTCTTCTATTAGCTCTGTAAAACAATGCTAATTGCATCAGAAGTATTATCTTGTGTTGTATTTTAAAGCTACATGGCCTTATGACTCCCAAGTGGTGCAGCGGTCAAAGGCACAGCACATCAGTGTAAGGCGTCACTACAGACTCCCAGGTTCAAATCCAGGCTGCGCTTCTATCAAAGTAAGTGCCTTATTACGTTATAATAGTTTCCATATGCCGTTTCTGCTGTAGCTCACTGTATGTATAGATCATAATATATTCCTTATAACCGCGGACACGTGAGGTAACGTTACACATTGTATAACCTTTATGGTGTTATAGTCAATCGTGCTTACATAGGTACATTCTATTAGCTCTGTAAAACAATGCTAGTTGTGTCAGAGAACTATTAGCTTGTGTTGTATTTTGAAGCTACCCTGGCCTTATGACTCCCAAGTGGCGCAGCTGTCTATGGCACTGCATCTCAGTGCAGGCGTCACTACAGACACTCTGGTTCAAATCCAGGCTGTATCACCACTGGCTGTGATTGGGAGTCCCATAGTGCAGCGCACAATTCTCCCAGCGTTGTCTGAGTTTGGCCAGTATACGCCATCATTATAAATAATAATTTGTTCTTAAATGACTTGCCTAGTTAAATAAATAAAAAATATGGCAATGGTTTGTTTATTTGGTCTATTCAGCATAGCTCTGTTCTGCCCTGCTTTGCCCCCGTTGTGGAGCTCAAAAGTTAGTTTCTTACTGTTATAACTCAAATCTGTGATTTTGTCAATGCAATAAACTATTTTTTTATAGCAGTGTTTATTATGTTACTTAATTGTAGTATTGTTTTTTGCTATCACCTTATATTGTATTCTAATGAATAATTCCTCTTTATTCTGTACTTTCAGAAACCACAAACATTATTTGCCAATATCATAACTGGAGCTGGACATCTTTGGAGCTGACTGACTGATCACCACCAGCATCTTCAAAGGGACCTGGTACTTTGTCAGTGGACAAGGGAAATTCAAATTCAGGGTTCTCAATGGCTATAAGGTTGGGGGGCAGCTCCTCACTCACTGTCAGAATCTGATTCCTGACTTTCATACTCAGACTCATTGTCAGAATTTTAAAAAATCTCCAGAATTTCCACATTTGTGAGTTGTCTCCTTTTGAAAGACATTGCTAATGCTACAGCTTAACTCACTAGCTACATACATAAACAACACTTAATGACGCAGAGTGGGTGTCACGTGGTTGACTGCTGGCATGGCCACTTGTATCAATAAATCACTATCAGAAAATGTTTTGTGCTGCAATTATTTGTGTATTTACTGTTTTATTCACGTTTTCAATTCTAGGTGACAAATCATGCATTCGGATTCTTGCACAGATTGTAATGGGCACATTTATGTGTGTAAAATACTTTTTTGAAGGTTGTACTGATTATGATGAGCTAAGCTAATTCCAGCTGTGTCGGCATGTTTGTTGACATACAATGCATTCTGGGTTTCGCGTCTGTTTGACCGAAGATGTTATAACAATGAGGTGAGTAAGAGTACACTAATTATTTTGAGGACTTCCGGAAATTAATGGTGGGATGTGAACGATGGTAGATGACACACCCCTTCAACATGCATACTATAAACAGACCAAAACTCATCTCCTCTTCTCTTATCTTCGGTTTTGTGAGGAAAAAATGGATGGCGGCGCGCTGAAACTAATCGTCGGTTTACTTTAAATTTCTATAAAGTGTTTTACCTAGTTATTTCGATCAATGGTGAGCTCACCCGTGATGTGATTAATTATACATAGTAATTGCTATTAGCTAATTCATATTGTAGTTTGTCAGCCGAGAGTTAGAAAATATGACTGCTTGTGTTGGGTCAATCTTTCCTCAGTTAGCACTAGGACAAATGTAGCCTACATTTTTCTGGTTAGGATGATTGTGTTATGTTATAAATACTTCTGTGAATATCTGAACATTGCATCCAAAAATAAACTGCTCACATTCTGGACATAACTTTGTAAGGACTGTGTTTGTGTAACTCGTTTCTGAAAAAGTGTGGCCAGCTCAAATGCTGATTGTTGCGTCATTTGAAACTGGCCGTTCTAAAGGAGCATTCTAAAGGAGTGTTCTAAACACACGGGGTGTGATCATACACTTCAGGGACCACTGTAGAACGATCACACCCGTGTGATGGTACGTGTGGAAGGGTTAAAGATTGCTGTACACCAGTGGAACCCATCCAACTTGATGGAGCTGGAGTAGTTTTGCCCTTGAAGAATGGGCAAAAATCCCAGTGGCTAGATGTGCCAAGCTTAAAGAGACATACTCCAAGAGAGTTGCAGCTGTAATTGCTGCAAAGTATTGACTTGGTGGTGGTGGTGGTGAATAGTTATGCATTAACTCATCGTTGCATACTATTTAGCATGTACTGTTTAGTATGCAGCATGAAATGGCCGCAACACACTAGCGGCTCCTGATTGGCTGAGTAGGTGAGGCAGGGCTGAGTGCGGGTGGATTTTTCCATATTCAACAGAAATGCATTGCAGTAACCATTTCCAATTTGGAGTTATAGGCCTACTCAGGCTCGTTATAGGCAGACTATCACATTCAACCTATACCGTAGTAGACCATATAACCTATTTAAAAAGTACTGAGACAGGAACTGATAATTTGGTTCCATTTCAACATATTTATTAGTCAAAAGGCACTCGCACAGCTGAGATATCTTTGTTGCAGGTGCATGGTGACAGTTGAATAAGATGAGAAAAAAGAAGAAACCCACACACTGCTCTTGATAGTATCACAGCTCTTTAATAAGCATTAAGTATCGGCCTCAAGGCCTTCCTCAGAGCTTTTGTGAGTAAAAGAAAAAAGTTGCAGGAAATAATTTAGGAAATAATGTATGGAGGGTGAAAATCCCAAAACATTCTCTTTTGCTCAGAGTATTATTTAAATCACCTCCCTGTCTGATATCTTAAATTTCTCTGTGCCACAAAATCTAAAGGTAAAAATGGTCATTAAAATGTACTGCGACTGGATAATCCCTGTCATTATCCCATGTTAATTCATTCTCTGTTTGCGAGAACGAGAGGTTTTACCTACATAACACAGCCCACATGGACATTTTAATAATGTAGATAACATGGGTGGTGGAGCACGTAATAATGTAATTTATTTGGAACCGTTTTCCTGTATGTGGGTTGCCGAAATATTCACACTTCATCATATTGTTGCACTGTCTGCATCCATAGCTACCATTTGGGAGAGGGTGTAAAAGAGCCTGGCTGATTTTCTTTTGTAGCTGGCAGTTGGCATACAATAAGTGGTGGATTCTTAAATTCAGCTGGAAAAGCTGGGTCCGATGATTTAACATGGCAGTGTTTCTTGACAGCATCTCCCACTTTGCGCGAGTTGAAAGTATACAGTACCAGTCAAAAATTTGGACACCTACTTATTCCAGGGTTTTTCTTTATTTTTGACTATTTTCCACATTGTTGAATAATAGTGAAGACCTCAAACTATGAAATAACACATATGGAATCATGTAGTAACCAAAATAGTGTTAAACTAACCAAATATATTTTCTATTTTAGATTCTTCAAAGTGGCCACCTTTGTCTTGATGACAGCTTTGCACACTCTTGACATTCTTTCAACCGGCTTCATGAGGTACAGTGGTTCCTCCTTTAAAAATTGTGAGCTCATGCCACGGGATTTAGAGGTCACTTGTGGTTTAGTAAGGTACCCTGCGTCACCACTTCATTGCTCCAGACCAGCGGAAGGGGGAGTTAGATCACTGATTTTGCTTTTGGGTCCTACTGGGTCTCTAACAATGAATGGGCGACATAAACCTAAATAGAAACTGATAATTGTGCACGACTTCAGTATTACTTATGTCGTGTCTTTACTATCATTAACTGAAGATTGATAGTTTTTATCAAAGATTCTCTGTAATTAGTTACTGTGCAATCAACTGATTAATCATGTAACTAATTAACTAAGAAGTCAGGGCACCAAGGACAAATATTCAGATTACAGTTTTCATTTCCTAAAATAACTTTTCAGATATTTTATCTGATCAATTAGTCTTCGAATTAATTAATTATTTACTGTACCTCACGTTAGTCTCATTCCAAATGTCATAAATTGTTGGTTATCTGCACGAACCCAGTCTTCACTGTGAGTCATCCATACATCAATTGTCTTAAATAATTTATTTATTACTAATTCACAGAAATGCATAAACAAACAAACAAACAAACAAACAAGGGAAATGTAATGATAGGAAAATGCTCCCTAGTGGGCTAAACCGGCATGGCGGCTTGTTAAACAAAAAAGGGGAAGTGGGGGTCGACTAAGAAGTCACTACAGAGTGATAATTATAACAATTAAAATGCGAATCCTTTACACATGAACGCTCACTCATTCGGGAACAATTGCAATCAATATATATATATTTACGCTCAGTGTGTCGTCTTGATCGCTGATGAAAAGTTTGTGTCTTTCGTAGAATTGTCCGTCTCTCTCCCTCTCTCTCTCTGTCTTGGTTAGAGGGGATAGTTCAAAGTGACATTTGTTATAGAATGGGTGTTTCGGGGGTTGTCGTTCTTCGCGTTCTATGATACCGAATTCCTAGCTGCAGACTAGTAATTAGTATCAAAGACTTGTTCTTATTCGGTCGGTATCGATAGTCTAAGAGTTTAACTACGTCAAATCAAATCAAATCAAATTTTATTTGTCACATACACATGGTTAGCAGATGTTAATGCGAGTGTAGCGAAATGCTTGTGCTTCTAGTTCCGACAATGCAGTAATAACGAACAAGTAATCTAACTAACAATTCCAAAAAAACTACTGTCTTATACACTGTGTATAAGGGGATAAAGAATATGTACATAAGGATATATGAATGAGTGATGGTACAGAGCAGCATAGGCAAGATACAGTAGATGATATCGAGTACAGTATATACATATGAGATGAGTATGTAAACCAAGTGGCATAGTTAAAGTGGCTAGTGATACATTTTTTTAATATTTTTTTTTTATTTCACCTTTATTTAACCAGGTAGGCCAGTTGAGAACAAGTTCTCATTTGCAACTGCGACCTGGCCAAGATAAAGCATAGCAGTGTGAGCAGACAACACAGAGTTACACATGGAATAAACAATTAACAAGTCAATAACACAGTAAAAAACAAAGGGGAGTCTATATACAATGTGTGCAAAAGGCATGAGGAGGTAGGCGAATAATTACAATTTTGCAGATTAACACTGGAGTGATAAATGATCAGATGGTCAAGTACAGGTAGAGATATTGGTGTGCAAAAGAGCAAGTAAATAAATAAAAACAGTATGGGGATGAGGTAGGTGAAAATGGGTGGGCTATTTACCAATAGACTATGTACAGCAGCAGCGATCGGTTAGCTGCTCAGATAGCTGATGTTTGAAGTTGGTGAGGGAGATAAAAGTCTCCAACTTCAGCGATTTTTGCAATTCGTTCCAGTCACAGGCAGCAGAGTACTGGAACGAAAGGCGGCCAAATGAGGTGTTGGCTTTAGGGATGATCAGTGAGATACACCTGCTGGAGCGCATGCTACGGATGGGTGTTGCCATCGTGACCAGTGAACTGAGATAAGGCGGAGCTTTACCTAGCATGGACTTGTAGATGACCTGGAGCCAGTGGGTCTGGCGACGAATATGTAATGAGGGCCAGCCGACTAGAGCATGCAGGTCGCAGTGGTGGGTGGTATAAGGTGCTTTAGTGACAAAACGGATGGCACTGTGATAGACTGCATCCAGTTTGCTGAGCAGAGTGTTGGAAGCCATTTTGTAGATGACATCGCCGAAGTCGAGGATCGGAAGGATAGTCAGTTTTACTAGGGTAAGCTTGGAGGCGTGAGTGAAGGAGGCTTTGTTACGGAATAGAAAGCCGACTCTTGATTTGATTTTCGATTGGAGATGTTTGATATGAGTCTGGAAGGAGAGTTTGCAGTCTAGCCAGACACCTAGGTACTTATAGATGTCCACATATTCAAGGTCGGAACCATCCAGGGTGGTGATGCTAGTCGGGCATGCGGGTGCAGGCAGCGATCGGTTGAAAAGCATGCATTTGGTTTTACTAGCGTTTAAGAGCAGTTGGAGGCCACGGAAGGAGTGTTGTATGGCATTGAAGCTTGTTTGGAGGTTGGATAGCACAGTGTCCAATGACGGGCCGAAAGTATATAGAATGGTGTCGTCTGCGTAGAGGTGGATCAGGGAATCGCCCGCAGCAAGAGCAACGTCATTGATATATACAGAGAAAAGAGTCGGCCCGAGAATTGAACCCTGTGGCACCCCCATAGAGACTGCCAGAGGACCGGACAGCATGCCCTCCGATTTGACACACTGAACTCTGTCTGCAAAGTAAAGTTTCAGAAATAGGGGGTCCAGATTGTCAAGCCCAGCTGATTTGTACGGGTCCAGGTTTTGCAGCTCTTTCAGAACATCTGCTATCTGGATTTGGGTAAAGGAGAACCTGGAGAGGCTTGGGCGAGGAGCTGCCGGGGGGCAGAGCTGTTGGCCGAGGTTGGAGTAGCCAGGCGGAAGGCATGGCCAGCCGTTGAGAAATGCTTATTGAAGTTTTCGATAATCATGGATTTATCGGTGGTGACCGTGTTACCTAGCCTCAGTGCAGTGGGCAGCTGGGAGGAGGTGCTCTTGTTCTCCATGGACTTCACAGTGTCCCAGAACTTTTTGGAGTTGGAGCTACATGATGCAAACTTCTGCCTGAAGAAGCTGGCCTTAGCTTTCCTGACTGACTGCGTGTATTGGTTACGGACTTCCCTGAACAGTTGCATATCCCGGGACTATTCGATGCTATTGCAGTCCGCCACAGGATGTTTTTGTGCTGGTCGAGGGCAGTCAGGTCTGGGGTGAACCAAGGACTGTATCTGTTCTTAGTTCTGCATTTTTTGAACGGAGCATGCTTATCTAAAATGGTGAGGAAGTTACTTTTAAAGAATGACCAGGCATCCTCAACTGACGGGATGAGGTCAATGTCCTTCCAGGATACCCGGGCCAGGTCGATTAGAAAGGCCTGCTCACAGAAGTGTTTTAGGGAGCGTTTGACAGTGATGAGGGGTGGTCGTTTGACTGCGGCTCCGTAGCGGATACAGGCAATGAGGCAGTGATCGCTGAGATCCTGGTTGAAGACAGCGGAGGTGTATTTGGAGGGCCAGTTGGTCAGGATGACGTCTATGAGGGTGCCCTTGTTTACAGAGTTAGGGTTGTACCTGGTGGGTTCCTTGATGATTTGTGTGAGATTGAGGGCATCTAGCTTAGATTGTAGGACTGGCGGGGTGTTAAGCATATCCCAGTTTAGGTCACCTAACAGAACAAACTCTGAGGCTAGATGGGGGCGATCAATTCACAAATGGTGTCCAGGGCACAGCTGGGGGCTGAGGGGGTCGGTAGCAGGCGGCAACAGTGAGAGACTTATTTCTGGAGAGAGTAATTTTCAAAATTAGTAGTTCGAACTGTTTGGGTATGGACCTGGAAAGTATGACATTACTTTGCAGGCTATCTCTGCAGTAGACTGCAACTCCTCCCCCTTTAGCAGTTCTATCTTGACGGAAGATGTTATAGTTGGGTATGGAAATCTCTGAATTTTTGGTGGCCTTCCTGAGCCAGGATTCAGACACAGCAACGACATCAGGGTTAGCAGAGTGTGCTAGATCAGTGAGTAAAACAAACTTAGGGAGGAGGCTTCTGATGTTGACATGCATGAAACCAAGGCTTTTTCGATCACAGAAGTCAGCAAATGAGGGTGCCTGGGGACGTGCAGGGCCTGGGTTTACCTCCACATCACCCGCGGAACAGAGAAGGAGTAGTATGAGGGTGCGGCTAAAGGCTATCAAAACTGGTCGCCTAGAGCGTTGGGGACAGAGAATAAGAGGAGCAGGTTTCTGGGCATGGTAGAATATATTCAGGGCATAATGCGCAGACAGGGGTATGGTGGGGTGCGGGTACAGCGGGGGTAAGCCCAGGCACTGGGTGATGATGAGAGAGGTTGTGTCTCTGGACATGCTGGTTGTAATGGGTGAGGTCACCGCATGTGTGGGAGGTGGGACAAAGGAGTTATCAGGGGTATGAAGAGTAGAACTAGGGGCTCCATTGTGAACTAGAACAATGATAACTAACCTGAACAACAGTATACAAGGCATATTGGCATTTGAGAGAGACATACAGTGAGGCATACAGTAATCACAGGTGTTGAATTGGGAAAGCTAGCTTAAACAGTAGGTGAGACAACAGCTAATCAGCTAGCACAACAACAGCAGGTAAAATGGCGTTGACTAGGCAACGGGGCCGACAGATAAAACATAAACAAGCAGAATGGAGTACCGTGATTAATGGACAGTCCAGAGTGCATCAGCTATGTAGCCAAGAGATCAGTGTCCAGGGGGCAGCGGTGGATGGGGCAGGAAGCTGGACTGGCGAGTGTTATCCAGGTTGAAAAAAAAGTTAACAATGACTAAATAGCTTGTAGCTAGTTAGCTGGTTAGCTTCTGGAGGTTCTTGAGTGTGTTCTAAAAATTAAAAATAATAGCGATTCCGTATCACATTGGGTGAGCCAGGTTTCCGGAAAGGTATAAACAGATTAAAAATCAAGAAGAGATAGAAAGTAAATATGGGTCCGGTGAGTGTTTGGGAGGCGGCGATTCAGACGGTTAGCAGGCCTGTGCTAACAAGCTAACAGTTCGTAGGCCCGGGCTAGACAAGCTAGCAGTTAGCAGGCCTGTGCTAACAAGCTAACAGTTCGTAGGCCCGGGCTAGACAAGCTAGCAGTTAGCAGGCCTGTGCTAACAAGCTAACAGTTCGTAGGCCCGGGCTAAACAAGGTAGCAGCTTAGCAGGCCGAGTTTAGCAAGCAGGGAGATAGCGAGGGCTAGAGAGTTGGCCTTTAGGGGACGTCGCGATGGGGTGAGTCTGTTTATTCCTCTTCATGCGGTGACATCGATAGACCGGTCGTGGGCCCGGGTACTGTAGCCCAGGAGTATGGTACGGTGGTAGTACAGGTGCGCTGGCCGGGCTAGCTTCACGCTAAGTGGGTGGAAGCGCTAGCCAGGAGTAAACATCCGGGGTTGCGGTTTAGCTAGATAGCTAGCTGTGAAGATCCAGCTGAAATGTTCCGTTTGCGGTGGGAGTCCAGGGATGAATCCGGGGATGAAAAATAAATAGGTCCGTTATGCTCTGGTTAGAGTCGCGTTGTTCGAGCTGGCGAGAGCTTTCCGAGCTAAAGGTTAGCTTAGCTGATGACCGGTTAGCTGAAGACCGCTAGCATAGCTGGTGGTTAGCCGGCTAGCTTCAGTTGAGGGGTTCCGGCTCTGAAGTAAATATAAATACTTTAGGAAAAATAGCTACATTGGGTGAGGCGGGTTGCAGGAGAGTATTTGGAAGCTTAGGTTTAGCAAAATGTTTTTGAAGAAAAATATGTAAAAAACGAAAAATAGACGATATATACAAGGGACACGACGAGACAGGACGACTTACTGCTACGCCATCTTGGACCAACATGTATTACATAAGGATGCAGTCGATGATATAGAGTACAGTATCTACGTATGCATATGAGATGAATAATGTAGGGTAAGTAACATTATATAAGGTAGCATTGTTTAAAGTGGCTAGTGATATATTTACATCATTTCCCATCAATTCCCATTATTAAAGTGGCTGGAGGAGAGTCAGTGTCATTGACAGTGTGTTGGCAGTAGCCACTCAATGTTAGTGGTGGCTGTTTAACAGTCTGATGGCCTTGAGATAGAAGCTGTTTTTCAGTCTCTCAGTCCCAGCTTTGATGCACCTGTACTGACCTCGCCTTCTGGATGACAGCGGGGTGAACAGGCAGTGGCTCGGGTGGTTGATGTCCTTGATGAACTTTATGGCCTTCCTGTAGCATCGGGTGGTGTAGGTGTCCTGGAGGGCAGGTAGTTTGCCCCCGGTGATGCGTTGTGCAGACCTCACTACCCTCTGGAGAGCCTTACGGTTGAGGGCGGTGCAGTTGCCATACCAGGCGGTGATACAGCCCGCCAGGATGCTCTCGATTGTGCATCTGTAGAAGTTTGTGAGTGCTTTTGGTGACAAGCCAAATTTTTTCAGCCTCCTGAGGTTGAAGAGGCGCTGCTGCGCCTTCCTCACGATGCTGTCTGTGTGAGTGGACCAATTCAGTTTGTCTGTGATGTGTATGCCAAGGAACTTAAAACTTGCTACCCTCTCCACTACTGTTCCATCGATGTGGATGGGGGGGTGTTCCCTCTGCTGTTTCCTGAAGTCCACAATCATCTCCTTAGTTTTGTTGACGTTGAGTGTGAGGTTATTTTCCTGACACCACACTCCGAGGGCCCTCACCTCCTCCCTGTAGGCCGTCTCGTCGTTGTTGGTAATCAAGCCTACCACTGTTGTGTCGTCCGCAAACTTGATGATTGAGTTGGAGGCGTGCATGGCCACGCAGTCGTGGGTGAACAGGGAGTACAGGAGAGGGCTCAGAACGCACCCTTGTGGGGCCCCAGTGTTGAGGATCAGCGGGGAGGAGATGTTGTTGCCTACCCTCACCACCTGGGGGCGGCCCGTCAGGAAGTCCAGAACCCAGTTGCACAGGGCGGGGTCGAGACCCAGGGTCTCGAGCTTGATGACGAGCTTGGAGGGTACTATGGTGTTGAATGCCGAGCTGTAGTCGATGAACAGCATTCTCACATAGGTATTCCTCTTGTCCAGATGGGTTAGGGCAGTGTGCAGTGTGGTTGAGATTGCATCGTCTGTGGACCTATTTGGGCGGTAAGCAAATTGGAGTGGGTCTAGGGTGTCAGGTAGGGTGGAGGTGATATGGTCCTTGACTAGTCTCTCAAAGCACTTCATGATGACGGATGTGAGTGCTACGGGCGGTAGTCGTTTAGCTCAGTTACCTTAGCTTTCTTGGGAACAGGAACAATGGTGGCCCTCTTGAAGCATGTGGGAACAGCAGACTGGTATAGGGATTGATTGAATATGTCCGTAAACACACCGGCCAGCTGGTCTGCGCATGCTCTGAGGGCGCGGCTGGGGATGCCGTCTGGGCCTGCAGCCTTGCGAGGGTTAACATGTTTAAATGTCTTACTCACTTCGGCTGCAGTGAAGGAGAGACCGCATGTTTTCGTTGCAGGCCGTGTCAGTGGCACTGTATTGTCCTCAAAGCGGGCAAAAAGTTATTTAGTCTGCCTGGGAGCAAGACATCCTGGTCCGTGACTGGGCTGGGTTTCTTCCTGTAGTCCGTGATTGACTGTAGACCCTGCCACATGCCTCTTGTGTCTGAGCCGTTGAATTGAGATTCTACTTTGTCTCTGTACTGGCGCTTAGCTTGTTTGATAGCCTTGCGGAGGGAATAGCTGCACTGTTTGTATTCAGTCATGTTACCAGACACCTTGCCCTGATTAAAAGCAGTGGTTCGCGCCTTCAGTTTCACACGAATGCTGCCATCAATCCAAGGTTTCTGGTTAGGGAATGTTTTAATCGTTGCTATGGGAACGACATCTTCAACGCACGTTCTAATGAACTCGCACACCGAATCAGCGTATTCGTCAATGTTGTTGTCTGACGCAATACGAAACATCTCCCAGTCCACGTGATGGAAGCAGTCTTGGAGTGTGGAGTCAGCTTGGTCGGACCAGCGTTGGACAGACCTCAGCGTGGGAGCCTCTTGTTTTAGTTTCTGTCTGTAGGCAGGGATCAACAAAATGGAGTCGTGGTCAGCTTTTCCGAAAGGGGGGCGGGGCAGGGCCTTATATGCGTCGCGGAAGTTAGAGTAACAATGATCCAGGGTCTTTCCACCCCTGGTTGCGCAATCGATATGCTGATAAAATTTAGGGAGTCTTGTTTTCAGATTAGCCTTGTTAAAATCCCCAGTTACAATGAATGCAGCCTCCGGATAAATCGTTTCCAGTTTGCAGAGAGTTAAATAAAGTTCGTTCAGAGCCATCGATGTGTCTGCATGGGGGGGGATATATACGGCTGTGATTATAATCGAAGAGAATTCTCTTGGTAGATAATGCGGTCTACATTAGTGGTATGGTTAAAAGATTCTGCAACCTTTAGCCATCTCGTAATTGAGGTAAGCTCGGTCTGGTGATAATTTCTCAAAGTTGGGTTTTATTCGGAATGGCAGAAAAGTGCTGTTCCAGGATGTCTGACCCTAACTGGGCTCAGGGGCGGTCCTCTGATTTAGTTCAAATCCAACTCCCTTTTTGAGTTTTCCTTCATTAAACAGTCCAAAATCATATTGTGTAAACAGTATCATACTCACTCATTCATCTTATACAACAATTAGATGTAAACCTTATATCTGGGGCTATTATATAAACAGCGTTATGGTAATGTGGCCACACCGTCTCCCATGAGCTTCCCAAGTTGTGACAAACGGACCAGTTCGTAGCTGGATTCTTCACCGATCTTTTACACTTTCTTCGGAACATGAAATTTGTTCGTACCTCAAGTTCGGTGAGGTGGAAGATTTCCTTTGTCCTCTGTGAAAGTTTACCCTCTCTCTACTATGTGGCCATGTGGCAGGGTCTTCTCAGGAATTTATGACCTCTGACCATGGATCCATAATAAATTATTATGGGAATAAATATCACTGAATTACAGAAATATCCTCCAATCCTCTATATGTAATTGTCACTTCATATTTTTCGATATACTGTAGGCCTACCGTAGGTGACATGAGTCTCACTAGTGTTGAGTAATGTGCTGTTAAAAGTGGTGTAGGTCTTATTTATTTTTAAAGTATTTTGAAGTTAGAAGCAATAGGATTTGAAGCAATAGCCTACAACTACTTTAGCACCGTTTCGCGCTGACATGAGACAACCATGGGGACTGGTCTTGATAAATCAATGAGATTTTTATGTTCACTGAATCTCCGTTTGGGTATTGGTTAGACTAGAATTAGAAAATTAGGGTGTAGAAATGGTATGCTCTTAGTGTAACCATTATTTAGTTAGGCAAGTCAGTTAAGAACAAATTCTTATTTACAAGGACTGCCTAGTCCTTCCTCCCCGTCGGGGAATTGAACCCCGGTCTCCCACGTGCCGTGCCCTGCCCTCGTGACATGGGGATTCTTTAGCTAAATAGCACAGTACTGTACTCCCGACCGTCACATTGTATAGCTCCATATTTTCCATTCTATCCTAATGGAAACCCAGAGGGTTTTTTGTTTTTCTTGGAATAGAAACACCATAATATTAATTAAGAAAATACCATTCAAAGTTTGGACTAACCTACTAATTTCAGTGTTTTTATTTATTTAATATATTGTCTACATTGTAGAATAATATTTAAGACATCACAACTATGAAATAACACATATGGAATCAGTTAAGAACAAATTCTTATTTACAAGGACAGACTACTCCTTCCTCCTCGTCAATGATTGACCCCGGTCTCCCAGCGTGCCCTCATTCTCTAGTACCGCCATTATTGAAGGTTATCAAATGCTTCTCAAAGATGTCCTCTGGTGGTCAAACTAGCACTAACTAACATTATTGGTAGCAGTGGTTCACACAAATAACGTGCATAGAATTCTGCAGCACCATGCAAGCTGCGCCGCAGTACGCTGCAACTTTTAAAGGACGAACCACTGTAGTCACCTGGAATGCATTTCAATTAACAGGTGCGCCTTGTTAAAAGTTCATTTGTGGAATTTCTTTCCTTCTTAATGCGTTTGAGCACAAAAGCTCTGAAAAAAGGCCTTGAGGCCGATACGTAAAGCTTATTAAATAGTGATACCATCAAGCAGTGTGTGGGTTTCTTCTTTATATTAAAGATCCCAGAAATGTTCCATACGCACAAAAAGCTTACAGTATTTATTTCATATTATGTGCAAACAATTGTTTTACCTCCCTGTTAGTGAGCATTTTTATATGCCAAGATAATCCATCCACCTGACAGGTGTGGCATATCAAGAAGCTGATTTAACAGCAGATCATTACACAGGTGCACCTTGTGCTGGGGACAATAAAAATACTCTAAAATGTGCAGTTTTGTAACTCGACACAATGCCACACGTCTCAAGTTTTGAGGGCGCATTCAATTGGCATACTGACTTCAGGAATGTCCACCATACTGTAGCTGTTGGCAGATAATTGAATTCTGTTCTCTACCATAAGCTGCCTCCAACGTCGTTTTAGAGAACTTGTCAGTGGGTGGGCCTGGTACCCATGTCTGTGCCCCTGCCAAGTCATGTGAAATCCATAGATTAGGGCCTAATGAATTGATTTCAATTGACTGATTTCCTTATGAACTGTAACTCAGTAAAATCTTTGAAATTGTTGCATGTTGCATTTATATTTTTGTTCAGTATATTTTTGTTCAGTGTATATAATTTGACCATGAATTAATTGGATTATTCCTGATTGTTTGAAATGCAGTGTATTGACTGTTAATTGCTCAACATAGCTTATTTAGAGAAAACGTTAAAATTGAGATACTGTATATATCATGAATCGCCCATAAGTTAAAAAAAATGTAGATAGGATTTTTAGGCCATATCGCCCAGCCCTACTCTGTAGCCACATGCCACGCAATCTTTGTCCCCACCCTTCCACTCAGCCTGCTAGATAGCTAGAACAGCTAATTACCCCTTAGCTACCCCACATGCTGTAATTGTCTAATTGAACCCTGCTGGGAAGGGTTTAGAACCTAGCCAATACCTGACTTTGTAGATGTGGCAGAGGTATTCCATAATGTGCCATTCCAATACCCCAATCATTATACTAGGACTGCATGAGTCAAATGCATTTCAGGAGAAATGCTTGAAAGAATGCTTACATGTGGTGTGATGGTGACACAAAGCCGCAAACGGTGATATGCTGTCAATGTCACAGCCTGTATTAACATCCTTTTTTGTTAGCCATTAGGAACAGCACAGTGCTCTCTCTATAAGAGCTTTATCAGGCAGAGAGGTATTCCTGAACCACTTATCAATGTAGCACAGGGAGGGGGGTAAAGCCTCGTGCCAGTCCAAGATAATCAACACTACAGTGGAAACGATCTGCAGGGCAGGCTGTGTCAAGCCTTAAGATGTTTTCTGCTGAAAGGATAGCGTCTAAATACCAAAAAGCCAGAATAATCCAATTTACTCGTAAAATGGAACTATCTAGATTGCATATAACCTTGCTTCACCCCTACTATTTCAGGGGGGGGGGGGATTTCCCAGAGCCTAATGTCTGGGTTTAAATTATGCCAAACGTTTCAGTCTCCCAGTCCCTGCCGCTGAAAAACATCCTGAATAAACTGATATACTTGCTGGACTAGTTTGCCGACATGTATTTATTCCTGTTGAAATTTGATACCAAATAAATGTGAACGTGCAATGAAGATGGCAGAATTCAGATATGACATTGTTTTAGCGCCACTAAGTTTTTAAACTACGGCGAGCGATATGGTTCCATGTGCCAATAAATAAGCACAATCTACTTTTTCAGTTTTTCAAATTGCCGCTGTCTTGAAGGTAAAATGTGTATATTGTGTACTCTGCTAATGACCATACAGCTAATGACCATACAAAAAAAAAGAGTAACGGAGAGCAATGTACACTGAACAAAAATATAAACAGAACATGTAAAGTGTTGTTTTATCAGCTGAAATAAAAGATCACAGAATCTTTCCATATGCACAAAAAGGTTATTTCTCTCAAATTGTGCACTAATTTGTTTACTTATCTGTTAGTTTGTTAAAAGGAGTTATTTCTCCTTTGCCAAGATAATCCATTCACCTGACAGGTGTGGCATATCAAGAAGATGATTAAACAGTATCATTACACAGGTGCACCTTGTGCTGGGGACAATAAAAAGCAACTCTAAAATGTGCAGTTGTCACACAACACAGTGCCACACGTCTGAAATTGAGGGAGCATATAATTGGCATGCTGACTGCAGGAATGTCCACCAGAGCTGTTTCCAGAGAATTGAATGTTAATTTCTCTACCATAAGCCGCCTCCAACGTAGTTTTAGAGAATTTTGCAGTACGTCAACCCGCCCTCAAAACAGCAGACCATGTGTAACCACACCAGCCTAGGACATGCTCATCCGGCTTCTTCACCTGCGAGATCGTCTGAGAACAGCCACCCGGACAGCTGATGAAACTGAGAAGTATTTCTGTCTGTAATTAAGCCCCTTTGTGAGGAAAAACTAATTCTGATTGGCTGTTTCTGGCTCCCCAGTGAGTGGGCCAGGCTTCCAAGTGGGTCAGCCTCTGCCCACCCATGGCTACACCCTGCCCAGTCAATTGAAATCCATCATATTTATTTTATTTCAATTGACTGATTTCAATTGAAGAACTGTAACTCAGTAAATTCATAATGTTTTAGCTTGTTGCGTTTCGATTTTTGTAAAATACAAGGAATTTGTGTTGAGTGCATGGGGGCCACAATCTTTATGCACCTCTGCTATTGTGTTTGACATTATCCTGCTTGTAGAATTAGGTGATTTGATTTGATTTGATTTGAGGTGCAGAAAATTGAGATTATGCACTGGCCTGGGTCACAATAAATCTCTCACCTTTGGTGTGAGCAGGCATCACAAAAGGACTTAATGTTTGAGAAAAACAAGAAAAAGATAAAGAATCCTTTTTCCATTGATCATCTTTGAGATGTTTCGAGAACTTGATTGGATTCCACCTGTGGTAAATCCAATTGATTGGACATGATTTGGAAAGGCACACAACTGTCTATGTAAGGTCCCACAGTTGACAGTGCATGTCAGAGCAAAAGCCAAGCCATGAGGTTGAAGGAATTGTCCGTAAAAGCTCAGAGACTGGATTGTGTCGTGGCACAGATCTAGGGAAGGGTACCAAAAAATGTCTGCAGCATTGAAGGTCCCCAAGAACACCGTGGCCTCCATCATTCTTAAATGGAAGACTTTTGGAACCACCAAGGCTCTTCCTAGAGCTGGCCGCCCTCAACTGAGCAATCGGGGGAGAACGGCAGCACTCCACCAAACAGGCCTTTATTTTGTTAATATTTGATATCAGTCCTCATTTAACTAGGCCTAAACTGGATGGAATCCCCGAGCTGACGAGGTAAAAATCTGTCGTTCTGCCACTGAGCAAGGCAGTTAAACCACTGTTCCACGGGCGCTGAAGACGTGAATGTCAATCTAAGGCAGCCCTCCGCACCTCTCTGATTCAGAAGGGTTGCGTTAATTGCAGAAGACACATTTCAGTTGAAGACATTCAGTTGTACAACTGACTAGGTATCCCCCCCTTTCCCATTATAAGTAAATGAAGCAGACATAATGGAAATCATGGTCTATGCAAATAAACTTCCCTTCCCTCCTTCTTCTCCTCCCTTCCCACCTCCCTCTCTGCGGATGACTTTGTCAACCACACCGGGTCATTACAGTTATTGTTATTTGTGGCCTTAAACATTATTTTGAGTTAATTCTATGAGGGGGAGGGTGTGCAAGGGTAAGGTCATGTGAAAATATTTTTATGTTGGGGAGGTGAGTGTATTTTATTTGACAGCCTGATTCTCAGCAATCAAGTTTTCAAGAAGCAAAGTGTAGGATGCCACGTCATGAAGCCTTTTGCATCATATGATGCACCTGTATCTTGAATATTACTGCTGACATGCATACATTTTGGGACTGTATCAACACTGGACTTGGAATTCAGTGACACTCTCTCTAAATTTGAATGTCCCAGCCAACCTCTCTGGCCAGTGGCCTGGACCACTGTATTCCTGTCACTATGGTTTCTGAACTCCTGCCTGGCAGGCCTGTCACCTCCTAGAGAGCCAGGTCAAAGGTCTTAACCGCTCCAACCATCCACTGATTAGTATCCAACCATCCACTGATAAATAACTCTGAACCCAGTTGAATAGAGATAGAGACGACCATAGTCTCTCTGGACCAAGACCACCTGGGGAGGGAGAGGAACTGGAGGTTCCGGGTTCGAGGACACCCACGCCTCTACTGTCCAAACCACCTACTCCTCCCCTCTGAAACACCATTGTTGCCTTTCAAGGGGCGCGGGCACCCGCTCAATAGACAATGGCCTGAATTCCTCCTCGCTAGTGAGTAACATGGTTTGCTTGCACTTGAAATGCACTTAAATTAATTCAGCTGAGCTCTTGCTTTTAAACAGTGCATTCACTGTTAGGTCTCCTTTTTATAGACATCCATCCCTCGTCTCCTCGTTCCATGGTAGAACTGTACTCCCTGTTGACAGTGTGTCTCAACAGTCATGGAGTAAACAAAATCTCCACTTGTGTCCCCTCCCCCCTGCCTGATTTTCTCTTGTTGTAACTGGAGTTTGTTGAGGAAAAACCAGATAGTCTTGTTACAAAAAAATATATTAACAGACCGTTTATATCGCACACATGTAGAAAAACACGATAAGTGCACAATGAAGAAAGAGGGGGATGACACATTGATGCCATGTCCGTACATGTTTCCAGGCTGCTAGGTTAGCTGCTGTGGATGAGCAGAAGCAGGTCTATGCCTTGCACTCAACCCTAATTTGCTTGAACAGAAAGTAGATTTATATTTTGTTCAAATTGGCTTATATAGTACATTATATAGAGAGATGGGACTAAGTTATGGACGTTAATCTTTAGTTGTGTGAACCCCAAAACCACAGTGCACATACAGTATGCCACAAATTGCCTGTATCATTGCTTTTATTGAATTTCACCAGAGATGCACTATAAATGCCTTTATTCTTGTATTTTTTAAATTTCTTTATTTAACCTATATTTAACTAGGCAAGTCAGTTAAGAACAAATTCTTATTTACAATGATGACCTACCAAAAGGCAACAGGCCTTCTGTGGGGATGGGGGCCTAGGAAATAAATACAATGTAAATATAGGACAAAACACACACCACAACAAGAGAGACAGCACTACATAAAGAGAGACCTAAGACAAAAACATAGCAAGGCAGCAACACATGACAACATAGCATGGTAGCAACATAACAACGACATGGTAGCAACACAACATGGTAGCAGCACAAAACCGTACAAACATTATTGGGCACAGATAACAGCACAAAAGGCAAGAAGGTAGAGACAACACTACACCACACAAAGCAGCCACAACTGTCAGTAAGAGTGTCCATGATTGAGTCTTTGAATGAAGAGATTGAGATAAAACTGTCCAGTTTGAGTGTTTGTTGCTGCTCGTTCCTGTCACTAGCTGGAGCGAACCGAAAAGAGGAGCGACCCAGGGATGTGTGTGCTTTGTGGACCTTTTAACAGAATGTGACTGGCAGAACGGGTGTTGTATGTGGAGGATGAGGGCTGCAGTAGGTATCTCAGATAGGGTGGAGTGAGGCCTAAGAGGGATTTATAAATAAGCATCAACCAGTGGGTCTTGCGATGGGTATACAGAGATGACCAGTCTACAGAGTATAGAGTGCAGTGATGTGTCCTATAAGGTGCACTGGTGGCAAATCTGATGGCCAAATGGTAAAGAACATCTAGCTGCTCGAGACCACCCTTACCTCACGATCTATAAATTATGTCTCCGTAATCTAGCATGGGTAGGATGGTCATCTGAATCAGGGTTAGTTTGGTAGCTGGGGTGAAAGAGGAGCGATTACAATAGAGGAAACCAAGTCTAGATTTAATTGTAGCCTGCAGCTTTGATATATGCTGAGAGAAGGACAGTGAACCACCATACTCCCAAGTACTTGTATGAGGTGACTATCTCAAGCTCTAAACCTTATGTGGGAAGAGGGGCATTCTTCTTACCAAACCACATTACCTTTGTTTTGGAGGTGTTCAGAACAAGGTTAATGGTAGAGAAAGCTTGTTGGACACTAAGAAAGCTTTGTTGTAGAGCATTTTTCACAAAATCCGGGGAAGGGCCATCTGAGTATAAGACTATCATCTGCATATAATTGGATGAGAGAGCTTCCTACTGCCTAAGCTATGTTGTTGGTGTAAATTGAGAAGAGCGTGGGGCATAGGATTGAGCCTTGGGGTACTCCCTTGGTGACTGCACTCTTTGAGAGAGCTAGTTAGCAAACAAGGCCAAAGATCCTCCTTGACACCAATACTCCTTAGCTGACCCACAAGAATGGAATGGTCTACCTTATCAAAAGCTTTGGCCAAGTCAATAAAAATAGTTGCGCAATATTGTTTAGAATCGAGGGCAATGGTGACATCATTGAGGACATTTAAGGTTGCAGTGACACATCCATAACCTGAGCGGTAACCAGATTGCATACCCAAGAGAATACTATAGACATCAAAAAAGCCAGTCAGTTGATTATTGACAGGTTTTTCCAACACTTTTGATAAACTGGGCAAATAGAAATAGGCATATAACAGTTAGGATCAGCTTGATCTCCCTCCTAAAATAAAGGACCAGCTGTGGCTGCCTTCTAAGCAATGGGAACTTCCCCAGAAAGGAGAGACCGGTTAAAAAGGTTGGCTTGGCGATGATAGGGCAGCAACCTTCAAGAAGAAAGGGTCTAAACCATCTGGCCCAGATGTTTTTTGGGGTAATGTTTAAGGAGCTCCTTTAGCACCTTGGATACAGTGGCAGGGAAAAACTTTGTAGCGGGGCAGGGGAAAAAGAGGGAGAAGCATCAGGGATAGTCGCATTAGAAGGGGTGGGAGATGAGGAAATGTTCGATGGGCAAGGAGGCATTGCTGAGTCAAATAGGAATCCTGACGGCTCTCTACTTAGTCTCGGGCCTAACACCATACTTGCCAATATATTCTCAAAACCACAGTTTCTCTGGCATTATCACTTAAATAGTGTACTGGGCAAGATGTCAAACTGTGAAAGCAATTTTGTGTTATATAAACAAACACTAAAGCAGGATGTTTGATGTTGTAGAACAGGGGTATCAAACATCTGACCCGCAGGCCCAATCCGGCCTACGGCTGGTTTAAGAAGACAAAAACAAAAAAAGAATGTAGAAATGATAATGGACGTACATTATATTCATAAGGTTTCTTGACTGTCCAGCTCGCTAATAATCACTGTACACAATCAATGGACCTACATTCAAATTTAATTCATTTATTATTATTTATTTTTTTACAGTTTATTTAGTAAATACTTTCTTAACCTTTTATAACTAGGAGGCAGTATTTTCGGATAAAAAACGTTCCCGTTTTAAACTGGATATTTTGTCACGACAAGATGCTCGACTATGCATATAATTGACAGCTTTGGATAGGAAACACTGACGTTTCCAAAACTGCAAAGATATTGTCTGTGAGTGCAACAGAACTGATGTACAGGTGAAACCCAGATAAAAATCCAATCAGGAAGTGCCGCATTTTTTAAAACTGCCTCATGCCAATGACTCCTTATATGGCTGTGAATGAGCTACGAATGAGCTTACATTTTCTACGTATTCCCCAAGGTGTCTACAGCATTGTGACGTATATTTACGCATTTATGTGGAAGAATAGCCATAAGGGACCACATTTTGCAAGTGTTCACATGATGGCTCTGGCAGAAAATCTTGCGTAAAGTACACAAGTAGCCATTTTTCCAATCACTTCTTATGAGAAACCAATTGTCCCTACGGATATTTTATCGAATAGATATGTGGAAAACACCTTGAGGATTGATTCTAAACAACGTTTGCCATGTTTCTGTCGATATTATGGAGCTAATTTGGAAAAAAGTTTGGCGTTGTAGTGACTGCATTGTCCGGTCGATTTCTCAGCCAAACGTGAAGAACAAACGGAGCTATTTCGCCTACAAAAATAATATTTTTTGAAAAAAGGAACATTTGCTATCTAACTGGGAGTCTCCTGAGTGAAAACATCCGAAGTTCTTCAAGGTAAATTATTTAATTTGATTGCTTTTCTTATTTTTGTGAAAATATTGCCTGATGCTAGCAGAGCCTAGCCATAGCATTATGCCATGATAAACTTACACAAATGCTTGTCTAGCATTGGCTGTAAAGCATATTTTAAAAATCTGAGATGACAGTGTGATTAACAAAAGGTTAAGCTGTGTCTCAATATATTTCATTTGTGATTTTCATGAATAGGAAGATTTTGTAGGAAGATTTATGTCCGCTGCGTTATGCTAATTAGTTTGAGGCTACGTTACACTCCCGCATGCGGGATGGGTAGTATTTGTTTTTCTTAACTGCATTGTTGGTTAAGGACTTGTATAAATAAGCATTTCACCTGTCGTCTTCGGGGCATGTGACAAATAAAATTTGATTTGATTTGACTGTCCAGCTCACTAATAATCACTAGACCAGTGGTTCTCAACTGGTTTTGCCTCAGGACCCAAATTGAACCATGTTGTCTCAGTCATGACCCTAAATTCACATTGCGAAAAATAATCGCCAAAATACAATCTGGAAAACTTTTTTTCATGCTGTATTGATAGTAAATGTAGCAATTATATGCCAAGGGAACAACATTCCCACCTCTTTCATAGTCAGTAATGACATTTTTACCATGTTTTTGATGTTGGCAGCTTCATTAAATAGTACCCGCAAAACACCAGTTCCAACATCAACAGTGAAGAGTTCCTCTCAGAGTTCCTCTGTCCAGTGTCTGTATTCTTTTCCCATCTTAATCTTTTATTTTTATTGGCCAGTCTGAGATATGGCTTTTTCTTTGCAACTTTGCCTGGAAGGCCAGTATCCTGGAGTCGCCTCATCACTGTTGACATTGAAACTGGTGTTTTGCGGGTACTATTTAATGAAGCTGCCAGTTGAGGACTTGTGAGGCGTCTGTTTCTCAAACTAGACACTCTAATGTACTTGTCCTCTTGCTCAGCTGTGCACCGGGGCCTCCTACTCCTCTTTCTATTCTGGTTAGAGCCAGTTTGCACTGTTCTGTGAAGGGAGTAGTACACAGTGTGGTACAAGATCTTCAGTTGCTTGGCAATTTCTCGCATGGTATAGCCTTTTTTTTCTCAGAACAAGAATAGACTGATGAGTTTCCGATGTTTCTGGACATTTTGAGCCTGTAATCAAACCCACAAATGCTGATGCTCCAGATACTCAACTATACTCAACTCTAAAGAAGGCCAACAGTTTTCAGGCCCCATCGAAGCAGCGTTACCCATGCAGAGCAAGGGGAACAACTACTAGAAGGCTCAGAGTGAGTGACGTTTGAAACGCAATTAGCGCGCTACCTAGCCATTTCACTTCGGTTACACCAGCCTCATCTCGGGAGTTGATAGGCTTGAAGTCATAAACAGAGCAATGCTTGACGCACAACGAAGAGCTGCTGGCAAAACGCACGAAAGTGCTGTTTGAATGAATGTTTACGCGCCTGCTTCTGCCTACCACCGCTCAGTCAGATACTTAGATACTTGTATGCTCAGTCAGATTATATGCAACGCAGGACACGCTAGATAATATCTAGTAATATCATCAACCATGTGTAGTTAACTAGTGATTATGATTGATTGTTTTTTCTAAGATAAGTTTAATGCTAGCTAGCAACTTACCTTGTGTGGTCCTCCAATAATCGGTATCGGTATCGACGTTGAAAAATCATAATCGGTCAACCTCTAGTTCGGGCACACAAAATGTTTTCTTGAGGCAAGTCGAAGTCATTAGCCAAAGTCTACGCCCCTTCGTCAGTGATTGGTCAACAGCAGGGATTTTTCAATAAAGTCTTTGTTGTTATTCAACAAGAGATGGTTAGTTTTCATGCACATGCGTTTTCATGCACATTTTTTCATTAAGAAATCCTGCACCAAACATCTTAGTTAGATGTAAAATTGCACGACTAAGATCTTCTTGGGAAAAGCACCTAAATTAATGACAGATTTCTTGAGTTGTCTTAGATTGAATCTGACTATTTTGAGGAAGTGTCTACTGATGACAGCGTCTCAAAATGGAAAAACAGTACTATTTTCTCGTTTTCTTTTCAATCGTTGCTAAACCCAAGTAGAGAAGCATGACAAGAGAGCCCTGTCTATTATTGTAATTATTATGGAAGTGAACTCCTGTAAGTATATCTCAAAAAGCTGGTGCGTGTTCCCTTTCGTTCTTCACCGGTGACAACATGCCCATAGAAAGAAAACTCTTGAAGCTATTACTTAGTGGACTGACACTGGTCATAAATCCGTCCTGAGTCAACGCCCACAGGCTGTAAAAAACTACAGGCAATAATTTGATTTATCAACCAATCTAGAAAGAGAGAAAATTGAGAAATGAATGCGTGACCCTGATCATAGAGATGAACACTGAAACACAGAGTTGGTACAGAACAGCGTTCAACTGCATCTTGAGATTTTGTTGACAAGATTGTATCTGTACAGTTCTAAGGTGATATGAAAAATAATTTTCGCTTCTTGCCACCCTCTTTAAACGATTATCTTGTGTAATTTATGTTCATGTACAGTACCAGTCAAACGTTTGGACACACTCTCTCATTCAAGGTTTTTTCTTTATTTTTTTACTATTTTCTATATTGTAGAATAATAGTGAAGAAATCAAAACTATGAAATATCACATATGAAATCATTTAGTAATCCAAAAAGTGTTCAAATATATTTTAGATTCTTCAATGTAGCCACCCTTTGCCTTGATGACAGCTATGCACACTCTTGGCATTCTCTCAACCATCTTCACCTGGACTGCTTTTCCAACAGTCTTGAAGGAGTTCCCACTTATACTGAGCACTTGTTGACTGCTTTTCCTTCACTCTGCAGTCCAACTCATCCCAAACCATCTCAATTGGGTTGAGGTTGGTGATTGTGGAGGCCAGGTCATCTGATGCAGCACTCCATCACTCTCCTTCTTGGTCAAGTAGCCCTTACACAGCCTGGACGTGTGTTGGGACATTGTCATGTTGAAAAACAAAATATAGTCCCACTAAGCGTAAACCAGATGGGATGGCGTATCACTACAGAATGCTGTGGTAGCCATGTTGGTTAAGTGTGCCTTGAATTCAAAATAAATCACTGACAGTGTCACCAGCAAAGCACGCCCACACCATCACATCTCCTCCTCCTCCAAGCTTCACGGTGGGAACCACACATGCAGAGATCATCCGTCCACCTACTCTGCGTCTCACAACCAAAAACCAAAAATCGCAAATTTCGACTCATTAGATTTCCACCGGTCTAATATCCATTGCTCGTGTTTCTTGGCCAAAGCAAGTCTCAAATCAAATTGTATTTGTCACATACACATGGTTAGCAGATGTTAATGTGAGTGTAGCGAAATGCTTGTGCTTCTAGTTCCGACAGTACAGTAATATCTAACAAGTTATCTAACATTTCCCCAACAACTACCTTATACACACAAATCTAAAGGGGTGAATGAGAATATGTACATATAAGTATATGGATGAGCGATGGCCGAGCGGCATATGAAAGGTGCAATAGATGGTATAAAATACAGTATATATGGATAATGTCAGATATGTAAACATAATTAAAGTGCCATTATTTACGGTGGCATTGTATAAAGTGAAGAGTGATCCAGTGGCCAGTGATTGGGTCTCAATGTAGGCAGCAGCCTCTCTGAGTTAGTGGTTACTGTTTAGCAGTCTGATGGCCTTGAGATTGAAAAACAGCTTCTGTCTCTCGGTCCCAGCTTTGATGCACATTTACTGACCTCGCCTTCTGGATGGTAGAGGTGTGAGTAGGCAGTGACTTGGGTGGTTGATGTCCTTGATGATCTTTTTGGCCTTCTTGTGACTTCGGGTGTTGTAGGTGTCATGGATGGCAGGTAGTTTACCCCTGTTGATGCAATGTGCAGACCGCACCACCCTCTGGAGAGCCTTGCGGTTGAGGGCGGTGCAGTTCCCATACCAGGCTGTGATACAGCCCGACAGGATGCTCTCAATTGTGCATCTGTAAAAGTTTGTTAGGGTTTTGGGTGACAAGCCACATTTCTAAAGCCCCCTGAGTTTGAAGAGGCGCTGTTGTGCCATATATCTTTACCTATTTGAGCTGTCTTGCCGTAATATAGACTTGGTCTTTTACCAAATAGGGCTATCTTCTGTATACCACCCCTACCTTGTCACAACACAATTGATTGGCTCAAACGCATTAAGAAGGAAAGACATGAAACAAATGAACTTTTAACAAGGCACACTTGTTAACTGTATTGCATTCCAGGTGACTGCCTCATGAAGCTGGTTGAGAGAATGCAAAGCTGTCATTAAGGCAAAGGGTGGGTACTTTGAACAATCTCAAATATAAAATATATTTTGATTTGGTTAACACTTTTTTGGTGAGTACGTGATTCCATATGTGTTATTTCATAGTGTAGGAAATAGTAAAAATAGTAAAGGTGCATTTATATTGGTCCAACACAGACCAATTAAGCGGTCGATTATATGGCTGCGTTTACACAGGCAGATTCTTTTCACATCAGATCTTTTTCATGGCTGATCTGATTGGTAAAAATACCAATTAGTGCACAAAAGGTCAGAATTGGGCTGCCTGTCACTACCTATGTGAATTGAAATACGGAGCAGTCTGGACTGGAGTCGGATGCTTTTTTTTTGCCAGATTCCCTTGTCACACAACTCCTACAGGATTATGCAAATGTACCCTAAATTATTTGGAGTAAAACTATTGAATAATTGTGAGAACAAACAAGGAGAGAAAAGGCATGAGATGAGTGAAATAGTGTGTTTCTGCAACACATCAATAAATTCCTATCACGTGTGCAGTTAAACTGTATAATATAAGATGTATGAGCTGGGGACATTTTACTGGAAGGCAGCTTTGCAGATATATGAGCTCCTGAGTGGCGCAGTGGTCTTAGGCACTGCCTCTCAGTGCAAGAGGCGTCACTACAGTCCCTGGTTCAAAACCAGGCTGCATCACATCGGGCCGTGTTTGGGAGTCCCATAGGGCGGTGCATACTTGGCCCTGCCTTGTCTGTTGTAGGCCGTCGTTGTATATAGGACTTGCCTAGTTAATTAAGTAAATGTTATCTTTAAAAACTGTATTTTTTTTAAAGTGTTCTGTTTATTATAAAGATTACACAAATCTTTTTTTATTGCGCATAAAATTAACTATTATATGGGAAATCTAATGCAGATGAGAATGAACTATGTCGACCAAATCTAGTGCAATGTTTGTTGTACCTGGTCCCTGTCAACGACACAAAAAAATAACTATACACACTTAATCAAAGTCAATACATGCTCTTTGATTTTTAGTTATTCCTACAGTTTTTATAACCACAAACAAATAGGATAAATGGACACAGTCCTGGAACAGATTCCTCTGAGCAGGCCTTTGAGTGCAGTGGGAGGCCTAATATCTGCAGCACAGGAGAGAGAGAGAGCCATGGGAAGGACTCATTAGCATAAGAATCAGATTCCAGATCCAGGAAAAAGGCCCATTATTAGGAATACCAGCAGTGTGTGAGTGAAACCAATGAGTGATGTGAAGGACTGAAGGTCAGTTAGCACTCCCATAGTTCTCAGGAGCCAGGGGAAAATGTGACAGAATATCAAACAAATGCTTAAGTATGGCTGTGGCCCCTTCTAGACCTAGCTTGTTCTTGGCATTTGAGACTGGTGGGTAGTGTGGGTACACACACTAGCCTTAAGGCATCAGCATGCTTCAGTTCGGCTGGCGGCTAGCCGAAGTCAGCTAGGCAAACCGAACAAGTGTGTTTGCAAGTTAGAGTTAGAATGGAAATTGAGTAAAGACGTAAACTTTGAAGTAACTCTTTTTTTAATCATTGCTGTCTCACATTTATTGATAGTGACTTCAGGCGATGTTGCAATCCCTCATCAGGATCTGTATGTGAGACTGGTTGCCCTCTGTCTTTCTTGAAACATTTATTTAATCCATTGGATATACACTAACGTTCAAATGTTTGGGGTCAGTTAGATGTTTTCTTATTTTTGAAAGAAAAGCTTAAAAAAATTGTCCATTAAAATAATATCAAATTTACCAGAAATACAGTGTAGACATTGTTAATGTTGTTGTAAATGACTATTGTAGCTGGAAATGGCAGATTTTTACAAATTGAATATCTACATAGCCGTAAAGAGGCCACTTATCAGCAACCAAAACTCCTGAGTTCCAATGCCACGTTGTGTTAGCTAATCCAAGTTTATCATTTTAAAAGACTAATTGATCATTAGAAAACCATTTTTACAATTATGTTAGCACAGCTGAAAACTGTTGTTCTGATTAAATACGCAATAAAACTGGCCTTCTTTAGACTAGTATCTGACCTTCTTTAGACTAGTTGAGTATCTGGAGCATCAAATCAAATTTTATTAGTCACATGCGCCGAATAAAACAGGTGTAGCATTTCACTGTAAGGTCTAACTTACAAGCCCCCAACCAACAATGCAGTTTTAAAAAATGCAGAAAAGAATAAGCGGTAAAAGTATCAAGTAATTAAAGAGCAGCAGTGAAATATCAATGTCAAAGCCATGAAGTGCTTTGAAAGGCTGGTCATGGCTCACATCAACACCATCATCCCAGAAACCCTAGACCCACTCCAATTTGTATACCGCCCCAACAGATCCACAGATGATGCCATCTCCATTGCACTCCACACTGCCCTTTCCCATCTGGACAAAATGAACACCTACAGTGGGGAGAACAATGGGAGAAAAAAATAATAATTACTTAAAAATCATACAATGGGATTTTCTGGATTTTTGTTTTAGATTCCATCTCTCACAGTTGAAGTGTACCTATGAGAAAAATGACAGGCCTCTACATGCTTTGTAAGTAGGAAACACTGCCGATTTTGCAGGTTATCAAATACTTGTTCTCCCCACTGTATGTGAGAATGCTATTCATTGACAACAGCTCAGTGTTCAACACCATAGTTCCCTCAAAGCTCATCAATAAGTTAAGGTCCCTGGGACTAAACACCTCCCTCTGCAACTGGACCCTGGACTTCCTGACGGGCAGCCCCCTGGTGGTCTAGGGTAGGTAACAACACATCTGCCACGCTGATCCTCAACACAGGGGAATAGAGTGACGATAGACTGACAAGTTTCGGAAGAAAGTCCTTTGTTTCTGGCCATTTTGAGCCTGTAATCGAACCCACAAATGCTGATCCTCCAGATACTCAACCAGTCTAAAGATGACCAGTTTTATTGCTTCTTCAAACAGAACAACAGTTTTCAGCTGTGCTAACATAATTGCAAAAGCGTCTTCTAATGATCAATTTGCCTTTTAAAATGATAAACTTGGATTAGCTAACACAACGTGCCATTGGAACACAGAAGTGATGGTTGCTGATAATGGGCCTCTGTATGCCTATGTAGATATCCATTAAAAAATCAGCTGTTTCCAGCTACAATGGTCATTTACAACATTAACAATGTATACACTGTATTTCTGATCAATTTGATGTTATTTTAATGTACAAAAAATGCGCTTTTCTTTCAAAAACAAGGACATTTCTAAGTGACCACAATCTTTTGAACGGTAGTGTACATACTACCTCAAATAACCGGTTCCCCGGGCACATTGACTCTGTATCGGTTCCCCCCTGAATATAGTCTCGCTATTGTTATTTCACTGCTGCACTTTAATTACTTGTTACTTTTCATCTCTTATTTTTATTTGTATCTTTTTGAAACTGCATAGTTGGTTAGCGGCTCGTAAGTAAGCGTTTCACTGTAAGGTTTACTTGTTGTATTCGGCGCATGTGAAATATAACGATTTGATTTGAAAATAACAATCGTGAGACAATGCTGCGTTGAGTTGTGGCAAGTTGGATTTTTCTGTCAGATTTTTGCAGTTCATTTGCATGTGACATAAGACATACTTTACAAACCAACATACTTCCTTAGAACTTTCTCCCTTGCACTTTCCTCCCAGCAAGTACAGAACTTCCGACCCAACTTGGAACAAGGCGTAAAACACTACTTAATGGACTCTTTCAATTGAGCACACAAACTAGAACAAACACATTCATTCATCCCCTTTCCAAAATGCTAATGTGGCAAGGCCTTGAGCCTTTTTAAGGGGCTACCCTGTCATTATATTGTGTAAGGCTGTAGGGAGGTTGCCATTTGTTCAGTAGCCACACAAGGTGATGTCCTCACGGTAACCATCCCATGCTAGTTAGCAATTAAGACTTACCAGGTCGAGTGAGTTTCCTCAACCACCATTGGCAAGGAGCCATCTGTAGCTTTAGCATGACTAGATAGAGGAGGGCATACTACTAGGTAAAGCAACCAAATCAGATGCTTGACAATGGCAAGTGACAACACTGTAATGTAATGTTGACACACCTGTCACTGGAATGCAACTCAACCGTAATGCCATTGAAGCCATTATCAGTCATCTTATCAAGATTGTGGTAGTTCTTTGGAAAGCACTTGGCACTATGTCGAGTACTCAAGTCTTATATGATATGTTTTTCTTCATTATGGTATATCTCTTAAGTGTTAGTGTGTTGTCTTTTTAGCAAATTGAAGTCTGACAGTCCAGATAGAGTACAAGGAAGGCTCTTGTCTTGTTTACCTCAGTTAAGTATTTTGTGGCGGCCCTGTCAGAGCTTGCTATAGATGGGGTAATATTTGAGGAATGTGTGTGCTGGTAGGGTGCACTTTGTGGTATAGGGATGACCCTGTGCTGTTTCCAGCATGTTACAACAGAAGTTTTCATTCCCATTAACTCCTAGCTTGTCATAAATGTGTAGTATGTGTCATCTACCGTGTTCAGATGAATATCTGTATTCATTGATTCATCAGATTTGAAATAATTTAATTACTCCATTTGAGAGCTTGTACAATATCAATAAGGTAGGACTTAGGGTACTATGGGGTGAGACACCCCCTGGGGTAAGAAGCCCCCCCCCCCTAATTCTCAAACACAATTTGTCACAAATCCTTTTTCAACAGTTCCTCTGGCTGCTTCTAGTCTTGATCAATCTGTTTCATCAACATTTTAATGTAATTTCCTCAATGATTTTGAGGTAAATTGATAACATCATTTAGAAAAAGTTGTAGATATAATCCAATGAAGTTTGATCCTTATTTTTGTTATATATACACACTGCTCAAAAAAAATAAAGGGAACACTAAAATAACACATCCTAGGTCTGAATGAATGAAATATTCTTATTAAATACTTTTTTCTTTACATAGTTGAATGTGCTGACAACAAAATCACACAAAAATTATCAATGGAAATCAAATTTATCAACCCAAGGAGGTCTGGATTTGGAGTCACACTCAAAATTAAAGTGGAAAACCACACTACAGGCTGATCCAACTTTAATGTAATGTCCTTAACAAGTCAAAATGAGGCTCAGTATTGTGTGTGGCCTCCACGTGCCTGTATGACCTCCCTACAACGTCTGGGCATGCTCCTGATGAGGTTGGCGGATGGTCTCCTGAGGGATCTCCTCCCAGACCTGGACTAAAGCATCCGCCAACTCCTGGACAGTCTGTGGTGCAACGTGGCGTTGGTCGATGGAGCGAGACATGATGTCCCAGATGTGCTCAATTGGATTCAGGGCTGGGGAACGGGCGGGCCAGTCCATAGCATCAATGCCTTCCTCTTGCAGGAACTGCTGACACACTCCAGCCACATGAGGTCTAGCATTGTCTTGCATTTGGAGGAACCCAGGACCAACCGCACCAGCATATGGTCTCACAAGGGGTCTGAGGATCTCATCTCGGTACATAATGGCAGTCAGGCTACCTCTGGCGAGCATGTGGAGGGCTGTGCGGCCCCCCAAAGAAATGCCACCCCACACCATGACTGACCCACCGCCAAACCGGTCATGCTGGAGGATGTTGCAGGCAGCAGAACGTTCTCCACGGCGTCTTCAGACTCTGTCATGTCTGTCACATGTGCTCAGTGTGAACCTGCTTTCATCTGTGAAGAGCACAGGGCGCCAGTGGAGAATTTGCCAATCTTGGTGTTCTCTGGCAAATGCCAAACGTCCTGCACGGTGTTGGGCTGTAAGCACAACCCCAACCTGTGGACGTCGGGCCCTCATACCACCCTCATGGAGTCTGTTTCTGACCGTTTGAGCAGACACATGCACATTTGTGGCCTGGTGGAGGTCATTTTGCAGGGCTCTGGCAGTGCTCCTCCTGCTACTCCTTGCACAAAGGTGGATGTAGTGGTCCTGCTGCTGGGTTGTTGCCCTCCTACGGCCTCCTCCACATCTCCTGATGTACTGGTCTGTCTCCTGGTAGCACATCCATGCTCTGGACACTACGCTGACAGACACAGCAAACCTTCTTGCCACAGCTCGCATTGATGTGCCATCCTGGATGAGCTGCACTACCTGAGCCACTTGTGTGGGTTGTAGACTCCGTCTCATGCTACCACTAGAGTGAAAGCACCGCCAGCATTCAAAGTGACCAAAACATCAGCCAGGAAGCATAGGAACTGAGAAGTGGTCTGTGGTCCCCACCTGCAGAACCACTCCTTTATTGGGGGTGTCTTGCTAATTGCCTATAATTTCCACCTGTTGTCTATTCCATTTGCACAACAGCATGTGAAATTTATTGTCAATCAGTGTTGCTTCCTAAGTGGACAGTTTGATTTCACAGAGGTGTGATTGACTTGGAGTTACATTGTGTTGTTCAAGTGTTCCCTTTATTTTTTTGAGCAGTGTATATATACATGTAGTGAAGCGTTAAGATACATCATTGTCACGTTCTGACCTTAGTTCCTTTATTATGTATTTGTGTTAGTTTGGTCAGGGCGTGAGTTGGGGTGGGTAATCTGTTCTTTTTTCTATATAGTATTTATGTGTTTGGCCTGGTATGGTTCTCAATCAGAGTCAGGTGTCGTTCGTTGTCTCTGATTGAGAACCATACTTAGGCAGCCTGTTTTTCCCACTTGAGTTGTGGGTGATTGTTTTCTGTGTCTTCACCATACAGAATGTTTCGTTTTCGTTTCGTTCTTTCACTTTGTTATTTTGTATTTTCGTGTTCAGTGTCTTTTCATAAAAATGACGAACACTTACAACGCTGTACATTGGTCCGATCTGTCATACTCCTCGTCAGAGGAAGACGAATTTCATTACAATCATCCACTTGTTTAGAGAGAAAAATGTTGATTGTTTTTGAGTAAAGTAGTAATATGTCAGGTTAGTATGTTGGACAAGATGCCCCCCCTCCAATGGGGTGATCTAGCCCCTTTATGGTTGATAATTTGTTTCTAACTGTAATTTAGGCACTGGATAGCCCAGTTACCTAACTAGCAGAAAGTCTGAGGTGAAATAAATTCTAGCCAGCTAGATAGCATAAGCTAATGTCTGATAGCATAACCAGCTAGCCCCCAGTTACCAAGCTAGCAACCTCACTAGCAGAAAGTCTGAGGTGAAATAAATGCTGGCAAGCTAGTTAGCATAAGATAATGTCTGCTAGTATTATCTAACCCCCAGTTAGTTATCTAACCCCCAGTTAGCAGGGTAAGGATTAAGAATCAGAGTTAGAATAGGGGCCATGGTTAGGAATAGATTAGGAGTTACGGTCAGAATATGAGTACATTTAGGGTTAGATTAGGGGCCAGTTCTCCACCATTATTCAGTATACTTAGTATCAGAAAATAGTTTAGCAGAAAATACATGATTGTGGTGGCTATGGCGAAGATGCGCTTCGTCATGCGCTGAATACTATTGAAAATGGACAGGGCATTAAGACAGCTGCCCATGCTTTTAATGTGCCACACAAAACCCTGAGGTGCCACCGAGACCAGCAGGCAAAAACCCCTGGCCACAGCAATTTGGGTGGGTTACCAGTCTTTACTGGCTCTTTTGAATGTGACCTGGTGAGTTATATCCATGAAATGGAAAGAGCACTTTTCGGACTTAAATCATGGGATGCCCGAAAACTTGCCTTTTGACTCAGTGTCACAAACGTCAAAATAACATTCGGACCAAGGCGCAGCGTCATATGGGTACCACATCTTTTTATTCGTGAAACGCAAAAAAAAACAATAAAGAGCAAACTACACGTGAAGCTATGGAGTGCTCACAGGCAACTACACATAAACAAGATCCCACAAAAAAATTGTGGGGAAATGGCTGCCTAAATATGATCCCCAATCAGAGACAACGCTAAACAGCTGCCTCTGATTGGGAACCATCCCAGACCAACATAGAAATAAAACAACCTAGATTACCCACCCTAGTCACACCCCGATCTAACCAAAATAGAGAATAAAAAGGGTCTCTATGGTCAGGGTGTGACAGTACCCCCAAAGGTGCGGACTCCGGCCGCAAGACCTGACTCTATAGGGAAGGGACCGGGTGGGCATCTAGCGTCGGTGGGGGCGCCGGTGCTGGGCGAAGTACCCACTCCGCTCGCACCTGTACTTGGGAGGAGATCTTGGATGGGAAGGGCATCGGTGGCGGCTCTGGTGCGGGACAAAGAACCCGCTCATCCCGCGGATCCAGCATCGGTGGCGGCTCTGGTGCGGGACTAGGCCCCCGCCAAGACCACGGGTCCGGCCATGGAGCTGGGTAGAACGCCGTGCCTGGACATGGCCTCGGCGCAGAGGGGGCCACGGAGCTGGGTTGGCCGCCGCACCAGGACTGGGCACCGGCGCCGAGGAAGGCTCCGGCCATGGAGCGGGACTGGACGCCGTGCCTGGACTGGACATCGGCGCAGAGGAAGGCTTCTGCCATGGAGTGGGACTGGACACCGGACCTGACATGGACTTCGGTGCAGAGGAAGGCTCCGGCCTTGGAGCTGGACTGGACGCCATGCCCGGACTGGGCCCCGACGCAGAGGAAGGCTCCGGCCTTGGAGCTGGACTGGACACTGTGTCTGGACTGGGCACCGGAGCAGAGGAAGGCTCCAGCCTTGGAGCTGGACTGGACACCGTGCCTGGACTGGGCACCGGCGCAGAGGGAGGTTCCTGCCATGGAGCGGGACTGGACGCCGTGCCTGGACTGGACATCGGCGCAGAGGAAGGCTTCTGCCATGGAGCGGGACTGGACACCAGACCTGACATGGACTTCGGTGCAGAGGAAGGCTCCGGCCTTGGAGCTGGACTGAACGCCGTGCCCGGACAGCGCCCCGACGCAGAGGAAGGCTCCTGCCATGGAGCGGGACTGGACACCTTGCCTGGAAGCTCCAGACTGTGGACCGTCGCCGGAGATTCCGGACTGTCTACCGTCGTCGGAGTCCTATCCTGCCAGGATTTCCTCCCAAGTCCAGGATCCCTTCCCATCCAAGATCTCCTCCCAAGTATAGGTGCGGGACAAAGAACCCTCTCATCCTGTGGATCCAGCATCCGTGGCGGCTCTGGTGCGGGGACTTTGCCCCATTCAAGACCACGGGTCCGACCATGGAGCTGGGTAGAACGCCGTGCCCGGACTGGGCACCGGCGCCGAGGAAGGCTCCGGCCATGGAGCTGAGTTAGCCGCCGTGCCTGGACTGGGCCCCGGCGCAGAGGAAGGCTCCTGCCATGGAGCGGGACTGGACACCTTGCCTGGAAGTACCAGACTGTGGACCGTCGCCGGAGGTTCCGGACTGTGGACCGTCGTCGGAGTCCTGTCCTGCCAGGATTTCTTCCCAAGTCCAGGATCCCTTCCCATCCAAGATCTCCTCCCAAGTACAGGATGCCTTCTCCTCCTGGGCAACTTGCTTGGTCCTGGTGTGGTGGGATCTTCTGTCACAAACGTCGAAATAACATTCGAACCAAGGCGCAGCGTGATATGGGTTCCTAATCTTTTTATTTGTGAAACGCAAAATAAACAAGATCCCACAAAAAACAGTGGGAAAATGGCTGCCTAAATATGATCCCCAATCAGAGACCACGCTAAACAGCTGCCTCTGATTGGGAACCATACCATGCCAACATAGAAATAAAACAACCTAGATTACCCACCCTAGTCACACCCCGACCTAACCAAAATAGAGAATAAAAATAGTCTCTATGGTCAAGGCGTGACACTTGGCGGAGAGGTTTGGAATCCAAAACACATTCAATAAAGAAAGGCAGGCAGTTGGTTATATTCCAATGAATTTGCTCTTGAAATTCATTTAAAGAGCTGGGATTTAAAATCTTGCCTTATTCAAATTATAATGTGTTTAGTTTAACTGTATATAATGGAGTGTAAGGAAAAGGTAAAATAACAAAGTTTCTTTATGTGCAGATGAGGTAAAAAACATAGGGACACTTCTGTGAAACCCTATGACATAATCTTCTATTGGGGTAAGTCGCCCCCAGGGGTAGTTGCCGGTCAGGCTGTGTAAGGGCTGTTTGACCAAGAAGGAGAGTGATGGAGTGCTGCATCAGATGACCTGGCCTCCACAATCAACCGACCTCAACCCAATTAAGATGGTTTGGGATGAGTTGGACTGCAGAGGGAAGGAAAAGCAGCAACAAGTGCTCAGCATATGTGGGAACACCTTCAAGACTGTTGGAAAAGCATTCCTCGTGAAGCTGTCTGAGAGAATGCCAAGAGTGTGCAAAGCTGTCACTTTTTTTGGTTACTACATGATTCCATATGTGTTATTTCATAGTTTTGATGTCTTCCCTATTATTCTACAATGTAGAAAATAGTAAAAATAAAGAAAAAACCTTGAATGAGTAGGTGTGTCCAAACTATTGAATGGTAGTACTGTATATTATTTAGTATATGTAAAGACCAGATTTAATCAAGAATAATCTGATGGGTGACAATATTAGCCTATCACTTGTGAATGATGCCCAGCATATGAAACAATGCCTACACCTCATGTAGCCTTACAACTAAAGTGGCCAAATAACTTCTTAAAATTAAGCACATTAATCCACTTTAAAAGGGGTTTAGAGCCTAACTGGCATACATATGCAGCCCGTGAGTTCCAAGTTTGGGGAAGATCATTTTCACCATAAAAATGCACCTTTATAATAAAAACATTTACATGCATAATTGCATTTGCAGTCACTTTTGATAATGGTGTTTTCCACTAACTGAACATTTGCGCTTATAGCCTACTACCATGTGCGCATTGCTGCACTTATCATGTGAAGAAGTAATATTTTGTCAACATTTAAAGCTAAACGTCTGTTGCGTAGGCCACATTGCATAAAACATTTTGGGGGATGCTAGTGGTTGTATTAATTTGGGATCTATCGCATCCCACAATTGTCACAGACTATGTTTGGAATATTTATTTCTTGCACAGAATAGAATAGGTAAGCTTTTGTATTATGGGGGATAGTAGATTGACATAGGTTAGTGCTTTTGCTGTTCGTTAGGCCTACTCATCTTGTTGGCTGAAAAAAAAGTAAATGTGGACAGTTCTTCCAATATCTTCAATATGCACCTCGGAATTGGATACAGACGCATGCAGTTGCATCCCCGGTGTGTCTCTTCACTTGTAGCCTGTGAGAAAGACCCAATCACATGATGTAGCGTGCAGCACCCAGGGAGAAGGGTACAACAGCAAATGACCTCAAAAGGCATGTTTTTTTAGGGTGCATTAAGGCCACACAAAGGGGATGCCGCCATAATATTCTAGGCATTATCAAGTTCTTGTCAAATTGTGAATGAGTGACTGATGTAGTGTTTACAGCCTGCAGAAAATACAAAGCAGAGCTCATGCCTTTCAAATCATCATTAGAGATGCATCATGCAGCCTTACAATGTAATAAAAATCGAAAGATATAGCCCAACGTTTGTAGAACAACTAAAGTTGCATTAATAATTATAAATTAAGGATATAGGAAAACCTATTTCTTTGTTAACCACTCAACACAGAATTGTCACATGTGCGCACTCAAATCGTTTGGAGAAAATATCCTTTCCCTTTTGTTCAGCTTTGTTCAATCTTCTTCTTCATACTATTCTAAGCAAATCTTGTCTGCTAAATGAACTAGTGTAACCCACAGCCATTTGGCATAGCCAGATCAGGACCTAACATAAGGACAACTCAAGAGTATGCTATTCTGAAATAGACTACATTTTCTTCATATCATGCTTCTTTCGACCTGTCTAAATAAAATCATTGATTTTATTGTGAAGGTGTAAGCTATATTACATGGATTTATTAGACTTTTAAAATGTAGATGTTCCAAAGGACTGCATCAGGTGCGGAAGCATGGTCAATTATCGTGAGATCGACATTTATTTGCTTGTTAATCACCAGCTGATGAAATTTTGTGACCTCCACAGCCCTAGTTGTGGGCCATGGCTTTCTATATAAAGCAGACAGACAAGCATTGAGGTATTCAGCTACTGTTCAATTGAACGTAAGAATGGGCAAAACAAGGGATCTAAGTGACTTTCAGCAAGGTATGATTGTCGGTGCCAGGCACGCCGGATCCAGTATCTCAGAAACAGCCGCCCTCCAGGGCTTTTCATGCACGACAGTTTAGGGTTTACTGAGAAAGGTGCGACAAACGAAAAACATCCAGTCTGTGACAGTCCTGTGGGCGAAAACAGCTCATTGATGAGAGAGGTCAAAAGAGAATGGCAAAAATTGTGCAAGCTAACAGGTGGGCCACAAACAGACAAATAATGGTACTTTACAAAATTGGTGTGCAAAACGGCATCTCGTTATAGCCCATCCATCGATCCTTGTCGATGGATGGATGGACAAAAGATGAGCAGTATGGGCTCCCGAAAAGAAAGTGGGCTCCGCATGGGCTCCAGAAAGAAAGTGGGCTCCCGATGGCACAGCGGTCTAAAGCACTGCGTCACTAAAGACCCTGGTTCGATTCCAGGCTGTATCACAACCGGCCGTGATTGAGAATCCCATAGGGCAGCGCACAATTGGCCCAGCATCATCCAGGTTAGGGTTTGGCCAGGGAAGGCCGTCATTGTAAATAAGAATTTGTTCATAACTGACTTGCCTTGTTAAATAAAGTCATTTGAGCAACAAAAAGTCAACGTTTGTATTGATTTTCTGAACGATGCTTGCTACATTTAGTTCAGTTTGGAGTGACAGACCAATGCACTCATATCTTTAACATTTGAACTGGGATCGATGCAAATTGGTCAATCGTTACATCCCTAATAATTACTATGGCTTTCAAATCTGGATTCTGTCAAGTTTTTATAGGTAGCAAGGCTGCAGGTATAAGCCATTTGATGAAATGAGCCTAACGATCTGTCCATTCAATTAGGTCGTAGTGCCTTCTTTACTTTCCTTTGTGCCATAGTTTGAGCAGTGGTGTCATCTCCAAAGCGTGTGTAAGTGGGACAGTGGGAGTGAACTGTATGTGTGTGTTTTGTAAGAATAGAATAGAATGGTTTGATTGCATCCTTTGCCTAAGCCCCTCAATTATGAATCGTAATCCACAAGGATTGAGAAGGAGATCCAACAGCTGTTCATTTCAAACTGGATAAAAGGTACTTGTTGTGACCTGCCACTAAAGCCCCAGACATCCCTGGAACTTGGCGGCTCCTTCGTTCCTCTGTTTCCTTCTCCCTCCTAGCTGATGAAAGGAAAGAGATGAGAGAAAGTGAGTCAGATGCCGTCAACGTGTCAACAGGTATATTCATGTTCAGTTCTCTCCTCTATTGCTCTGTTGTAGAGAAAATAAACCACCAGGAATTCAGAGTTGTAAACCAGCGTCTAGTTATTTTACCGGTGCTACTGTGTTTTGAGAAAATATTTACAGTACATAAAGTGCATATATTGTAAATAACTGAGAAATTGTTGACAGCACATGGATGTTTTGTCTTAAAAAACAAGGGAAACCAAGTCAGGATTAAAATGGGCTAAAAAAAAACAAAGAAAATGCTAACAACACAAGCTATAGGATATAGAGTAACACTATTTGAAAGGGGTACAGAATTTAACATTTATTTAACTAGGAAAGTCAGTTAAGAACAAATTCTTATTTACAATGACAGCCTACCCAGCCAAACCCTCCCCTAATCCAGACAACACTGGGCCAATTGTGCGCCACCCTATGGGACTCCCGATCACGGCCGGTTGTGATATAGCCCAGGATCAAATCAGGGTCTGTAGTGATGCCTCTAGCATTGCGATGCAGTGCCTTTGACCGAAGCGCCACTCGGGAGCTGAAAGTCATTCATAAAGATATCATGCCTGTTTTTAAAAAGGTTATGAAAAAGGTGTTAGTACAGTGTTACCGGATGTACTGCATTAGCTTCTGGTATTTGTTGGGGGAATCATTCCCTTATCTCTTTCTCAGCACTGTGGTGGAAAGAGCTGAGGTGTGAAGTGGGTTGCCAGTAGACCCCGAAAAGGGGTCTAGTGTCACTGAGTTTGAGTGTCACTGTCCATATTCCAGTTCTTGCAGCAAACTGATTTAGCTGCTGAATGGCCCTTTCATTGTCACTCTCAAGCGCTGCCAAGTGATGAGTTCCATGTAGGGGAGCTGTGAAAAACCATTATAATTGTTTTGTAAAACGTAATTCCATTGGGGAATAGGATATAACGAAGTCTGAATTCCTATGTATATCCCAAAATGTTTTGTTAACTGTTACAGCTCACTTTGATTATTTCCATATTTATTGCAAAGAAAGAAATCAACAAAAAGGGTAATGAGTGATTAGTAGCCTGTCCAAAGTCTTAATTTCCCCCCTCAGGGACCAAGTTTTTGTTTGGTGGTTTAAGTGTTGTAAATACAATACTGTCCCTGCCCAACCAAAACACATGCTTCAAAATTAAATTGAGCAAACGGCTCTTCCCATGTCCTCACACAATCCACTAAACTCTTAACCCCTGCACTGAATGAGCTCTTTCCCACTCTACTGAATGACACTTTTCACAATATGGCGGGACCAACGATGAGAACATTCACTCTAAAAACAACGGCAACGTTGAAAGGTCAATTGAAAGCATGAGAGCTAAGTTTAGTACTTTAGCATAACAACAATAGCAGTAGCCCTGTACTGTATTCTTTGTCTCTCATTCACTCACCTCTTCAAATGACTGTACATTTGGCATGATTTAATTGCAAACACAGATTGACTGTGGACATGCCCAAAATCCCACAATCGATATTGTCATCAGCTGCAGGTCAATTCAAAAAACTGTGAGTCGCACCAAAAGGGGAGTACACTAATTAATTGGCTCACATAGACTTCCCCTGTGAGTACAATACAGTAATGTTATCTAACAATGCCCACGTGCAGCAGCGTCTCACTACAGTCAATGTTTTTGTTTTTCCTTTTGAAAGGAGCAGTCTTTGAAATGTGAGAAGTTTCTAGCACGCTTCACTGTAACCTAACAAGTGTGTGTGAGTGTCTGTCAAGTTACAAACCCTGCCCTTATATAATACCGGTAGTACAGGTTGGCTCTTGATGTCAGAGAGCTGCCAGGTGCTGTCTGTTAGTGTGGAATCGAGGCTGTGGCTGTGGTACCTGTTTAGATACGCACTCCTTTTGAGAGGGCACAAGGAATACATGTTAGGTTTGGCAGGTATTGACCTCAAAGGTAAGGCCATGTCTCTTTCTGACCTTTGCCGGTTATGATAAATGGAGAGACTACTGTTCATGCTGTTGGGAAATGCAGTGCTGTCCTGTAATGTATCCCTTTTCAGCAAGGCTCAATGGAAGTGTTACCCAAGGAACTTAGTTTTTTCAGAAATATGAAGGAAAAAGGTATCCTTGGAAACTAAGTTAACATCCAGTGGGTTGATCTGAGGCACCCTCTTTATAACATTTACAACAGTTCATTATTTTATTTGTATTGCTCTTGTTGACTGCATAAATTGATAAAAGAGATGGCTAAAGGGATTAGTGCTTTGACCACATAACCATAGATCAAATGATAAGAGAGTCATCTTTAATTTTACTTACCACAGTGAAATATGCCAAGATAGCAGAATCTCACTGGGATGTGATTAACATTTGCAATCAGTGGAAGGGTCGTTCCACCAATTCAGTGCCCTTTTGAGAAGTGTGACTTGGTCCAAATTATTATTATTATTTTTTAGATATCCCATCTCAAGAAATTAAATAAAAAATGACTATAGTAAGTGCCTATTAAGTGCAGATTAAAGTAACAGGTTAAACTGTAACAGGGGTTGACAATTTATTCTTAAATCAGCAAAAGATCCCCTTGTGACAGGGAGAATGGAAACTTGTTGTGTGCAACAGGGAGTGGCAATTGAATGTAACCTGAAATGGAAAATGAAATTGTTAAAACATTTCTAGCCTGTCTATCTATTGGTAACAGGGTTGACGTGTTATGCTCGACCAGCTCATTTTCCCACCACAAAACACCAGCATAAGAAACAATGTCTTTTTAGCGTTTTTTCCTAATCATAGTCACACACCTCATGTAGCCTAGACCATAAGCCTATAAGTTTGATACAAACCTTATTAAAACATAAGTAGCCAAATAAATTCTTAAAATTAAGCACATGAATCTGCTTTACAAGGGGTGTAGTGCCTAACTGGCATACATAAGCAGTGCGTAAAAATAAAGAAAAACACTTGAATGGGTAGATGTGTCCAAACATTTGACTGGTATTGTGTATCGCACAGCTGAGAGTCAAGTGGAGGCAGGTTGCTGACAGGTGTATAAAAAAAATCACAGCCATGCAATCTCCATAGACAAACATTGGCAGAAGAATGGCCTGTACTGACGAGCTCAGTGACTTTCATCTTGGCCCCGCCATAGGGTGCCACCTTTCCAACAAGTCAGTTTGTAATATTTCTGCCCTGCTAGAGCTGCCTCGGTCAACGGTAAGTGCAGTTAATGTGAAGTGAAAACGTCTAGGCACAACAAGTTCACAGAATGGGACCGGTGAGTGCTGAAGCGTGCAGCTCATAAAAATGGTCTGTTCTCGGTTGCAACAGTCACTAAGGTGTTTCAAACTGCCTCTGGAAGTAACGTCGGCACAATAACTGTTTGTCGGGAGCTTTCTGAAATGGATTTCCATGTCCAAGCAGCCGCACATGAGTAAGATCACCATGCGCAATGCCAAGCGTCGGCTGGAGTGGTTTAAAGTTCGCCGCCATTTCGACTCTGGAGCAGTGGAAACATGTTCTCTGGAGTTATGAGTCACACTTCACCATCTGGCAGTCCAACGGACTAATCTGGGTCTGGAAGATGCCAGGAGAACGCTACCTGCCCGAATGCTTAGTGCCAACTGTAAAGTTTGGTGGATGAGGAATAATGGTCTAGGGTTGTGTTTTTTATGGTTCAGGTTAGGCCCCTTAGTTCCAGTGAAGGGAAATCTTAACTCTACAGCATACAATGACGTTCTAGACGATTATGTTCTTCCAACTTTGTGGCAACAGTTTGGGGAAAGTCCTTTCCTGTTTCAGCACGACAATGCCCCCATGCACAAAGCGAGGTTCATACAGAAATGGTTTGTCAACATTGGTGTGGAAGATCTTGACTGGCCTGCACAGATCTCGGACCTCAACCCCAGGCCTAATCGCCCAACATCAGTGTCCGACCTCACTAATGATATTGTGGCTGAATGGAAGCAACTCCCGCAGCAATGTTCCACCATCTAGTGGAAAGCCTTCCCAGAAGAGAGGAGCTGGTGTCCACATACCTTTGGTCATGTAGTGTATTTTTTTTTTTTTACCGTTGGTATTTCTAAACACCCAGTATACAGTATACCGCCCAAGCCTAGCTGATATTGTGTAATAGACAGCTCACAAAAAGGCCCATTATGTGTTGACGATACAAGTAGACTATTGTGCCTAAGTTTTCAGACATGTAAAACCATGCAGTGAGTGCAATGTATGTCCTTCTCTAACAACAGTATCCACCCCTCAAGCCAGTGCAGTACACAACTACAAAAGATGAGGCTTGATGAAAGCAGATGTCATCCACCGCTCCACTCTCTTCAATGGAGCTAAGACCCATTTGTATTATAATCATTAAAATAGGGTGGGTGTAAATAGGTGTCATCATGCACATGTTTAGTGAAGGGAGGCATGGGGTGGTAGTGCAGGGTGAGGAGGGGTATGGACAGAGAGGCATGCCTGTACTTCCTCTCCCCTCATTCTTTAATGGTCTGTGAATAGCCCTGTGGCCGTGGCTTTGTCCAAGTCATTGTCGTTCGGCTTAGAGAGCCTCTTTGCCAAGTGAGAGGCTTTGCCGACATATGTCACTTCAGTGAATCTCCCATAGCTCCTTTAGCCGCTTGAGTGGAGGGGCGGACGAGAGGCGTTCACTGGGCGAAAAATAAGCAACGTGAAGGGTGAGCTGGAATGCTCACTGTCTGTTCCTGTCCGGTGTGCCTGAACTTGCACAGCACAGATTTCTGACGCATTTAAATGGACTTTCAGTGCAGGTGATTTGCTCACTGCCTATAGGCATCCACAGTTGAAAGATTTCAGTGAGTATATTCTAATTTCCATGCCCTTTACTGAATGTTGTTGCTCTTTTGGAAAGGAGTTGTTTTTTTTCAATGGATTGATGATTAATAGTATGTTTGGAATTTCAAGTCAGTAAGTAATGAGGTACAATACAATGTGTGTTTTGGGTTGCTGTGGTAAAGGGATTAGCAGGGTGGTGGACCCACACTCATTCCTCGGCTGACTATTGGTCATGTAAACACAATCCCTGGCGATTGGAGGGTTCAATATCCTGACGTGGTCTGGTAATAGATCCCTCTGCTTCCAAACAAATGTTGGGAGCATGTTACCTGTTTATATTCCAAAGCCTTGCGTTTCTTCAATACTGGAAGAATGGACTTCATCACATTAACGAAATAATTGACGTTTTATTTCATCCAACTTTGGCTATTTGAGTCAATGTAAACTGGGAGGTTGTTGCATGATCTTCCATGTACATACTGTACCCTGATGAAGCCCAATCATTTTCATAATCCAAAAGGTTATTTATGTATACAAAACAGAGGCTTTGTTTAGCTTAAATGAGTTACATCCTTGGTAAGGTCAGGCATGATGTTGATTATTTGTTGTCAGGATCAACAAAATCTGGAAAAGGGTCAAATTGTTAATTTAAGCAAGGTTGCCTGCATTTTATGGACTGTTTTACATATATATATATTTTCTACAATGAAAAAATGAATTAATCACAAGATTTCAGTATGTACAGAAATATTGGAGTCTTTTTTTGTCTTTTTTTGTTGTTGAAATATATGTGGTACATTGTGTGATGCTGTGACTGTTTTACCATACCCTAGTTGCTTTATCATGAATTAGGTTTATTTCTGTCGCAAAAAGGCAACCAACTATTCAATTCCAAATGAAATTCAATTCACAAATTGAAAACTTAACCTCACTGAGAATATTGGACAATTTCCAATGTGTTACTTGACTCTCAATTCCATTGTTGAATTAGACTAATCCTAGCCCTGGTGTACAGTAATTGCCAAATTAACCTGCATTTACCCATATTACTAACTAGGACCAACCGGCAACGTTACACTCCATTGTGGGAGGTTGGCGGGAGATACATCATTGGTTTGTGTTTGGACAAGGCAGACTCCCGCTCCTGTGACTGAGTGATTCGTTTGTAGAGTGAGCCCTTTGGCAGTGCCACTGTACCCACAGGCTGAAACCCACAATACCCACAGGCTTACTACTATATACAAACTTAAGTCTACCCACTCTAGCAATCATCCATAGCAGCATCTTATATTATGTGCAAATAAGGTTTTCTGTAAGCATGCCATTTGATGCTGCCATCCCAGTTTTACAATCAAATCAAATCAAAGTTTATTTGTCAAGTGCAGTGAAATACAGTGAAATGCTTACTTACAGGCTCTAACCAACAGTGCAAAAAAGGAAATAGGTGAACAATAGGTAAGTAAAGAAATAAAAACAACATTAAAAAAGACGGTGATAAATAACAGTAGTGAGGCTATAACAGTAGTGAGGCTATAACAGTAGTGAGGCTATAACAGTAGTGAGGCTATGCCAGTAGTGAGGCTATGACAGTAGTGAGGCTATGACAGTAGTGAGGCTATGACAGTAGTGAGGCTATAAGGCAAAGTAGTGAGGCTATAACAGTAGTGAGGCTATAACAGTAGTGAGGACTATGAGACTATAACAGTAGTGAGGCTATGACAGTAGTGAGGCTATAACAGTAGTGAGGCTATAACAGTAGTGAGACTATAACAGTAGTGAGGCTATAACAGTAGTGAGGCTATAACAGTAGTGAGGCTATAACAGTAGTGAGGCTATGACAGTAGTGAGGCTACATACAGTAGCGAGGCTATAACAGTAGCGAGGCTATAACAGTAGCGAGGCTATATACAGGCACTGGTTAGTCAGGCTGATTGAGGTAGTATGTACATATGGTTAAAGTGACTATGCATATATGATAAACAGAGAGTAGCAGTAGCGTAAAAGAGGGGTTGGCGGGTGGTGGGTGGCAGGACACATTTCAGATAGCCTGGTTAGCCAATGTGCAGGAGCACTGGTTGGTCGGGCCAATTGAGACAGTATGTACATGAATGTATAGTTAAAGTGACAATGCATAGGGTTTTGGGGGACACAATGAAAAACAGGAGTTTTAGTAAAAACTGTTGAGTAGCAGCAGCGTAGAGAGAAAAAGAGGGTTTTTAGGGCCTTCCTCTGACACCACCTGGTGTAGAGGTCCTGGATGGCAGGCAGCTTAGCCCCAGTGATGTACTGGGCCGTACGCACTACCCTCTGTAGTGCCTTGCGGTTGGAGGCCGAGCATTTGCCGTACCAGGCAGTGATGCGACTAGACAGGATGCTTTCGATGTTGCAGCTGTAGAACCTTTTGAGGATCTGAGGACCCATGCCATATCTTTTTAGTTTCCTGAGGGGAATAGGCTTTGTTGTGCCGTCTTCACGACTGTCTTAGTGTGTTTGGACCATTCTAGTTTGATGTGGACACCAAGGAACTTAAAGGTCTCAACCTGCTCCACTACAGCCGCGTCAATGAGAATAGGAGTGTGCTCTGTCCTCCTTTTCCTGTAGTCCACAATCATCTCCTTAGTCTTGGTTACGTTGAGGGAGAGGTTGTTATCGTTGTTGTCGGTGATCAGGCCTACCACTGTTGTGTTGTCTGCAAACTTAATGATGGTGTGTGTGTTGGAGTCATGCCTGGCCATGCAGTTGTGGGTGAAAAGGGACTACAGGAGGGGACTGAGCATGCACCCCTGAGGGGCTCCAGTGTTGATGATCAGCGTGGCAGATGTGTTGCTACCTACCCTCACCACCTGGGCACGGCCCGTCAGGAAGTCCAGGATCCAGTTGCAGAGGGAGGTGTTTATGTTGATTGCATCATCTGGAGATTGCATCATGGATATTGCATCATCTGTGGATCTGTTTGGGCGGTATGAAAATTGGAATGGGTCTAGGGTATCTGGGATAGTGGTGTTGATGTGAGCCATTACCAGCCTTTCAAAGCACTTTATGGCTACAGATGTGAGTGCTACGGGTCTGTTGTCATTTAGGCAGGTTGCCTTCAGGGACTAAGGTGGTCTGCTTGAAACATGTTGGTATTACAGACTCAATCAGGGACATGTTGAAAATGTCAGTGAAGACACTTGCCAGTTGACCAGCACATGCCCAGAGCACACGTCCTGCTAATCTGTCTGGCCCCGCAGCCTTGTGAATGTTGACCTGTTTAAAGGTCTTACTTGCGTCGGCTACGTAGAGCGTGATCACACAGTTGTCCGGAACAGCTGATGCTCTCATGCAAGCCGCCTAAGTGTTGCTTGCCTCGAAGTGAGCATAGAAGTGATTTAGCTCTTCTGGTAGGCTTGTGTCACTGGGCAGCTCGCTGCTGTGCTTCCCTTTGTGGTCTGTAATAGTTTGCAAGTCCTGCCACATAAGACTAGCGTTGGAGCCGGTGTAGTACGATTCAATCTTAGCCCTGTATTGACACTTTGCCTGTTTGATGGTTCGTCAGAGGGCATAGCAGGATTTCTTATAAGCTTCCGGGTTAAAGTCCCACACCTTGCAAGCGGCAGCTCTACCCCTTCAGCTCTACCCTTTTAGTGAATGTTGCCTGTAATCCATGGCTTCTGGTTGGGGTATGTACGTATGTACGTATGTACGTACAGTCACTGTGGGGACAACGTCCTCAATGCACTTACTGATAAAACCAGTGACTGATGCACTTATCGATAAATCCAGTGACTGATGTGATGTACTCCTCAATGTCATCGGAAGAATCCCAGAACATGTTCCAGTCTGTGATAGCAAAACAGTCCTGTAGTTTAGCATCTGCTTCACCTGACCACTTTTTTTTTATAGCCCGAGTCACTGGTATTTCCTGCTTTTTGTTTGTAAGCAGGAATCAGGAGGATAGAATTGTGGTCGGATTTACCAAATGGAGGGCGAGAGAGAGCTTTGTACTCGTCTCTGTGTGTAGAGTACAGGTGACCTAGAATAGTTTTCTCTCTGGTTGCACATTTAATATGTTGATAGAGATTAGGTAGAACTGATCTAAGTTTCCCTGCATTAAAATCTCCGGCCACTAGGAGCGCCGCCTCTGGGTGAGCGGATTCCTGTTTGCTTATTTGCTTATACAGCTGACTGAGTGCGGTCTTAGTGTCAGCGTCCGTCTGTGGTGGTAAATAAACAGCGACGAAATGTATAGCTGAAAACTCTCTAGGCAAATAGTGTGGTCTGCATTTTAGAACAAGATACTCTACTTTAGGCGAGCAAAATCTAGAGACTTTCTTAGATATTGTGCACCAGCTGTTGTTTACAAATGTGCACAGACCGCCCCCCTCGTCTTACCGGAGTGTGCTGTTCTATCTTGCCGTGTAGCGTATATCCCTCTAGCTGAATATCCATGTCATCATTCAGCCACGATTCCGTGAAACATAAGATATTACAGTTTTTGATGTTCCGTTGGTAGGATATTCATGATCGTACCTCATCTAATCTAATCAAGGGTAATCCCAAACCACTGGCATGTTTTACAACGATGATGTACCAATGAATTACATCCGTTGAGAGAGGATGTGTGATATGGGACATTACTGTTATTCAGAAGAGAGTAAGGAAAGACATGGTGATTGCCTAGCCGGGTGGCTTCAGTATTTGCTTGGGCAATGGTGCTCTATTTAGATTATTTTAGGCTGTCTGAGGGGTAGTCTATCAAACTGTACCCAGTGCATTTTATATATGATTTTACTAGTACATATAGGCAATTTAACCATTTCGCTTCCGTTTATTTACTGATTTGTATAGGCAAAGCAAATTGTCCCTTGGGCAAATCAAGATTTACTTTTCTCCACTAAAAGTCAGTATAGGGATGCTGTTCATGTTGCCGAAATGGTCTATGACTCTGAGATACAGTACACGCTTTTATTTTTTGTTTTCCTAGGCTACCTGGCAAAAATGCTTGCTCACTAGCCCAACTTCCTTTCATGAACAATGATGCGCCCGGCCAGCTAGTTAACATCAGCCTACTACATCTAGCTACATATTGAACTTCCATTCTCTCAGGCACAATGTAGGAATTTATGGTTGGATCAGAATTACTGTTTATAATCGTTTGCCAATAAGTAATACCACAAGTTCAAATCCCTATCTCCATCCATGGTTAATTTAGGAAATGGACGATTTTAGCTAGCTAGCCACCGGAGGACAACGGCACAACAAGATGTAACAATTAAAGGTTGACCGATTAATCGGAATGGCCGATTTAATTAGGGCCGAGTTTTCATAACAATCGGTAATCGGCATTTTTGGACACCGATTATGGACGATTACATTGCACTACACGAGGAGACTGCATGACAGGCTGACCACCTGTTATGCGAGTGCAGCAAGGAGCCAAGGTAAGGTGCTAGCTAGCATTAAACTTATCTTATAAAAATCAATCAATCTTAACATAATCACTAGTTAACTACACATGGTTGATGATATTACTAGTTTATCTAGCTTGTCCTGCGTTGCATATAATCGATGCGGTGCCTGTTCATTTGTCATTGAATCACAGCCTACTTCGCCAAACGGGCGATTTAACAAGCGCATTCGTGAAAAAGCACTGTCGTTGCACCAATGTGTACCTGACCATAAACATCAATGCCTTTCTTAAAATCAATACACAAGTATATATTTTTAAACCTGCATATTTCGTTAATATTGCCTGCTAACAGGAATTTCTTTTAACTAGGGAAATTGTGTCACTTTTCTTGTGTTCTGTGCAAGCAGAGTCAGGGTATATGCAGCAGTTTGGGCTGCCTGGCTCGTTGCGAACTGTGTGAAGACCAATTCTTCCTAACAAAGACCGTAGTTAATTTGCCAGAATTTTACATAATTATGACATAACTTTGAAGGTTGTGCAATGTAACAGCAATATTTAGACTTATGGATGCCACCCTTTAGATAAAATACGGAATGGTTCCGTATTTCACTGAAAGGAAAAACATTTTGTTTTCGAAATGATAGTTTCCGGATTTGACCATTTTATTGACCTAAGGCTCATATTTCTGTGTGTTATTATAATTAAGTCTATGATTTGATAGAGCGGTCTGACTGAGCAGTGGTAGGCAGCAGCAGGCTCATAAGCATTCACTCAAACAGCACTTTCGTGCATTTTCCTGCAGCTCTGCCCTGTGCTTCAAGCATTGCGCTGTTTATGACTTCAAGCCTATCAACTCCCGAGATTTGGCTGGCAATACTAAAGTATCTATTAGAACATCCAATAGTCAAAGGTATATGAAATACAAATGGTATAGAGAGAAATAGTCCTATAATAACTACAACCTAAAACTTCTTACCTGGGAATATTGAAGACTCATGTTAAAAGGAACTACCAGCTTTCATATGTTCTCATGTTCTGAGCAAACTTAAACGTTAGCTTTTTTACATGGCACATATTTCACTTTTACTTTCTTCTCCAACAGTTTGTTTTGCATTATTTAAACCAAATGGAACATGTTTCATTATTTATTTGAAACTAAATTGATTTTATTGATGTATTATATTAAGTAAAAATAAGTCTTCATTCAGTATTGTTGTAATTGTCATTATTACAAATATATATTTAAAAAATTGCATGATTTAATCGGTATCAGCTTTTTTTGGTCCTCCAATAATCGGTATCGGAATCGGCGTTGAAAAATCATAATCGGTCGACCTCTACTAACAATTTAAGTTTTTCTGTAAATTACGTTCTACTTTTGATGTGATGTGATTGGTGTGAAGACAAGTCCAAACTCGCTTCCCTTTAAAGTTTTATTTTGGTGCGCCAGGACAATTCACAGTTGAGCTCACTCAGTTTAGCTCAATGCTGATTGGCTATTACTATTATTTTATATTTTATTATCAAGGGAGGCTAAATTCTGGCTGGCTTCCGTTGCATTCAATGGGGCAACAATGTAATTCTCAATTTTACCAGACAGCATCAGATAGATGGGATACACATACTGATGCTTTCTCCAGTGAGATACATTCAGCCTCTTGCAAATTGAAGGAAAACGACTTCCCTTGCCTCCATGAGTACACACCACTGGGTTACTGACAGTTTTTATATTTCCCTGTGTCTCTGCACATCTAGGTCCTATCCCTCTAAGTGTTGACAGCTATCCGCTGATCTAGTGGGTCAAAGCTGTGGTGCTGTCAGTAGTGTCGCCTGCTCTCCTGGACAGTCTCTGCTCAACGGCGGTGGAGTGATGAGGTCACTGTGGAGCTTGGGCCTTGCTTTCCTCTTGGCCTTGACCTCCAGGGCCGGAGGACTCGAAATCCCCCTGGAAGGTAAAGTGCAGTATTGGCATCCTACACTGAGTGTACAAAACATTAAGAACACCCCACCCTTTTGCTCTCAGAACAGCCTCAATTAGTCGGGGCATGGACTCTACAAGGTGTCAAGTTTTCCACATGGATGCAGCTGTGTCAAGTTGGCTAGATGTCCTTTGGGTGGTGAACCATTCTTGATACACAAGGGAAACTGTTGACTGTGAAAACCCAGCAGCGTTGCAGTTCTTGACACAAACCGGTGCACTTGGCACCTACTACCATACCCCAAAGGCACTTCAATATTTTGTCTTGCCCATTTTCCCTATGAATGGCACACATACACAATCCATGTCTAAATTGACTAAAGGCTTAAAAAACCTGTCTCCTTCCCTTCATCTACACCGAATGAAGTGGATTTAACAAGTGAAATCATTAAGGGATCATAGCTTTTACCTGGATTCACCTGGTCAGTCTATGTCATGGAAAGAACATGTTCATAATCTTTTGTACATTCAGTATATTTCATAGTCTTTGGGAATGTTTTAGACACACCCTATGCCCATGATGGGCAGTGAAGAGAGAGGATATGGTCCAGCTGTCAGAGACATGGACTGGCTAACTAAATTCATGCCTATGACAAGTCATTTACTTCAGGCATGTGTAACATGCAGTGCAAGATTGGTATGTCTTGTTGGTTTAATCGCTGTCTGCACTGCAGTTCATTATTAGCTCAGACGTGGGCAAATAGAGCTAGTTTCTCAATATTAATCTTCCAACAAGCATAAGTTATACATTTCCTGCTGTACATTGCACAAAACATGACCAAATCCCCATAATGGTAGTCAAGTTGTTAAAGTGTTTGTTTGATGAAAGCAATATGGAGATGAATGTATGATTTCTATCTTTTCATCCCGCAGTGGAGCAGCTACCGACCATAACAGTGCAGACCGCTGGCCCTGTCATTGCCTTACCCTTTGAAGGCAGTTTTTCCATGAGATGTGAAGCCAAAGGCAACCCACAACCAGTGTGAGTGAGATGACTGCGATTCATCCTAGGATCTCCCTGTTTTTTGCCCTTATGCTTATGGATTGTTCACACTATCAGCATTAACCCAATGCTTATTGTTGCATCTCAAGCGGAATATCATAACTGTAACCAAGCATTACAAAATGCTTCATTGCCCCAACAGATACAGATGGACAAAAGATGGCCAGGCCATAGATCCCCTCTTCGACTTGGGGGTCAAAAAAGAAAGAAACAATGGGAGTTTTGTGATTCATAGCGAGCGCCTTGCGCAGTTCCAGGGGATGTATCAGTGCTACGCTTCAAACAATCTGGGAACAGCAGTATCAGAGGAAATTGAACTCATTGTACCAAGTGAGTGCCACTCTCATGTTGTAAGAACCTGGCATAGTGAACAGTTTTGCATCTTACAGCAAGACTGTGAGTGTTACATTTGGAATCCTATCTGAAGGTGTTGACATGAGTAAAACATGCCTAACCATTGCACAGGTACGCCAAAGTTCCCCAAAGAGAAGATTGCCCCAATAGTTGTTAAAGAGGGCCAGCCTGTGATTCTGGAATGCAATCCACCACAGGGGATCCCTCCACGAAAGATCTACTGGATGACTATTGGTGAGAAAATAGACCACTAGTTCAATCTTTACAGCACCATCCAACTGAAACAGTTTAGAAGGGAATATGTCACTTTATACACATTTCAATTGAAATAGAGTACAGTAACACTTTACATTAGGTTGCTCCTATACCTCTGTTGTAATATTGTTATTACTCAAGTCACAAAATAGTATTGACATGTTCTTATGTAGTAATTCAGTAGTTGTTTTAAATTGGCATAGTAATGGGAATTAGCTTTTTTGTTATTACACAAGAAGAATTAGGGCCGCTCAACATAGTTCCCTTTAAATTTTGACATTTTGTCACCTTTTTCTCACCATAGCCAAAAGAGGGTCTAATGACATCACAGCACTGTATGACGTAGTGTCTCAATGGGGATAAGGCCATATGCTTAGGCTCTCAGCCGTTCTAGTTCCATCTAGCCAAATCACACACTTTTCAATTCGGCAAGGAGCTCAAAAAGAAATGCTTGTTTTTTTAGAGCTGAGAGCAGCTTCTCATAAAGTGGTCAAAATAAAAATAAGAAATTAAATAAGAATTGTAAACTAGAAATTAGAAAATGAAATTTCCTGAAGAAAATCTAAGTTGAGTCAGTCTGTACCAGAGCTAGTTAATGCGGACCAGTGCTAGACCAATGATCCGAGCTATGCCCTGGACCAGAGCATTGACCAGAGCTAGTTAGTGCGGGGACCAGAGCTAGCTAGGTGCTAGTTACGCCCTGGATCAGAGCTGGAACAGAGCTTGTACGGATCAGAACTAGACCACAGTTAGTTCTTGTCCACACTAGTTTTGTGCCAGGTATGTTCCAGGACTTAGCTAGTAGATAGCTAGCTAGCTAGTCACTATTTACTATTGAAGCCACTGGAGTTTTTATGCACATATTAAATGGTTATAGTTTAAAAGGCACAAACTCAGCAAAAAAAAAGAAACGTCCCTTTTTTAGGACCCTGTCTTTCAAAGATAATTCGTAAAAATGAAAATAACTCTACAGATTTTCATTGTAAAGGGTTTTAACACATGCTTGTTCAATGAACCATAAACAATTAATGAACATGCACCTGTGGAACGGTCGTTAAGACACTAACAGCTTACAGATGGTAGGCAATTAAGGTCACAGTTATGAAAACTTCGAACACTAAAGAGGCCTTTCTACTGACTCTGAAAAACACAAAAAGAAAGATGCTCATCTGTGTCTTAGGCATGAGGACTGCAGATGTGGCCAGGGCAATAAATTGCAATATCCGTACTAAGACAGTGCAACAGGAGGGAATGCTGATCGTCCTCGCAGTGGCAGGGCACGTGTATCAACACCTGCACTGGATCAGTACATCCAAACAGCACACCTGCGGGTCAGGTACAGGATGGCAACAACAACTGACCGAGTTACACCAGGAATGCACAATCCCTCCATTATTTTACCTTTATTTAAACTAGGCAAGTCAGTTAAGAACAAATTCGTATTTTCAATGACAGCCTAGGAACAGTGGGTTAACTGCCTGTTCAGGGGCAGAAAGACATATTTGTACCTTGTCAGCTTGGGGATTTGAACTTGCAACCTTCCGGTTACTAGTCCAACACTCTAACCACTAGGCTACCCTGCCGCCCCATTGGTGCTCAGACTGTCCGCAATAAGCTGAGAGACGCTAGACTGAGGGCTTGTAGACCTGTTGTAAGGCAGTTCCTCACCAGACATCACCGGCAACAACGTCGCCTATGGGCACAAACTCACCATTGCTTGATCAGACAGGACTGGCAAAAAGATCCTGATGGATCGGAGAGTGAGGGCTAGGGCCATTCCCCCCAGAAATGTCCGGGAACTTGCAGGTGCCATGGTGGAAGAGTGGAGTAACATCTTACAGCAAGAATTGGCAAATCTGGTGCAGTCCATGAGGAGGAGATGCACTGCAGTACTTAATGCAGCTGGTGACCACACCAGATACTGACTGTTACTTTTGATTTTGACCCCCTGTTTGTTCGGGGACACATTATTCCATTTCAGTTCGTCACATGTCTGTGGAACTTGTTCAGTTTATGTCTCAGTTGTTGAATCTTGTTATCTTCATACAAATATTTACACATGTTAAGTTTGCTGAAAATACATGCAGTTGACAGTGAGAGGACGTTTATTTTTTTGCTGAGTTAGTATCAGCCATTTAAGTCTGAACATGTCAACATTGGTTTGGTGTTTGTAGCTTTAAAGATGCACTCCAGCTATTTTTGAACTTGTTGAAAACAATATCCCACATATAAATAATGTAATCATCACACAAAAAAAATATGTTTTCAGCATAATAGTGTTTTTGCAAACTTTATGGAGTAGGCCTGATGGTGCCCTCTGATGACATCGGCCTTCCCCTCGCTTGAATTTTTCCCATTCAAGTCTATGTCTAAAACTATGAATGGACAGACCAAGCCTACCTCTATAACCCCACTCTTACCTAATAGCTATCCAACCAAATACTCTCCCTACATTGCTCTATAAAGGGAAACACTTGGGGAAATCGTTTTTATTGGCTGCCATATTTAAAGCCACAGTATGGTCAGTCATGTCATGTGACCCTAGTTCTTCCTTTACACTTCAAATAAGAAACACACATTTTCGCCTTGTTCAATATTAAACACAAATTGTCGCTTTCTGTTGCAAAACATTTTCCATTGTGTGTCTTAATGAAAACAATATATTGTTTCCTCCAGGTCTCCAACATATTGAACAGGATGAGAGGGTGTCCATGGGCCATGACGGCAACCTCTACATCTCCAACGCCCTGGAGAAGGATAGCCGGAGAGACTACTGCTGCTTCGCTGCATTCTCCGTCATACGGACCATCGTTCGGAAGACAGCCATGTCGGTGGTCGTCAAGAGCTGTAGGTTGACAGTGTAATGCCCTACATCAATGTTTCTCAACCTGTTTTATACCAGGTACAGGCAAGCTATAGTCCTTCCTCTAAACATTTGACCAAGAGGACATCCTCATATTCTAAGTGCAACATTAAGGCTCCGATACACTTACATTAGAAGTAGCACTTGAAAAAACTGATGAAATAGGTGTCTGTAAGACCGGTCAGCAACATACTACTCCCAGGTTGAAATCCCTGCCCTACATGTTGAGTATGCGTTGAAAGGGCATGTTCAGGACACTAGATGCAGTGATGGTGTAAGGAGAGGGAGGAGTGCTGTCCCCACACATGTCAAAGACAATTGTCGGATTCAAAAGTCTATCAACATTATATATGGTTTTATTTTACAAAAGTGCAAAGTGTGTAGGTGAAAAAAGGTGCAGGCATGTACTTCAGATCAGAGGAATAGACATGGCTCCATTGGATCAAGGTGGGTCTTCATATTTTGTTTACATTTCAGTAAAACCTGCTTGTGAGTTAGATGACTGACAGCAGTGGGGCGTTGCTTTAACATTATATTTGACTTTAACATGAATGATAATATCGCATTACAGTTCATAGTATTTGACTGACTGAAGGCTCAAACTTATTTATAGGAAAAGTCAAAACATGTTTAATATGCACACGTTGAATGAGATTCATCTATGCAATTTTATCAGTACCAGTCAAAAGTTTGAGCCACCTACTCATTCCAGGTTTTAATTTTTTTTAAACTATTTTCTACACTGTTGTATAATAGTGAAGAAATCAAAACTATGAAATAACACATATGGAATCATGTACTAACCCAAAAAATGTTAAACAAATAAAAATACATTTTATATTTGAGATTCTTCAAAGTAGCTACCCTTTGCCTTGATGACAGCTTTGCACACTCTTGGCATTCTCTCAACCAGCTTCATGAGGTAGTCACCTGGAATGCAGTACAATTAACAGGTGTGCCTTGTTAAAAGTTAATTTGTGGAATGTTTTTCCTTCTTAATGTGTTTGAGCCAATCAGTTGTGTTGTGACAAGGTAGGGGTGGTATACAGAAGTAGCCCTATTTGGTAAAAGACCAAGTCCATATTATGGCAAGAAAAGCTCAAATAGGTGAAAAGAAATGACGGTCCATCATTACTTTTTAAGACATGAAGGTCAGTCAATCCAGAAAATGTCAATAACTTTGAATGTTTCTTCAAGTGCAGTCGCAAAAACCATCAAGTGCTATGATGAAACCAGCTCTCATGAGGACCGCCATAGGAAAGGAAGACCCAGAGTTACTTCTGCTGCAGAGAATAAGTTCATTAGAGTTATCTGCCACCCAAATAAATGCTTCATAGAGTTCAAGTAACACACATCACAACATCAACTGTTCAGAGGAGACTGTGTGAATCAGTCCTTCATGGTCGAATTGCTACAAAGAAAACACTACTAAAGGCCAACAATAAGAAGAAGAGACTTGCTTCTTCCAAAAAACACGAACAATGTACATTAGACCGGTGGAAATCTGGAGTCCAAATTTGAGATTTTTGGTTCCAACCGCTGTCTTTGTGAGATGCAGAATAGGTGAATGGATGATCTCCGCATATGTGGTTCCCACCTTGAAGCATGGAAGAGGAGGTGTGATGGTGTGGGGGTGCTTTGCTGGTGATACTATCTGAGATTTATTTAGAATGCAAGGCACACTTAACCAGCATGGCTACCACAGCATTCTGCAGTGATACTTCATCCCATCTGGTTTGGGCTTAGTGGGACTATGACTCAAAACACACCTCCAGGCTATGTAAGGGCTATTTGACCAAGGAGAGTGATGGAGTGCTGCATCAGATGATCTGACCTACACAATCCCCTGACCTCAACCCAATTGAGATAGTTTAGAATGAGTTGGACTGCAGAGTCGATCAATCAATCAAATGTATTTATAAAGCCCTTTTTATATCTGCCGATGTCACAAAGTACTGTACAGAAACCCAGCCTAAAACCCCAAACAGCAAGCAATGCAGATGTAGAAGCACAGTGGCTAGGAAAACCCCCCTAGAAAGGCAGGAACCTAGGAAGAAACCTAGAAAGGAACCAGGCCCTGAGGGGTGGCCAATCCTCTTCTGGCTGTGCCGGGTGGAGATTATAACAGTACATGGCCAAGATGTTCAAACGTTCATAGATGACCAGTAGGGTCAAATAATAATAATCGCAGTGGTTGTAGAGGGTGCAACAGGTCAGCACCTCAGGAGTAAATGTCAGTTGGCTTTTCATGGCCGAGTGAAGGAAAAGCAGCAAACAAGTGCTCAGCATATGTGGGAACTCCATCAAGACTGTTTGAAAAGCATTCCTCATGAAGCTGGTTGAGAGAATGCCGAGAGTGTGCAATGGTGTCATCAAGGAAAAGGGTGGCTACATTGAATAATAAAATATATTTTGATTTGTTTAAATGTTTTTTGGTTACTACATTATTCCATATGTGTTATTTCATAGATTTGATGTCTTCACTATTATTCTACAATGTAGAACATAGTACAATATTAGGAAAAACCCTTGAATGAGTAGGTGTGTCCAAGCTTTTGACTGGTACTGTGTATATATATGCTAGGAGAGTGTACCAAAACACTCAAGTGTGGACAAACACCTACTGCAGTTGCTCCTATGGTTTCAGAAATATACCTAATATACATCTTATGCCTGTCCTTTTCTGCCCATGGAAGCCTATGCCATTCCAGAGAGAAGACCGAGCCTTCTGGTACCCTCTGGTGTTCAGTCAGAGGTACGGCTGCTGAAAGGAGAGGAGCTGGTGCTAGAGTGTATAGCAGAGGGATTGTAAGTGACTGGATCTGCATAGAACATGTTGTATTACATTTTATAGAATAATGTGTGTATCATTTTTCACTAATCATATCTCGTTTTCTCTCATCTTGTTACTCAGTCCAACTCCTGTGATTGAATGGACAAAAACGACAGAGAAGCTACCGAAACGGGCAAATCTAAAAAACTATGGGAAACGTTTAACCATTAATAACATTGAAGAGGAGGATGATGGGAAGTACACGTGTGAGGCGAGGAACTCTGTCGGAGACACAGTCCACTACTTCAACGTCATGGTGGAGGGTAAGTAGACTGAGGCAGGTTATACTTTCAGTGTGTCCCCCACAAAAAAAGTTTGTTGTCCCCTTTACAATGTCCAAGTGAAGCCTTTGCCCTTCTTTATACAGTGTACGTTTAACAGTTTTTAATACCTTTTAAAACCTCTCTTGTGCTGTTGTGTTAACTGACAGCAGCTACATTGTCAAAGGAAAACATTGATTTCTTATTAGAGCCTAAAGCACTCTAGAAGGAGTCATTTATCATCTTTACAATGATGGACAAATCTCCAGGTGACCGTCTTTGTTAGATACAAAGGATTATGGTTGCCATTACATAGGTTGTGCTCCCCTGCTCAGACGTTAGATGAATCAACCAATTGTTGCATGCCACGTCATGGACTGTGCCGCCAGGTACCAGAATGCTATAACGTATGGTTTAGCTAGATGATACATAAAAAAAATACCTTTCCAGGCGTTGTAAGATCTGGCATGGGTCAGCAACGTCTGAGCAGGGGAACACAACCCTAGACTGACTAAGACTCTCTTTACAGTGCATTCGGAACGTATTTAGACACCTTAACTTTTTCCACATTTTGTTTCATTACGACCTTATTCTAAAATGGATTAAATTGTTTTTCCCCCTCATCAATATACACACAATACCCCATAATGACAAAGAAAAAACAGGATTTTAGATTTCTTTTCAAATGTATAATATTTTTTTTTTTTTAAATGATATCACATTTATGTAAGTATTCTGACCCTTTACTCAGTACTTTGTTGAAACACCTTTGGCAGCGATTACAGCCTCGAGTCTTCTCGGGTATGATGCTTCAAGCTTGACACATCTGTATTTAGGGAATTTCTCACATTCTTTCCTGCAGATCCTCTCAATCTCTGTCAGGTTGGATGGGGAGTGTCGCTATGCAGCTATTTTCAGGTCTCTCCAGAGATGATTGATGGGGTTCAAGTCCGGGCTCTGGCTGGGCCACTCAAGGACATCAAATCAAATCAAATGTTGTTTTTCACATGCTCCGAATACAACAGGTGTAGACCTTACAGTGAAATGCTTACTTACAAGCCCTTAACCTCTAGCGTCGAGCAATCCCGTATCCGGGAGCGTAATTATAGCCTCAAGCTCATTACCATAACGCAACGTTAACTATTCATGAAAATCGCAAATGAAATGAAAGAAATATATTCACTCACAAGCTTAGCCTTTTGTTAACAACACTGTCATCTCAGATTTTCAAAATATGCTTTTCAACCATATTGATAGCTAGCATAGCATTAAGCCTAGCATTCAGCAGGCAACATTTTCACAAAAACAAGAAAAGAATTCAAATAAAATAATTTACCTTTGAAGAACTTCAGATGTTTTCAATGAGGAGACTCTCAGTTAGATAGCAAATGTTCATTTTTTCCAAAAAGATTATTTGTGTAGGAGAAATCGCTCCGTTTTGTTCATCACGTTTGGCTAAGAAAAAAAATCAGAAAATGCAGTCTCTACAACGCCAAACTTTTTACCAAATTAACTCCATAATATCGACAGAAACATGGCAAACGTTGTTTAGAATCAATCCTCAAGGTGTTTTTCACATATCTATTCGATGATAAATCATTCGTGGCAGCTGTGTTTCTCCTCGAAGCAAATGAAAAATACACTCAGCTGGAGATTATGCAAAAATTGCAACGTAGGACACCAAGCGGCCACCTGGTAGATGTAGTCTCTTAAGGTCAATCTTCCAATGATTTGCCTACAAATACGTCACAATGCTGTTGACACCTTGGGGAAACGACAGAAAGTCTAAGCTCATTCGTGACCCATACACAGCCATATAAGGAGACATTGGAACACAGCGCATTCAAAATCTGGGGCACTTCCTGTATGAAATGTCATCTTGGTTTCGCCTGTAGCATTAGTTCTGTGGCACTCACAGACAATATCTTTGCAGTTTTGGAAACGTCAGAGTGTTTTCTTTCCAAAGCTGTCAATTATATGCATAGTCGAGCATCTTTTCGTGACAAAATATATTGTTTAAAACGGGAACGTTTTTTTATCCATAAATTAAAAGAGCGCCCCCTATATCCAAGAAGTTAAACAAAAATGCAGTTTTAAGAAAATACAACATAAAAAGTAAGAGATAAGAATATCAAATCATTAAAGAGCAGCTCTCACGGCTGTTGAAAGGAGAGGACCAAGGTGCAGCGTTGTGAGCGTACATTTTCATTTATCAAAATGACGCCAAACAAAACAAATAACACTACTAAAACAAACTGTGAAGCTCAAAGGCTATGTGCCCTAAACAAAGTCAACTTCCCACAAAGAAAGGAGGGAAAATGGGCTACTTAAGTATGGTTCCCAATCAGAGACAACGGTAGACAGCTGTCCCTGATTGAGAACCATACTGGCCAAAACATAGAAATACAAAAATCATAGATAACAAAACATAGAATGCCCACCCCAAATCATACCCTGACCTAACCAAATAGAGACATAAAAAGCTCTCTAAGGTCAGGGCGTGACAGTACCCCCACCCCACCCCCCAAAGTTGCGGACTCCGGCCGCAAAACCTGAACCTATAGGGGAGGGTCTCGGTGGGCATCTATCCGCGGTGGCGGCTCAGGTGCGGGAAGCAGACCCCGCTCCATCTCTGGCTCACCCCGCTTTGGTGACGCCTCTGGTGTGGGGAACCTCACCGCCGCCCCCGGACTGGGCACTCTCGTTGCTGCGGGCCCCGGACTGGGCACCCTCGTTACTGTGGGCCCCGGACTGAGCACCCTCGTTGCTGCAGGCACCGGTCTGGGCACCCTCGTTGCTGCGAGCCCCGGACTGGGCACCCTCGTCGCTGTGGGCCCCGGGCTGGGCACCCTCGTCGTTGCGGGCCCCGGACTGGGCACCCTCGTCGCTGCGGGCCCCGGACTGGGCACCCTCGTCGCTGCGGGCTCCGGACTGGTGGCCGTCGCTGCGGGCTCCGGACTGGAGGCCGTCGCTGGGGGCTCCGGACTGGAGACCGTCGCTGGGGGCTCCGTGCCATGGATCATCACTGGAGGCTTCTTGCCATGGATCATCACTGGAGGGAGGAGACGTAGGAGGATTAGTTCTGGGTGCAGGCACAGGACTCACCAGGCTGGAGAGACATACAGGAGGCCCTGTCCTAGGCAGAGGACTGTGCAGACGCACTGGAGACACATTGCGCAGAAGTAAAAAACAATATTGGGGCTATATGCAGGGTGTACCGGTACAGAGTCAATGTCAATATGCGGGTGCACCATTGACGAGGTAATTGAGGTAATATGTACAGTTGAAGTCGGAAGTTTACATACACTTAGGTTAGAGTCATTAAAACTCGTTTTTCAACCACTCCACAAATTTCTTGTTAACGAACTATAGTTTTGGCAAGTCGGTTAGAACATCTACTTTGTGCATGACACAAGTCATTTTTTCAGACGTTTCAGAAGTTTACATACACTAAGTTGACTGTGCCTTTTAACAGTTTGGAATATTCCTGAAAATTCTGTGATGGCTTTAGAAGCTTCTGATAGGCTAATTGACAATTTGAGTCAATTGGAGGTGTACCTGTGGTTGCATTTCAAGGCCTACCTTCAAACTCAGTGCCTCTTTGCTTGACATCATGGGAAAATCAAAAGCAATCAGTCAAGTCCTCAGAAAAAAATTGTAGACCTCCACAAGCCTGGTTCATTCTTGGGAGCAATTTCCAAACGCCTGAAGGTACCACATTCATCTGTATAAACAATACTATGCAAGTATGAACACCATGGGACCACGCAGCCGTCATACCGCTCAGAACAACGACAAAGGACCTTGTGAAGATGCTGGAGGAAACAGGTACAAAGTATCTATATAAACAGTAAATCGCCAGGAAGCCAGTTCAGCCAGGAAGAAGCCACTTCTACAACTGCACATGGGGGGACAAAGATCGTACTTTTTGGAGAATTGTCCTCTGATCTGATGAAACCAAAATACACTGCTCTAAGAATAAAGGGAACACTAAAATAACACATCCTAGATCTGAATGAATGAAATATTCTTATTAAATACTTTTTTCTTTACATAGTTGAATGTGCTGACAACAAAATCACACAAAAATTATCAATGGAAATCAAATTTATCAACCCATGGAGGTCTGGATTTGGAGTCACGCTCAAAATTAAAGTGGAAAACCACACTACAGTCTGATCCAACTTTGATGTAATGTCCTTAAAACAAGTCAAAATCAGGCTCAGTAGTGTGTGTGGCCTCCACGTGCCTGTATGACCTCCCTACAACGCCTGGGCATGCTCCTGATGAGGTGGCGGATGGTCTCCTGAGGGATCTCCTCCCAGACCTGGACTAAAGCATCCGCCAACTCCTGGACTGTCTGTAGTGCAACGTGGCGTTGGTGGATGGAGCGAGACATGATGTCTCAGATGTGCTCAATTGGATTCAGGTCTGGGGAATGGGCGGGACAGTCCATAGCATCAATGCCTTCCTCTTGCAGGAACTGCTGACACACTCCAGCCACATGAGGTCTAGCATTGTCTTGCATTAGGAGGAACCCAGGGCCATCCGCACCAGCATATGTTCTCACAAGGGGTCTGAGGATCTCATCTCGGTACCTAATGGCAGTCAGGCTACCTCTGGCGAGCACATGGAGGGCTGTGCGGCCCCCCAAAGAAATGCCACCCCACCCCACACCATGACTGACCCACCACCAAACCGGTCATGCTGGAGGATGTTGCAGGCAGCAGAACGTTCTCCACGGCGTCTCCAGACTGTCACGTCTGTCACATGCTCAGTGTGAACCTGCTTTCATCTGTGAAGAGCACTGGGCGCCAGTGGCGAATTTGCCAATCTTGGTGTTCTCTGGCAAATGAAAAACGTCCTGCACGGTGTTGGGCTGTAAGCACAACCCCCACCTGTGGACATCGGGCCCTCATACCACCCTCATGGAGTCTGTTTCTGACCGTTTGAGCAGACACATGCACATTTGTGGCCTGCTGGAGGTCATTTTGCAGGGCTCTGGCAGTGCTCCTCCTGCTACTCCTTGCACAAAGGCGGAGGTAGCGGTCCTGCTGTTGGGTTGTTGCCCTCCTACGGCCTCCTCCACGTCTCCTGATGTACTGGCCTGTCTCCTGGTCCATGCTCTGGACACTACGCTGACAGACACAGCAAACCTTCTTGCCACAGCTCGCATTGATGTTCCATCCTGGATGAGCTGCACTACCTGAGCCACTTGTGTGGGTTGTAGACTCCGTCTCATGCTACCACTAGAGTGAAAGCATCGCCAGCATTCAAAAGTGACCAAAACATCAGCCAGGAAGCATAGGAACTGAGAAGTGGTCTGTGGTCACCACCTGCAGAACCACTCCTTTATTGGGGATGTCTTGCTAATTGCCTATAATTTCCACCTGTTGTCTATTCCATTTGCACAACAGCATGGGAAATTTATTGTCAATCAGTGTTGCTTCCTAAGTGGACAGTTTGATTTCACAGAAGTGTGATTGACTTGGAGTTACATTGTGTTGTTTAAGTGTTCCCTTTATTTTTTTGAGCAGTGTACAACTGTTTAGCCATAATGACCATTGTTATGTTTGGAGGTAAAAGGGTAGGCTTGCAAGCCGAAGAACACCATACCAACCGTGAAGCTGTGAGGCCAAAATTCACCAAACTTATTGTGGGAAGGTTGTGGAAGGCTACCCGAATTGTTTGACCCAAGTTAAACAATTTAAAGGCAATGCTACCAAATACTAATTGAGTGTATGTAAACATCTGACCCACTGGGAATGTGATGAAAGAAACTAAAGCTGAAATAAATAATTCTCTACTATTATTCTGACATTTCACATTCTTTAAATAAAGTGGTGATCCTAACTGACCTAAGACAAGGAATTTGTACTAGGATTAAATGTCAGGAATTGTGAAAAACTGAGTTTAAATGTGTTTGGCTAAGGTGTATGTAAACGTTCGACTTCAACTGTACATGTAGGTAGAGTTATTAAAGTGACTATGCATAGATAATAAGAGAGTCGCAGCAGCGTTCCAGAGGGTGGGATGGCAATGCAAATGATCTGTGAAGACATTTGATTAGTTGTTCAGGGGTCTTATGGCTTGGAGGTAGAAGGTATTTAGGAGCCTCTTGGACCTAGACTTCTCGCCCTGGTACCGCTTTCCGTGCAGTAGCAGAGGAAGCAGTCTATGATTAGAGTGGCTGGAGTCTTTGACAATTTTTAGCCAATGTGCGGGAGCACTGGTTGGTCGGGCCAATTTAGGTAGTATGTACATGAATGTATATTTAAAGTGACTATGCATATAAGATAAACAGAAAGTAGCCTAAAAGAGGGGTTTGCAAATAGTCCGGGTAACCATTTGGTTACCTGTTCAGGAGTCTTATGGCTTGGGGGTAAAAACTGTTGAAAAGCCTTTTTGTCCTAGACTTGGCACTCCGGTACCGCTTGCCATGTGGTAGTAGAGAGAACAGTCTATGACTGGGGTGGCTGGGGTCTTTGACAATTTTTAGGGCCTTCCTCTGACACCGCCTGGTGTAGAGATCCTGGATGGCAGGCTGTACGCACTATCCACTGAAGTGCCTTGCGGTGGAAGCAGAGCAAGTGCCGTACTAGGCAGGGATGCTCTCGATGTTGCAGCTGTAGAACCTTTTGAGGATCTCAGGACCCATGCCAAATCTTTTTTTTTTTTCTGAGGGGGAATAGGCTTTCTCGTGCTCTCTTCATGACTGTCTTGGTGTGTTTGGACCAACCTAGTTTGCTGTTGATGTGGACACTAAGGAATTTGAAGCTCTCAACCTGCTGCACTACAGCCCCTTCGATGAGAATGGGGATGTGCCCTGTGCTCCTTTTCTGTAGTCCACAATCATCTCCTTAGTCTTGGTTACGTTGAGGGAGAGGTTGTTATTCTGGCACTACCTGGCCAGGTCTCTGACAAACTTAATGATGGTGTTGGAGTCTTGCCTGGCCATGCAGTCGTGGGTGAACAGGGAGTACAGGAGAGGACTGAGCACGCACCCCTGGTGAGCTCCAGTGTTGAGGATCAGCGTGGCAGATGTGTTGCTACCTACCCTCACCACCTGAGGGCGGCCTGTCAGGAAGTCCAGTATCCAGTTGCAGAGGGAGGTGTTTAGTCCCAGGATCCTTAGCTTGGTGATGAGCTTTGAGGGTGCTATGCTGTTGAACGCTGAATTGTAGTCAATGAACAGCATTTTCACATAGGTGTTCCTTTTGTCCAGGTGGGAAAGGGCAGTGTGGAGTGCAATAGAGATTGCATCATCTGTGGATCTGTTTGGGCGGTATGCAAATTGGAGCGGGTCTAGGGTTTCTGGGATAATGATGTTGATGTGAGCCATTACCAGCCTTTCAAAGCACTTCATGGCTACGGAAGTGAGTGCTACGGGTCTGTAGTCATTTAGGCAGGTTGCCTTTGTGTTCTTGGGCCCAGGGACTATGGTGGTCTGCTTGAAGCATGTTGATATTACAGACTCAATCAGGGACATGTTGAAAATGTCAGTGAAGACACCTGCCAGTTGGTCAGCACATGCCCGGAGCACACGTCCTGGTAATGCGTCTGGCCCCGCAGCCTGTAAGTTAACCTGTTTAAAGTCTTACTCACTTCGGCTACGGAGAGCGTGATCACACAGTTGTCCGGAACAGCTGATGCTCTCATGCATGCCTCAGTGTTGCTTGCCTCGAAGCGAGCATAGAAGTGATTTAGCTCGTCTGGTAGGCTCGTGTCACTGGTCAGCTCGTGGCTGTGCTTCCCTTTGTAGTCGGTAATAGTTTGCAAGCCCTGCCTCATCCGACGAGCATTGGAGCCGGTGTAGTATGATTCAATCTTAGCCCTGTATTGATGCTTTGCCTGTTTGACGGTTCGTCGCAGCACAGAGATTTCTTTTAAGCTTCCGGGTTAGAGTCTCGCACCTTGAAAGCGGCAGCTCTACCCTTTAGCTCAGTGTGAATGTTGCCTGTAATCCATGCCTTCTGGATGGGGTGTGTACGTACAGTCACTGTGGGGACGACGTCCTCAATGCACTTATTGATGAAGCCAGTGACTGATGTGGTGTATTCCTCAATGTCATCGGTAGAATTCCGGAACATGTTCCAGTCTGTGATAGCAAAGCAGTCCTGTAGTTTAGCATCTGCTTCATCTGACCATTTTTTTATAGACCGAGTCACTGGTGCTTCCTGCTTTAATTTTTGCTTGTAAGCAGGAATCAGGAGGATAGAGTTGTGGTTGGATTTACCAAATGGAGGGCGGCGAGGGAGAGCTTTGTACGCGTCTCTGTGTGTGGAGTACAGCTGATCTAGAATTTTTTTCCCTCTGGTTGCACATTTAACATGTTGATAGATATTTGGTAGAACTGATCTAAAGTTTCCCTGCATTAAAGTCTCCGACCACTAGGAGCGCCGCCTCTGGGTGAGTAGATTCCTGTTTGTTTATTTCCTTATACAGCTGTCTGAGTGCGGTCTTAGTGCCAGCATCTGTCTGTGGTGGTAAATAAATAGCCACGAAAAGAATAGCTGAGAACTCTCTAGGCATGTAGTGTAGCCTGCAGTTTATCACAATATACTCTACTTCAGGTGAGCAAAATCTAGAGACTTCCTTAGATTTCGTGCACCAGCTGTTGTTTACAAACATGCACAGACCGCCACCCCTCGTCTTACCACCAGACCGTCACCCCTCGTGTGTTGTTCTATCTTGCCGGTGCAGCGTGTATCCTGCTAGCTGAATATCCATGTCATCATTCAGCCACGATTTCATGAAGCATAGGATATTACAGTTTTTGATGTCCCGTTGGTAGGATATTCGTGATCTTACCTCATCTAGTTTATTGTCCAATGATTGCACGTTGGTGAGTAATATTGACGGTAACGGCAGCTTTCCTAGTTGTCTTCTGTGGGTCCAGATGAGGCATCTGGCTCTTCGTCCTCTGCGTCGCTTCCTTTTGCAAATAATTGGGATGTCTGCCCTGTGGGGTGTTTGGAGAATATCGTGTGAGTCCTGCTTGCTGCTGTTGTTGTTGTTGTTGAAGAAATCTTTGTCTAATCCAAGGTGAGTGATCGCTGTCCTGATATCCAGAAGCTCTTTTCTTCCGTAAGATACTGTTGCAGAAACATTATGTACAAAATCATTTACAAATATCGCGACAAAACGCACATAATAGCACAATTGGTTTGGAGACCATAAAACGGCGGCCATCTCCTCTGTTGCCATCCTCTGTGTTCCTATATAAGAGCAACGTCAACTAACCAACATTGCGACCAGGAATACGACTTTCCCGAAGCGGAACCTCTGTTCGGACCACCACCCAGGACAATGGATCTGATCCCAGTAGGCGACTCAAAACAACGGCGCCACAGAAGGGGCAGACGGAGCGATCTTCTGTTCAGGCTCCATAGCCGGACTCACCGCTCCCGAGTATACTTCCCTCCAATGTCCAGTCACTTGACAAGGAGGTAGATGAAATTCAAGCAAGAATTGCTTTCCAGAGAGACATCAGAGATTGTAAAATTCTCGGTTTCATGGAAACATGGCTATCTCGGGATATGTTATCAGAGTCAGTACAGCCACCCGGTTTATTCACGCTTCGCACCGACAGAACCAGAAACATCTCTCTGGTAAGAAGAAGGGTGTGGGCATATGCCTTATGATTAACGACTCGTCGTGTAATCATAACAACATACAGCAACATACAAGTCATTTTGTTCACCTGACCTAGAATTCCTTACAATCAAATGCCTACCACATTATCTACCAAGAGAATTCTCTTAGATTATAATCACAGCCGGTATATCCCCCCCAAGCAGATATCTCGACGGCCCTGAAATACCTTCACTGGACTCTATGTAAACTGGAAACCATGTACTCTGAGGTTGCATTTATTGTAGCTGGAGATTTTAACAAAGCTAATCTGAAAACAAGGCTCCCTACATTTTGTCAGCATATTGAATGTGCGACTCGAGCTGGCAGCATTCTGGATCATTGCTACTCTAACTTCCGCGTCGCATACAAAGCCCTCCCCCACCCTCTTTCGGCAATCTGACCACCACTCCATTTTGTTGCTCCCATCTTATAGACAGAAACTGAAACAGGAAACGCCCGTGCTCAGGTCTGTTCAACGCTGGTCTGACCAATCAGATTCCACGCTTCAAGATTGCTTCGATCACGTGGACTGGGATATGTTCCGGATAGCCTCAGACAACAACATTGATGTATACACCGACTCGGTGAGCAAGTTTATTAGCAAGTGCATCGGTGATGTTATACCCATGGTGACTATTAAAACCTTCCCTAGCCAGAAATTGTGGATTGATGGCAGCATTCATGCAAAACTGAAAATGCGAACCACTGCTTTTAATCATGGTAAGGCGACCGGAAACATGACCGAATACAAACAGTGTTGCTATTCCCAAGGCAATCAAACAAGCTAAGCGTCAGTATAGAGACAAAGTAGATTCGCAATTCACCTGCTCAAACACAAGATGTATGTGGCAGGGTCTACAGTCAATCACAGATTACAAAAAGAAAACAGCCCCATCGCAGACACTGACATCTTGCTGCCAGACAAATTAAACAACTTCTTTGCCCGCTTTGAGGACAATACAGTGCCACTGACACCAAAACCTGTGGGCTCTCCATCACCGTAGCCAATGTGAGTAAAACATTTAAACGTGTTAACCCTCGCAAGGTTGCTGGCCCAGACGGCATCCCTAGCCGCGTCCTCAGAGCATGTGCAGACCATTTGGCTGGTGTGTTTACGGACATATTCAATCAATCCCTATCCCAGTCTGCTGTGCCCACATGCTTCAAGAGGGCCACCATTGTTTCTGTCCCCAAGAAAGTTAAGGTGACTGAGCTAAACGACAATCGCCCCGTAGCACTCACTTCTGTCATCATGAAGTGCTTTGAGAGACTAGTCAAGGATCATATCACCTCCACTCTACCTGATATCCTAGACCCACTCCAATTTGTCAACCGCCCCAGTAGGTCCACAGACGACGCAATCGCAATCACACTGCCCTATCCCATCTGGACAAGAGGATTACCTATGTAAGAATGCTTTTCATTGACTACAGCTCAGCATTTAACACCATAGTACCCTCCAAACTTGTCATTAAGCACGAGACCCTGGGACACGACCCCACCCTGTGCAACTGGGCCCTGGACTTTGTGACGGGCCGCCCCCCAAGTGGTGAGGATAGGAAACAACTCCGCTGATCCTCAACACTGGGGCCCCACAAAGGTGCGTTCTCAGCCCTCTCTTGTACTCCCTGTTCACCCATGACTGCGTGGCCATGCACGCCTCCAACTCAATCATCAAGTTTGCAGACGACACTACAGTGGTAGGCTTGGTTACCAACAACTACGAGACAGACTACAGGGAGGAGATGAGGGCTCTCGGAGTGTGGTGTCAGGAAAATATCACCACACTCAACGTCAACAAAACAAAGGAGACAATCGTGGACTTCAGAAAACAGCAGAGGGAGCACCCCCCTATCCACATCGACGGGACATTAGTGGAGAAGGTGGAAAGTTTTAAATTCCTCGGCGTACACATCACAGACAAACTGAAATGGTCCACCCACATAGACAGCATGGTGAAGAAGGACATTGTGTGGAGATTGATGTGAAACATTTTTTAGTCCCTTTTACAATAAGGCTGTAATGTAGCAAAATGTTGAAAAGGTCAAGGGGTCTGAATACTTTCCGAATGCACTGTATGTCTCACAGAGCCACCAAGATGGCAGCCGGAGCCACCCAAGGGCCAGTTGGCTGTTGTTGGCTCTGACGTGCACATCAAGTGCTCTGCCTCGGGAAAGCCACGGCCGGTTATCTCATGGAGGAAGAACGGACAGCCTCTGGACGGTGAGTGAGATGACCTCTAACATATGAAACCTGACCTCTGTCCTTGCCGGTTACTTCAGTGCCCAGTCCCACACTTCACTTGACTATATAGGATACAATAATATATTTGTAGTTTTGTGTAATACAATAGTAATTCCACTGTGTTGCATTTGGTCCAGTTGTTGCTCAGCATCCTATAAATCAAATCAAATTGATTTTGTTCACATGCGCTGAGTACAACAGATGTAGACTTTACTGTGAAATGCTTACGTACGAGCCCTTTCCCAACAATGCAGTTAAAAAGTAAGAAAATTAAAATAGATAAAATAAAATAGTAACCCAATAAAATAACAATAATCAGGCAATATACAGGCCAGATACAAAGACTGCCAGTACTATAGAATCTGCATTCGTGTTTGGTTTTAAGCATTTCTTTCTGGTTCTTTCAGATGGCCCGTCAACGAACAGACAAGTGCTTGATGACACCATAGTGTTGCACAGGGCCAGGCCTGAGGACAGTGCCGTCTACCAGTGTGAAGTCTCCAACAGACATGGCACCATCCTGGCTAATGCTAACATCATGATCATAAGTCAGTACTGGACATTAGCACTTTGTGTGTGTGTGTATTTGTATTTATTAAAGAAGCAGCTACTCTTCCTGGGGTCCAGCAAAATTAAGGCAGTTTTTACCATTTTAAAACATTACAATACATTCACAGATTTCACAACACACTGTGTGCCCTCAGGCCCCTACTCCACCACATAACTACAGTACTAAATCCGCGTGTGTGTGTGACTATATGCATGTGTCTGTGCCAATGTTTGTTGTTTCACAGTCCCCACTGTTCCATAAGGTGTTTGTTTCATGTTTTTTTAAATCAAATTTTACTGATTGCATCAGTTACTTGACGTGGAATAGAGTTCCATGTAGTCATGGCTCTATGTAGTACTGTGTGCCTCCCATAGTCTGTTCTGGACTTGGGGACTGTGAAGAGACCTCTTGTGGCATGTCTTGTGGGGTATGCATGGGTGTTCGAGCTGTGTGCCAGTAGTTTAGACAGACCACTCGGTGCATTCAACATGTCTCATAAATAAACCTCTCATAAATAAAAGTAGTGATGAAGTCAATCTCTCCTCCACTTTCAGCCAGGAGAGATTGACGTGCATATTATTAATATTAGCTCTCTGTGTACATTCAAGGGCCAGCCGTGCTGCCCTGTTCTGAGCCAATTGCAATTTTCCTAAGTCCTTTTTTGTGGCACCTGACCACACGACTGAACAGTCAAGGTAGTCAAGGTGTGACAAAACTAGGGCCTGTAGGATCTGCCTTGTTGATAGTGTTGCTAAGAAGGCAGAGCATCGCTTTATTATAGACAGACTTCTCCCCATCTTAGCTACTACTGCATCAATATTTTTTGACAGTTTACAATCTAGTGTTACTCCAAGCAGTTTAGTCATCTCAACTTGCTCTGTTTCCACATTATTTATTACAATATTAAGTTGAGGTTTAGGGTTTAGTGAGTGTTTTGTTCCAAATACAATGCTTTTAGTTTTAGAAATATTTAGGGCTAACTTATTCCATGCCACCCGCTCTGAAACTAACTGCTGCTCTTTGTTGAGTGCTGCAGTCATTTCAGTCACTGTAGTAGCTGATGTGTATAGTGTTGAGTCATCCGCATACATTGAAACTCTGGCTTTACTCAAAGTCTGTGGCATGTCATTAGTAAAAATTGAAAAAAGCAAGGGGCCTAAACAGCTACCCTGGGGAATTCCGGATTCTAACTGGATTATATTTTATAGGCTTCCATTAAAGAACACCCTCTGTGTTCTGTTAAACAAGTACATCTTTATCTTTATCCTCATTATAGCAGGGGGTGTAAAGCCATAACACATATGTTTTTCTAGCAGCAGGCTATGATCAATAATGTCAAAAGCTGCACTGAAGTCTAACAAGACAGCACCCACAATCATTTTATCATCAATTTCTCTCAGCCAATCATCAGTCATTTGTGTAAGTGCTGTGCTTGTTGAGTGTCCTTCCCTATAAGCATTCTGAAATTCTGTTGTTTGTTTGCTGTAAAATAGCATTGTATCTGGTCAAACACAATTCTTTCCAGAAGTTTACTAAGGGTTGGTAACAGGCTGATTGGTCAGCTATTTGAGCTAGTAAAGGGGGCTTTACTATTCTTGTGCAGCAGAATGACTTTAGCTTCCCTCCAGGGAAGTTTGCAATATCAGTGGGCTTTCTGATGAATGAGCCATCTGATTCAATGAAGGAGCCGAGTTGTTTTTTTTTCTCCAAAAATGTCATTTAAGGTGCCCCAAAGCTTTTTACTAACTTTGTTTCATAGTGTAGTTTATTTTTATTTAGTTTAGTCACATGATTTCTTCATTTGCAGTATGTTTGCCAATCAGCTGCTAGACTTAATTGCCATACCTTTTGCCTCATCCATCTCAACCATACAATTTTTAAATTCCTCATCAATTCAAGGGGATTCAACACTTTTTTTCTTAATGGGTGCGTGCTTATTAGTAACTGGAATAAGTAGTTTCATAAATGCAGAGTGCAGAGTCTGAGTCCTCATTAAACCTCACAGACCAGCAAATATTCTGGTCTTATTTTCAATGACGGTCTAGGAAGAGTGGGTTAACTGCCTTGTTCAGGGGTAGAATGACAGATTTTTCCCTTGTCAGCTTGGGGATTCGATCTTGCAATCTTCCAGTTACTAGTCCAACACTCTAACCACTAGGCTATCTGCATCCTATGGATTTGGATACTGCTTTAAAGCAAATATTTGCAGCATTAGTAAAACTGTGTACAATACATGTTGCTGATTTAATTCCTGTGCTGTTTGTGCCTACCCTGGTAGGTTGACTGACAACCTGATTCAGGTTGCAGGCACTGGTTACAGTTTTTTCCTGAGTGGGCGCGTGTGTGTGTGTGTGTGTGTGTGTGTGTGTGTGTGTGTGTGTGTGTGTGTGTGTGTGTGTGTGGCTATAGCACACAGCCCTGGTTCACCCAGAAGTCTGATAGGGAGTTTATGGATGTCATATCCATATAAATATATTATTACACATTTATACAACAGGTGGTTTGGAATTCCCATTGTTAGAGCCTCTCCTGCCCATGATATGAGACATACATGTACACATGGCCACGTTCATATAAAGTGGCATCGTTTACGTCATTACCTAGCAACCTACTACCACTACTACTTTTAAAATTATAAGTCTTAGCACCTGTAAGTCATCATGGATGATTTTAAAGTTACTTTTGATTTGTTTTATCCACTAACGTTTGAAGAATGGTGCCAACAAGAAGAGGAGGAGGATATGAAAGAAATGAAGCAAGAAGAAGTGCAAGTGGACCAGCAACCTGAGCCTAGCGTTAACGTTAGACATGCAGAAATCAGTAGCGCTGCTATAGACGACATAGAAAAGGAGAGACATTGGGCAATGAAGTGCTTTCTGGAATGGCTGTCAGAAAAGGGGATAAACATCGATCTGGCAACTGTTTCAAAACAGGAGCTGGGTAATATTCTCTGGAGTTTAAACACCAATAAGGTAAGAAGACCGATATGGAATCAGCAGCTTCGCTGGACTGCGGGAAGGCCTCAACCACAACTTAAATGAGCCTCCATTGAGACGATCTTGGTGTCAGAGATACTGAGTTCCTAAACGCAAACAATGTCTTTGCTTGTATCATAAAACAGCTGAGAAAGGAGGGCAGGGACAGAACCAGACACCACCCAGCTACAGTGGCTTGTGAAAGTATTCACCCCCTTGGCATTTTTCCTATTTTGTTGCCTTATAAACTGGAATTAAAATATTTTTTGGGGGAGGGGGTTGTATCATTTGATTTACACAACATGCCTACCACTTTGAAGATGCAAAATATTTTTTCTTGTGAAACAAACAAGAAATTAGACAAAAAAACAGAAAACGTGAGTATGCATAACTATTCACCCCCCCAAAGTCAATACCTTGTAGAGCAGCCTTTTGCAGCAATTACAGCTGCAACTCTTGGGGTATGTCTCTGTAAGCTTGGCACATCTAGCCACTGAGATTTTTGTCCATTCTTCAAGGCACAATTGCTCCAGTTCCTTCAAGTTGGATGGGTTCCCCTGGTGTACAGGAATCTTTAAGTCATACCACAGATTCTCTATTGGATTGAGGTCTGAGCTTTGACTAGGCCATTCCAAGACATTTAAATGTTTCCCCTTAAAGCACTCGAGTGTTACTTTAGCAGTATGCTTTGGGTCATTGTTCTGCTGGAAGGTGAAACTCCGTCCCAGTCTCAAATCTCTGGAAGACTGAAACAGGTTTCCCTCAAGAATGTCCCTGTATTTAGCGCCATCCATCATTCCTTCAATTCTGACCAGTTTCCCAGTCCCTGCCGATGAAAAACAGGGTGTTCTCAGGGTGATGAAAGGTGTTGGGTTTGTGCCAGATATATTGTTTTCCTTCATGGCCAAAAAGCTAAATTTTAGTCTCATCTACGCAGAGTACTTTCTTCCATATGTTTGGGGAGTCTCCCACATGCTTTTTGGCGAATACCAAACATGTTTGCTTATTTCTTTCCTTTAAACAATGGCTTTTTTCTGGCCACTCTTCTGTAAAGCCCAGCTTTGTGGAGTGTATGGCTTAAAGTAGTCCTATGGACAGATACTCCAATCTCCACTGTGGAGCTTTGCAGCTCCTTCAGGGTTATCTTTAGTCTCTTCGTTGCCTCTCTTAAGGGGCTTCATAGCAAAGGGGGTGAATACATATGCATGCACAACTTTTCCGTTTTTTTTAATAAAAAAAACAAATATTTGAAACAAGTTATTTTTTTCCATTTCACTTCAGCAATTTGGACTATTTTGTGTATGTCCATTACATGAAATCCAAATAAAAATACATTTAAATTACAGGTTGTAATGCAACAAAATAGGAAAAACGCCAAGGATGATGAATATTTTTGCAAGGCACTGTATAACACTGAAGGACCTAAAAATCCTCTGTGAGTCCGAAGCCTTGAGCCCTGCCAACCATACGATTACTGAATAAGGTGTGGTTTGTTTTGCAGTTGCACTCTGGCCGAAGAGGCAACGAAGGAAATCGCAAACTGAAGCCAGACTCATTCATAATAATACAAATATGGATCGAGATACGCAACACTAAGTTTCAATGAAGAAACCAAGAACTACAAAAATCGACTGGAAAGAGACGGAGAGAATCGTTGAGGTTGCATGTACGAAAACCTAGGGAACGAGCTCTGCACGATGGCATCACTAGAAAAATATATCTCTAAATTACATGAACAAGCCCCAGCCTTTTAGCTATACCCCAGAAGAAAGCTCTCCGATGATGACAACCTGTTATATACCATGGAGTCAATGGGACACCCTTTCATCAATGCTGCCCCATCTGTGCAAGGTATACATTTTTTTTCAAATAGCTAAGCTGCTATGCGGTATATGAATAGAATAAAAAATATATTGTCATTCGGGGTTGGATAGGTTACTTTTTAAAAGTACTCAGTAATGTAATCTGATTACATTCAGTTACTTTTTAAAGATTACTTTCCCTTTGAGAGGCATTAGAAGATGACAAAAATGTATGTTACCAATTGAATGACATCTTTTGCAGGATAAATCAATGTTAAAGTGTACATAGCTGGCCATATATGGATGCACATTTATACTTTATGGGTTGGTTATGTGGGCTTCTTCTAACCCATCGCTTTCTACTACATATAATAATATGATTAAATTATATCTTTACATTAATATATATCATTTATAAGTCCAAAAATGGATGTAGCAACTACAGATTGCCCCTTTAAGTCTATCCAAAGTGTGTGAGTTTGAGCATGTGTCCATTAGGCCTATGGATGTAATTTTTTTATCAGCATGAATTTAATTTGAGCATTAAAAGCCCCACTTTTATTCCATAGGCCGGGATCCGCACTATGCAGATGTTGCAAGCGTGCATTTTTCACTAGCTGTCTGTCACGTTGTATAGTGATTGGAGACAGGTGCACGAATACGACATAGGGTTTTTTAATTTCACCACCCAAAAGCGTACATCATGAACAAGTCCAAAACAAACACGTGTATATGTATATGTGTCTATATATACACGTGTGTGTGTGTCCGTACATACATACATACATACATACATACATACATACATACATACATACATACATACATACATACATACATACATACATACATACATACATACATACACATATATACACAGTTGAAGTCAGAAGTTTACATACACTTATGTTGGAGTCAATTAAACTTGTTTTTCAACCACTCTACAAATTTCTTGTTTACAAACTATAGTTTTGGCAAGTCTGTTAGGACATCTACTTTGTGCATGACACAAGTCATTTTTCAAAAAATTGTTTACAGACAGGTTATTTCACTTATAATTCACTATCAAATGTTATTGGTCACATACACATACGTATCACAATTCCAGTGGGTCAGAAGTTTACATACACGAAGTTGACTGTGCCGTTAAACAGCTTGGAAAATTCCATAAAATGATGTTATGGCTTTAGAAGCTTCTGATAGGCTAATTGACGTAATTTGAGTCAATTGGATATGTACCTGTGGATGTATTTCAAGGGCTACCTTCAAACTCAGTGCCTCTTTGCTTGACATCATGGGGAAATCAAAAGAAATCAACCAAGACCTCAGAAAAAATATTGTAGACCTTCACAAGTCTGGTTCATCCTTGGGAGCAATTTCCAAATGCCTGAAGGTACCACGTTCATCTGTACAAACAATAGTGCTCACTTATAAACACCATGGGACTACGCAGCCGTCATACCGCTCAGGAAGGCGGCTCGTTCGGTCTCCTAGAGATGAACGTACTTTGGCGCGAAAGGTGCAAATCAATCCCAGAACCGCAGCAAAGGACCTTGTGAAGGTGCTGGATACAAAAGTATCTATATCCACAGTAAAACTAGTCTTATATCGACATAACGTGAAAGGCCGCTCAGCAAGGAAGATGCCACTGCTCCAAAACCGCAATAAAAAAGACAGACTACGGTTTGCAACTGCACATGGGGACAAAGATCGTACTTTTTGGAGAAATGTCCTCTGGTCTGATGAAACAAAAATAGAACTGTTTGGCCATAATGACCATCTTTATGTTTGGAGGAAAAAGGGCGAGGCTTGCAAGCAGAAGAACACCATCCCAACCATGAAGCACGGGGGTGGCAGCATCATGTTGTGGGGGTGCTTTGCTGCAGAAGGGACTGGTGAACTTCACAAAATAGATGGCATCAGGAGGAAGGACAATTATGTGCATATATTGAAGCAACATCTCAAGACATCAGTCAGGAAGTTAAAGCTTGGTCGCAAATGGGTCTTCCATATTGACAATGACCCCAAGGATATTTCCAAAGTTGTGACAAAATGGCTTAAGGGCAACAAGGTCAAGCTATTGGAGTGGCCATCACAAAGCCCTGACCTCAATCCTATAGAACATTTGTGGGCAGAACTGAAAAAGCGTGTGCGAGCAAGGAGGCCTACAAACCTGACTCAGTTACACCAGCTCTGTCAGGAGGAATTGGCCAACATTCACCCAACTTATTGTGGGAAGCTTGTGGAAGGCTACCTGAAACGTTTGACCCAAGTTAAACAATATAAAGGCAATGCTACCAAATACCAACCGCACCAGCATATGGTCTCACAAGGGGTCTGAGGATCTCATCTCGGTACCTAATGGCAGTCAGGCTACCTCTGGCAAGCACATGGAGGGCTGTGCAGCCCCCCAAAGAAATGCCACCCCACACCATAAACTGACCGACCGCCAAACCGGTCATGCTGGAGGATGTTGCAGGCAGCAGAACGTTCTCCACTGCGTCTCCAGACTCTGTCACGTGCTCAGTGTGAACCTGCTTTCATCTGTGAAGAGCACAGGGCGCCAGTGGCGAATTTGCCAATCTTGGTGTTCTCTGGCAAATGCCAAACGTCCTGCACGGTGTTGGGCTGTAAGCACAACGCCCACCTGTGGACATCGGGCCCTCATACCACTCTCATGGAGTCTGTTTCTGACCGTTTGAGCAGACACATGCACATTTGTGGCCTGCTGGAGGTAATTTTGCAGGGCTCTGGCAGTGCTCCTCCTTGCACAAAGGCGGAGGTAGCGGTCCTGCTGCTGGGTTGTTGCCCTCCTACGGCCTCCTCCACGTCTCCTGATGTACTGGCCTGTCTCCTGGTAGCGCCTCCATGCTCTGGACACTAAGCTGACAGACACAGCAAACCTTCTTGCCACAGCTCGCATTGATGTGCCATCCTGGATGAGCTGCACTACCTGAGCCACTTGTGTGGGTTGTAGATTACGTCTCATGCTACCACTAGAGTGAAAGCACCAACAACATTCAAAAGTGACCAAAACATCAGCCAGGAAGCATAGGAACTGAGAAGTGGTCTGTGGTCCCCACCTCCAGAACCACTCCTTTATTGGGGGTGTCTTGCTAATTGCCTATAATTTCCACCTGTTGTCTATTCCATTTGCACAACAGCTTGTGAAATGTATTGTCAATCAGTGTTGCTTCCTAAGTGGACAGTTTGATTTCACAGAAGTGTGACTGACCTGGAGTTACATTGTGTTGTTTAAGTGTTCCCTTTATTTTTTTGAGCAGTATATTTCTGTTCAAATTTTTTTATATTTCTGTTCACATTTCCATATATGCATATCCTTGCTTCAGGGCCTGAGCTACAGGCAGTTAGACTTGGGTATGTCATTTTAGGCGAAAATTGAAAAAAAGGAGCTAATCTTAAGAGATAACTCGTGGCTTCGCCTCGTGGCTATGACCACATCACAGCCATGATAAAAATGTCATAACACATGGCCTAATGTATTATTGCTTAATTTGACTAATGTTTGATGGATCTGACAGTGATTTCTCTGTAAGATGTACAGTATAATAGTGAGTGTGCTGGCATGTGGGAATGCATGCAAGTGTGTTTATTGTACTGTTGCAACCTCTGCTGGCCACAGAACACACACACAACCAGTCCTATCCGAGAAGCAGAGCAGCATAGCACAAACAGATCCTGGACGAGGCTATGCTTGGACATTCCAAGCTAACAATGACTTTTCTCAAACTAGAACAGCTTACCTAAAACCACCCAAATTCTTCCTCATGATAGTATCACCAATAAACCAATCATTAACCTATACCATGGTGGATAGCTTTATGTTTTTGCCTCCCCCACAGATCTCCCACCTCGGATGCTGACTAACGATTACCAGCGATATTCAGTAGTGCAAGGGAGGGACATCATCATGGACTGCAAAGTATTCAGCTCCCCTCCATCCACTGTTTCCTGGTGAGTTGAGCCACCAGCCTATTTATCCTCCACTGCTGTTGTTGGTGAACACCTGTAGTGACTGGTATGGAAAGCACTGCAAAAGGTTATCTTCAATAATGAATGTATTTGCCATTCAATTTTGACAATCACTTTTTGGTGTGCTGTTCATTTGATTCAATATGAACAAGGATTCAGCACGCATCCAGTTTTGAAGTCAAATTTGTGAGTGAGCGATTAGTTTTTTATTATTGTTTTTCATTGTTTATTATTTGGGTGGTGAACAATGCCTGAATCATCCTTAATTCTTTCTCTCCTGCTGTTTATATATCATACATCACCCTATTCTTCATTTGTCCTCCATCTGGGCAGTTCTGTGACACTTTTCCTCCGTTCATCTCCTTATATTCTAATTATCTCTTTCACTAACATCACCCCTAATCCTTCTCTTTTGGTGTGTTTAGATAGGGAACACTCTCTTAGACCCATTGACATTGACCCATTCAAATTTCATATAGGACTCATGAGTTCCACTTGTTTCATTCACCAACACCTTAACAAAATGAGGAAGAGTGCAAACCAACCCTACTGGAAGTTCCACACACAATTCCATTTGCAATTTTAACATGACATGTTAAATGACTAGATAAACTTTTTTCCAAATGTGTAATGAATTTAGGAACTAAAATTTAACTTCAAACAGGCTTTTCAGGTGTCTTTGAAAGCAACGACGGGTGGAATTCATTTACAACGTATTAGAATTCAATTTGTGTTGAAATAAAATGTTTTTGTGTAATTATTGTATATCCAACGCAGTTTTAACATGTACATGTCCGGTAGGAAAACAACAAATGGCAACTCTGAAATGCTTGTCTTCTAGGAACAAGGATGACACTACGGAATCTGTTGAGGGGGAACGATTCTCAGTTTTTAAGAATGGATCACTGCAGATCAACCAGGCAGGGAAAGAAGACAGTGGGGAATATGTATGTTTCGCCACCAATTCGGAGGGAAAATCAGCCATCACAGCCTTGTTGGACGTCAAAGGTATTTCTGCACCTTAGACAGCATTGAATGGCTTATCATTAGCTTTTTTCATTTGCACATTGAAGGAAATTGGGTTTAGGACAAATAATAAGGATGTTGGCTTTCAGCCATATTGCTTTTGTTCATCTAGTCCTTTCAGATAAGTGGTGACAGGAAAGGTAGCAGGGAAAATATGGCATTCATTATCCTCCAGACAGTTCAGTTCAGCCTGTGTAAAATGTCTGTAACTCTCTCTCACCGGACTTACATAGCTAGCATGAGACTTCAAATATGGCCTGCGAGACTTTCAAATGTAACTGAACATCAGAAGAGTTTAAGATCTTGTTTTATTCACCCGGTAAATGTATTTGTATGTTTCAGATCCCACCCAAATCGTGGAGCCGCCGCAGGACCTGCACATATTAAGTGGAACCACAGCCCAGCTTGCATGCCAAGCAGAGTATGATATATCTCTTAGGAACGAGTTTCAAATAGTCTGGAGCAAGGATGGGGAAGAGATACCCCCATTCACAGAACAGTCCAGGTAAGATACCCTAATGGGATTGTTACCCCATTTTGTATTCATCACTATACTATTACAAGAGTGTAGGAAGTTGGATCACCTCACAAAGATTATGGAAATATTCATAGAAACCACCTATTAAGATTGACAGCTTTACCAATGATACAAGTGAATGTATTATGAGTATCTCTTTATAAATGTGCTTTTATTATTAGATATTTTCTGGATGATGGAATGCTACAAATTATCAATGTAAACCAAAGCGACAAGGGAACATACACATGTACCGCCAGAACCAATCTAGACCAGGACACCGCCTCTGCACTCGTTACTGTACTTGGTAAGCAGCATCACCGTCAGTTTCAGTAATGCCATTGTACTACGTCTGTAGTGCTGTAGTGCACAATTCAGGCCCCGGAGGTCCGCAGTCCAGACAGTTTTGATTTATCTTTGGTACCTACGGTGCTTAATAGGGATCTTACTGATTGGCTGAAGAGTGCACCAAGAGTTCACCAAACGGAAGAAAATAGACTGAAAGAGGGAAGGACTACCTGGACAAAAATGTATAATTTTAGTTTTCCTTTGAAAAACTTTTTTTTTTCCATTGCATGCCCCAATGAACATGTCACAGGTAGTCAGTCCATAGTTACTATATAAGGCGGTCAAAGGCGAAATGTAGCAGGAATGCGGTCCTCAAATGACTGAAACTGTGCACCCCACCATCATAATGGGATTACAATGTTGCTGTTATGTTGTTTCAGATGTCCCTGATGCGCCAGAGGATGTGGAGCTGTCTGAACAAAAGAGCTGGAGTGTCCGGTTGGCCTGGGTACCCGGTGACGACCACAACAGCTCTACCACTGGTAGGCCTGGCTACCACAGTCAGCTGTCTTCACCCTCAACCTTTTGCTATAGGAAGGAGGGATGTCCTCATATGTACACCGTACCTGTGGGACTAGAAAGAGAAGATCAAATGTGGTCCCAGTTTCAGCATACTACAAACATACAGTATACTGAACAAAAATATAAATGCAACATGCAACAATTTCAAAGATTTTACTGAGTTACAGTTCATATAAGGAAATCAGTCAATTTACATAAATAAATTAGGCCCTAATCTATGGATTTCACATACAGATATGCATCTGTTGGTCACTGATAACTTTAAAAAAAAGTTTGGTCGACACCAGTCAGTATCTGGTGTGACCACCTTTTGCCTCATGCAGCGCGGCAGATCTCTTTCATATAGAGTTGATCAGGCTGTTGATTGTGACCCAGGGAATTTTGTCCCACTCCTCTTCAATAGCTGTGCGAAGTTGCTGGATATTGGCGGGAACTGGAACACGCTGTTGTGCACATCGATCCAGAGCATCCCAAACGTGCTCAGTGGGTGACATATCTGAGTATGCAGGCCATGGAAAAACTGGGAAATGTTCCGCTTCCAGGAATTGTGTACAGATTCTTGCAACACATGGGTCTGTGCATTATCATGCAGGAACATGAGGTGATGGCGACGGCGATGGATGAATGGCACAACAATGGGCCTCAGGATCTCATCACGGTATCTCTGTGCATTCAAATTACCATCGATAAAATGCAGTTGTGTTCGTTGTCCGTAGCTTGTGCCTGCCCATTCCATAACCCCACCGTAACCATGGGGTACTCTCTTCACAGTGTTGGTATCAGCAAATCGATTGCCAACACGACACCATACATGTGGTCGACGGTTGTGAGGCCGGTTGGATGTACTGCCAAATTCTCTAAAATGACATTGGAGGCGGCTTATGGTAGAGAAATTAGCATTCAATTCTCTGGCAACAGCTCTGGTGGATATTCCTGCAGTCAGCATGCCAATTGCAGGCTCCCTCACGTTTAACATCTGTAGCATTGTGTTGTGTGACAAAACTGCACATTAACGAGTGGCCTTTTATTGTCCCCAGCACAAGGTGCACCTGTCTAATAAGTGTGCTGTTTAATCAGCTTCTTGATATACCATACCGGTCAGGTGGATTAATTATATTGGCAAACGAGAAATGCTCACTAACAGTGATGTAAACAAATTTTGTGCAAAACATTTGAGAGTAATTTACCTTTTGTGTGTAGGTAAAATGTCTGGGATCTTTTATGTCAGATAATGAAACATGGGACCAACACTTTATATGTTTTGTTTATATTTTTGTTCAGTGTACTAAAAACATTGATTGTCATGTAACACTTGGGGGTGTTCTTCCTCAATATACAGTATTATAACCCCTTTCCTGAAACTGTAAAAAGAGATTTCTATAATGTGAAATATATGCACAGACAAGGTACACTATTGTGAAGTTGAAATGTCTAGGAGCAACAACGGCTCAGCCGTGAAGTGGTCGGCCACACAAGCTCACAGAACGGGACCGCCGAGTGCTGAAGCGCGTAGCATGTAAAAATTGCCTGTCCTCAGTTGCAACGCTCAATACCAAGTTCCAGACTGCCTCTGGAAGCAACATCAGTACAATAACTTTTCGCTGAGAGCTTCATGAAATGGGTTTCCATGGCCGAGCAGCCGCACACAAGTGTAAGATCAACATGTGCAATACCAAGCGTCAGCTGGAGTGGTGTAAAGCCGCCATTTTACACTGCAACAGTGGAAATGCGTTCTCTAGAGTGATGAATCACGCGTTCACCATCTGGCGGTCTGACGGACAAATCTGGGTTTGGCGGTTGCCATGAGAACCCTACCTGCCCGAATCCATAGTGCCACCTGTAAAGTTTGATGTTGGAGGAATAATGGTCTGTGGCTGTTTTTCATTGTTTAGTCTCCCCAGTTCCAGTGAAGGGAAATCTTAACGCTAAAGCATACAATGACATTCTAGACGATTCTGTGCTTCCAGATTTGTGTCAACAGTTTGGGGAAGTACCTTTCCTGTTTCAGCATGACAATGCCCCCGTGCACAAAGCGAGGTCCATACAGAAATGGTTTGTCGAGATCTGTGATGAAGAACTTGACTGGCCTGCACAGAGCCCTGATCTCAACCCCATCGAACACCTTTGGGATAAATTGGAATGCTGACTGCGAGCCAGGCCTAATCGCCCAACACCAGTGCCCGACCTCACTAATGCTATTGTGGCTGAATGGAAGCAAGTCCCCGCAGCAATGTTCCAACATCTACTGTGGTGGACAGCCTTCCCAGAAGAGTCGAGGCTGTTATAGCAGCAAAAGGGGAACCAACTCCATATTAATACCCATGATTTTGGAATGATATGTTTGACGAGCATACTTTTGGTCACGTAGTGTATTTCGATATTTCCTAATGTAGACATACAATGTAGTACTTTTTCAGTAAACAGTATATTTATTTCTGAATGGCAAATTTATGATTTTGTATACTGTACGAGCACAGAGTTCATAGTGGAGTACGAGGAAAGTCAGTGGGATCCTGGGACCTGGCGAGAACTCCAGCGAGTCCCTGGCAACCAGGTCACAGCTTTGTTGACATTACACGGCCACCTGAACTACCAGTTTAGAGTGTATGCAGTTAATGGCATTGGGAAAGGGCCCCCAAGCAACCCCACAGACCGATACAAAACCCTTCCTGCAGGTTTGACTTTCTCTGTAACCTGTTATAATCATCTTATTATACGTTTATAACAGTCTACTTTATATATAGGTTAAGAGGATTTCAAAGTTTTCAATGAACTGGCCATTGTCATGTGAAGAGTTATTTTGGCCATATGCGCCCTAAAGGAATTGTCTCAACACAGAGCAAACTATACAATAATGCATATGTCCTCACAGCTCCTGATAAAAACCCAGAAAACATCCAAATTCAGGGTCATCTGCCCCATCAAATGGATATCAGTTGGGAGGTGAGAGAGACTCATAACTGCATCTATAGCTACCCTTAAAGGCAGCAATTGTATGCTGTATGTCTTAGATACAGGTAGAGTATGTTGTAGATACCTTATGTGTTTAATGACGTACTTTCTGTTGTGTTGTCCTCTGTCACAGCCACTATTGCCTGTGGAGCACAATGGTCCAGGCCTGGAGTACAAGTTGAGCTACAGGAAACTGGGAGTAGAAGATATCTGGAAAGAGCATCTTGTCAAGAGACACGCCTTTGTCATCAAGAACACTCCCACATTCATCCCCTACGAGATCAAGATCCAGAGTCGCAACAGTCATGGCTGGGGCCCAGAACCCAAAGTAGTGACAGGGTACTCCGGGGAAGACTGTGAGTAACAGACCACCAGAGTTTTTCCTTTAATCCCATGAACTTCATACATATGGCCTCTTTTTGGCAATGTCCCAATTATCAGTGCCTCGTCCCAAAGTGTGTACGTTCACTTCCCTTATATGCAGTTGAAGTCGGAAATGTACATACACTTAGGTTGGAGTCATTAAAACAAGTTTTTCAACCACCACTCCACAAATTTCTTGTTAACAAACTATATTTTTGGCAAGTCAGTTAGGACATCTACTTTGTGCATGACTAAAGTAATTTTTCCAACAATTGTTTCACTTACAACTTACTGTATCACAATTCCAGTGGGTCAGAGGTTTACATACACTAAGTTGACTTTGCCTTTTAAACAGCTTGGAAAATTCCATTAAATGATGTCATGGCTTGAGAAGCTTCTGATAGGCTAATTGACATAATTTGAGTCAATTGGAGGTGTACCTGTGGATGCATTTCAAGGACTACCTTCAAACTCAGTGCCTCTTTGCTTGACATCATGGGCAAATCAAGAGAAAGCAGCCAAGACCTCAGAAAAACAATTGTAGACCTCCATAAGTCTGGTTCATTCTTGTGAGCAATTTCCAAATGCCTGAAGGTACCAACTTCATCTGTACAAACAATAGTACGCAAGAATAAACACCATGGAACCATGCAGCTGTCATACCGCTTAGGAAGGAGACTCGTTCTGTCTCCTAGAGATGAACGTACTTTGGTATGAAAAGTGCAGATCAATCCCAGAACAGCAGCAAAGGACCTTGTGAAGATTCTGGAGGAAACAGGTAGAAAAGTATCTATATCCTAAGTAAAATGAGTCCAATATCGACATAACCTGAAAGGCTGCTCAGCAAGGAAGATGACACTGCTCCAAAACTGCCATGAAAAAGCCAGACTACGGTTTGCAACTGCACATGGGGACAAAGATCGTACTTTTTGGAGAAATGTCCTCTGGTCTGATGAAACAAAAATAGAACTGTTTGGCCATAATGACCATCGTTATGTTTGGAGGAAAAAGGGGGAGGCTTGCAAGCCGAAGAACACCATCCCAACTGTGAAGCACGGGGGTGGCAGCATCATGTTGTGGGGTGCTTTGCTGCAAGAGGAACTGGTGCACTTCACAAAATAGATTGCATCATGAGTCATGAGGAAGGACAATTATGTGGATATATTAAAGCAACATCTCAAGACATCAGTTAGGAAGGAAGTTAAAGCTTGGTCGCAAATGGGTCTTCCAAATGGACAATGACCCCAAGCATGCCTACAAAGTTGTGGCAAAATGGCTTAAGGACAACAACGTCAAGGTATTGGAGTAGCCATCACAAAGCTCTGGCCTCAATCCTATAGAACATTTGTGGGTAGAACTGAAAAAGCGTGTGTGAGCAAGCAGGCCAACAAACCTGACTCAGTTACACTAGCTCTGTCAGGAGGAATGGGCCAAAATTCACCCAACTTATTGTGGGAAGCTTGTGGAAGGCTACCCAAAATGTTTGACCCAAGTTAAACAATTTCAAGGCAATGCTACCAAAATTCCACTGGGAATGTGATGAAAGAAACTAAAGCTGAAATAAATAATTCTCTCTACTATCATTCTGACATTTCACATTCTTAAAATAAAGTGGTGATCCTAACTGACCTAAAACAGGGAATTTTTACTAGGATTAAATGTCAGGAATTGTGAAAAACTGAGTTTAAATGTATTTGGCTAAGGTGTATGTAAACTTCCGACTTCAACTGAATACAGTATAAATTCAACGTTTCTTCACTGATTTGAAAGGAACTAGTGAATGAGTACGCACTTCACGAGAAAGGAGATATTATTGGGATGTACACTTTTAAGGCTGGATAGGTGTATCATAATGTGCAAGTAGGGGAGATGAGTGTTTTACCAAGCCCACCCAGGGGAGGCATGTTGCTCCTCTATGTGAATGAAAACAATATTTCTACTCTTAGTTATACATATAAAGAAAATAATCATCATTGGTTGTATCATACATTTTCCATTTCCATTGTTTATCTACTGTTCTGATGTGCAGATGGTGTTGTAGTGTATCCTAGTACTACTCTGTTAAGTGAACCAACTGCGATTTTTGACAAAGAGACCAATATTATTAATTTATGTGAACATTGCATCTCCCCCATTTTCTTGTCTTCAGTTGTCTTTTGGCATTGTTTTCGGGATAATGTATCAGGTTAAGTGTCTGTCATTTTTTTTCTGGCTATCACCCCAGTCCTATGTAGGTGTACTTCAAGTAGTCCCCTCACATAAGAAATTGGAACCGTTGCATAGAGTTTGCAAGTCAAATTCTCACCTTTGTCTGAGCAAATTGTGAGATTTGACACATAATGACACAAAGGATAATGGATCTTAGATCTTTTGTTTTTCACACCCTCCGTACTATAACCCCCCTCCCCGCCCTCTACATAGACTGTACTAATACGTACCCTCCATAGTTTCATACAGAAGTGGAAATGCTTTTGTTTTATATAGTGTGTTTGTTCCTTCTTGATGTTGTATTTCTTTGTAAATATGTGCTACCTACCCTTTGTCTAGTGTGTGTGTGTGCGTGTGCGTGCGCTTGTGTGCTTGTACTATTGCTACTGATTGGTGCCTGTCCTCTCCAGTGCCTACAGCTTCCCCACAGGACGTGGCAGTGGAGGTGTTGAACACTACCCTTCTCAGAGTCAGTTGGACGAGGGTTGCCCAGGCAACATTGCGGGGTCATCTGGGAGGCTACAATGTGAGTGTTCAGGGTTGTGTTCATCAGGTACCAAATGGAAGAAAATGGACTGAAATAGGGAGGAACTAGCTTGTCCGCTTTCCAATGTATGGCCTAATGAGCATTATCCAAGTTTCTCTATCAGGATTTTACTTGAGGTGGGCCTATCTGCCTAGCTCTGTTGCTCTTCTTCACCTAAAGTAGGGCCATTACATCTCACTTAATATAAATACTGCGTCACCTGTACATATCCCTGGGTAGCCTACTCCACAGGCTGTATTCCTATTTGAGAAATGTGGAATATTAAGGCTGAATTTAAGGTTGCCTGTGTGTTTTTCAAGTCAGGGTACTCTGTGTAATCTACCATTTTGTGTACATTATGTGCCCATTTAGCATAGCATGTTTTACATTGAAGTTAGTTAGCAGTTAGCATTAATTATTGGTCGACAAACCGCATTTTACATTATACAGTTAATGCACGAACCGGTTTGGATTTTTACTTTACGTTTGGTAAATGTTATATAAATGTGATAACTGAGTAATGAAACTCTAAAAAGTATGGCAATCGTCCGTTCTTATCACCAGTAAAAGACTGCTAACAGTTGCAAACGGCTAATTTGCTAGCAGAGCTTCGGGTGTGCACATGTACTTTACACTGCCTTCAGAAAGTATTCACACCCCTTGACTTTTTCCACATTTTGAAAAACTTTGCTCACACAATAAGTGTACTCTACACATACAATTATCTGCAAGGTCCCTCTGTCGAACAGTGAATTTCAAACACAGATTCAACTACCAAGATCAGGGAGGTTTTCCAATGCCTCGCAAAGAAGGACACCTATTGGAAGATGGGTAAAAATAAAAAAGCTGACATTGAATATCCCTTTGAGCATGGTGAAGTTATTAATTACACTTTGGATAGTGTATCATTACACCCAGTCACTACAAAGATACAGGCGTCATTCCTAACTCAGTTGCCGGAGAGGAAGGAAACCGCTCAGGGATTTCACCATGAAGCCAATGATGACTTTAAAACAGTTACAGGAGAAACATTTGGATGGATCAACAACATTGTAGTTACTCCACAATACTAACCTAAGTGACAGAGTGAAAAACAAGGAAAACTTTCCAGAATACAAATATTCTAAAACTTGCATCATGTTTGCAGTAAGGCACAAAAGTAAAACTGTGAAAAATGTGGCAAAGAAATGTACTTTGTCCTGAATACAAAGCATTATGTTTGGGGCAACTCCAACACAACACATCACTGAGTACCACTATTTATATTTTCAAGTATGGTGGTGGTTGCATAATTGTATGGGTTTTCTTTTCATCGACAAGGACTAGGGAGTTTTTTATGATAAAAATAAATGGATTAGAGCTAAGCACATGCAAAATCCTAAAGAAAAACCTTGTTCCGTCTGCTTTCCAATAGACACTGGGAGACAAATTCACCTTTCAGCAGGACAATAACCTAAAAACACAAGGCCAAATATACACTGGAGTTGCTTACCAAGATGACATTGAATGTTCCTGAGTGGCCTAGTTACAGTTTTGACTTAAAAAAGCTTGAAAATCTTTGGCAAGACATGAAAATGGCTGTCTATCTAGCAATGATCAACAACCAACTTGACAGAGCTTGAACAATGTTAAAAAGAATCATGTGCAAATATTGTACAATTCAGGTGTGCAAAGCTCATTTCTAAAAACATGTTTTCACTTTGTCATTATGGGGTATTGTGTGTAGATGGGTGACAAACAATCAATTTAATACATGTTTAATTCAGGCTGTAACATAACATGTTGAATAAGTCAAGGGGTATGAATTCTTTCTGAAGGCTCTGTATGCCATGAATAGTGCCTGTGAGAGCGCGGGCACCAATGAGTTAGTGCGGGTGCCGAAAGCATCTTAGAAAATGGCACAATGCACCTTGTGGCGAAAGTATGAACTGACGTTGAATCCATTGAAAATACATGGTCATAGAGGACAATCATTAATATGATAAAGGAAAATTGACTTTTTCACAAAATAGAGGCAAACAAAGACAAATAAATGTTTTACAGCGTGGAAATAATAAATGAGTGAAGTAAATGTATGAAAATGCGAAACATTTATTTTTGGGTGAAGTTTAATTGAACAGTATAAAACAATCAGAAGAGAGAAAGCCCCATTTAAAACCACTTAGAATGTATTTGTTGCCTCCCTGGGGATATGCACTACTCACGAAGCATATGTAGAACTTGTATTATTAAAAAACAAAATATTGTCAAATACCCATACCATAAAAAAAGAAAAATGTGATATGATATTTTGGCCATATCACCCAGCCCTAGTTCTCATTAGTCAGCAGTAGTTAATTCTCAATGGCACTTGAGTCATTCTTGAGTTGCAATGGATTTTGGCATGGAATTTAGAAAAAATAGACACATAAAACTTAGACACATATTTGTAAAAAAAAAATAAAAAAGGAATTTTAAGTCTTCTTTGTTTTAATACAATATATTATATACTTTTTTCATTTTCTAGCATTCAAAATCATAAGTCCCCAAAACATGTCACTACAACTCTACTGCGATAAACAAATTTGCTTGCACTAAATACATTAAACAATAGATAAACAGAACGTGTTTCAGTTTCAAGGACTTGCATTATGTTTGATCAGTGATAAACAGTTAAAATTAAACAAAAACATGAATGATGCGTTTAACTCTGCCATTTTAAAGATTTTTTTCATGGTTGCACAGATGACCAACCCCCCCCAGGCACTGATTCTTCTGGCGTCCTTTTCGTTCTTCTTCAGATAGCTTTACAGTTCAAAGTGGATGGCCCATGATAATGTCCCAATTTCAATGTCTCATCTTTACCACTCATTATGTCTTGTCCATTCGTCAACCAATATACCAGAATCATAAGAAAAGGTTAGAACAGATCTCCCTCTATGCTTACTCCATGTGGACTCAGTTGATAGCTTAGATCTGATACTGTACATCGATTTCTGGCTTGGTTCCTTTCTCTCGGTAGAAGTGGTTCGGGAGGCCTTCTTCAATGCCTTTGTCACTCTTCTTCAGCCAGTTAGAGGGGGTTTTGAGGTACACACACTATTCTTTCCAATTATCTCTTCCATGCATTAAGATACCGTCTGATGTCACTTTTCATGATCAACTCGAAAGAACAGATCAGAACAACAGTTTAGTTCAGTTCATTAACTACATGATAAATTATTACTTTTACCAATTATTAATACACATATCTAAACATATTTCAAAGAGAATATCAACACATTCTATTGAAACTATTCTTTCAAATTGACTTATACTCCCCATCTCACTGTCAACTCCATCGTAGAGCCAAGGATCAAGAAGTTAGACCTATACCCCTCCGGAATAGAACCAAACAAACACAACAATACAATGCACTCAACAATACAATACACTCCTTCACATATCACCCAAGGTGTATAAACTTCAATTCAAAACCTCAAACTGAATCCTCCCCCATGTTTTACACATATCTCTCCATGAGAGTAAATGTAAAAAACAAAACTACTTAATGGAAAAAAATAAAAAATAAATTCAAATAACCTTTTCAAATTATAATCACCAAACTGAAAACCCCCCACAAATAAAAATTATTTGACCCCTATGGTCATAGGAAAATAGACTTAAAGCAGCATACCCTTAGTTAAAAGCAATGCCCTCTCCTTCTTCACAGTGGTCTAAATTACAAATATGGCTAACTCAAATATATTTATCAATTACACAAATTATCTTGAAAGCAGTATTACAAATGACCATAAATTTATTATCCAAATGGCCTTCCAATGCGGGTGATCAAGCCACAACGGAAGGTCATTATAGAGGTCATAGGTCATATAAAACCCTTCAAAGAAGTGTTTTTTACTATATTGGACAAATTGCAAACAATAGTCAAATAATTCCTACGTGTTGTATCCCTGGTTCCCAGAACATTCCTTTATCAAAATAATGAACGTGTTTAATTAAAAACTCATTAAAATTCCATGTGCGTGCATGCCCCTTTAAGATACCTTTGCACTAAAACAAATGGAAAACTCACCAAACCCAAAGGAAATGTAAAAAAAAATCAAACATAGTATTTTAAAAACACCAACAAATAGTCATAACAAATGTTTTAGATAACTTCCATCCGTCCCGGAAGAAAGAATCCTACTCAAACACATCAGATAATACAATGTTTAATTAAGTAAAATCAACACCTAAAATCAACAATAAACAGTAAACAAATAAACAAACCACTTTAATCAGCAATCTAATAATTTCAACCTGTTGATATAAATTTAGTAAAAACTATCCTGATTTTTAACAATCTAAAATCTTTCAAAAGTTAGCGCTGTCTCATCAGCATAAAAATCAAAACAAACTTTTTTCCACTCATATCCACAAAGTTTTCATTCCCCAAAGGTCAATACTGTTCAGCACATACTTTAATGATCTTCCTTCTGTCTGTACAGGGTCTGAAGTTCCAATGTATGCAGATGATACAGTGATAAATTCATGCAAATAACAAACAAACTACACAAGAACTCACTACTATAATGGTTCAGATGACAAACTTGCTCAGAGACTCATGTTTACATATCTCAAAAAAATAAAACACAATCAGCATGTTTCTCAAAAAACAACAACGGATGCCCCTGAGACAGATGTCTATGTATCAGGGGAAAAGCACAAATAACCAAATTTAACCTAGCTAATTTCCCAAAACATATTAAATTGTTTTGACTATAGAGGTAACAAAACTAGAATTAAATTCTATGATTCTCCCCCACTTAACATACTAACTTACTAGTTTGACCAAAGCTTGCTTTTCAACATTAATACCCATTCAGTCTTCTGCCAACAGGCTCTCAAACTACTCAACCTGCAATCAACTTTAATGACCTGACATTGTTCCACATAATGGAAACAGATTATAATGTTAGACTACATGAACTTTCCTGCTCAAATTCACTGGTGTTACCTAAACAATCAAACCAAGATTCAATAACCATCAGAATACATTATCACAATGTTTCCTTACTCACACCTGCATCACTTTCAGCTCAACATATCCTATTTATTTTTTCCCCAGTGGGCAAAAATATATAACCCCTCTCATTTCAACGTTTTTTCATACCTCTATCGTAAGCTTTAAAACCAAACTTTATAACTTCCTCTTCTCTTTCCTCTTCACACTTATGAAATGTCCAAGACTTTAAAAATAACACACTCAGCTCCAAAATGATAACATGTGTCAGTCAATCTATAAGAATGAAAAACATTTCGGTGGGCACCTCTCTATCGCCATTATCTCTCCGCTATTATTTAGAATTTCTTTAATTTAGGCAACTGTCTCCTCTATTGATACAGTCATTTAAATACGACTCAATTCTCAATACATTATTCCAGCAGATAATTTAGTGAACAGACATCGTCTTGCATCAAAATTTGCTTCGTTATTATTTTTAGTTGAATGAATTAGTCTATCAATTTAACCTAAACAATTTACTCACACAGAGTCAACCTACCCCGCTCACGAATGGGTGGGTATCTAATTATATTTCAACACAGAACGCTCCGGCAAATATTACCTAGTGATCCCATCACAAAATACTCACACAGAGTAACCCAGGGCATACCTGGCTAGCACATTTAAAATAATTGGAATTCACCACCTCTGAGGGTCACTTAGACAATAACACAGACACACAGAATTAGGTCCTTCTTCCAATAGGGCTTCACCAAGTACCATGTTTCACACAGAACACAGTTACCCTGGCCCCTCACCCCCACAGACCGCACCAATCCCCACTGTGATCAATTCAGTGTCAGGACAGCTCTTGGTCACTCGCAACCGGACAGTAGCAGAGTATCTTTGAGTCCACAAACTCTCAGATTACTCTCCTCTGACTCGGCCCTGCTTACACCTCCGAGGTGCGCTCCTTACAAAGGAATTCACACTTAGAGTCGCCAAAGTGTGGAACTTTCAAGATGTGGTTCGCTCACCTCTTTAAAAAACCACGAGATGTGGTATTCACTCTGGCTCGCTTCCTCTCAGATCAAAGGTTGGTCCAATCGTGCATGATTTATTTACCATCGTCAGGAACGGTCACCGAGTGAAGATTCATTATCCTATCCTCGTCGCCAAATGTCGTGGAAATTTCCTGTATTACCAAATCACGAGAGAGCAAACCACACACAAGTCAGAGTTATCATAAAGTCCATCTTTAATTATATGAGCTTCACCATATCCCTGTGACTCTCAGATCAATTCAGTGTCTATAAATGAATTCTCTGAGAGTGCCAACTGAGATCCTTTATAGCAAAGACACACCCACCTAAACTCACATGACAAATAACAGATCTTAGGAACATTACACAAAGAACCTTTTACTTGAAAAAAGGAGTATCCTATAGCCAGGCAGCATTAGCTATAAATTATCGTTTAGTTTGCTCTCCTAAAACAAAGTTCTTACCTCGTTCTTGGTACCACTTAGGACCAAAACCTCATCCAATGGCATATATCAATTGTCAATCCTAAATACCATAAAAAATACAACCCCTCCTCGACAAGCTTACGGAGAGGAGTGACTGGCACACAGACATTGTGGAGCCAAGAGATAATTGGTTCCCCCTCAGTCATCCCTTCACAAGGTTTAAAATATGCATTTACATATGAAGACAAGCCTGACCTCTCCCCTCTCTGGGCCCCAAGTAACTTTTTCCACATAAGCATACTTATGAAAATTGATAAAACATCTTATTTATCAATGTTACCTAAATAATTCTGATTCTGCTACCACAACATTCACCCCAGTCTAAGGTTCTGAGTGCTCTGGAGAAAGGTTTTCATCAAGGATCTCTCTGTACTTTTCTCCATTCATATTTTCCTCGATCCTGACTAGTTACACAGTCCCTGCCACTGAAAAACATCCCCACAGCATGATGCTGCCACCACCATACTTCCCGTAGGGATGCTGCAGACATTTTTTGGTACCCTTCCCCAGATCTGTGCCTTGACACAATACTGTCTCTGAGCCCCCAGGACGAATGGCTTGGTTTTGCTCTCGCACTGTCAACTGTGGGACCTCAGGTGTGGCTTGGACTCCAATCAAGTTTTGCTCTCGACAGAGACATGCACTAGGTCTAAAGATTTGGCACTTGGAATTCAGGCCGGCCAAAGAGTTCAATCTTGGTTTCATCAGACCAGAGAATCTTGATCCTCATGTTCTGAGAGTCTTTGAGGGTATTTTCATAAGTATATGTTTTACTGTTTAGAAATGAAATCACTATGTATCTAGTCCTCCCATTTGAATAATTAATTTGAACATATTCGCTTATAACGTATTAAGGAAGTCAAAAGTTTGACTACTGTCACGGATGTCTTAAGAACAGGACCAAGGAGCAGCAGATGTTGTTCCACATATTTATTTCAAAGTGAAACTTTAAGCAAAACATAATAAACGGACATTGAAACATGACTACGTGGTGCACAAACACAAAACAATATCCCACAAAGCAGGTGGGAACAGGGAACTCTTAAGTATGATCCCCAATTAGAGACAATGAACATCAGCTGCCTCTAATTTGGATGCATACCAAGAGCACCAACATAGAAATATATAACCTAGAACGCCCCCTAGTCACGCCCTGACCTACTACACAATAGAGAACCAAGTGCTCTCTATGGTCAGGGCGTGACAACTACATCAAGCTTGCGACTCTACAAACTAATTTGCTGTTTGTTTTGATTGTGTTTTGGGTTATGTTTTGTCCAATAGTAACTGAATGATGACTAGTGTTGTTTTCTTTAACTGAGTAGGTGAGATGTTTCTGATCCCATGATTAAGAAAAATCATGAATAAATCATAAATAATGATGAGTGAGATGCCGTTCAGAGGCGGCAACAAAAAATGGGGGTTATGATTTTTGTGCCTCTGTAAGCTTCTCTCTCATCCTTATTCACAATTCATGATTATTCATATTCATGGAAGCATCCACATGGATGTAAAAGTGTTCAGAAATATCTTCTATTCTTACTTGCAATAAAAGTGACTCCAAAATTTCGCAAGACATGCTGACATTCTGTACTGTCGCATAATATGAAACATTCCATCTCAAATGCTGGAGTATAGAGCCAAATTAAAATGGTTAGCTTCACTGTCCAAATACATATGGAGGGGAGTGTATATGTCCAATAAAAATATATAATAAATAAATAAATAAAGGTCCTGTGAAACCATATCCATCACAAACAAAACTTTTCTCATTTGAATATCATCTTGGGGCGGCAGGGTAGCCTAGTGGTTAGAGCGTTGGTCTTGTAACCGGAAGGTTGCAAGTTCAAACCCCCGAGCTGACAAGGTACAAATCTGTTGTTCTGCCCCTGAACAGGCAGTTAACCCACCATTCCTAGGCCATCATTGGAAATAAGAATTTGTTCTTAACTGACTTGCCTAGTAAAATAAAAATAAAAAAATCTTCAAAATGGCTGCCATATAAGTCTCTTCATTTTCTATCCCTCCCTCAGGTGCACTGGCTGAGGAAACGGAGTCTCCTACATTCCAACAGAATTCCTGAGGAGAGACATTTCCTGACGTTCCCAGGGAACAGGAGCCATGCCATGGTACCTGGCCTCAGACCCTTCTCGGAGTACAGACTTACCGTCAACGTTTTTAACAAAAGGGGCAACGGCCCCAATAGTGACCCCGTCACATTCCAGACTCCAGAAGGAGGTAAATATTTGGCAGAGGAATGTGTGCACTCACAGGTTTACTTCTAGGCATAACAGTACAACAATGCAAACTTTGTGTAGCAGATGTGAGACAGTTAGCTGTGTCCTGTAGTAATAGCCATTGTGCAGTGACATCACCCGCCCTGAGAACTGTGGTGTTGTCACAGAACACAACATGTTACTGTAAGTGTGAGTGTTTGTCTTATACTGTATATTAATACACCATTTGTGTGCCTTGCTGAAAAATGAAGCTCAAAATATGTGAACGCTAAAGCCTATAGATTTCACAGCAAGGTAAGCCTAAGGAGTATGTTCAATACGATTATGACGGATTGTAGGCTGAATGTGTAATGTTTGTTTGTTTTTCGATGTTTTGACAGTTCCCGAACAAGTGCCCATTCTGACAGTGTCAAACGCCCAGAGAGACTCTATCACCCTGGTGTGGGCACCCCCCTTTGAGGCAAACGGCATCCTTACGGGATATCTCCTGCAGTACCAACTCAGTATGTACACACATGACCACCCTAGTATTACTTGATGAGTATGTACTCATATGACCCCTCTAGTATTACTACAGTAGATGAGTATGTACACACAAGTTCACCACAATATTACCAGCTGAATATTACTCTTGACCTACTATTACCTAGCAGTCAGTTTAGACTGGTCATTTACTGTAGTACAGTTTGCTGTTGTTCCAATAGCTGCACTATCAAAACCTGCACTAGATGGTGCTGTTTAAATACTCAATGGTCAATTGGGTTCTCTCTAAAGCTCAATTATTGGTATTGCCCACGGGCAGAGGGTTACCTCTATAGGCATATCAAATGTAGTTGCTGTTTTTCCCCTAATAGAATGGAAACGTTTACTAATTCAAAAGAAGACATGGCTAGTGTTCATATGTCATTAAATGCTTTCTATCACATGGAATTGAAATGAAATCATTCACATCTTATATGAAGAGAACACTTATCTTATGGAGAGAACACTGAGGTAAGAGGCTTTCATCATATTCATTACATTTTCCTTTTACCTGCATTTTTTTTTTTGCCTGACATTTCTGGAGGCATTGTGTGAAATGTTATGGGAGACACTTCCCTGCAGTTGTTCTAGCACCCACTGAGCCAGTCAGGCCTCTGAATGCAGCCAGCATGCCCTTTTCAGTGCTTGTCATCAGATATCAGCATTTCACTGATATTAAAGTACAAGGAGCCAGTGGGAATATAAACATTACAATAGAACTGGTTCAGAGAGCCTAACAGGCTGGCAAATATACAGTATTACAACAACAAAAATAAACAAGGAAATCTTATTAAACCTTACCATTGTATAGAGGTATCTCTTTATGTACATGCTGCTTCAGAGCAACGTCTTTAGGAATAACATGGAAAGGCACTAATACAGAAAAAAGGGAGGCAGTGAATTGTAAGAGCAGTAAAATACTATAACACTAACACTAACATCTCCATTTATTTACCACGAGACCTGACAATGAAAACCTCTGGAGCCTAATTACAGCATATGACTAGGCCCCAGACTCTTAGTCAAGTCTTGTAACTAGAGTCTTGTTTTCCTCGTCAGCTCACAAAAGTCATGACCCGTGTCATGTGAATGTTTGACTGTGAGCTCTGCTCCAGCCTCTCCAAACAAATTTGTATTTTTGTGTATGTGTGTGTGTTTATCTTCTTCTTGGATGGTCCTCTGTACCTCAGTTGGTAGAACATGTCGCTTGCAACGCCAGTATAGTGGGTTTGATTCCTGGGACCACCCATACGTAAAACTCGGGCTCCCGAGTGGCGCAGCGGTCTAAGGCACTGCATCTCAGTGCTAGAGGTGTCACTACAGACCCAGGCTGTATCACAACCGGCCGTGATTGGGGAGTCTCATAGTGCGGCGCATAATTGGCCCAGGGTCATTAGGGTTTGGCCGGGGTAGACCGTCATTGTAAATAAGAATTTGTTCTTCACTGACTTGCCTAGTTAAATAAAGGTTAAATAAAAAATGTAAACAATTATGCACGCATGACTGTAAGTCGCTTTGCATAAAAGCGTCTGCTAAATGGCTTCCATTATTTTCTTCTTCTATAGTAAATGAGACGTTGGCGATGGGGGACATGCAGGAGGTGAACGTCAGCAGTGCCGACACCACCCAGTGGCTCCTGCAGGACCTGGGGGAGATGAGCAAGTACATGTTTTACTTGAGCGCCTGCACCAGGGTGGGTTGCGGACCCCAGCGCATGGAGGAGGGTAGCACGGTCACAGAAGCAAGTGAGTAGCCAATCCACAGGGGGATGGATCATGGTTGAGGGAGTTGATGGCTGTGTTAAACTCATTGATTACTTTACGCTACGGAACAAAACACTACGCAACACAGCTACGGTTGCTTGTAGTAGGTGTCGGTACGCTTGTAGCTCATAACCAAATATAATCTCAGCGACTCTTCAAACAATAATCCAAACAACATTGTTGATTTATTAGAGTCCATAAAATGCTTTTTGTTTGGAAGTAATAATAACTGTGTGATTCTAGGCTATTTTAAAATGGAAAAGTTGGTGAAGTTTTTACAGCTGTTTTCTGCTATCTCACAGTGAGGAAGAATTCTGTTCTATTTTTTGCTGATATGGGCATGAACGCATTCAAGCAACATATCAAACTGGGATAATGTTGTAGGTTACACATTGTTATATCATATTGGGGAGATGTTGGAAGTTAAAAGGCTAGCTTGTTTTTTTTACAACGAACTAGTAGACAAAACAAGGTAATAGTAAATAACCCTAAACTTTCTCCTACAACTGCAGACATGGTTTTGAAATCGCATCCATTCGTGTCAAGCCAAATACAACTACACATGTATAGTTTACACTGTGCAAACAAATATTCAACAACAACTTCAAATCCTTTTGTTGTTTTGTGGTTGACATCTAGATTATGAGACAAACTGTATATTCTGACAACTTTTAGCAAATATCAGGCAGCCACGTTGATGAAGCTGAATGAGAACTCATTGTTGAGACAACCAGTTTTTGAAGTGTTGAAGGTGTTTTGAAGTGTTGACTGCTCCTATTGGGACATTATAGTGTCTGTCATTACTGAACATGGTAGAGTATATAGCTCTGAATGGAGATAAAAGGGCCTATTGGGCACGTGTGCCTTCTGGCCAAGTCAGTCATTGTTATCTACAATAGGCAATAGGGGAGCTGGAACGCAATGAGTTTGGAGACATTGATGGGAGGTGATAGAGAGTATGAAGTTGATACTACATACAATGGAACATTCATGGCACTGTGAGATGCATCCTGGGAATATGGGAAATTGTGGGTTGTGTGTTTTTGTTTCTGTTTGTATTTGAGTGTGGGTGGGTGCCTGTGAGCGAGAGAGAGGATGAGAGAGACTGACATGCGTGAGAGAAAGAAATAAGTGTATGGTACAAAGGAAATAGAAAAAGAGAAACTACTGAGAAACTAAACAAGAACAACAGCTGTGATACAAGGACACAACAGCAGTGATATCAGAACAATGTGTTGGGACTCTTCAACTGGTCTAAAACCATCTATTTTTGTCTGTCTCCTCATGGTGTAGCAAAAAAGTGAGAGAAAAAAAATGTATGTTGCATTTAAGATAGCAAAACCTCCTACCACAAATCCCTTAGAAAAACATTGTATCACCAGAGATTCAATTACACTGAGTGCACAAAACATTAGGAACACCTGCTCTTTCCATAACATTGACTGACTAGGTGAATCCGGGTTAAATCTATGATCCCTTTTTCTTTTTTTAACGATTTCATTTGATATTTTATAAACAATACAAAACATACACTTACTGTACAAACGACTACATTGTACAAACATCAACTACATCACATCTGCCCAGACCCACTTACACACCCACCCTGATCTCCGGCGGCCACATCACTTTCTGCCACATGGCCTGAAACTGGCACCATTTTGTTTCTTTCCGTTGCCCACGCACTTTCAGTATTTAAATATTAAATAATTTGATTTTTCCATTGTGTTAATGATGGCGGGTTTCAAGATGAGTGATGAAGAAAATTGTCCAACCCATCGGGTATCTCACTACACCCCCACATGCCATGTCTTGAAATTTGAAGACAGACGGATCAAAAGCAAGTTTGCATTGTAATACTTCTGACAGCCAACTTTCTAGCTACGCCCACAATTTCCGGACTTTATAATATCATTCCCAGAAAGCATGGATTATTGAGTCATTATTCGTTTTACACTTAAGACCTGACTCTGGCCTTGTGCTGTAGAATTTGTGAATTTTGTCTTTTGTATAATAAATTCTATATACTAGTTTATACTGGATTAAGCTTTAAAATTATCGTTAACTGTAATTTCCTTAGTTATGCTCCAACTTTCCCTCCATCTTGTGCCAGTTCTTCATCAGTTCTTTTTAAGTCTTGGTTCCAATAGTTATATTTTTTGCTAAGAGATTGTCAGTTGGACATGCGCTCTGCAAGGTTTTGTATATCTTCCCTATCATATGAAGATCTTTTCCTGACTCAAATTGTAACGATGTGAGCTGAGAGTCGCGAAGCAAATTCAGGGAGTGAATACATTTAATAAAGGAACGGAACTTTAAAACAAGAAACACGAGCAGCCTGGTGACCTAGAGGCCGGAGAAGGGAGCACACGTGACACAAATAAGATTCCCTCAAGGTTGCTCTGATGTCCAAAAGATTTCAAATCGAAATGTTGTGTTAAGTAACTTTTAAGTTGCATGTATTTGAAAATATCTACATTGTTCAGTCCAAAATTATTTTTTAATTCTGTCATGAAAACAAATGTATTTCCTGTTACCAAGTCATTAATGGTTTCTATGCCTTTAGTTTTCCAATGTGGACAAATTTATCAGTGAATTCTGAAAAGCTATCCAAGTATTGTTCCAAAAGATTGTGTTTTACGGAGTGATATTGATTCTTGTAGAATACTTTAACTTTTCTTTTCATATTTTTTATAATGTTCTTAACTATGACGTTGTTAATGTTCTTAGCTTTATCCTTTGAAAATTTACACGTAAAAAGATTCCCGGGATAAGCATGTGCATCTTCAATATGTACCCATTGTTCCTCTTTATTGCATTTACTGTAACTATACACTGAATCTACAAAACATTAAGATCACCTACTCATTCCATGACATAGACTGACCAGGTGAATCAAATCAAATTGTATAGGTCACATACATTTTTTTAAATTTAACTAGGCAAGACATACACATATTTATCAAACAAAATAAAATTGTATTGGTGACATACACGTGATTAGCAGATGTTATTGCGGGTGTAGCGAAATGCTTGTGCTTATAGCTCCAACAGTGCAGTAATATCTAACAAGTAATATCTAACAAATTACACAACATATACCCATACACCCAAATCTAAGTAGGAATGAATTAAGACTATATACACATGGATGAGCGATGTCAGAGCGGAACGGACTAAGATGCAGTAGAATAGTATAGAAAAAACAGTATATGCATATGAGAGGAGTAATGCAAGATATGTAAGCATTGTTAAGTGAATGAGATGCCGTAGAATAGTTTAGCCTGTCTGGAAGCAAGATGTCAGTCTCAGCGACGTGGCTGGTTTTCCTGACACATGCATCTCATGTCTGAGCCATTGAATTGCGACTCCACTTTATCTCTATACTGACGTTTAGCTTGTTTGATTGCCTTGTGGAGTGAATAACTACACTGTTTATATTACCAGTCGCCTTGCCATTGTTAAAGGCAGTGGTTCGCGCGTTCAGTTTTGAGCGAATGCTACCATCTGTCCACGGTTTCTGGTTAGGATAGGTTTTAAAAGTCATAGTGGGTACTCCTATACACTTCCTTCTCCTATACCATTCCTTATGAACTCAGTCACTGTATCCGTGTATGCGTCTAGATTATTTTTGCATGCTACCTGGAACATATCCCAGTCCACGTGATCAAAACAATCCTCAAATCAAATTTTATTTGTCACATACACATGGTTAGCAGATGTTAATGCAAAATGTTGTAAAAGGAAATTCAGCCATGTCGCCGAGACCGACGTCTTGCTTCCGGACAGGCTAAACTATTCTACGGTATCACATTCACTTAAATAAACAAGGTTAAATAAAAAAATAAAAGTATGTGACCTATACAATTTGATTTGAATCACCTGGTCAGTCTATGCCATGTTGTAGTGAAATGCTTGTGCTTCTAGTTCCAACAGTGCAGTAATATCTAACAATTAATCAAACAATTCCTCAACAACTACCTAATACACACAAATCTAAAGGAGTGAATGAGAATATGTAAATGTAAGTATATGGATGAGCGATGGTCGAGCAGCATAGGCAAAGTGAAATAGATCGTATAAAATACAGTATATACTTGTGATATGAGTAGTGTAAGATATGTAAGCATTTTTAAAGTGGCATTATTTGGAGTGGCATTGTATATAGTGACTAGTGATCAATTTATTAAAGTGGCCAGTGATTGGGTCTCAATGTAGTGATTAGTGATTGCTGTTTAGCAGTCTGGTGGCCTTGAGATAGAAGCTGCTTTTCAGTCTCTCGGTCCCAGCTTTGATGGGACTGAAAGCGTGGATTCCGATTGGTCAGACCAGCATTGAATAGTACAAAGCACGGGCACTTCCTGTTTGAGTTTCTGCCTATAAGACGGGAGGAGCAAGATGGATTTGTGGTCAGATTTGCCAAAAGGAGGGCTGGGTGGTCCTTGTAATCATCCGGAAGTTTGAATAGCAATGGTCGAGAGTCTTAGTAGTGCGAGTAGGACAGTCAATATGTTGGTAGAATTTCGGCAGCCTAGTCCTCAGATTTGCTTTGTTAAAATCCCCAGCTACAATAAATGCAGCCTCAGGATATGTTGTTTCCAGTTTGCATAAAGTTCAGTGAAATTCTTTGAGGGCCTCGATGTCTCTCTGGAAAAAATCCTTGCTCTAAGCTCATCAACTTTATTATCCAAAGATTGAACATTAGCGAGTAATATACTCGGAAGCGGTGGGTAGTGTGTGCGCCTCCTAAATCGAACTAGCATGCCGCCTCGAGTCCCTCTCCTCCGCCGGCGATGTTTTGGGTTGGCCTCTGGAATAAGTTCAATTGCTCTGATGAGAGTGAACAAAGGATCGGCTCCAGGGAAGTCGTATTCCTGGTCATAATGCTGGTAGTTCTGGTGAGTTACCACCGCTCTAATATCCAATAGTTCTTCCCGGCTGTATGTAATGACACAAAACATTTCCTGAGCTAATAAAAGTTTTCTAAGAGCAAGTTGCAATGCTGCCATCTCTGTCGGCACCATCTTAAACACATCTTAGTATGTGTACAGTGGGGCAAAAAAGTATTTAGTCAGCCACCAATTGTGCAAGTTCTCCCACTTAAAAATACGAGAGAGGCCTGTAATTTTCATCATAGGTACACTTCAACTATGACAGACAAAATGAGAAATGAGAATGAATGAGAATGAGAAAGAAATCCAGAAAATCACATTGTAGGATTTTTTATGACTTTATTTGCAAATTATGGTGGAAAATAAGTATTTGGTCACCTACAAACAAGCAAGATTTCTGGCTCTCACAGACCTGTAACTTCTTCTTTAAGAGGCTCCTCTGTCCTCCACTCGTTACCTGTATTAATGGCACCTGTTTGAACTTGTTATCAGTATAAAAGATACCTGTCCACAACCTCAAACAGTCACACTCCAAACTCCACTATGGCCAAGACCAAAGAGCTGTCAAAGGGCACCAGAAACAAAATTGTACACCTGCACCAGGTTGGGAAGACTGAATCTGCAATAGGTAAGCAGCTTGGTTTGAAGAAATCAACTGTGGGAGCAATTATTAGGAAATGGAAGACATACAAGACCACTGATAATCTCCCTCGATCTGGGGCTCCACGCAAGATCTCACCCCGTGGGGTCAAAATGATCACAAGATCGGTGAGCAAAAATCCCAGAACCACACGGGGGGACCTAGTGAATGACCTGCAGAGAGCTGGGACCAAATGAACAAAGCCTACCATCAGTAACACACTACGCCGCCAGGGACTCAAATCCTGCAGTGCCAGACGTGTCCCCCTGCTTAAGCCAGTACATGTCCAGGCCCATCTGAAGTTTGCTAGAGAGCATTTGGATGATCCAGAAGAAGATTGGGAGAATGTCATATGGTCAGATGAAACCAAAATATAACTTTTTGGTAAAAACTCAACTCGTCGTGTTTGGAGGACAAAGAATGCTGGGTTGCATCCAAACCTACTGTGATGTATGGGGGTGGAAACATCATGCTTTGGGGCTGTTTTTCTGCAAAGCGACCAGGATGACTGATCCGTGTAAAGGAAAGAATGAATGGGGCCATGCGTCGTGAGATTGAGTGAACACCTCCTTCCATCAGCAAGGGCATTGAAGATGAAACGTGGCTGGGTCTTTCAGCATGACAATGATCCCAAACACACCGCCCGGGCAACGAAGGAGTGACTTCGTAAGAAGCATTTCAAGGTCCTGGAGTGGCCTGGCCAGTCTCCAGATCTCAACCCCATAGAAAGTCTTTGGAGGGATTTGAAAGTCCGTGTTGCCCAGCAACAGCCCCAAAACATCACTGCTCTAGAGGAGATCTGCATGGAGGAATGGGCCAAAATACCAGCAACAGTGTGTGAAAACCTTGTGAAGACTTACAGAAAACGTTTGACCTCTGTCATTGCCAACAAAGTTGTAACGGTTTTCTTGAGTTGAAGGAGAGGCGGACCAAAACGCAGCATGGTTTCTATTCATGGTTCTTTAATAAAGCAACTCACATGAACAAACTAACAAAACAAGAACCGTGAAAACCTAAACAGCCCTATCTGGTGCAAACACAGAGACAGGAACAATCACCCACAAAACCCAACACAAAACAGGCTACCTAAATATGGTTCCCAATCAGAGACAATGACTAACACCTGCCTCTGATTGAGAACCATATCAGGCCAAACATAGAAATAGACAAACCAGACACACAACATAGAATGCCCACCCAGCTCACGTCCTGACCAATACTAAAACAAGGAAAACACACACGAATGATGGTCAGAACGTGACAAAAGTGTAAATAACAAAGTATTGAGATAAACTTTTATTGACCAAATACTTATTTTCCACCATAATTTGCAAATAAATTCATTCAAAATCCTACAATGTGATTTTCTGGATTTTTTCTTCTCATTTTGTCTGTCGTAGTTGAAGTGAACATATGATGAAAATTACAGGCCTCTCTCAACATGTTAAGTGGGAGAACTTGCACAATTGGTGGCTGACTAAACACTTTTTTGCCGCACTGTATGTGATATTTAGAATCCAGGTGAAAGCTACGATCCCTTATTAATGTCACTTGTTAAATACACTTCAATCATTGTAAATAAAAGGAAGGAAACAGGTTAAATAAGTATTTTTAAGGCTTGACACAATTGAGACATGGATTGTGTATGTGTGCAATTCAGAGTGTGAATTGGCAAGACAAAAAATGTAAGTGCCTTTGAATGGGGTATGATAGTGGTGTCAAGCGCACCGGTTTGTGTCAAGAACTGCAACGCTTCTGTTTTTCACGCTCAACAGTTTTCTGTGTGAATCAAGAATGGTCCACCACTCAAAGGACATCCAGCCAACTGTGGGAAGCATTGGAGTCAAAATGGGCCAGCCCCAAAGAATTGACGCTGTTCTGAGGGCAAAAGGGGGTGCGACTCAATATTTGCAAGGTTTTCCAAATGTTTGGTATACTCAGTGTATAAGCTCTTCATAAAGCACATTTCATAATTTCACTTGTTTTGAAAAGATCAATACCTGGCTTTATTGTTGTGCTTTGTGTATCCCTTGCATATGTCTGACTGATTAAAAATTTACCATTTGGCTGTCATCATCATTGATATATGATGGTTGTAGTTTTTGTGTTGCGCGTGTATGTATGTGTGTGTGTACGTGCGTGCATGCATCGGTGCTTACGTACACATGTATGGTATTTGGTGTTTGACTGTGCCTGGAGACTAGCTTTCCTCATGTTTGCGATGTGGTGCCTTATTTGAACTCTTCTCCCTCTGAAGATTTCTCCTCCATTCCAGCTGTGGCACCCACTGAGAGGACTATGTATCCATAGGCTTCCTGGATAGAATTCCAAACACAGATAGTGGTAGTTGTGGTAGTAGTACCTTACCGGAAATCTACTTAAAAATGCGTTGGAAATACATGAATTACACAATAACACGGTTGATTGTAACACATTGAATTATAACATGTTGAATGTAAAAGGCATTCTACCCTATCTTTGCTTCAACAATTACCTTAAAAGCTATAGTTTGGTGTGGATTTTTAGATCCTTATTACATTTCAAATGTTTTGGAAATAGTTTATGAAGTCATTTCCCATGCCATTGGAACATGTTAGAATTGCAAACGGAATGTGTTAATTGTGTGGGATATTTTGATAGGTTAGTAGTGTGATGATCATTGCCCTAACATTAGTAACAGTATACCAGTGGTGTCATGCCCATCGAAACTAAAGAGGCACATGCCCCCTTCCCAGCGGGCAGAACGGGTTGAAATTATGTCATTAGAATCTGTTTTACAGTAATTTTGACATCATTTCAACCAGCTTTGCTCACTAGGCTAATTCTGGGATTTAGGCTTGTAATTCCAAATAAGATATGGAATTAATGCAAAAATGTAGTGGCCCTTCAAAAGAATGTGTTGAATGACGCCACTATAGTATACAGTAGTGGTAGCAGCGTCATTTTTAACCATAAATAGGCATTTGTAATTGGTGGCGAGATGTCAATTTGTAGAGCCTGGGCACAATTGTTTCAGCATTCAATAACACTACATTGATACCTAGCACTGAACCTACCATTAGTAGACCTCCGTTGTAAATGTTGACAAAGTACAATTTGAAATGGGTCATTACGTAAACAAGACCATTGTAGAAATTTAGAAACTGTTTCAATGGGTACACTGGAACTTGAGGTGCGTCTTTCATTTCAGGGCATAACTGCTCTCTCATTCCTCCCAGCTCGATTCCTGTGAATGCAACTCCTTCCTCCTTAGGTATACTACCTACTCACACTTCTAATATGATGCTCCTTTGTTTTTTGCTATATTTCTATTATGATGAATTTTCCACTCTGTGTCTCTGACAACAATACAATTTCCAGACATTAAGTAGTCGGATCTATTTAGATATTATTGCATGTGGGATGTCATAAATGGCAGCTCAGAAGACTTGCCTAAGTTATATATCTCCCTGTACACCAAATCCAATTCCACACAATCAAGTAGAGGATGCCTGCCTTGCTTTCTAACAGTCTCCTTGAAGGGTGCCTAGTGGCTGCAGTGTTCTTTACTTGGGGGATCCGATTTGGCTTCACTAATCCTCTCTTCCCTGCCTCTCTTTTCTTTCCCCTTCCTTTCTTCTCTCTTTATCAGTCCCAGCCCTGTTTAACATAAGCTCTTATGTGAGTGACACCTTTGTAGAAATCAGCTGGACTGCCGGGGACGAGCAACAGGACTCTCAGCTTTATGTCGCTTATATGAATAACCGTAAGCTACTCTCTAACCCCCACAGCTTTTTTAAAAAGTAGCTCATTGCTAGTGTATTACTCTTTTTTTTAATGGACGCATGTAGTTATATGTCATAAGTAGGGCTGTTACGGTGACCATATTACCGCCACACCGGCGGTCACGAGTCATGATGGTAGTCAAATTCCATGTGACCGTTTAGTAACGGTAATTAGGCTTCTCCAAGCTTTGATGCTGCTGATGGTCATTAGTAGCTTACTGAACTGGCGAACTACTCTATTGTCCCTCTAATCACTCTGACATCAATGCAAATGTAATCAAAAATCGAATCAAACACTTCATGAGCGCCTATGAGCTAATGTTGCTCAACATTTTCTGTTAAATGAACTAGTGTAGCTCAAAGCTATATGGCATAGCCAGATCAGGACCTAACATAAGGACCATGCAGAGTATGCTATTCTGTTCTTCTGAAATAGACTACATTTTCTTCATATCTTTAGACCTGTCTAAAATAAATACTGGATTTATTGTGATGGTGTAGGCTATATTGCATGGATTTATTTGACTTTTTAAAATGTAGATGTTCCAAAGGTCTGCATCAGTAACTTGTAGGCTATGTGTGGAAGACAGGAGATGCTAAATGTGTTTATGTTAATTAACGGTCAATTACAGTGAGACCAGTAGTTTTTTGCTTGACAATCAGCAGCTGACAAAATTTCATGACCACCACAGCCCTAGTTATAAGGATATATAAGGCTTGACTGTACTGTATGCACAAACTGACTGCTATTGCATTTCAGTAACTTACAATTATTTATACTTTGTTTCCATTATCTGAAATGTAAACAATGTATTTTTCAGTGTTGTTGTCGTAGAAGTAGCGTTTAGCATGGTGATAGTCCTTACCATGTGCTGCTAGCCTGACTAATAACACCTGATGGTTGTGCGAATCCTGTAGGTGAAGGTACTTGGAGGATTTCAGAAGCAGTAAACACTTCTAAGAATTTCCACTTGATTGACGGGCTGGAGCCTGGGACGGTGTACACTGTGCGTCTCTTGGCTAAGTCACGGCTCGATAATGCTAGTATTTTCGAAGACGTTATACAGACCAGGGTTAAAGGTAAGAGAGAATAGTCCCAAGTGGTGCAATTGGTAGCCATCAACTGTCCATTCCACTCACAACAACAGAATACCAGATTGACAAGCATTTATCGACAATTATCGACAGCGTCTGTGGTGAGATGTGTTTTTATTTCCTGTGTCCTTCATTTTATATTATTTTATAAGTGATTGACAAATGTTACCAGGGGAAAGTGAAACAATCAAACAATAGGGGATATCATTGTACTCTGGAGGTCTATTGAGAAAAAAAGTTATTTTCATGACCTCAACGGACTTCCATATGGTTCACATGCCAATCTGTTTTCTAATGTACTCGTTGTTATATGAGTTGTTTAGTGCATGGGGCAAACTAACCTCATTTGTCTGTTTGGGGTGGGTTAGGTTTGGCCAGTCTTCACTTGGGAGTTTCCACCCAGGGGTGGTTCATCGGGATGATGTGCGCTGTGGCTCTCCTCACCCTCACCGTGCTCATCGCATGCTTCGTGACCCGCAACAAGGGTGGCAAATACGCAGGTACGCCACCTCACCCAAACATGTCTTCCAGTGTCCAAGGTCAGTTTTGTCTTTGAACTTCGCTGGTTTTGGCATCTATTTAATTCGATTGAGGAAATAAATTGCTTTTCAACTCGTCAACTGAACATTAACCTATTGTTTTCAATGGTGATTTTTGTATTTATTCACAAATTGAATGCCTGTTTATTTCCTGATTTGAGTGAAATAAAATGGACCCCGAACCTGGCCAACAGCTTCAGCTTTGTTGTAGTGAGGTGCGTACTGGCGGCAGAGAAGTCAGGCGCAGGAGAGCAAAAACTGATTTACAACGGTGTCGTTTAATATCCATAAACCACCGTCAACAGAACAATACAAATAAATGGGTCAAACAAAACTTGGTAATACCAGCATACCGTGCACAAGCACTACAAGAAAACAATTATGGACAAGGACATGGGGGGAGAACAGAGGGTTAAATACACAACATGTAATTGATGGAATTGGAACCAGGTGTGATGGAAGACAAGACAAAACCAATGGAAAATGAAAAGTGGATCAGCGATGGCTAGAAGGTCAGCGACTTCAACTGCCGAACACCGCCCGAACTAGGAGAGGGACCAACTTCGGCGGAAGTTGTGACGTGTGGGAATGCTCTTTGCATAACGTGCATGCCAATCAGTCCATGCATGTGGGAAATCAGACAAAGCCCATTCAACCCTGTGTGTGAAACATCGGCAAGGTGCTAGAGGCCTTCTTTCCTTCCCTTCTTTCCTTCCCTCCTCTCTGTGCTGTGGCCCTCGTGTCCCAGCCCGGCACCGCTGATTACTGGGATTGTCAAAAAGACAGGTTGGAATCAGTCAGCTTTGTTCCCCTTCTCCGCCTTCACCTGGACCCGGCCCCGGCTCTTCTCGAGCCTTTGTGCACCCGTCTCGGCCTCACAAAGGTGTTGCTGTCTCACCCGCTCTCTTTCGCTCTCATCATTTCCGCCTGTGGGAGCTGTTAACATGAACACTGAATATTTCATCACCCCTGTATTCCCTCCTTTACTTGTCCTGATGCTTTTCATGAAACCCCTCTCCTTTGTATCTATCAAAAGCCCCTTTATTTTTTTATCATATTTACACATAGAGCAGTTGGAAATCGCTTTGAACAGACGCACAAAAGAGCACTCAGGATGGTTGAGGAGATATTTTTGGTCATTTGAGATGTTTGTTGTTCATATCCTTCTGTGGTTTCTACTGAGAGAATTACACATTTGTGTTACATACGTGTTGTAAAATAAAGGACACACTAACATAAAGTGCCATAATAGGGTGTCGGGCCACCACGAGCTGCCAGAACAACATCAATGCGCCTTGGAATAGATTCTACAAAGTGTCTGGATCTCTATTGGAGGGATGCGACACCATTCTTCCACAAGAAAATCCCATAATTTTGTGTTTGGTTGATTGTGGTGGAAAACGCTGTCTCAGGCACCACTCCAGAATCTCCCATAACTTTCAATTGGGTTGAGATCTGGTGACTGAGACGGCCATGGCATATGGTTTACGTTGGGTTTCATGCTCATCTAACCATTCAATGACTACTTGTGGACTGGGGCATTGTCATCCTGAAGGAGACTACTACCATCAGTATAGAAATTCTTCATCATAGGTTGAAGGTGATCACTCAGAATGGCTATTTATTGGTATTTTTGTTTACTTTTTGTTTGCCCTCTTGAGTGGACCTGCGACCCACACTATACCAGCTCAAACAACTGAAATGTTTCCTTTATCTTGGCCTACAGTAGAACCCTTATTGAATGGTTCTTCATATAACCGTCTATGAAGGGTTCTACCAAAAACCTTTTCATCTCTAACATACAGTATATTTTTACAGGGTTCTAAGAAGAACCTTTCAAAGATAAAATGGTTCTCATAGAGAACTCTTCATAGAGAGTTCTAGGAAGAACCTTTAGATGATAAAAGGGTGATTAGTAGAACCATTTATAGAAGATTCTAGGAAGAACCCTTCATACAGTAGAGGGTTCTAGGTTGAACCCTCTGAAAAGGGTTTACCTAGCACCAAAAAGGGTTCACCTATCGAGACAAGCTGAAGAACCCTATATGGTTCAACTAAGCAGAGTACCTTTCAGGGATGGAATGCAATCAAACATGTACTCCTGAAAACCACACTGACTCTTCCTGGTACATGTCATTTGATCAACCAAAATAATACTGTTTTGTACTGAAGGTAGGACCTGCTTTTTCTCCATGCAGGGACAATGTTACTTTCTCACAACCGGGATCTGCCACAGTGTCGTTTTGAATGATGTCCGGTTACATTTTCTATTAACCTTGATGCTTTATACACTATAATAAATGTTGCTAATCTTTATAAATGGTAATGCTTATCAATGTTTATGATTATATAATGAGGAACTATTTATCAATTATTTATACATTTTTCATGAAAATGTTGTGAAGTGTTACAACAATCTCCTTCCCTTAAATGTAATTGAATGAAAACATTCTAAGAGTCTGTATAGAGCTTTCTGGTACTAGGCTAATAGAACATGTTTCAATCTTGCAGTAAAGGAAAAGGAGGATCTCCACCCTGAAGTTGAGTCCCAGGGCATGAATGATGACACATTCTGTGATTACAGGTGAGCCATTTGCTATTGTTCTTGAGAATGGTGAGATTTAATATGGAAGTGCTTACATTGACAGCAATATGTATTTTCACTATAATGTATTTATGATTGAGCTTTGTGGCAATGAGATTAGAGGAACTTCCGTACTTTTCATGATTTTCTTACTGTACATCTCTCTTGTCCCGAAAGAAAACCTTATATGCATGCGCTTTTCTTGGATCAGCACAGAAATGAAAGCAGCTAAGTAAACAAAAAATGTAGGTATTTGTTGTCCTTAAATTGATATGGTACTGTAGAGTAGGATATTGTGTACAGTATATGTTTTGTCAATGTGTGTCTGGGTGGGTGCATGTGCACTTCCGTAAAATCTCAAACACATTTGTTGTACGTGGCTCCCTATGTAGTAGATGTGCTTTAAAACATGATTTATTCTGAGACATGTAGGACAAAAGACTTCCTTCAAAGCTGGAAAAAAAACCAAAGTCATCAAAAATCAGTGATGTACTTCCATCTCTCTCATGTCTGTGTGACCACGCAGTGCCCAGTTAACTCCTCTCTCATAGAGAGCAAGGCGCTGCAGCTGAGGTCGAGGAGGAAGTTGGATTCAGATCAGAGCCCAAAATGAACCCGAGACTCTAGCAGCAACTCTGCAGTAATTTTATCACTGTATGGTGATGTCACAGCTTAGCTATAACGATTGTCTTCCTCTTCTGATGAGGAATAAGAAGGATCGGACCAAAATGCAGCGTGGTACGTGTCCATGATAACTTTAATAACTCAGAACGAGAAAATACCAAAAGAACAAAGTGCAGGAAAGAAATGAAAATTGAAACAGTCCCGTATGGTGCAAACACAGAAACGGAAAACAACTACCCACAAATCATAGTGGGAAAACAGGCTGCCTAAGTATGGTTCTCAATCAGAGACAACGATTGACAGCTGCCTCTGATTGGGAACCATACCAGCCCAAAACCAGAAATACAAAAACATAGAACAACACATAGAATGCCTACCCCAACTCACGCCCTGACCAAACTAAAATAGAGACAAAAAAGGAACTAAGGTCAGGACGTGACAATAGCTGTGTTCGAATACTCATACTAACCGTACTATTTGTGACATGAATTGAGTAAATAGTATGCCTATTGGTAATAGTATGGATATAGTTAGTATGCCAAATGTTCCTGGATGCCGTACTAAACTTGACAAAATACGAACTATACACGCATTGGACACTATTTCCGTACTTTTAGGGCCCATAATGCAATTCTTCAGAAAATGGCCGTGGCTTCACAACGTTTTCAGATTTGACGAAATTGGCAGAAAATATGCAGCCAAAGTCCGACGAGCGAAAACATATTCATTGAACTAACTAATGACAAATGTTAAGAAAATGTTGGGCAGTGTAATAAAGTAATGACTTTTCAATCCTTACGAGCCGCATAGCATTACAGCAGTATGTACTAGTATGTTAGTTAGTTACCTAACGTTAGTTGGATACTAATACATCAAACTTGCCAGGCAGTATATTAACTATATGCTATCTAAAGTTTATTGACTTGATTATTCACATTCTTAGCTAAGTGGTATAGTTGTTGTCCGTTTCAATGGACATTGTTAATTCATTGTTAAATCATCAATGCTCTGGATAACATAACAGCCTAACCAGCTCTGCTATGGTGAGTAAAATGGTCATCGTGAGGTGTGTCATTTGTGTCTGGAAGTAGCTAGCCAACGTTAGCCAGTTAGCTTGGGTGCTTGACAGCCGTTGAACGCTCGGATCAACCCTACTCCTCGGCCTCCGAATTTACAGTCTGACAACGCTCTGGATTTACGAACACCGAGAGCGCACTCCGGCACTGCAGATTGAATTTACGGACACTCACAAAATCGTAAAATGTTTAGCTAGTCATTTGTTATGCTAAAAAGCTAGCAAGAGGTTCCATAGCAACAGCATCAACGTCCGGTACACAGGTGAAGCTCTAGTATGCTCAACTAAAATAATATTGTTAGTTTACAGTATACTAAAATGAACTAATAGTATGCAGTATATACTCATTAATTATGTAGTATACAGTAGGTTTAGTATGGGTATTCGAACACAGCCCATGATGGGTCGCACCGGCTGCCGCACTTCACCAATAAACATAACACTTAGTGTTATATAGGCACTTGTTTGCCAGCTCTGATGTAGAAAAAAGAAAGAGAGATTGGTAGCAATTCAAATGAGGCCAGTGTAAACTGAAACATTACCTAATATCATACAGATATGAGAAGATTAATGTTGGATGATTTAATAGATTATTGAAAATGATTTCTTAAAGGCCTGATATGTAAATCTTCACAACTATATATTTTAAATGCTTCCCCTAATCAATTGTCTCATGTTTGTGTTGACTATTCAGTATGTACAACCATTTGATAAATTATCTTATCACACTGAATTATGAATGCTAAATGGGACAGAGATAATGTAGCGTAATACCACATATTGATGGTCCTGGGCTTTAGTGAGGGTGATAAGAAATCCTTGGTACTGAGGTGACCCTTTGTCTTGTCGAGAGACACCTGCAAGCTGGCCATGTGCCCAGTCTTAAATTGGCATCTAATCTCCTTGGCCCCGGCGTGCTCCCCTGGGAATACCAGGAATGACAGGCTGTTTGTCTGGGATTGCATATGGCCACTCTGTACGGAATGAGCAGCACTCGGGCAATTTCCATCTAAAGAGATTTGAAATTGCCTTCCGTCCTGAAGCCTTGGCAATTAGCAATTAGTGAAGTGAAGGGATTGTACGGTGGTAGCCTCACCCCGCCTCCCTTGCCCCCCATCCACCCTTTCCCCATCAAACCCACACCCCCACCCGCTATGTTAAAGCCATGCTAGCTGTGTGTGTTTCCGTGTGCATGTGCGCACACGTCTGTGAGTTTGTTTGTGTGAGCATTTCTGTGTGCGAGTGTGTGTGTATATCAGTGTTAAAGCTGCAAGATGTCACTTTTTGGGCGACCCAACCAAATTCACATAGAAATGTGTGTTATAGATTCTCATTGAAAGCAAGTCTAAGAATCGGTAGATATGTTCTATATGCGCTATTTCTATGCCTCCCGTTTTGAAGTTCAGTTTTTGCATCTTTTACTTTCAGTTTTGTACACCAGCTTCAAACAGCTGAAAAGACAATATTTTTGGTTATGGAAAATATATTTCGCAGCGGTTTATATCAGGGATGGGCAACTATGATGCGGGTGGTATCTACAAAAAAAACTTAACTCATCATGAGGGGCTGCAGTGGCTCGTGGGTCAGTGTAGCCACATCCATACCTCCCCACCCATTGTAGCGGCGCCCCTTCGTGATAGCAAAGAAAACAAAACATTTATTTAAGTTAATTTTCTGCTAAGTATTGCCGTTTGAAATCAAGTTAGCTGCAATTCTTCCCCTTTTTTCGTTGTGGCGGAGAGAAGATTTTGCAATTTTTTTACAAATTTCATGCAATTCTACTCATTTTGCCATGGGATGGAGAGAAAACAATATCAGTTTTACAATTCATTTCATGTAATTCTACACATTTTGCCATAGTGGGTATGCAAATGTTTACAATTTTTAACATGATAACTGATGATCAATTGGCATGTCACGTGGTCTGGGTTAGGCATCTTTTATTCAGTGAAACACACAAAACAATAAAGAATAACGAAAGGTGACGACAATGGCGTGCTGACATACAACTACCCATAAACAATATCCCACAAAACACAGGTTGAAACAAGCTACCTAAATATGATCCCCAATTAGAGACAACGATTACCAGCTGCCTCTAATTGGGAATCATACAAAATCACCAACATATAAAAACAAAACTAGAACCCCACATAGAAAATATAAACTAGACTAACCCCCAGTCACGCCCTGACCTACTCTACCATAGGAAATAAAGGCTCTCTATGGTCAGGACGTGACAGGGCACCACCCCAGTCGGTAATTCTACCATGCTTACTACAATTTTAGGTAGTTTGCCGCTAGACTAATTTTACCAATCTAAACAATTTCCTGACATGGGCAAATTCAGTGACTGCTGATGCACAACCACATTTCAAAATTGTGCCTTGTATTCTAATGCTCAACAGTAAGTTGAGACCCCAACTGAGTTCCCAAAAAATGTAATAAATAAATTAAAGAAACTACAAAAGGGCGCCAGTTGCCCATCCATGGTTTAGATGGTACAATAATTCTCTACACTATACTTGCTTGTTTTGTCACACAAACTGAAATTAGATACTATTTCTACATAGTGCATATTTAATTGAATCAACTATAACTACATTTTACGAAAAAATATTCATTTAATTATCTATTTTCCCTGAACAAAAACGAATGACGATAACGAGACGAGATATGTAAATATAACAAATTAGTTTTCATTTCAGTTGAAGAAAATGAGATGAGACAAGAATTCCACGAGACTAATGGACATTACATTTGCCATGAAGTGTCTTTTTATCTGTTTTGTTCAGGCATACGCATGCATGCCTTTGCAGAATATTTTTAAAGTAACTGTCCAGTGAAAATCTCACTTTTAAAAGTTAATATTCTGTTAACTCATAACCAAATAATGTTGACTCATCCTTTGTGACCAGAGCACACGTTTTAGAAAAAACACTTCAAAAATCCAACCTCAAACTTGTATCAAACCAGCTGTTTCAAAAATGCTTGCTATTTACTTATATAACTGGCCAATCAGCTGTTTACTTTCATTAATATTTTTAATGACCGGTATTCGCCTTCACCATTCTGTTGTTGGAGTCAGGGCTGTGCGGTGTACCGTATTTAAGTAATAAGGCCCGAGTGGTTGCGGTATATGACCAATATACCACGGCTAAGGGCTGTTCTTAAGCACGACGCAATGTGGAGTGCCTGGATACTACAGCCCTCAGCCGTGGCACATGGGCCATATACCACAAAACCCAGAGGTGTCTTATTGCATTATAAACTGGTTATCAATTTCATTAGAACAGTAAAAATACATGTTTTCTCATACACGTGGTATATGGTCTGTTATAAACTGTGTGGTTCGAGCGCTGAATGCTGATTGGCTGACAGTTGTGGTATATCAGACTGTATGACAAAACATTTATTTTTACTGCTCTACTTACATTGGTAACCAAAGTCTGTTAAAGTCTGTATGAAATAATAATATCTCCTCTCTTAGTTTCATATGGGCCATTTTTGCTCTGATCACGTTAGAAGCTGCATTGCCATGTTGCAGTGGCTTTTTCCCAATTTTTAAAATACGAATGCTGTTTCAATACTTATTTGCCACATCCACAGCACACAACAAGTGTAAAACAGTAGAGGAGAGTGGGGAAAGTTGAGTATTTCATTCAGCATCACTCCGTCAATGGAAATATAGTATTCTTTCTAACAATGATATCTATATACATTTCAGGATGTTGTGAATCCCTGGAAATAATCAGAATTAATGTAAACAGTACAGTTTCGAAAACAGCTTGTTCAAAAAAATTGTATTTTGACAAAACCTACCCCTGGTATGGACAGTTAAGTTAAGCTGCCTACAAATGTCTGTAGTGAATTAAATATTACCACTACCTTTTTAAAACTTTAGTTTCCAAGATGGCATAGCAGTCAGACGTCCTTTGTCCTCGTCTTGTCGTGCCCCGTGTATATACAGTGGGGGGAAAAAGTATTTAGTCAGCCACCAATTGTGCAAGTTCTCCCACTTAAAAAGACGAGAGAGGCCTGTAATTTTCATCATAGGTACACTTCAACTATGACAAGCAAAATGAGGGAAAAAAATCCAGAAAATCACATTGTAGGATTTTTAATGAATTTATTTGCAAATTATGGTGGAAAATAAGTCTTTGGTCAAAAATAAAAGTTTATCTCAATACTTTGTTATATACCCTTTGTTGGCAATGACAGAGGTCAAACGTTTTCTGAAAGCATTCACAAGGTTTTCACACACTGTTGCTGGTATTTTGGCCCATTCCTCCAAGCAGATCTCCTCTAGAGCAGTGATGTTTTGGGGCTGTTGCTGGGCAACACAGACTTTCAACTCCCTCCAAAGATTTGTTTCTAGTGTCCTTTGACAGCTCTTTGGTCTTGGCCATAGTGGAGTTTGGAGTGTGACTGTTTGAGGTTGTGGACAGGTGTCTTTTATACAGATAACAAGTTCAAACAGGTGCCATTAATACAGGTAACGAGTGGAGGACAGAGGAGCCTCTTAAAGAAGAAGAAGTCTCACAGGTCTGTGAGAGCCAGAAATCTTGCTTGTTTGTAGGTGACCAAATACTTATTTTCCACCATAATTTGCAAATAAATTCATAAAAAATCCTACAATGTGATGTTTTTTTCCTTCTAAAAACTCAACTTCAAAACACTCTCCCTGCAACCCGCCTCACCAATTTATATAACATTTTTAAAAAGTATTATTCACCTCAAAATCTGAAATCCACAACAGAAGCTAGCCAGAAGCTAGCCAGTTCACTGGCTAACGTTAGTATTCAGCTAACCACGGTTGGCGGTCATCAGCTATCCTTTAGCTCGAAAAGCTATCGGCAGTTTTGTACAACGCAACTCAAACCAGAGCATTACCGGACCTATTTTCTCTCCATATCCCCGGATTTCTACCGCAAGCTCTGGACATTTACACCTGGATCTTGCAGCTAGCTAGCTGCTATCCGAGTGACTATTGGCTTACGTCGGTCCCAGAGCAAACATAAATTATTCCGGTGCTAGCCAGCTGAAGAGTTCTATCAGCCACTCCTGAGCTACAATCACTTATCCAGACGCGTTTTACTGCTGACACGGAGCCCCACCGGGCCTTCACGACTGGAATACCAACGTTATCTGCCCAAGGGAGTTATCCAACTGGCTCCTCCATCGCGACGTTACCTGAACGGCCATCTGCGGCCCGCTAATCGTTAGCTGTCTTATCGGCTTCTATCTGAATAGGCCATCGGACAATTTTCTTGGGTCACTATAACTATGTCTATTTTGCCAATTGGATTGGTCCCCACTACCACACGGAACCTCACTAATCTACAAATGGAAACACACGAGGTGGCTAAAAACAGACCTCAGGCCAGCTTGCTACCCATGGCCTGGCTAGCTGTCTGAATCACCGTGACCCCAACCATCCTCACTACTCACTGGACCCTTAAGATCACTCGGCTAAGCGTGCCTCTCCTTAATGTCAATATGCCTTGTCCATTGCTGTTCTGGTTAGTGTTTATTGGCTTATTTCACTGTAGAGCCTCTAGCCCTGCTCATTATACCTTATCCAATCTTTCAGTTCCACCACCCACACATGCGATGACATCACCTGGTTTCAATGATGTTTCTAGAGACAATATCTCTCATCATCACTCAATACCTAGGTTTACCTCAACTGTATTCACATCCTACCATACCTTTGTTTGTACATTATACCTTGAAGCTATTTTATCGCCCCCAGAAACCTGCTCCTTTTACTCTCTGTTCCAGATGTCCTAGACGACCAATTCTCATAGCTTTTAGCTGTACCCTTATCCTACTCCTCCTCTGTTCCTCTGGTGATGTAGAGGTGAATACAGGCCCTGCAGTGCCTAGCTCCACTCCTATTCCCCAGGCGCTCTCTTTTGATGACGTCTGTAACCGTAATAGCCTTGGTTTCATGCATGTTAACATTAGAATCCTCCTCCCTAAGTTTGTTTTATTCACTGGTTTAGCACACTCTGCCAACTCGTATGTCCTAGCCGTGTCTGAATCCTGGCTTAGGAAGACCACCAAAACCTCTGAAATCTCCATCCCTAACTACAACATTTTCAGACAAGATAGAACAACCAAAGGGGGCGGTGTTGCAATCTACTGCAGGGATAGCCTGCAGAGTTCTGTCCTACTATCCAGGTCTGTACCCAAACAATTTGAACTTCTACTTTTAAAAATCCACCTCTCTAAAAACAAGTCTCTCACCGTTGCTGCCTGCTATAGACCACCCTCTGCCCCCAGCTGTGCTCTGGACACCATATGTGAACTGATTGCCCCCCATCTATCTTCAGAGCTCGTGCTGCTAGGTGACCTAAACTGGAACATGCTTAACACCCCAGCCATCCTACAATCTAAGCTTGATGCCCTCAATCTCACACAAATTATCAATGAACCTACCAGGTACCACGCCAAAGCCGTAAACACGGGCACCCTCATAGATATCATCCTGACCAACTTGCCCTCTAAATACACCTCTGCTGTTTTTAACCAAGATCTCGGCAATCACTGCCTCATTGCCTGCATCCTTAATGGGTCAGCGGTCAAATGACCTCCACTCATTACTGTCAATCGCTCCCTGAAACACTTCAGCGACCAGACCTTTCTAATCGACCTGGCCCCAGTATCATGGAAGGATATTGACCTCATCAAGTTAGTGGAGGATGCCTGTTTTTTTTTTAAATGCCTTCCTCACCATCTTAAATAAGCATGCCCCATTCAAGAAATTTAGAACCAGTAACAGATATAGCCCTTGGTTTCTCTCCAGACCTGACTGCCCTTAACCAACACAAAAACATCCTATGACGTTCTGCATTAGCATCGAACAGCCCCCGTGATATGCAACTTTTCAGGGAAGTTAGAAACCAATATACACAGGCAGTTAGAAAAGCCAAGGCTGGTGCCTCCCGGGTGGCACAGTGGCCAAGGGCGCCGTACTGCAGCGCCAGCTGTGCCACCAGAGACTCTGGGTTCGTGCCCAGGCCCTGTCATAACCAGCCACGACCGGGAGGTCCGTGGTGCAACGCACAATTGGCTTAGCGTTGTCCAGGTTAGGGAGGGTTTGGCCGGTAGGGATATCCTGGTCTCATCGCGCACCAGTGACTCCTGTGGCGGGCCGGGCACAGTGCACGCCAACCAAGGTTGCCATGTGCATAGTGTTTCCTTCATCACATTGGTGTGGCTGGCTTCCAGGTTGGATGCGTGCTGTGTTAAGAAGCAGTGAGGCTTGGTTAGGATGTGTATCGGAGGACGCATGACCTTCAACCTTGTACGGTCTCTCCCGAGCCCGTACAGGAGTTGTAGCGATGAGACAAGATAGTAGCTACTAACAATTGGATACCACGAAATTGGGGAGAAAAAGGGGTAAAAAAAAATAAGAAAAGCTAAGGCTTGCTTTTTCAAGCAGAAGTTTGCTTCCTGCAACACAAACTCAAAAAAGTTCTGGGACACTGTAAAGTCCATGGAGAATAAGAACACCTCCTCCCAGCTGCCACTGCACTGAGGATAGGAAACTCTGTCAACACCGATAAATCCACTATAATTGAGAATTTCAAGAAGCATTTTTCTACGGCTGGCCATCTCCACCTGGCTACCCCTACCCCAGTCAACAGCACTGCACCCCCACAGCAACTTGCCCAAGCCTTCCCCATTTCTCCTTCTCCCAAATCCAGTCAGCTGATGTTCTGAAAGAGCTGCAAAATCTGGACCCCTACAAATCAGCCGGGCTAGACAATCTGTACCCTTTCTTTCTAAAATTATCTGCCGAAATTGTTGCAACCCCTATTACTAGCCTGTTCAACCTCTCTTTCGTGTCGTCTGAGATTCCCAAAGATTGGAAAGCAGCTGCGGTCATCCCCCTCTTCAAAGGGGGACACACTCTTGACCCAAACCTCCACAGACCTATATCTATCCTACCCTGCCTTTCTAATGTCTTCAAAAGCCAAGTCAACAAACAGATTACCGACCATTTCGAATCCCACCATACCTTCTCCGCTATGCAATCTGGTTTCAGAGCTGGTCATGGGTGCACCTCAGCCACGCTCAAGGTCCTAAACGATATCTTAACGCCATTGATAAGAAACAATACTGTGCAGCCGTATTCATTGACCTGGCCAAGACTTTCGACTCTGTCAATCACCACATCCTCATCGGCAGACTCGATAGCCTTGGTTTCTCAAATGATTGCCTCACCTGGTTCACCAACTTCTTCTCTGATAGAGTTCAGTGTGTCAAATCGAGGGGCATGTTGTCCGGGCCTCTGGCAGTCTCTATGGGGGTGCCTCAGGGTTCAATTATTGGACCGACTCTCTTCTCTGTATACATCAATGATGTCGCTCTTGCTGCTAGTGAGTCTCTGATCCACCTCTACGCAGATGACACCATTCTGTATACTTCTGGCCTTTCTTTGGACACTGTGTTATCAACCCTCCAGACGAGCTTCAATGCCATACAACTCTCCTTCCGTGGCCTCCAACTGCTCTTAAATACAAGTAACACTAAGTGAATGCTTTTCAACTGATCGATGCCTGCACCTGCACGCCCGTCCAGCATCACTACTCTGGACGGTTCTGACTTAGAATATGTGGACAACTACAAATACCTAGGTGTCTGGTTAGACTGTAAACTCTCCTTCCAGACTCACATCAAACATCTCCAATCCAAAGTTAAATCTAGAATTGGCTTCCTATTTCGCAAACAAAGGATCCGTCACTCATGCTGCCAAACATACCCTCGTAAAACTGACCATCCTACTGATCCTCGACTTCCGCGATGTCATTTACAAAATAGCCTCCAATACCCTACTCAATAAATTGGATGCAGTCTTTCACAGTGCCATCCGTTTTGTCACCAAAGCCCCATATACTACCACACCACTGTGACCTGTGTGCTCTCGTTGGCTGGCCCTCGCTTCATACTCGTTGACAAACCCACTGGCTCCAGGTCATCTACAAGACCCTGCTAGGTAAAGTCCCCCCTTATCTCAGCTCGCTGGTCACCATAGCAGCACGCGCTCCATCAGGTATATCTCTCTGGTCACCCCCAAAACCAATTCCTCCTTTGGCCGCCTCTCCTTCCAGTTCTTTGCTGCCAATGACTGGAACGAACTGCAAAATCTCTGAAACTGGAAACACTTGTCCCCTCACTAGCTTTAAGCACCAGTTGTCAGAGCAGCTCACAAATTACTGCACTTGTACATAGCCCATATAATGGCCCATATAATTATAAGCCTGTATAATTTAACCCAAACAACTACCTCTTCCCCTAATGTATTTATTTATTTATTTTGCTCCTTTGCACCCTATTATTTCTATTTCTACTTTGCACATTCTTCCACTGCAAATCTACCATTCCAGTGTTTTACTTGCTATATTGTATTTACTTCGCCACCATGGCCTTTTTTTGCCTTTACCTCCCTTATCTCACCTCATTTGCTCACATTGTGTATAGACTTATTTTTCTATTGTATTATTCACTGTATGTTTGTTTTACTCCATATGTAACTGTATGTGTCAAACTGCTTTGCTTTTTCTTGACCAGGTCGCAATTGTAAATGAGAACTTGTTCTCAACTTGCCTACCTGTTTAAATAAAGGTGAAATAACATTATTTTTTTTCAAATCATGTCTCCTTTTTTTCCCAAACACAATTCCACACAATCACAATAGCTTTTTGTCTTTGAATAATTGTAAGCATCTCTTAACACAGGCTTAACACCTAACAACCACGTTGTACTTTTTTAAAACACTTTTAACATAGGCAAGGCCCTGTTGTGACCTCATATCCCAGCGATAATACCTTGAATTACGCCTGCGAAGAAAACACTTCAATTTGCTCAACTTGCCATTTGCTCAACCACTGGCTCAATTTACCTCATGGCCATTGGCTCAACTTACCCCAAGGCAAACATTTGGACTATATTAGCCAGCATATACACTTTCATGCTAGGTTTATTGAAGCTTATAGAGATGCTAACTGATGTATAGAACAATAGTATCTACTTTGGTTTAGGTACAATACATTCTTTTGACTTTGTTAAAATCTGTTTTTTGGACTTGCTTACCACTTTTTCCATGTGGTTTCTTCCTTCACAGACTCAATGAAAATGATGACCACTTCCTAAATATTTGGTCAAATTATACATTTTGTGTATGTTTTCCTAGAAACAAGGGAGGCTCAACTTAACCCTTCGGCTCAACTTAACCCTTCGGCTCAGCTTAACCCTTCGGCTTAGCTTAACCCTTCGGCTCAGCTTAACCCTTCGGCTCAGCTTAACCTTTCGGCTCAACTTACCTCTTCGGCTCAACTTACCCCACTCTCCCCTTCAGTGAAATTCTTACCTTGAGAGCTCTTTCCCAACAATGCAGTGATGATAACAATAATAATATACTGTAGATAATAATAGAACAATAAAATACAACAAAAAACACACAAGAACTATGATGTGAGTTTTTTTAAAACATCAGTGCCAGTATCTTATTCAATGTACTGGAGTGGTTGTGGGTTTATACATAAAAAGTGACTGGTAGTAGGATATACATGTGAACTGAGCTGAAAAGCGACTGGTAGCAGGAATATATAACTATGCATGGTAATATATACAGCTCATTTGGAAAGTATTCAGACCCCTTGACTTTTTCCACATTACGTTACAGACTTATTCTAAAATTGATTAAATTGTCCCCCCCCTCAATCTACACACAAGACCCCACAATGACAAATCCAAAGCAGATTTTTAGACATTTTTGCCAATGTATAAAAAATGTAATATCACCTTTTACATACTGTAAGTATTCAGACCCTTTACTCAGTACTTTGTTGAAGCATCTTCAGCAGCGATTACAGCCTTGACTCATCTTGGGTGTGACGGTACAAGCTTGGCACAACTGTATTTGGGGAGTTTCTCCCATTCTTCTCTGCAGATCCTGTCAAGCTCTGTCAGGTCTCTACAGAGATGCTCAATCTGGTTCAAGTCTGGGCTCTGGGCCACTCAAGGACATTCAGAGACTTGTCCCGAAGCCACTCCTGCATTGTCTTGGCTGTGTGCTTAGGGTCGTTGTCCTGTTGGAAGTGAACCTTCGCCCCAGTCTGAGGTCCTGAGCGCTCTGGATCATCAAAGATCTCTATTTACTTTGCTCCATTCATCTTTCCTTCGATCCTGACTAGTCTCCTGGTCCCTTCTGCTAGACAACTTGCCACCACCATGCTTCACCGTAGGGATGGTCCCAGGTTTCCTCCAGATGTGACGCTTGGTATTCAGGCCAAATAGTTCAATATTGGTTTCATCAGACCAGAGAATCTTGTTTCTCATGGTCTGAGAGTCTTTATGTGCCTTTTGGCAAACTCCAAGCGGGCTGTCATGTGCCTTTCACTGAGGACTGGCCTCCGTCTGCCCACTCTACCATAAAGGCTTGATTATTGGAGTGCTGCAGAGATGGTTGTCCTTCTGGAAGATTCTCCCATCTCCACAGAGGAACTTTGGAGTTCGGTCAGAGTGACATTGGGTTCTTGGTCACCTCCCTGACCAAGGCCCTTCTCCCCCAATTGCCAGCTCTAGGAAGAGTCTTAGTGGTTCCCAACTTCTTCCATTTAACTGTGTTCTTGGGGACCTTCAATGCTGCAGAAATTGTTTGGTATTCTTCCCCAGATCTGTGTCTTGACACAATCCTGTCTCTGAGCTCTATGGACAATTCCTTTGACCCCATGTCTTGGTATTTGCTCTGACATGCACTGTCAACTGTGGGACCTTATATAGGCAGGTGTGTCTCTTCCAAATCATGTCCAATCATTTGAATTTACCACAGGTGGACTCCAATCAAGTTGTAGAAACATCTCAAGGATGATGAAAGGAAACAGGATGCACTACACTTTCAAAGCAAAGGGTCTGAATATGTATGTAAATAAGTTATTTCTGTTTTTTATTTGTTAATATATTTGCAGCAAAAAAACTGTTTTTGCTGTCATTTTGGGGTATTGTGTGTTGATTGATGAGGAAAATGTTTTATTTAATCAATTTTAGAATTAGGCTGTAACGTAATATAATGTGGAAAAAGTCATGAGGTCTGAATACTTTCCAAATGTAAACAGGAGTAATAGTGACCAGTAGCAGGATAAATAGATAAATGTTATTGGAAATTGATAATCAATGGACAGCAGCGTAATGGGGTAATACATCTCATCAATAATATTTTTAGCAGCAGCGTAGGTTGTGTCTGAGTGGGTAGAGATCTGTGGATGGGCATAGAGTCAGTGTGGATAGTCTGTGGGAGAGGGAGAGCAGTAGTTGTTAGCCATTTAACGGTCTTATAGCCAGGGGATGGAAGCTGTTTAGGAGTCTGTTGGTCTGAGCCTTGATGTACCACCTACCGGACGGGAGCATGGAGAAGAGTCTTTGTCAATTTTTCAGGCCTTTCTAAGACAACGCCTGGCATATACTATTTGCTAAATAGTATTACTGTAATAATTCTGTCATTGTTGGAAAGCTCAGATACTTCCCTCTTTAAGTGAATCATTGTAATTCATCCCCCTCAGATGGTTATGACGAGGAGAGAATTGGAGCTGTAAATTGTTTAAACTTTATCCAGCTATTTAACCATAGCCAGAATTAACCATAGAGTATGCTACAATCTACCACAATAGCAATGTTGCCAACTAAGATATAGGAGGTTATTGTAGTTGGACAAGGCTATCTGAATTTAAGCATCTCTTAACACAGGAAGTTAGAGGTAAATATCAATTATTCAATGAAAAAAATTACTGACTGAAACTAGACTAAAACGGTCCAGACTTTTAGTCGACTGACAGTAACATTAAGAATTCTTCAATAAAGTCTTTGTTGTTCATTGAGAAATAGTGCACCAAAAATCGAAGTTAGATATAAAATTGTGTGATTAAGATCTCCTCTGCAAAAAGGTCTAAATTAATGACAGGAAGCTTGAGGAAGCGTATACTGGCTACGGAATCTCAAAATCGAATAACAGCACTGTGGCTGCTTTTTTCTCGTATTTGAAGTGAAAGTCTTAAGGGAGTATGCGTTCACGCCAGCCAGACTGAAGCATACTGACGCCTTAAGACTAACATGAAATCTAAAATAGCAGCCAAAATGTGTGTGTGTGTGTGTGTGTGTGTGTGTGTGTGTGTAACCAAAATGAGCCTCTGTCCTTTGTGCTGTGTGACAGTGAGGAAAACCCACTGAAGGCTAGCCAATGTTCCCTGGATCGGAGCATGGGAGGGGACAGCGACTATGGGGACGAAGAAGAATGCCAGTTCAACGAAGATGGCTCATTTATCGGTGAATACTCTGGCCACAAAAACAGAGGCTCTGCAAGACCCAGCCCAGTCACTGCGTGAAGAGACAAATGCTTCCTTCGGACTTCCCTCTGAAGGGTGTGTGACAGCAAAAGGAAATTAATGGCATCATCTGTGTGATGCATGACATTGATCAGAAATGTTACATTCCTGTCAATCACAATTGTATATGATGCATATTTATTTTGTACCTCCACATTGTGACGGATTCATTAGGAAATGTTTTCACATTCTTGTAGACAGGATTGGACATCTGCAGTTTCAATATACAGTACCAGTCAAAAGTTTGGACACTTTATTTTCACTATTTTCTATATGGTAGAATAATAGTTAAGACATCAAAACTATGAAATAATACATATGAAAACATGTACTGTAGTAACCAAAAAACTGTTAAACAAATCAAATTATATGTTCTATTTTAGATTCTTCAAAGTAGCCACCCTTTTCCTTGATGACAGCTTGCACGTTCTTTGCATTCTCTCAACCAGCTCATCCCAAACCATCTCAATTGGGTTGAGGTACGGTGATTGTGGAGGCCAGGTCATCTGATGCAGCACTCCATCACTCTCCTTCCTGGTCAAATAGCCCTTACACAGCCTGGATATGTGTTAGGCCACAGTGCTGTTGAAAAACAAAATATAGTCCCACTAAGCGCAAACCAGATTGGATGGCGTATCGCTGCAAAATGCAATGGTAGCCATGCTGGTTAAGTGTGCCTTGAATTCTAAGTAAATCACTGACTGTGTCACCAACAAAGCACCATCACACCTCCTCCTCAATGCTTTACAGTGGGAATCACACATGTGGAGGTCATCTGTTCACCTACTCTGTGTCTCAAAACATGGTGGTTGGAACCAAAAACCTCCAATTTGGACTCATCAGACCAAAGGACACATATCTGCCGGTCTAATTTCCATTGCTCGTGTTTCTTGGCCCAAGCAAGTCTTTTCTTGTTATTGGTGTCCTTTAGTAGTTGTTTCTTTACAGCAATTCGACCATGAATGCCTGATTCACACAGTCTCCTCTGAACAGTTGATGTGTCTGTGACTTTTATTTAGGCTGCTTTCTGAGGCTGGTAACTCTAATGAACTTATCCTCTGCTGCAGAGGTAACTCTGGGTCTTCCTTTCTTGTTGCGGTCCTCATGAGAGCCAGTTTCATTAGAGCGCTTGATGGTTGAACTTGCACTTGAATAAACTTTCAAAGTTCTTGAAATGTTACGTTTTGACTGACCTTTATGTCTTAAAGTAATGATGGACTGTTGTCTCTCTTTGCTAATTTGAGCTGTGCTTGCCATAATATGGACTTAATATGGGCTATCTTCTGTATACCACCTGTCATGGTTCCTCCTGGCACCAGAGGGAGGCAGGTGTGTCTTATTATTTCATAATTGTGTCCCTGCTTAAAGAGGTGTTTTTTCTGTGGTCCTTTGCAGAAGCTTGAATTGTTTACTCTGTGCATTTGTCTCCTGAGTGAATTTTCGATACTTAGTGTTTGTTGTTTTTTCTGGTCTCTTCTCTGCACCTGGGTCCAACCTTACCACGTCACACCACCCCTACCTTGTCACAACACAACTGATTGGCTCAAACACATTAAGAAGGAAAGAAATTCCACAAATTAATTTTCAACAAAGCACTCCTATTGGTTGAGAGAATGCCAAGAGTGTGCAAAGCTGTCAAGGCAAATGGTGGCTACTTTGAATAACCTCAAAAATAACCTGGATTTTGATTTAACAATGTTTTGGTTGCTACTTTTTCCATATGTGTTATTTCATAGTTTAGATGTCTTTCTTATTCTACAATGTAGAAAATAGTAAAAATAAAGAAAAACCCTTGAGTAGGTGTGTCCAAACTTTTGACTGTTACTGTAAATACACTATATATATCTTTAAAAAGAAAAGGTAGACAGCAGACACATATATCATTAATAACGATGCATGATTTCTTATGTTTTTACTTTCTTAGAAAAGGTCAACAGATATGAGGCATAAACATTCTTTATACCACGGTATTGTTGAATACTTGTTTCTGATTGGCTTGTATGACATTCTAGAGTGTGTGTTATGTAAGGTATAATCAATGAGTTGCTCTGTGTTCTATGTAAAATAATGAAGGACCTGGAAGTTGTGTTCCACGATATGCAGGGTGGAATTGACCTTCCACTGAGTTGGATTATTTTCCAGAAAACCCCGAGTTGATAATCCCTTTCATACCAGGGCTATAATTTAGCACATTTGCCACTAGAAATGTGTTCATTTGCTGGTATACATTTTTTTTTATTAAACTTTTGCTTTCAAAAGCAGCTCAAACCGAACATGTAAGACTTAACTATAGCCATCGAATTCTACCGAGATAATATAGCGTGGGCTACAAGGTCTAATCGTGAATGCTGATTGGTCAAAACCGTAAATGGTGTCTATACCACCATTTACCACCGGCTAAATCTATGATGTTAAAATGCCTATATTCGTGGCCAAAAGTTTTGAGAATGACACAAATATTAATTTCTACAAAGTTTGCTGCTTCAGTGTCTTTAGATATTTTGTCAGATGTTAATATGGAAAACTGAAGTACAATTACAAGCATTTCATAAGTGTCAAAGGCTTTTATTGACAATTACATGAAGTTGATGCAAAGAGTCAATATTTGCAGTGTTGACCCTTCTTTTTCAAGACCTCTGCAATCCACCATGGCATGCTGTCAATTAACTTCTGGGCCACATCCTGACTTATGGCAGCCCATTCTTGCATAATCAATGCTTGTGGGTTTTTGTTTGTCCACCCGCCTCTTGAGGATTGTCCACAAGTTCTCAATGGGATTAAGATCTGGGGAGATTCCTGGCCATGGACTCAAAATATCTATGTTTTGTTCCCCGAGCCACTTAGTTATCACTTTTGCCTTATGCGTCACCAAACTGTTCCTGGATGGTTGAGAGAAGTTGCTCAGTGTTGTGTTGGTACCATTCTTTATTCATGGCTGTGTTCTTAGGCAAAATTGTGAGTGAGCCCACTCCCTTGGCTGAGAAACAACCCCACACATGAATGGTCTCAGGATGCTTTACTGTTGGCATGACACAGGGCTGATGGTAGCGCTCACCTTGTCTTCTCCGGACAAGCTTTTTTTCCGGATGTCCCAAACAATCGGAAAGGGGATTCATCAAAGAAAATTACTTTACCCCAGTCATCAGCAGTCCAATCCCTGTACCTTATGCAGAATATCAGTCTGTCCCTAATGTTTTTCCTGGAGAGAAGTGGCTTCTTTGCTGCCCTTCTTGACACCAGGCCATCCTCCAAAAGTCTTTGCCTCACTGTGCGTGCAGATGCACTCACACCTGCCTGCTGCCATTCCTAAGCAAGCTCTGGTGGTACCCCGATCCCGCAGCTGAATCAAATTTAGGAGACGGTCCTGGCGCTTGCTGGACTTTCTTGGGCACCCTGAAGCCTTCTTCACAACAATTGAAACCTCCTTGAAGTTCTGGATGATCCGATAAATGGTTGATTTAAGTGCAGTCTTACTGGCAGCAATATCCTTGCCCGTGAAGCCCTTTTTGTGCAAAGCAATGATGACGGCACCTGTTTCCTTGCAGGTAACCATGGTTGACAGAGGAAGAACAATGATTCCAAGCACCATCCTCCTTTTGAAGCTTCCAGTCTGTTATTCGAACTCAATCAGCATGACAGAGTGATCTCCAGCCTTGTCATTGTCAACACTCACACCTGTGTTAACAAAATAATCACTGACATGATGTCAGCTGGTACTTTTGTGGCAGGGCTGAAATGCAGTGGAAATGTTTTTGGGGATTCAGTTCATTTACATTGGTAAAGAGGGACTTTGCAATTAATTGCAATTCATCTGACCACTCTTCATAACATTCTGGAGTATATGCAAATTGCCATCATACAAGCTGAGGCAGCAGACTTTGTGAAAATTAATATTTGTGTCATTCTCAAAACCTTTGGCCACAACTGTATTTACTCTGTTCCATCTGACTGCTCAATCCACTGTCTCGTCAGCCCTGCCAAGCAATTTATAAACTTGATCTCCACTACATTATCTCACATTTCTTTTAGACTAACATTTTGTTTTCAACAGAGGAGATTTGTATAAACCTTGCTCTCTGACATTTGCAACATTGTTTCAATATTCAAATTCTATCTCCAGCTGTCTCATAGTAATGAACATGTCAGGAGTCAAAAAGAGACAAAGGCATTATAGCCGTGGTATAAGTGGGATAATCAACCCTGAGCTCTATGCATTCTATGGAAAATAAGGTAACTCGGTGGAAGGTTAGTGCCACTCTGCTGCGCACCTTGGCACACACCTTCCACGTTGTGTATTATTTTCTATAGACTGCATAACCCTCGTTGATTACCTTTACATAATTACTTGTGCCTACTTTTGTATATTTAATTTTCACAATGTTAAGTGTTTAATTGTATTTTTAAATCATCACTGTATGTCTAATACATCACTGTGTTTGTTTATTTCATGAAAATAACTCCAAATATATTTTTTGTCATTTATTTCCCTGAGCCTCCTTTCGACATTGAAATTCTCAGTCTGATCGTTTGGGCGTTGATAAAAATTAAAATATATTTACTATAAATACACAGCCCTGATTGTCGGATATAATTGTCTAGACCCCTTCACTCAACTCTGGACCTCAAAGACAGTTCCACTGTGTTTTTTAAATTGTTCTCCTATAATCAGGGACTGATTTAGATCTTGGACACCAGGTGTGTGCAATTATCAGGTAGAACAGAAAACCAGCAGGCTCTGGACCTCGTAGGGTAAGAGTTGAGTACCCCTGCTCTAGAGCCTACTCAGCTTACCCCTTCAAAGTAGGAGGATTACGCATGCAAATAAAAGATGATTGGTCATTGGTCAGAATAATAAGATCTGATTGTGATGTCATGATCTTGGTCAAAAACTTCATCCCACCTGAACAGGCTGAAATTCCAGACATTCTTTAAAAAAATCTGTTACATAATTTTCACAACTTCATAGTGTTATTCGACCTCAGTGTGGAAATATCATCAGAATAACAGGAAATCAAGTTTTTGATGGCACTGCCCTTTTAATACTTCACAACACTGTATATATTGTAGAAAACAAAAGTTGGCTTTGTATGCAATGTGTGAATGTTACTGTGGTTGATTGCATTTTATAATGTTAATACTGATGTCTAATGTGTTTTTGTAAATGATAGGATCAAACATATTACAGGTGTTTCCATCCCTGCTTTGGAAAACTGTCTACTAGTAAATTAAATGTAAAAGACTAATTTAATAATTGAAATATTTATATGCTAGTGAAATTCTAAAAATGTAAATACAAATTATAATGAAATCATACTATGCACATCGATAGTACAGTAGAAGGTGTACAAGCTGTGTATGCTGTAAAATCGTGTTAGGGCATTAGTCAAATTTAGGTCAGTTTTCATTTTAATTTCCTGTCAAAATCATGGCATGAACCAATTTCATTCAACAGAAGGTTGGCATTCCTAATACATTTCTAAAGTTGCTGCAGTTGTTATAGTATTCAAGATAATGATCTTTTTCACTCTATCACTTGTCAACATTTAAATATGTATGCCAGCAGCATACCACCCTGCATACCACTGCTGGCTTTCTTCTGAAGCTAAGCAGGGCTGGTCCTGGTCAGTTCCTGGATGGGAGACCAGATGCTGCTGGAAGTGGTGTTGGAGGGCCACTCTTTCCTCTGGTTTAAAAAAGAATTATATATATATAGGGTGCTGTCTTTCAGATGGGATGTTAAACAGGTGTCCTGACTCTCTGAGGTCATTAAAGATCCCATGGCACGTATTGTAGGGGTATTAACCCTGGTATCCTGGCTAAATTCCCAATCTGTCCCTCAAACCATCATGGTCACCTAATAATCCCTGTTTACAATTGGCTCATTCATCCCCTTCCTCTCCCCTGTAACTATTCCCCAGGTCGTTAATGAGAATGTGTTCTCAGTGAACTTACTTGGTAAAATAATGGCTAAATACATTTCTTTTTAAACAACTGCTAGTTGGCCATTCCAAGAACATTCTATCGTGCCTGAATGTAAATTTGCATCCCAAATGGCACCCTATTCCCTATATAGTGCACTAATTTTGAACAGATCAGTGCACTAGGCCTACATGGGGAACAGGGTGCCATTTGGGACAAATCCTAACTGTGAGTGGTTCCCACTAAACAGGAGATGAGTCGATTCTTCCCATCTCTATTAGTTTGGAATTCCGCTTCATCAAAGGTGCTATTTCCCAGAAAATGAAAATTGGGGGAGGAATTACACTGAACAAAAATATAAAATGCAACATGGAAAGTGTGGTTCCCATGTTTCATGAGCCAAAATAAAAGATCCGAGAAATGTTCCATACTCACAAAAAGCAAATTTTTCTCATTTTTTTGCCACAAATTTGTTTACATCCCTGTTAGTGAGCATTTCCCAAAAGCAGTCACTTCATTATTTCAAACCCTTTATTCTGGGTTATACAATCTAATTAGTATGGTAATACTGTCATCATAATAAAGGTTATACTATTAATGGGTGTGAGAGAAAAGGCAGTTGATAGCTTCGACTGGATGCTGTGTACAGGTTTCTGGCTCGGCCTCAGGTCTCACGGTAGAAATGGTGAAGGACAGGGCCATAGTGAACACCATTGTTACCATTACTTCCGCCGGTTAGACGGGGTGAGGCTCACACTGTTCTCAGTCAAATTATCCTTCCATGCATTTAGATCTACTCACTCTACTCTATTTAGTTTAGGGCATTTATGATTCAGGAAATCCAGACAAATTATTCACTGTATGACGAATGTGACCGACTGGCTCGATTCGGTTTGATGTAGAAAAATGTTGTTGTTTTTTACATTGGATAACAGTAGGGACTCAGAGCTAGGAAAGGGTATATCATCAACTACAGTTGAGAAACAATGGGATAGGAATTCTGCATTGAAAGCTTCTCACTTTTGACAAAATTGCCTTTGAATGTTTTGGTACACCTACTGGAGAGCTCTTCTTTGTCAGCATCTTTCACACCCACTTAAGCTTTAGCCCCACCCATCTCTTTAAGGGTTGATCCGAGTGTTCTGTCCCAACAACAGCAGTCAAGCAGACAAGCTAACTGGGTGATGTTGGCTAGCTTGCTAGCACCTTCCAGACACAATCGAGAGAACAGCTCACTCTGGTCATTTTACTCGCCCTAGCAGAGCTGGTTATCCAGAGCGTTGGTGACTGCAACTGTGCTGCTGGCAACAATTTACGCTTTTTTTGCGAATGTTTAGTGACACCAGTCATATTCAACAGGCGTGGAGCGCTCTTAAATTCGTCAGTTATTCTGCACTCTGGCACACTCAAATGAGAGTGCCCTGAAATCGGAGTAGATAGCCAGAACAAATTTACCAGCTACGTCTATCAACAGTTGTCACAAGGACATCATTAATGTTCTATTGAAATTATTACTTGCATAGTGGAGTATTTTGTTAAGACAGGTAGCTAGCTAACTAGCTAAACAATGAACTATAATCCCAACTCATTATGTTACTACCCTGCATTAATCTTCAGGTAGCTAACCAACCAGGTTCAGTGTTAGCTAGTTAGTATTAGGCTATAACTAGCAAAGCAAATGTCTCTGAGATATGAATAATATTACTACACAGATCATACACATAATGTTAGCTAGTGAGCCAGCCAGCTAACTTTAGCTAGCTAGCTAACCGTACACTTTAACTTGAAATGAAAATTACTTTATGGCAAAATTAGAAATGTGTAGTGTCTGAAAATGTAGCTAGCTAGACTTTCTTACCCATATACATGGATGGACACTTCTCCCTCTGTCACGGATGCCATGGTTGCCCTTAGTTTAAAGACGTAATCCGGAGATCAGGTGTTTTCTCTATCTCTTTAGCTATTATACTCTAATTCCACTGATTTCATATTCGGAAATAGTGCTCCTTTCATATCTCCATACAGAATCCCCGTATAACGTTATAAATCAACTTAGGTATTTATATCCTCACCACCAGCAACAATCACAGCGCAGCAGCCCGAGAGGTACACATACCGTGTTCCCGAGGAAATCTTAGTGTCTGGGGGCATCCATGAACTTCATTGTTACAGCCCTTACCCATCTCAGCTGTTACAGCCCATACTGTTACCCTATCAAACTTTTCAATGACTTCTCCTGTCAGTGTTCACTACATGTAGATCAACGGGCGGTGGTGGACAGAACCCCTAGATAAAGTTATAGATTAAAAAACTCAGCTCACAGAACTGGTTCGGGTATTCATTACACATCCTCAATAATCTCCCATATTGCCTCTCTCACACCGGATTTAGTCCCATGATAGCTCTCATTCAAGCAATACTAATAGTTACATTTCAATCGATCATCTTTTTATCCAAATTTCAATCAGCTTAGTATCCTAATTTCAATCATGTCCTTTCCACACATGCACGACTCTCACAAGCTGGAGAGGTCAGAGTCAAACTTAGATGCATAAAGTACCGGTCTGAAGTGAGCTCCGTCGGGACAGTCCCAGTAGATCTTTTATATACTGCTTATAGACACATTACATAGGCATAGTTCGTAGGGTTGGTTCTGGCATGTGTCTGGCACAAAATACATTACAGACAACATACTTTTCATACATTTAAAAACATTAATATGTGGTATGTGTGTGTGCGCATCTATCAGTTACACATATATGTCAGTACATACACACAACATGTAGGTCACATGGGGGAGAGGCATTGTGCCATGAGGTTTTGCATTATTTGTTTTTTTTTAAGCCAGGTTTGCTGTTCAATTGTGCTATATAAGATGGACGGGAGTTCCATGCACTCATGGCTCTGCATTATACTGTACATGTTGTAACGTCCGTCGTTCAAATAAGACCAAGGTGCAGCATGGTAGGCGGAAATTTTCTTTATTAAAATGTTCCACCAAAAAAACAATAAACAACTCAACGAACGAAAAGCTTAGGAGTGCGACCCATGCAACAAACAAAGACAAGATCCCACAACTGAAGGTGGGAAAAAGGACTGCCTAAGTATTATCCCCAATCAGAGACAACGATAGACAGCTGCCTCTGATTAGGAACCATACTAGGCCAACAAAGAAAAAGAAAACATAGATATAAAAAAACTACAGTACACACCCTAGTCACACCCTGACCTAACCAAAATATAGAGAATAAACAGGGATCTCTAAGGTCAGGGCGTGACACGTACTTTAATTTGTTCTGGACCTGGGGACTGTGAAAAGACCCCTGGTGGCATGTCTGGAGGGGGTAAGTGTCTGTGTCACAGTGCTGTGTGTAAGTTGACTGTGCAAATTTGGAATTTCCAACACATTAATGTTTCTTATAAAAAGAAGAAGTGACAGTCAGTCTTTCCTCAACTCTTAGCCAAGAGAGACTGGCATGCATAGTATTAATATTAGCCATTTGATTACAATGAAGAGCAAGATGTGTGCCTCTTTTCTGTTCTGGGCCAGCTGCAGCTCAACTAAGTAATTCTTTGCCTCACTATCTTTACAACCATTCAATCTATATGTTTTGACCAAAACAGTTTACAGTCTATGGTAACATCATCAACTTTTTCAACAGCCACAGTATTCATTACCAGATTCAGCTGGGGTCTAGAATTTAGGGAATGACTTCTACCAAATACAATGCACTTAGTTTTAGAGATGTTCAGGACCAGTTAACTACTGGCCACCCATTCCAAAACAGACAAACTCCTGTTTAAGGGTTTCAATGACTTCATTAGCTGTGGTTGCTGATGCGTATATGGTTGAATCATCAGCATACATGGACACATATGCTTTGTTAATGCCAGTGGTAGGTCATTGGTAAAAATAAAAAAGAGTAAAAGGCCTAGAGAGCTGCCCTGCAGGACAACACACTTGACATTAGAGAAGCTTCCATTAAATAAACCCCTCTTTTCTATTAGATAGATAGCTCAGAGCTCCCCCCCTCTAAAGGTGCAAAACCTGTACCTATAGGGGGGGGCCTGGGTGGGCGTCGGTCCATGGTGGCGGCTCTGGCGCAGGACGTGGAACCCACTCCACCATAGTCTTTGTCCGCCTCTTAACCCACCTCCGTGGTCCCTTTTAGAGCGGCCCCTCTCCATGGCCCCTCGCCGCCGACCTCGGACTGGGGACCCTAGCAACGGGTCCCGAATGGACGGGAGATTCCGGCAGCACCGGACAGGCGGGAGTG